>NW_028270142.1:12843225-13584612 GCF_037043375.1 Chiloscyllium plagiosum
TAAATCAAGGTCAGGATAAGACAAGAAAGTGGAATTGACGATTATCAGATCAGACATGAGCTCATTGAATGGCACAGCAGACTCAGTCAACAGAATGGGGAAAGTGAGGACTGCAGATGCTGGAGATCAGAGCTTAAAAATGTGTTGCTGGAAAAGCGCGGCAGGTCAGGCAGCATCAAAGGATCAGGAAAATTGACGTTTCGGGCGAAACATCAATTCTCCTGTTCCTTTGATGCTGCCTGACCTGCTGCGCTTTTCCAGCAATACATTTTAAGCTCAGTCAGCAGAATGACCAACTTCAGCTCTTAAATCTTGTGGTTTTGTAAACAAATCATTAATATATACAACACAGCTGCAAAATTCTTCATTGACCTTGTTGGTTAATTGGTGAAAAGCTGTTCATTCTTCATTCACAATGATTAGATTGTAATCTCAAAACTGCTTTCCTGCTTACCCCGATAACCTTCTTATCCCTTGCTCACCAAGGAATTGACAAAATGAACTGCAGTAACTCACTAAGCATCCTTCAATATCACCTTCCAAACTCATGGCCTCTACCACCTGGAAAGACAAGGCAACACCACCAACTGCAAGCTTTCCTCCACGTCCTAATATTGTCATCCCTTCACTGTTGCTGGGACAATATCCTGGGACTTCCTAACGAATACTGTGGAATCCCCAGGGATTTCCTTCTGAAGCAGAAACAAAGGGTTTGTCCAATCTTGTATCCAGTTCTGTTAGCTCAGATATAGGAAGGATAAAGCGGGTTCAGAAGAGATTTACCAGGATGTTGCCGGGTATGGAAGCTTTGAATTACAAAGAAAGGCTGGGACTGTTCACGGGAGCATAGGGGATTGAGAGGAAATCTGATATAAGTTTATAAAATCATGACAGGTATAGACAGAGTTAATGGTTGATTATTTTTTTCCTAAGATGGGGGATTTCAAGACTATGGGGCACATTTTTAAGGTGAAAGGAGAAAGATTTAAAAAAGACAAAAGAAGCAAACATTGTACACAGGGTGGTTCTTGTGTGGAATGAACTTCCTGAGCAAGTGGTGAATGTGGGCACAGTCACAATGTTTGAAAGATATTTGAATAGATACTGAATAGGAAAGGTTTTGAGGGATATGGGCCAGGAGGAGGTAGGTGGAACTAGTTTGGTTTGGGACTATGTTTGGCATGGACTAGTAGGACTGCAGGGTCTGTTTCTGTGCTGTATGACTCTTTTTCTGTTCTGTCTTCATCTCTGCTCATTCTCACTGCATAACACACAGTATACTGTCTCTGCTCTAATCTCGGGGACCCGTTTTAATAGCAAGCTCTGTCTAAAGACTGCCAAACAGAAAACCATTTCATCCAGAAAGAACCTCGCATGCTTCCTAATTTAATGATGTCATAATCAGGAAACCAAATAACATTTTCAGAATACTCATCAGCTCACTTTGGCCTTAAAGGGAGATTACACTGAAGAAAATAGAGGCTCTTTTAAGTATAAGTCAGCACACTTCCTAGCTCTGATCTAAATTCATTGAAAGCTGCTTCAATAATACATATTGCATGCCTGTTGCCTATTTTTTTCTTCTGTCTGAGACAAGTTTGCCCATATATAAGTTTCATCCAACTTGTTTTTGTTCTAGCTCCTTTCATTTCATGTGCAGTACGATCTGAATTTGACTTTGTTGCATTGTCACTTATGTATTTTTTAACACATTAAATTGATTTTGCTGTTTTCTAGATTCTAATATTCATTCAAAATATTTGCTGTTTTTAATTCATCAAATCAGTGTGTTTTTCCATCAGTCAACTGTTCACCTCTTAACGGTTTACTTTTACATTAAACAGCAGTTATGTAATCATCATTAAAATAATGTATGCGCTTCATTTTGTAACAGTATCCTCCACAAAAGGTCAAATTCTACCCACACTTCACATGAATAATTTTTTCCAACCTCTCTCGATTTTTGTTTGACCGCCTTAAATGTGTCACAGTTTTCACTAGAAGTAATCTATCGCTATTTACATTATTATTTTTCTAAAATTTAAACATTTCTTCCCTGTTTTTAAAAAAAGAACCTCCACTTTCTTGATGCATTTGGAAAATAATTCTCAAGCTTCTCTATAGAAGTTTCTTCATTGCTATGAGATAGCATTCCTGTTCGAGAACTACACTTTAGCATTAGGAATTGTGTGGATGGCAATGGAACACTTGGACCTAAACAGCAAAAGGGTACAGCAGTGCTTCCACATACTGAAGTATCTAATCTGCCAATAGTGAAGTTGTAAGATAATTTCAGTTTGGATAAATGTAATAATTTTATGAGCCTCACGTTTGTGTATTATGTGCCATAAATCTCTGCAAATATTGAATTTGTGCATTTGTCATGGGCTGTTGAATATAGTAAAACATATTCTGTTTCCTTTAACATCTATCTTTTGTGAAAGGCTGTTATCGAAGATGGAATCCACAGAAAGTAACCACAAAGGTGCAAATAGCCATTCTTCACATGAATGTAACAAGTGATGTTCTTAATTGCATGCACAGATTTTTAAGCAATGATATTCAGTTGGAGCAATGATATTCAGTTGGTTATTTCTCCTGTTTAAATCATTATAGTGTATTGCAAGCATTTTGAAAAATTAATGTTTTTATGATATAGCTTTAAGGATAGAATATATTAAATTTACAATGTGATGAATGCTTTCAATTCTCAGTTGTGAAACACAGGTTGCTTAAACAATGTGGTTTGTAAGCATTTTAGCCTGCAGTGCTCTGAAGTTTGCATTTAGTTTTGCATTTGTATCCCCACATCAAATTTATAATGAAAGTGTAAATCACATTCAAAAGATTACACTGCTGTTGAACTGTATTCAAACTAACTGAATATGATTAAAAATGCCAAATTGTCTCGTGATTTATTTTGTCTACATGGGAAGTATCTGTCACAAATGTGCCAAACAAGTCATGTATTGTCTAAAAGCCCCAATACTAGGTAATTGTTCATTTTCTATAACTGCTTCACAATGCGTAGTCAGCGATATTGAAAGTCACTTTTTGGGATTCATTGAATTAATGCATTGTGGTTTATTATTGTTTTGCCCTTTTAGGGAAATTCTTGAAATTCAAACTCTGAATTATTGTGCATAGTATATCAGTACTTCTTCCTTGGGTTGAATCACATCTGATTATAAAATTCTGACAATTACAGAATCTGTGTAATAATAATCAACATGTTATAGAATCTTATGCTTATTACGAGCTTCAGTAAATTTATCTTTTGGAATAATAGCTTCTTGTTTGAACATGGCCTATCTGTTTCCTTTCAAAGCCATATAAATCTTTCAAATTGTAAAGAATTAGGAGGATTGCATATTTGGCTTGCATTAAATTTTCGATTACACTTCCAAGATTTGCTAATGTGTAAAATAAACAGAGCCCCAGCTTTAGTTTGCAGTCAGGAGAAATCCTAGAACTATGAACTGTAAATTTGGGGTAGGAGGGTGCAGTGTGAACTGGATTGTGAATCAAGTCAGGAGTCCTGGGAGAATCCTAAGAGGCTGCCAGTTGCCAATGTCTGCTTTGGTGTTACAGTACTATTTTAATTTATATTTTTAACTTTTAAACAAAGTAAATATTCTTCCTCCTCTTACCTTCTCTCCCCTTACTCTCCGTGCCACATGCAGGCCAACCTATGCCCTGTATGCACCTTTTATGGCCCTTCATCCCTTGTGGAGCCCGATGCCCATTTATCAATCTCCAAAGGCCCTAATACCTCTTGTGGCCTATATCCTTAAACCTTCAAACCCACGTACCTGTCTTATGGTCTCTTATCGCCACTTGGTCACAGTTACTCCATAGCCCTTTATAGCACCCGTGTCAACGCTTGTACTTCCCACCATCTCAGTTTGCTCCTCCTTCATCATGCCATATTATCCAGCATGTGCATTACTCAAGACGGTCAATAGTGCATTGCTGTCACTATTCAAAAAGGCACCACCATATTGGTATTTAATATATTAAAATTGTTTTAACTAATTCCTTATGCAAACGAACATTTCCCTTAAGTGCTTAATTACTTATGTCAATAAACATTTAGAAAACCTAGAAAATAGTGCAGCTGACTATTTGGCCCTTCAAGCCTGCTCCGCCAGCCTCTGCCACAGTAAGGACCAGAGCTAACACTATTCCTGATTAAGGGCTTTTGCCCGAAACGTCTATTTTCCTGCTCCACGGATACTGCCTGACCTGCTGTGCCTTTCCAGCACCACTCTAATCTAAACTCTGCTCCACCATTCAGTATAATCGTGGCTGGTTATCCAATTCTGTGTTCTGTTCCCACTTGCTCACCATACCCTTTCATCCCTTTAGCCATAAGAACTGTACCTGTCTCCTTCTTGAAAACATTCAATGTTTTAGCCTCAGCTGGTTTCTGTGACAGAGCATTCCACAAGCCCACCATTTTCTGAGTGAAGAAATTTCTTCTTAGCTCAGTCCTAAATGTTTTATCCTGTGCAGGAGCTAATTGATCCTCGCAGATCCCAAACTGAACTTCAGTGAGCAGGTTATTGCAAAGTAACTGCTGCTTGATAACACTGTTGGTGACATCTTCCATTACTGATGATTGCAGATAAACTGATGGAACAGTTATTGACCAGATAGGACTTGTCCTGTTTTTTGATTGCAAGACATACCTGGGCAATTTTCCACATAGTCGGCAGATGTCAATGTTGTAGCTGTACTGGAACAGCTTGTACTCCAGCACATTGACAAAAACACATTTTAGAATACGCTGTATTGAGAAAAGCACTCTCAAAGATATACATTTTTAGACTTGTTGACCGGAATTGCTAAGTCAGTCAGGGCAATGGGCATATACAGATAGGAAATACATTCTGGTCAAGCTAGCAACTTCCACATTCCGTGAATGAAATCAGGGGAAAAAGGCATTTATGCGATATTTGTGCACAATCATACCCACCTGTAATGAATGAAAAGATCACCTGAATCCTCCTTGCATCCCCCACCCCAATACCAAGTTGTCCTGAAACCATATCCACATGTGTACCTTAGCTCTCCAAAGGCCTACCCTGGTTATCCCAAGAAAATGACGTGAGTTGCTCTTAACCTGGTCTAATTTGCACACTCCAGGTTCCAGACACCAGGGCCTCCATAATTAGATTACACAGAAGGCTGCCTGCTCCCTTGGGGATCATGTATGTGTAGTCTGTGACCACCTCTGAAAGTTATATACACCAGTGTGCGTATGTGTTTAACTCACAATAAACAGGTACTGCATTTGCTATAGTTCTTTCTATCGTTGTGCGGACACCTCAGATCCGCATGTAGCAGCAACTTCAGGAAGTGGACATTAGTGTGTTAGTGTGCAATAGCTCCAGCCAGCTATGTGCTTCAATGTAACATTGGTTATGTAGAATTGGGCAATTTCGGTGGTTAATCAAATTTTCATGTTTGTGACAACTTCGGGAGTAATAGGACTTGAATTGTTATACAGTTTTCTGGCAGAACGTGACGGTACAGGGTGCACAGGGAAAAACTTTGCATTCAGTTTCATGTTGAGGCCTGTGTTGAGTTGAATGCTAGTAGTGAGAAACCAGTGATTTAGTCTTTACAATTTTAGGTTTGTTATTCCTGTGGAGGTGGAAAAAGAGAGTGCTTTCTATGAGCAAATTTTTTTTGAGAAGATTTGTAGTTCAGATTGATGATAAGTATGTAAGTTAGCTCACTGAGCTTGAAGGTTTGTTTTCAGACATTTCATCACCGTATTAGGTAACATCAGTGAGAGTCTCTGGTGAAGCGCTGGTGGTATGTCCCACCTTTCTATTTATAGGTCTTAGTTTCTTAAGGTGGTTGTCGTCATTTCTGGTTTTATTTTAAGGAAAGGTAGATAGGGTCTGAATCGATGTTTTTATTGATTTGATTTCTGGTTAGAATGCCATTCCTCTAAGAATTCTTGTGCGTGTCTTTGTTTTGCTTGTTCTAGGATGTGTGTGTTGTCCCAGTCAAAGTGGTGTCCTTCTTTGTCTGTATATATAGAAACTAGTGATAGTGGGTCATGTCTTTTGGTGCTTTCTATTCGATTGTTTCCAGAAAATCTGGGATAAAATCGCTTCTCATGCTTCTTTTTTATTCCTTGATTGACTTTTCTAATTTACATGTTCTCTGGAAATGTTTTTGTACAGATAGGTTTTTAATCAACTTCTCCAGAGTTGAGCACATGGGACTTGAACCCAGGCCTCCAGGCTCAGAAATAGGTACACTACCAGTCCACCACAAGGGCCCTATGAAAGGTTGTTGTATAGTTATTGAGGCCTTTGAGCTGCACATTGTCTGATGACTTGTCTAGTAAAATAGCTTTGTGCAGTCAGGTGGTTAGTATGTTTGAATATTTTTCTCTCTCTTTCTACACAATACATCACTCTTACAACAAATGCTTAACTTGCTCCTGTGCTAAACAGTGTTTCTGTGCTCCTGTTTAAGATGCTGTCCTGGCAATGTTAACGTTTTTGCCCCAAGTCAGAAAATCATGAGCTTATAATCGAGGCAGTCATTTCAGTGCAGTACTGAGAGAAAATTTCACTATTAGAGGTGTTTTGTTTTTGATGTGAAGTTCAATCATGGCCCAGTCAGTATCTGTGGTACTATTAAAAGAGAAAGGGGACTTCTCCCACATTATTCCATGTTCATTACCTTAAAAAAAACTAAGATGGTCTTATGTCAATAGTTTATTTGCTCTTTGTCAAGACCTTGCTTTGCAAATATTATTTGTTACATTATAACAATTCTACATAGGCTGTAAAAGCATTTTGGGACATCTTGAAGTTGTGAAAGGCTTTATATAAATGTCAGCTCCATCATTATTATTTGAAGATGCGACTCAATTTTTTTTCTCGCATGCATTATTTGTAAGGAGTCCCACTCTTGTTGCTTGTAAACTTTAATTTTAGAAGAAAATTGATCAAGCCAAATGGTGTAGCACGTAACTATTCCCTTTCCTAAATTACTAGGATCATGACTTGGGTTTGTTCCTTGATATGTATGATAATGATTTACCATTAAATCAGTGGAGGCTTTAAGTAATTATTCTGTCCCATGAGCTACCTGCTACCACTCGAATCTGTTTCATTTTTGTGTGTGTTCTCTCTTGTATCAGGTTGCTGTGTCAATTTTTAGGTTAAGCAGAGTTACAAAAATAATTTCTGTAAGAATTCTTATTTACCCTTTCCTTTCTTTTGTCTTCCAGCTTTTGAAGCTTTACAGTTGGGAAGGCATATTTGTCAAGGCTGTTGAAATGGCAAGGGAGAAGGAGCTGAAGTATTTGCTGAAAGGAGTTGTTTATGTCATTGCAACATGTGAGTATTACTCATGACCATTTATGCAAATCTTTGATATCATATCTTTTGCAACCTCTGCAGTTTAAGAATGAACTGTCTGTAAATGTTGTGTAATTCTGTTTTCCACATGAATGAGTCTTTTTTCTTGCCCAATGATTTCCATTTATCAAAGTTTTAGTTGTGTTCTGAATTGAAGACACCATAACACCCAAATATAATGTTCAGGTCTGCACTAATGGATGCTCATTGTTTGGGGATAATTCTTGGTCCCAAAGCATGAAGTTTAATGGTAGGAAGATTATGCTGGAACAAAGTGATCTTCCCTATCCCACCACAGTTTCTTTTCCAGCCCTCAGCTTATGTCCCTGGCATCAGGTGGGCAACACAGACAGCTCGACTCTCCCTCTGCCCTACAGAGAAGCTCACTATACTGTCAGCTACAGATAGCCATAAAGATCTCACTTTCTCAACCTTGCTTCTCACCTGAGTCATGGTGACCCTCAGGTTAAGCCACCACCTGTCATCTGTCTGAATTGAGAGAATAGGCCAATGCTTCTCCTGGACTATGATGACTTTACTGTCACCTACTGCTACTACATTCTTTGTTGCTTCCCCCACTTGAATGGCTTCATGTACCATGGTGCCCTAGTTAGTTTGCACATCCACTGTGCTGACCTGCTCCCATCCAAACAGGCTGAGAACCTCCAACCAAATGGACAATTGCAGAGGTTGACACTCTTGCCCTCTGTGTCCCCCTGCTAACCACACAGTTACGTTCTCATCCCTTGATCACTCATCAAATTAGAAGATCCTATCCTAAGCTGTGTGACTGCCTCCTAAAACAAACAATCCTGTAGCTTTCCCCCTCCCTGTTGAGTTATAGTACAGCTGGTTAAACCTCTAGCACATAAATTCTGTGCCAAAATTTCAGAAGAGAACTGTGTTTTCCTGGCTGAAGAACCAAATACTTTTCCAGTTCAGCTGAGGGCACCCAGTCACTTCAGAAATGCTTTCTAGCCATGGAACTTGCAAGCCAGAAGAGTTTGAATAGAAGTTTTTGAGGTGTTAAGGGACTGAATGTTACATTTTCTAGCTATTATAATTTCATTGTGTTTCATGGAAGATTTCTCTCTGTGAAGCCAAGTGCGTTTTCTCATGCTGTGCTCTCTGCTACTGCACCCATCCCACCAAGGGTCACAGTGTACCACTATTGCATGCGACATCTTCCTTCGTATGCTCTCTCTCACTCCTCTCCCAACACCACTAACCCTGCATGCCTCTGTGCTACTTACTCATTTGCTCAGAATAACTCATTCAGAATAATTTCTTCCCTGACTGTACCAGTGCTAACAGCCATGCCAGCTGCTTTCATTTTATTTTAGGAGAAAACAGCCCACAATAAGGCAGAATGAGGTAAGACAGCTAACAGGCTGCCCAGCATATGGCTCCTCATCCTTTGAAGCAGATCCTGACCCTGATCTCACCACGTGGCTGACTGACCATGGTAAAGCCCCTGAACTGGTATTGGAGGCTGCCTTTTTCTACTGTACCAGGACACCCTGCATGAAAAGTGTTTCCCTTGCCTTGACTGCATACTGATGACATCCATGACAAGCTTTCTGGCTTTGTGTCTTTACTAAACGGCAAAGCACAACAGAAATACTGTGAGCCTTGTAGCTCTGGCTGGGAGGGCAAAGTGCAGGCAAGGGAAAGATGCTGTGAGCATCTGGGGAGGCTCAAAGTAAATGAGCAGTAATGGAGAGCGAGCAAACAGACCAGAAATGCAGCCTAGTTCAATCCCTCAGCTGTCCAGGCACATAAAATGTCATTGCAGTAGCATTGCACTGATGATTGCTGAACTGCCGCACAGTGCAGATGGAGTGTACTTGTAAGTGGATTATAGATGTACCATAATGTGGAGAGGTTGTCAAGTGGCTGATGCCAATGCATGCTGTCACTGCCCATGGAGTGTATCCTGAGATGCAGGATTCTGGAGGAGCAAGCAGACAGCTAGAGTTCCCAACTCCTGCTCAGACTTTCGTGTGGAGAACTTTGTGTCTGGTTTCATAGCAGGAGGTGATAGTTTAGGAGGCTACATATTAATCAGGCAGGACCTGCAGTTAATTAGGCTACCATAAGAAACAATCTACCTTGTTCAGCAGCAGGGAGATGTCTATCTAGAATTTCCTCTATGTCCGGCCACTGTTGGAAAATGCAGCTAGTCTCTTCTGATAGGTCTTGCTGCACCTCTACTGTGATTCTCCCAGATTTCTCATTGTAGCCAGCATCATTAAGACCTCTAAAATTCCATCTCAGGATTTTCTAACTGTTATATACAGTTACATCTTTGCTCGTTTAATCTCTTCTTTTGTGTAACAAAGTTATGTTTCAAAGAACATCTGCAGCCTTGTGTGAATATATTTCAGTGACTAACCACCAAGCTAAGTAGCTGAAAAAATTAAAGATACAATCTATGAGCGCTCTATTCTGGGATCTGACCTGTCTAATGTTGCCATCAGCTGGGTTCATAGCATTCCTTTCTCTAATAAGTGGCTCAAGAATTGCATGTGAGACACTTGAATTAGGATTTATCCTCTGGCAGAACTCAATGAGCATATTATAGGTTAGAAGGTCAGATCAGATTAGATCAAAGAGTATTGTGTGTAGCTTTGGACTGCCCATTAGAGCTCTCAGTTCACCAGGATAATGCTTGACTGGAACCTTGAGCTATGCAGGCTGTTTCCATCATACTGTAAAAGGCTGAGTATATTTCGTAGAGTTTGATACATTGAACAGGGGAAGACTGTTCTATTGTGTTTTAGAATTCATATCAAGGGAGTACCAATTGAAAATATAATCGAGAGTGAGAAGAGAGGTTAGTAAAATATTTTTTACGCTAAATGTTTTTGAGCATTGCTTCAATGTAGGAAATTAGAGAACTAGAGCGCATTGATTCTTTTGAAGGAACATTGGATAATTCTTTGAATAGTAGACAGTACTGAATATGGTGCAAATATAAGATGAATGGAATCAGTTTGCTTTGGCAAAAATCCAATGCATACTTGAAGAGATAATGACCTTGTGTGTGGTAAGCTTTGAGTCTGTGCAGCAACTGTGGCAATAGGATTTACTCAAACATCACTGTAATGGCAAAATTGTTGATTTAGGTTGGGCGACCTAACCATGTTTGTCTTTACCCAATGCAAGGTTACATGTAGAATGAAGTTGAATAGGTTTTAACTATTTTGCAGGTAGTCTGTGCAGTAAGAAAATAGTATTTGAATATTCATAAATGTAGAATAGAATCAATAATAAAAGAATGGCTAGGTTTCCGTGGTAAGATTAGATAGCAAATTAAGCATGTAGCTGACATTATAAACCGACCAGGAATGAAGATACCCATGAGAACAAGCAAATGCAAATTGTCACCAACTTGAAAATCTAGAGCTTGTTAGAGAAAGTTTTTCTTGTTGAAGGGCACTCCCTGTATTATTTTTACCTTGAATAAAAATCAAACCACCACAATATTTAACATGACCCTGCAAATGCAGGAAATAATTTTGCTTTTGCTTGGATTTTCCATTTGCTCATAAGCTTAAATTTTTAATGGTTTTGAAATAAATGTATTGTGTGCTTCAGCATGGTCTTCATTCCTAGCCAGTATGTATCCCTCAATCATGCCATTAAAAGAAATAAAGGCATGGGAACTTGCACTGTGTAAATCAGTTGCTGCACTTCCTATAAAATAACATTAACCACATTTCAAAGTAAGAGTTGTGCAATGCATTAGAGTATCCAGAAATCATAAAACTGCAAACAAAATGCAAGTCTTTTTTAGTTTCCTTTTCTGTGGTGAAATACAGGGTATTGTGTACTGCAGGTTACGGTGCTAAAAGCTGCGTGCAATGTTATTTTGAGTGTTTTGTGTAGATTTCTAAATCATTAAATCAAGGAATATTTGGGACGTGGCAGTTATCAGCAATAAAATTGCTATGGGGCTCTATTTCAGAACTAACAGAACTAATAATTGAATGTAAAGTGTCAGGCCTGATTTAAAATATCAACAACTGGGGACTCTCTTAGGAAGGGTGAGGTGGATGATAACACATTTCTTGACACAGATTAATCTGTTTTTTGAAAATATGATTTTGTAATTTTCTGCAAATAAATTTTCATGTAGACAAAATGTAACTTTTTAGGTATACAAAGAATTTCATCCTAAGACTTTGAAGTAAACTATCACAATGACTTATTTTATAGCTGCTAGAGTTTTGCAAATAGCTACAAAAGTTGAAATAAACGAATATTGATGGAAGCTGTTTATGGCCCTCACTATTAGAAATGTAAAGACTTTTTGCTTTATAACTTCTTGTATTTATAAAATTATTTGTCAGCAGTTCTAAATATTTAATTGAATTGAATGTTTCATGTTTTTTAAAACTATCTTTGCAGTGTTTTTCACCCAGGTGACACCCATTTTTGCAACAATGGTGGTAGGTAAACCCATTTAATTCATCATTTTATATTTAATTGTGGCTATAGTAACGGAGATTAATATATCAACAGAAGTATACTTGTATATTGGACATTATATAGATTTGCACAGGCACTGCAGTAGTGTAGTGTTTAGGATGAGACTAATTTTGCATCACATATCCTTGGATCACTTCTTCCACTCTTTGAGAATATTGTTGAATTGCCAGTCTAAATATGTCAATTATTTGCATAAACGATCTGGATATGAGCATAAGAGGTTTGGTTAGTAAGTTTGCAGATGACACCAAAATTGGAGGAATAGTGGACAGTAAAGAAGGTTACCTCAGATTACAACAGGATCTTGATCAGATGGGCCAATGATGTGAAGTGGCAGATGGAGTTTAATTTAGATAAATGTGAGATGCTGCATTTTGGGAAAGCAAATCTTAGCAGGACTTATAAACTTAATGGTAAGGTCCTTGGGAGTGTTGCTGAACAAAGAAACCTTGGAGTGCAGATTCATAGCATCTTGAAAGTAGAGTCGCAGGTAGATAGAATAGTAAAGGAGGCCTTTGATATACTTTCCTCTATTTGTCAGAGTATTGAGTATAGGAGTTGGGAGGTCATGTTGCGACTGTACAGGATATTGGTTAGGTCACTTTCGGAAATTGCGTGCAATTCTGGTCTCCTTCCTATCAGAAGGATGTTGTGAAACTTGAAAGGGTTCAGCAAAAATTTACAAGGATGTTGCCAGAGTTGGACGATTTGAGCTATAGGGAGAGGTTGAAAAGGCTGTTTTCCCTGGAGTGTCGGAGGCTGAGGAGTGATGTTATAGAGTTTTATAAAATCATGAGGGGCATGGATAGGGTAAATAGACAAGGTCTTTCCTCCAGGTGGGGGTGATCAGAACTAGAGGGCATTGGTTTAGGGTGAGAGGGGAAAGATATAAAAGTGACCTAAGGGGCACCGTTTTCACAGAGGGTGGTGCGTGTGTGAAATGGGCTGCCAGAGGAACTGGTGGAGGCTAGTACAATTGCAACATTTGGATGGGTATATGAATAGGAAGGGTTTGGAGGGATATGGTCAGGGTGCTGGCAGGTAGGACTAGATTGGGTTTGGACATCTGGTTGGCATGGATGGGTTGGACCGAAGGTTCTGTTTCCGTGCTGTACATCTGACTCTGACTCTGTGTACAGCTCAGTAGCAAGCTTTGAAGAATTATTTCATAAATTAATTAATTTGGGATATCTAACCATATCAGGGTATCATACAACGTCACCTACGTTTCTAGTCTGACACTTTCTTAAAATAAAATGGTTGTGGAAACATTCAGCATCCGAAACAGAAAAGTTGAGTAATAGTTTAGTTGTCACCAGAATTGAATTGTGAACTGAATTCTGATAAAGGGCTCTGTTTGAAATATTATAAATGTTAGTTTTTCTTTCTAAGATGGTTAGACTAATTTTGTGGATATTTACTGATTTATTGAACAGATGGGTCTGTTTCCATGCTGTATGACTCTATGGGCTCTATGACTCTATATGCATGCTTATATTCTTTGACTTCTGTATAATATTTACAAAAAAAAACACAAATAAATGTAGATTTGATGTCAATTGACAAATTAGATTAAAAAATTCTTTCCCTACTGACTGATGAGCAGCAACAGATTCTACTAATTAGAAATGTACAGTACAAATCTCTTAGTGATAAGGACTTTAAATCCTTACGGTATCATGGATAATAATCTGAAAGTCTGAGTTAGATGTACGCTTGATTTCCAATTTATGTCTGGAATTAGAAAAATTCTTTGTGTTGCTCTTCTGGCTGTAATCTCTCAGTTTGATCATGAGCCATAGTGCTGGTTTTGTGAAGGGTATAAATTAATTGTGACATATCCACAAAAATTACAGTCATAGCTATAAAGTTCTTTAATTGTTGTGTGCCTCTTCTGTGTAATTAGAGTACTAGTGCAGTGCCAATCTTCTTTTCATGCCAGTTGGCATTCAGTTGTTAAGTAGATATATTGGAAAAATAATCAAAATATTATTTTGACTTCAGCCATTGTTTGCTTCAAATGCATATAATTTAAATTTTAAGTGCTGGATGCTTTAAAACACATCAAGGTGGATAAATCCCCAGGATCTGATCAGATGTACCCTAGAACTCTGTGGGAAGCTAGGGAAGTGATTGTTGGGCCCCTTGCTGAGTGTATAAGTCCTGCTAAGGTTTGCTTTCCCAAAATGCAGCACCTCACATTTATCTAAATTAAACTCTATCTGCCACTTCACATCATTGAAGGAGAGGGGGAGATGCTAAATGAGTAGTTTGCATCAATGCTTACTGTGGAGAAGGACATGGAAGATATAGAATGTAGGGAAATGGATGGTGACATCCTGAAATATGTTCATATTACAGAGGAGGAAGTGTTGGATGCTTTAAAGCACATCAAGGTGGATAAATCCCCAGGATCTGATCAGGTGTATCCTAGAACTCTGTCGGAAGCTAGGGAAGTGATTGTTGGGCCCCTTGCTGAGATGTATGTATTATCGATAGTCGCGGTGAGGTGCCGGAAGACTGGAGGTGGATGAACGTGGTACCACTATTTAAGAAGGGTGGTAAGGGCAAGCCAGGGAACTATAAACTGGTGAGCCTGACATCGGTGGTGGGCAAGTTGTCGGAGGAAATTCTGAGGGACAGGATTTACAAGTATTTGGAAAGGCAAGGACTGATTAGGGATGGTCAACATGGCTTTGTGTGTGGGAAATCATGTCTCAAGAACTTGATTGAGTCTTTTCAAGAAGTAACAAAGAGGATTGATAAGGGCAGAGTGGAGGACGTGATCTATATAGATGTCAGTAAGGCATTCGACAAGGTTCCCCATGGGCGACTGGTTAGCAAGGTTAGATCTCATCAAATACACGGAGAACTTGCCATTTGGACATAGAACTAGCTTGAAGATAGAAGACAGACAGAGGATGGTGGTGAGGGGTTGTTTTTCAGATTGAAGGCTTGTGACCAGTGGAGTGCCACAAGAATCGGTGCTGGATCCACTACTTTTCACCATTTATATAAATGATTTGGATGTGAACATAGGAGGTATAAGTTAGTAAGTTTGCAAATGACACCAACATTGGAGATGTAGTGGATAGCAAAGAAGGTTACCTCAGATTACAATGGGATCTTGATCAGATGGGCCAATGGGCTGAGAAGCGGCAGATGGAGTTTAATTTAGATAAATGTAAGGTACTGCATCTTGGGAAAGCAAATCTTAGCAGGACATATACACTTAATGGTAAGGTCTTAGGGAGTGTTGCTAAACAGAGACCTTGGAGTGCAGGTTCATAGGTCCTTGAAAGTAGAGTCACAGTTTGATAGGATTGTGAAGAAGGTATTTGGTATGTTTTCCTTTATTGGTCAGAACATTAAGTATAGGTGTTAGGAGGTCATGTTGCTGCTATATAGGACGTTGGTTAGGCCACTTTTGGAAGATTGCCTGCAATTCTGGTCTCCTTCCTATTGGAAGGATGTTGTAAAACTTGAAAGGGTTCAGGAAAGATTTACAAGGATGTTGCCAGGATTGTAGGATTTGGGCTACAGGGAGAGGCTGAATAGGATGGGGCTGTTTTTCCCTGGAGCATCGGAGGCTGAGGAGTGACCTCATAGAGGTTTATAAAATTGAGGGGCATGAATAGGATAAATAACCCAAGTCTTTTCCCTGGGGTGGAGGAGTCCAGAACTAGAGGGCATAGTTTAGGGTGAGAGGGGAAAGATATAAAAGAGACCTAAGGGGCAATTTTTTCACACAAAGGGTGGTGCGTGTATGGAATGAGCTGCCAGAGAAATTGGTGGAGGATGGTACAATTGCAACAATTGAAAGGCATCTGGATGAATCTATGAATAGGAAGGGTTTGGAGGGATATGGGCCAAGTGCTGGCAAATGGAACTAGATTAGTTTGGAATATCTGGTCTGCATGGATGAGTTGGATAGAAGGGTCTGTTTCTGTGACTCTGTTAGATTATAGTCCTACTTTACCAGTGGTATTATTTAAATAAATCCACGGAGTGTGCATAAAGATTTACGTCTTAATGCTTTGTGAAATAAAAGACTTAGATGAGCTGTATTTTAATGTCGCCAAAAGCAATTAGTTACTGCAAATTGGATTGGTTTTTAAATTACAAACTTCATTTAATTTACAATTTTAAGTTTTAATTCTTTTGCAGATTAGGATATGTACACATTTAAAGAATAGAGACATTACATTAGAAGTGATTTGTGTAGCAAATAATTACAAATTGAATTGACAACATCAATGGTCTAATCTGTGAGGCAAAGAATGTTGGAGACTGTTTAATTGTTTTTAATATTATTTTTCTTTTTATATTTAGACTTTCAGTATTTATTCTAGTGTGAGTGGATCACCACTGACTGCCAACAAGGCTTTTACTGCATTGGCACTTTTTGATAAATTTAATGCTCCACTTCACTTGCTCCCAGTGGTAAGTTGCATGCTGATCATTTTATTCAGTATTGAATACACTTAAAAGGTTTGAGTTACATGCTTTAGAAAGTAGCTAAAAAGGAATTGTGTTTTTCATTGCCAAATATCATTACTATTTTAGAGAACTTTGCTTGTTAGGAACATATCTGAAACTAAGCCAGGTAATTGTGCATCCCTTTATCAATATGTAAGAAAAATGTATCTATTTCCAGTTTTGAAAATTTGAATATATTAAATGTCTTCAGCTTTTTGGACAGTAAGTTATAGATTCCTATTATGTTTTGAGTGCATTCACTTCTAAGCAGCATATGTCTGATTCTAAGATTCTGTTCCCTTGCTCTGAATGCCCAAAGGAAGTGGTTTTTCTATACCTGTATCACAAATACTTTTATTTAAACACCTTAATTAAATCACTCCTCAAATATTCAAACTCTATTTAACACAAGCCAGGTTTTTGAGACTTATCCTAATTTAATCCTACAAGTTCCTTCATTATTTTGGTGAAAATCTGCCATGTTCTTGGAGGTCACTCTACTCTTTTTTTTGAGACAAAAGTCAGATAATGTGGATGCTCATAATTTGAAATAAAAGCAGCATATTCTGTAAATACTCAGCAGTGAAGAGACATTTGTGGAAAAGGGAAGCATTTAATAATTCCTGTTGGGAAACTAGCCAACTCACTCACCCACTAGGAAGGAGGCGGTCAGTTGAAGCTATTAATTAACTATTAGTTGACTACTTAATGGGCTTAATTGGTGGTGGGTCAAGAGATTTGCACATGGACCTACTTGGCCACAACTTAATTCATGAGATGGTAAGGAGAGGGTGAGTACCTCTTCAGGGCAGAGTCACCTCATTATCACCATTCATGCCACCTCCACTTCAGGAAAATTGCATCCTTTATCTCTTTAACCAATTGTGTTAAAAGATTGTAAATATAACTGTGCAACAAATGAGAAGAAAGGGTGAATTAGATTTACAAGAATCGACATCAGATTTGCAAACTTACACATATCAGGAAAGGATGCACAATCTGCTTTCTCTTCAAAAGTCAATTTTGTGACAGTAGTGAAAATATTCTGGAAACAATAATTTGAGGTGGAATTAGTAGTTACATGGAAAAGATAGGTTGACTAGGAAGGGTCAGCATGGATTTCTAAAGGACAAATCACGTTTACCTACCTTGCTGGAGATTTTCGAAGAGATAACAGAATGCCTTGGTAAGAGTGAGTCTATTAATATGTATGTGGACTTGTGGAAGGTGCTCAATGTGCTGCCACACAACAGACATGAGGAAAGTTATAGGTCATGGTATAAACAGGACAGTAAAGGTGTGTGTATAAAATTGACAGTAATAAGAAACAGAGCATAATAGCTAATGGATTTTTTTGAGTTGGAGAAAGGCTTAAAGTGGAGATCCTCAGGGTTCAGTATTGGGATCCTTGCTTTAATCTGATATATTTATGATCTGGATCTTGGTGTGCAGGGGACAATTTCAAAGTTTGCAGATAACATTAAACCTGGAAAAAGTTATAAATCATGAGGAGGTAAGAATGGAACTCTTAAAGCACATGGACACATTGGTGGAGTGGGAGAATAGGTGGGCAGATGAAGTTCAATGCCAGGAAGTGTGAGGTGATGCACTTGAGCATTGAGAAACAATAAAATTGGAGTTACAATTCACAAGGAATCCATATGCATATATGCACAGATTATTGAAAGTGGCAGCACAAGCAAAGAGAGCAGTTAATTAAACTTGAAGTGTCTGCTGCTTTATTAATAGGGACACAGAGTACAAGAACAAGGAGGTGATGTTGAACTTGAATAACACACTTGTTAGACTTCTCTGGCCACCACATAGGAAAATTACATTGGAGACAGTGCAGAAGCAATTTCCGAGTGGTTCCAGGACTGACAAATTTCAGTTATAAGGATAACTTGAAAAAATTGAATGGTTCTCCTTGGAGAGAAGAAAGCTGAGAAGAGTTTTGATTCAGGTTTTCAAAAGCATGAGTGGGCTGGATGGAGTTGATAGGGAGAAACTCTTTGTGCTCCTAAAGAGAACAAAAGTGAGGGCACATAGATTTAAAGTATGTGCAAAAAAAAAGCAACAATGATACGAGAAAACAAAAATTTTCATTCAGCAAACAGTTAGAATATTGAATATACTGCCTGGAAATGTGATGGAGGCAGGTTCAGTTGAGAGTTGAGGCATTCAAGATGACATTGGTTAGTTGAATAGAAATAACATACTGTGATAAGTGGGGAGAAAAAGGAAACTGTTGCAAGATAACGTTCATTTGAAGAACAGTGAATCCTAGGTTGAATGGCCTCCTTCTGTGCGGCAACAATTGTGATTCTATAAAGAGAAGTCCAGAAAATGTGATCTAATAGGTGTCATAAAAAGCTCTGAACAGTAAGAGAGTGGACACATGGTTTCAACTTGTGGGGGAAAAGTGGAACTATTGGCCATTAATATAGAAGTCAAGAAATCAAATAGAAAGTTCATAAGAAGTTTCCTATTCGATTCAGAGACTGGTGAAAATATGGAACCCATTATAACAAGGGATATTTGAGGGAATTAGTATAGCACAATTTAAGGAAGATCTTAAACCTGTAAAGGAAAGAAAATTGAAAGTTATGTAGAAACTTAGGGAAGGACAGAGAAGAGGAAGCTTGTGGGGAACATAATGTAAGTATGGTCAGAATGGCCATACATTGCTTGGTGTATTCTACAGAACCATTCAGCTTGTGGGGAAGTTTTGGTGAAGCACATTTTGCAGGAAATGAGCAGAGAAGTGGAAAACGATTTACTTTGCCTCATACACCCGAGTCTAAGGCTGACAAAGCAATCCAGTTCTTTCCTGTCCATTGCCAATGTTCTTGCATTGCTCTAAAATCTGTTATCTGACTGGAGATATCTGCTGACAGTGTGGTACATAGTCGTCGTTGTACTCCCAATAGGAGCCCATTGCATGATCTGATGGGAAGGCCATAATGATGAAAGTCTATGACATATTAAAGCCAGCTGGGCCATCTTTGCAGATAATGCATAAAACAAGAGGCTGTTCTGAGTGTTTCTTTTCTTCATTGTTTGGTATAAAATGCCTCCAGTGTATGTCCAGATCCTTTGAAGACATCTGGTGTCGAAGGCATTGAGTTTCCTTTCTTAACAGTCTTTTAAGGTACAAGTCTATAAACTAAATAATAGAGTGGAGAGCACATTTGTGTTATGGAGCCAAAGCTTTGCTTTCATGAAAAGCTTTTTACTGTTTCAAGTCTCGTTTCATATAGTTAAAAGCTGATGGTTTTTTAACTTAGTATCCCTTTGAGCTTTTGTCAATGATTGTCTAAATATTAATGAAACAATCCAAATGAATTAAGTTCTTTCTGATCTTAGCTTTGTTTTGATTAATGTGACCATGTTAATTGTTGGTGGTCTACCATCCTTTTCTTTTATTTTCTTGATGTTTATGGTCTGTTGATTGAGTTGACGAGCTGTCAGAACCCTGTTATGCTGTCCGGAAGGTTAGTATTTTACCAAAGCCAAATTGTCCAATTATTTACCCTACTACACCTTTCTTTTCCAGTATCCATGATATGGCCAAATGTTTAATCATCTGCGAATCTCTTAACCATGTCCTTTACTTTTAGCTCTAAATTTTTGAGCCCTGTGGAAACCATTAGAAACAGTAGTCCAGTCCTAAAAACATTCATCAATCATAGCCTTTAGTTTCTGTAACTCTGCTAATTTTTGATCTGAAATTTTACTTTCCCTTTGATCCTATGTCATTTTAAATTCCATAGCATTCTGGTGGTGATCCAGTATCCATGGTTAAGTAAAAAGGGCAGTGTCAAACTTTTTTTTAAAAAAGGGTACAGACCTCCTT
This sequence comes from Chiloscyllium plagiosum, assembly GCF_037043375.1. Classification (NCBI taxonomy): domain Eukaryota; kingdom Metazoa; phylum Chordata; class Chondrichthyes; order Orectolobiformes; family Hemiscylliidae; genus Chiloscyllium; species Chiloscyllium plagiosum. Next base: position 12,863,446 of record NW_028270142.1, read on the forward strand.
CTGTGCTCTAATAATTCTGAGGTTCTGTCAGTAGGCAGGTCAGAATTCTGTATAGAGAAATTTTACAAAAGTGAATTATCACCAAAAATAATAATGAGGGAAAATTAGAATATGAGAAAAGATAGCAAGAAATACGAAAACAAACGGTAAGCGTTTCTACAAATATGTAAAAAAGAACAGTTAAGGAAGTGAGTATTGGTTGTATTGAAGGTGGGTTTGGGGATTTAAGTGTGGAAAATAAAACAGCAGATGAATTAAACAGGTATTGTGCATCAGGCTCACTATAAAGGATACAGTAACACTCTAGAATAGCTTTAATTCATGAAGGAGGAAACTCAAAATTACGATCACCAGGGAAGCAGCATTGAACAAACTGTTGGAACACTGGGCTGACAAGTCCCCGGGTACTGATGGACTTCATCAGAGGGTCTTAATCAAAATAGCTAATGAAATAGTTGATGCGTTGGTTTTAATTTGCCGAAATTCCCTCAAGTCAAGAAAGTTCTGTTGGATAGTAAAATAGTGATTATAACTCCTTTTTATTCAAAAATAGAGAGATATAGAAAACATGAAACTGGAAAATAAAAGCTCTTGATGCAGGGGTAATATATTGGAATACATAGAAAATTAAATAGAAAATGATTTGGAGATGCCGGTGTTGGACTGGGATGTACAAAGTTAAAAATCACACAACACCAGGTTATAGTCCAACAGGTTTAATTGGAAGCACACCTTGACAATCACTTGATGAAGGAGCAGCGCTCCGAAAGCTCGTGTGCTTCCAATTTAAACCTGTTGGGCTATAACCTGGTGTTGTGTGATTTTAAACTAAATAGAAAATGGTTGCTCAGTTTGTTGACAGCACAGTGATAGATAGGAAAATAAATAATGAAGAAAATTTTGAGTATGATAAGTGACCTGACAAATGGCACAATGTGAATTTGACCATTGTGGCCGGAAGAATAATGAAAAGTGCTTCCTTAATTGAGTGAGATTGTAGAGACATGGGGTGTCCTCTTCTAGAAAACTTTACCACTGAACTTTTAAATAGGTATATTTGTGTAAGTCATGGAGATGTACAGCATGGAATCAGACCCTTCGGTCCCATTTGCCAGCACCCGGCCCATATCCCTCCAAACCCTTCCTATTCATAGACCCATCCAGATGCCTTTGAAATGTTGCAATTGTACCAGCCTCCACTACCTCCTCTGGCAGTTCATTCCATACATGCACCACCCTCTGTGTGAAAAGGTTGTCCATTAGGTCTCTTCTATATTTTCCCCTCTTACCCTAAACCTATGCCCTCTACTTCTGGATTCCCCGACCCCAGGGGAAAGACCTCATCTATTTACCCTATTCGTGCCCTTCATGATTTTATGAACCTCTATAAGGTCACCCCTCAGCCTCCGACACTCCAAGGAAAACAGCCCAGCCTTTTCAATCTCTCCCTATAGCTCAAATCCTCCAACCCTGGCAACATCTTTGTAACTCTTTTCTGAACCATATCAAGTTTCACAACATCCTTCGGATAGGCAGGAGTCCAGAATTGCATGCAATATTCCAAAAATGGCCTAACCAATATTCTGTACAGCCACAACATGACCTCCCAACTCCTATACTCAATATACTGACCAATAAGGGAAAGCATACTAAATGCCTCCTTCCCTATCCTATCTACCTGTGACTCTACTTTCGAGGAGCTATGAACCTGCACTCCACGGTCTCTTTTGTTCAACAACACTGCCTAGGACCTTACCATGAAGCATATACCATTAAGTATATAAATCCTACTAAGACTTGCTTTCCCAAAATGCAGCACCTTGCCTAACTTTCTATATTCTCCCTTCAGAATCTCATCCTTTTCCCTTCCTATATTGTTGGTTCCAATGTGTACAATGACCTCTTGCTGATCCTTCTTCCTTTGAGAACATTTTGCACCCTCTCTGAGACATCCTTGATCCTGGCACCAGGGAGGCAACCCACCATTCCGATTTTTCGTTGCTGCCTGCAGAAACGTCTGTCTGTGACTCTGACTAGAGAGTCCCCAAACACAATTGTTCGCTTGGAACCCAACGTACCCCTCATTACATTTGATCCTGTCTCAACACCAGAAACTAGGCTGTCCGTGCTACATTCCCCTGAGAATCCATCACTCCCTATATTTTGAAATCCTGTAATTGCAACAAATAATCAAGAAATCTAATAAAATATTATCATTTATTCCTAAGAAACATTGAGTGCAAAAATAGGTTATGCTTTAGTTATATTTGGCATTAACTGGAACTACATTTGAAGTACTAGATACGTTATTTGTTACCCTATTTAAGGAAGGATGTAAATGCATTGAAGCAGTTCAATGAGGTTTACTCAACCAGTACCTAGAATGTACAGGTTTTCTTGTGAGGAAAGAGTGGACAGGTTAGGATGGTACCTACCTATGTGCGTTTAAAAGAGTAAGAGATGACTTGATTGAAGTTTAAAAGATCCTAGAGAGTCTTGCCAGGAATCTATTCGAATTGAAATGTGATCATTACTGCTAAAGTGCTGTCCCACTGATGAGTCTTTCACCTTCCCAGATTTATTCATTAAAATGAAATCTAGAAATGCCCCTTCTCTTTTTTGAAACTGATAGATATTTGATTTTAAAAAACACAGGCCTCTTGTACCATCTGCTGGGTCTTTTTTGCTGATCACCCGTTCCCCCTTTCCCTTCTGCTGCAACCTGACCAAATCTAGAAAGAATACCAACCAACCCACTGCCCTGTGGCTGAAAATTCCACCTCCCCTCCGCCAAGGATATGCAGGTCCTGGGCCTCCTCCATTGCCACTCCCTTACCACCCGACACGTGGGGAAGAAAGCCTCATCTTCCACCTCTGAACCCTCCAACCCCATGGCATCAATGTGGTTTTTACCAGTTTGTTCATTGCCCCCACGTTCCCATCTGCCCCCCCCGTCCCACCTTATCCAAGTTCCAACCTTCCAGCTCAGCACTGCCCTCATGACCTGTCCCACTGCCAATCTTCCTTCCCATCTATCCACTCCATCATCCCCTCTGAGCTATCACCTTTACTCCCACCTCCATCCACCTATTGCACTCTTAGCTACCTACCCCCCTCCCATTTATCTGTCCATTCCCGAGGCTCCCAGCCTCATCCCTGATGAAGGGCATTTGCCCGAAATGTCGATTTTTCTGGTCCTTGGATGCTGCCTGACCTGCTGTGCTTTTCCAGCACCACACTCTCAACTCTAATCTCCAACATCTGCCAAAGTCCTCACTTTTGCCAAATCTAGAAACATAATATCCAACTGTTGTTCACCCTAAAATTGCAGTTTTTGAGAATCCAAATGAAGAAAACATGTTAATGGTAGCAAAGAGCTAAAAGGGTAAGTTTTTTTTTGTTGCAATCAAAATGTTTGGTCCCCATCATGTGGGAACATTTTAAAATGTGTAACTTATTGCTTGCAGTTGTATGACTGGATGGGTAGATGGTGCACTGTGAAGTTACCGTCTTAAGGTGACTTTGAGTAAGTTTCTAGAATAGAATGTATTATTATGCCAGCAACCCAATTCCTGAAATACAATGTACACATTGCAGTACAGAGCTGTCATGCACTTTTGCTAAATATTCAGTACGAATTTGTTCTTATTTAGCCATACTTTCATTTGCAGCCACTAAATAGTTTTTTTGTACATTTATCATTGTTTAAATGTTAAGTGACTATCAGTGTGTCACCTAACACTTAGTTTATTTTTCAGAAGTGGTTCTATCTTTTCCTGTTCTCCTTCACTCCAGATAATAAAAATAACAGTGAATGCAGTTGTCAGCACTTGTCGATTGTCATCTTTCTTTAACACTGAGGAATTGAAACGAACAACAGCATCTCCTATTGGATCCACAGAGGCAGAATATTGCTTAACTCCTCCTGACACCTCTGACCGGAATGGATACATGCCTGTTGAAGTAAGGGGATCTTGAAACTTTTAAGAAAGATAATACAATTAACACTCTCTTGACTAAAGCAACTAAATATTCTCCATTTATGTTTATACACTTCGCATATCTCTGAACAATCTTTCAGGAAATGTTATAAAAAAAATAGGCACAGGTGATATGCAGGAGTCGAAAAGTGTGGCGCTGGAAAAGCACAGCCAGTTAGGCAAAATTCAAGGAGTAAGACAGTCAACGTTTTGAGCATAAGCTCTTCATCAGGAATGTGGGAAGGGCCCAAGTGGACTAAGAGATAAAGGGAGGGGTTGTAGTGTTGGGGGGATGGTTGCTAGGAATGAAGGTGGTAAATGGTAGGTGGGGGGTGTGATGGTGATAGGTCAGAGTGGAGGGTGGAGCAGATAGGCGGGAAGGAAGATGGTCAAGTCGGACAGTTCAAGAGGATAGTACAGAGTTGGAGTGTTGGATCTGGGATAAGGTGGGGGGAGGGGAAATGAGGAAACTGGTGAAATTGACATTGATTCCGTCTGGCTGAAGGATTCCAAGGTGGAAGGTGAGGCATTCTTCCTCCAATCGTTGGATGGCTAGGATTTGGCAGTGGAGGTGGCCCATGACTTGCATGTCCTTCGCAGAGCGTGAGAGGGAGTTAGTGTTTGGCCACAGGGTGGTGGGGTTATTTGCTGCGTGATGTTACTTATGTCTGGTTGCCTCTAACTAAAACAAGAAACTGTTTAAGTATCTTTTCAGTGGTCAGTGTGTTAATTTGTGACACATACTGTTCTGTTGTACAACACTTCTAATTAATTTCCATAAAAACTAATGCTTTTTGTGTAATTCTTATTTTGGTGGTAGCTTCAGCTAAACTAATCCAAAAAAACCTTTTTTAATGATAAATTTAAAATGCAAATCAACTAAACTACAAAATTATTTTGCATCAAAAGTTTTAAAAAAAAGCATCATTACTGAAGCAGAAGTGAATTCTGAGTATACAAAAGCAAACATTCCTGGAGAAACTCAGCAGATCTGATGACATAAAGCTATAGAGATGTACAGCACAGAAACAGACCCTTTGATCTAACTCATCCATGCCGACTAGATATCCTAACCTAATCATGTCCCATTTGCCAGCACCCAGCCCATATCTCTCTAAACCCTTCCTAATCATATACCCATCCAGATATCTTTTAAATATTGTAATTGTACCAGCCTCCCACACTTTCTTGGGCAGCTCATTCCATACATGCACCAGCCTCTGCGTTAAAAAGTTGCCCTTTAGATCTCTTTTAAATCTTTCCCTTCTCACCCTAAACCCATGCCCTCTAGTTCTGAAGTCCCCACCGAAGGAAAAAGACCTTGTCTATTTATCCTATTCATGCCCCTCATAATTTTATAAACCTCTAAATGTCACTCCTCAGCATCTGACACTCCAGGGAAAACAGCCCCAGCCTACCCAGCCTCTCCATCTGTGGAAGAGAACAGAGTTAATGTTTTGAGTTCAGTGACCCTTCACCTTTGCCCCTTCTCCAGCTAGTTCTGTTTTTATGTATCTCATTTACATGAAACCATGCCCCTGAAAATGTTTTTTCATGGAATGTAACTGTTCGTAGCATGCACCTTCATTATAGGCGAAGTCCTGAAAGCAAGGTATTATCGTAGTCATGGAAAAAATTGACAAATTAGCTTTAATTACTAATCGCAGGATGATTTGCAAAAGCTGAAAAAGAGCTGAGCAAAGTATTAATCCTTTCTCCAACTCTTGACTTCTTGCCATCAATGACGAGGAAGCATTCAAATCTTGGGTAGAGATGTATAGGAATTTTGAAGATCAAGTTTGTGTCAGCTATGGATTTGTAATGTCATTTCATTTCAATTACTACTTATCCCATTCAACTTGCATTAACTGTCAATAAGCTATCTCAAAATCTTCATGAAAATCTAGTTGAATCGGTAAAGTGAGCTCTGCTCCTTGAGCTATTCTCACCTCCCCTTGTCAAAATATGCCAGAACAAGAAACCACAAGATCAGTTGTATGTATCGCTGCCAGAACTTCACTCTTCTAAGCAGTAAATTAATTCAAGAACAAGCCAAAAGAAACTAAATGTAGCAGCTGTGATCCAACCACAACTCTTCAAATCTTACCTGTACTATATTTTGGAATGTACCAAAAACAGCTCAGATACCTGAAGCATCCACTAACTATGCCCAATTATAGGTTATTCAGTAATTAACTTAATTAAATGAATTAACCTTCTTTACATTGTGTTCTAAGGAACTGCACAGCCTATAGAGGACATTCTTGTACTGTAAAAGCCAACAAGAGACTTGACCTGCAGTGCGTTCATAGTGATATACCTCAAATGGAAGGCACATTGGCCTTAAAGTGTACTGTAATTTTAATGTTGAACTATTAAATCCTCTTCTTCCTCCCAAACTTTGTCTTTGGACCTATAAAAACCTAGGATGGCTGTCTTATTGGTGAGGTAAAAAGAAACTACACAAAAGAGATCTGAAGTTGCCATTATGTCTTTTAAGTGGGACCATCCAGAAATAGTGAACATTTCCTGTAGTTGCTAATATGATTGGAGACGTCTGGAAGTGACGAAGGATGAATGAGAGTACGATTAGAAAATGGTTGAGGCAGCAGCACAGATAGGTGATATTATCAAATTCCATTTAGGCTATCATTGTTGAGGAGACAATGTTCAAGCTAGCAGTTCAACTCTGCATTGAACATGACTCTGAAATGCAGAAGGTCTTGTTCAAAAGAAATATCTTTACCCAGCCTATTCACAAAAGTCTTAATTTTCTAAACCGGGAAGCCAGATAGAAAATTGTATGGAGATATGCTTGATCTCATCCATTTTTTTTATCTCCAGCTTTTCTGTCATGATGTCAACATTTCACATGTGCCTGTAGCATGTCTTGGTTAACTTCCAAGCATTTCTGAGAAGTGGGAGGTAATATTAACAGGATACAAATGTACTGAATGAAGACTCATGAGGAAAGTAATGCTTAATTATAAGCGAGTGAGACAATAGTGGAGGTGCAAAATGATTTAGGCATTCAAGCATGCTAAAAAGCAATAATCAGATGTTAATGGATTGTTAACCTTAATTGATTACCAGTCTAGATTATCAAGGGGAAAAGATGGTATAAACCAGGTTTATAACATTTCTGAAATACCAAAATGGCCATTGCACCTTAGAATGGCTAGACTGGTCTCATCAAAAGAGTAGCGCAAATGAAGTAGAATATTATCAGGACCCGACAGATTTGATGACAAGGAGACTTGGTACAAAGTAGATTTGTATTCCCTAGAATGTAAAAAGTAAGGGGTCAATTTAATTGATTTTATTTTGAACTGTGAAAAGAGTTGGTAAGATAGGTAGAAATATTTTCTGCTGATGGCAAAATCTAGGACCAGGTGATGTAATCTTAAAATGAGGACTGGTCCATTCAGGAGAGAAATTAAGAAACACTGTCGTGCAAAGGATGGTAGCAATGTGGAATGTACTCCCACAAAGAGTAATTGAAGTTGTCTCAGTTAATAATTTTTAAATGGTAGATGTTTGGTAGCCAAATGATAACCAGGAATATGGTTGAGCCAAGGCAAATGGATGCAGTTGAGATCTAGATCAACTTCAAGATTGTTGAATGGTGAAACAGGTTCAAAGAGCTGAATGTGCTAAATTTTTTCCTTCTTTCTAATTAATGTTAGAACATTTATTTCTGTAGGTATTCGCAGATATTGAGAGTTTGGTCGTTTGATAGGAAATGCAAGAGTCTTGAGTACTATGCAGTTGTTTTTTGATCTCACAAATTGATACTGAGAAAAGGAATTTAATTTTTAAAAACTTAATAGAGCAAAAGATTTAAACATTCTCTTTGAACTTGTGGTTTTGGTTAAGTATAATTTTAAGTGCACATTGTGATATGGAATATGTGACTTATAAGTATTTTAATATCATTTACCTTTGATTTTGGATTTTTAAATTTAATCACAGAAATTCCATATGCCGCTAGATCAAAATTCAAAATATTTCTACGGCCATTATGAATTATTTTAAAGCGGCTTGTGAGGGAGGTGGCCTCCAAGAACAAATGGGAATTTGTGTGTATTGGGAGAATTCATAAGTGAACAAAGAAAACAGTGTTAAGCATTGAGATGGAAGATTCAGGAATTTTTGGGGGGCTTGGGGGAAACACCCATAGTCTAAAAATGAAGATTTATTTTTCAGTTTGGGTAGTTCTGTAAGGTTCTTAGCTGAAGTTGGAGCTGTAAAGTGGTATTTTCTGAGAAAAGGAAAAGAGATTTTAGAATTGTTAAACATAGGTTACCACAGTGTAAAGAATTCAGTTCAAAAGCTCTAGACCAGAAATGTTCACCCTGGAGCACTTATAGCTGGGAAAATTTAAGCTCAGTTATATGATAAAACAGGGAAGAGGCTTCAGATTCTCTCAACCAGGAATGGAAAGCATAGCCGCGTCAAGCCTTTTTGTGGGATCGGGAATGGTACTCTCATTGGTTTTTGAGTACTGTAACTGGACTCTTTTAGGATTAGTGGAGTTGTTTCAAAATATTTAAACTTATGTTAATGTAAATATCTTGATTTATTCTAGATTACCTTCATTTCTTTGCATAATAATTTTTTTGTTTGTAAAGCCAAATCTGCAGCATTGTATGCTTATGTTTCGGGGAGCAACCATCTCATTTATGACAAAAAAGGTCTATCATGTCAGATTTCAGTCTGAGATCTGAATTTTCAGTCTCGACATCACCTGGGATTGTAACAACATACAAATGATTTTATTATTTGTTTTAATGGATATTTGAAGGAGTCATTTGCTTGATCTCTTCTAAAAAATGAAATGCACTCTTCTTATATTTGACTTGAATTTCACAGCTTGTACAGACAGAAGGGAAAGATGTTACTGATCATTCTAACAACTGCAATGATTTGCAAGACCACCCAGACAAACCCCATCTGGACTCTTTAATTAATGATTGCAATGGGGCAAAACCAGATGAAAGCATTGTAGATGATGTGGATCTCCTTCCCAGTTGCAGGTAAAGTTTCAAAACATGTTTATTCACTAAGTACAGTGAATTCTTTTATTGCATTTGAAAACCAATGGTTGTGTAATTGAATAAAAGACTTCTTTACAATATATCAAGCAAGGCATCAGGCATTTAAACATTTAGAATATCCTTTAAAAAAATAGTCAATTTATTTGGTTGATGAAATTCCAAATATCGTTTGAACAGATTTGACTAACATTACTGCTTCTTAAGCACATTCACTTACAAGTCGGTGAATTTTCCAGCTAAAATTCCAAATATTAGGTATTACATTATTTGAAGTTCTCAAATAATTTGAAACTTTGACAGCGACTAAGGAGAGGTAAGTTAAGTATGGTTTAAGGTGATATGTGGGTAGATAAAAAGGTAAGGTGGCAGGTGGATGAGGAGGAGAGTTAAGCCAATGAGGGCCTGAGGTGGGTTGATGGGTGGCGATGTGTTGTCAATTCTTGTAAGGATAAGCCAAGTTTTGCGGGGGATATTCGGCTTGTCAGGTTTTGTAGTTTGGTTGTTCAGTTTAGTAGTTACTTAATAGTTAGTTTTTAATTCACCAGTCTTTCCTGGACAATGGATACATTTAAGTGAATCAGAATTTTTGGAAACCTACAACGTTAAGAGTACCTTTTTTGGAGAGTTCCAGATGCAGGGTAATTGCCCATAGAAGTGCTATATAACTCACCAAAGTTCGATACAATTGAAGCAATACTCATGTTCTCTTGTGATAAATACCAATGTACTATTTACCTTCCTCCTTGTTTACTGCAACTGCAAGTTAGCTTATAAACAAGGATACTCTGGTCCCTTTGATCAGTAGCACTTCCCAGTTTCTTACCATTTAAGAAATACGCTGAATGCTGTTTCTTCTAACAAATTTGATAACTTCACACATCCATGTTGTAATTGTCTGCTGTGTTCTTTCCCACTCATTCTGGCTGTCCAAATTTCCCTGAAGCCTTTTTGCATCATCCTCAAAACATATTTTTGCCTATGTAGGGTTTGTGTCATTTGCAAACTTAGGAATACTATATTGGGTCCCCACTTCCAAATCATTGATATAGGTTTTGAACAGTTGGGGCACAAGGAATCATTCTTGTCGTCCTCCACCAGTCAGAATCTGACAACCTGAGAATGATCTATTTATATGGATGCCCATCCTGTTTTCTCTCCATTAACCAATCTTCAATCCATTACTAGTATATTACCCCTACTTCGTATTCTCATATTATTTACTAACCTGCTACATGGGACCTTATTGAAAGCCTTTGAAAATCCAAATCATGTCCACTGGTTCCCCCACATCTCCTCTGTCAGTGACAAACCTCTCAACAGGTTGGTGAAACATGATATTCCTTTAACAAATTTGTGTTTTGTACCCACTTAGATAATTATTTTCTAAATGTCCAGTTATCACATCTTTAAGAATAGTTTCTAGTTTCTACCCTACAACTGCTGTCAGGATGTTCTGCAGGCACTGTTCCAAACTCTATTGAATTTTGAAAGATGATCACCAATGCATCCAATGTTTCTACAGCTGGGCTGGTGACGATTCGCCGCCGATGATTAGCCACTGCCAGTTTGCCATCAGCGTTTCTCCACTGGAGTCGTTTGACCTCTGGAGACTAGAGTCATAGAGTCATAGAGATGTACAGCATGGAAACAGACCCTTCGGTCCAACCTGTCCATGCTGACAAGATATCCCAACCCAATCTAGTCCCACCTGCCAGCACCTGGCCCATATCCCTCCAAACCCTTCCTATTCATATACCCATCCAAATGCCTCTTAAATGTTGCAATTGTACCAGTCTCCACCACATCCTCTGGCAGCTCATTCCATACACGTACCACCCTCTGCGTGAAAAGGTTGCCCCTTAGGTCTCTTTTATATCTTTCCCCTCTCACCCTAAACCTATGCCCTTTAGTTCTGGACTCCCCGACCCCAGGGAAAAGACTTTGTCTATTTATCCTATCTATGCCCCTCATAATTTTGTAAACCTCTATAAGGTCACCCCTCAGCCTCCGACGCTCCAGGGAAAACAGTCCTAGCCTGTTCAGTCTCTCCCTGTAGCTCAGATCCTCCAACCCTGGCAACATCCTTGTAGATCTTTTCTGAACCCTTTCAAGTTTCACGACATCTTTCCGATAGGAAGGAGACCAGAATTGCATGCAATATTCCAACAGTGGCCTAACCAATGTCCTGTACAGCCACAACATGATCTCCCAACTCCTGTACTCAATACTCTTACCAATAAAGGAAAGCATACCAAACGCCTTCTTCACTATCCTATCTACCTGCGACTCCACTTTCAAGGAGCTATGAACCTGCACTCCAAGCTCCCTTTGTTCAGCAACACTCTATTTGCCACCGGAAATATATATATGTACTGATTGTTTTCCCTCCCACCTGTTCTTTCATACTTCTCAGTCCCCTTTATTTATACAACTACATACTACATATTGATTTTAAAAAAAAGAGGTAAAATAAATATCATTTTATTGGTTTATATGTAAAAATGAGTTACAAACTTTAACCAGAAAAAGGAAATATATTTAAAAATCTTTATAAGGAAGTTTCATATTAGACCACTTAGCTTATGTCTGTGAATGTAATTTGGTGAATCTATAAAGAGTGGGCTGAGATAGCCAACATTACTTTCTCTGATAGAGAACCTGTGTCCTTCCTGTGTTTCACCGCAAATTTAATTATATGACAAAATTTTGCTGGTATCTTAAGAATCACCAACCAATTTTGGCAAGGGGTTTAACATAGGGTGATGACCTATTGTGTGTTGGGCCTAATGCGTTTGCATTGTAACAAGCATCACTTTTGGGTGTGAATATATGGCAGCTCAGAACTGATGGGGTCAGTAGGATTTGCATGGAGGAAAGGCATTTAAAAGTTTGGGGTGTTACCCAGATTAACAGGTTAAGCCTGCAACTCCCTCTGTGAAGTGCAACCTGTTTGCCTTCCAGCCTCATCTGAATTACGAACATGCAAAGGAGATGAAAAATGGCTGCCACCACACTGAGTAAATGAAGTAGGTCATTTCAGCTTTTAAGGACTGCTGGCTGAAATGCATGGAAATTGCTGCTTTTTTTCAGAGAAATGTATTGTGTCAACCAATTCACAAGCCTCTTGTTCATGTTCATGACATTGGATCCTTTTAATTGCCATGCATGCATTATTAAGCAAAAAAACGTTTAAAGGGACCATGCATTTAAATTGTCTGCACAATTCAAGAGTCCAAGTGACATACATTATCAGACATGATGCCTCTGACTATTTATGCAATGTGGATCTTTTATTTACCGAATAACTTTGCAATAAAAGTGTGCAATATCTGTTTTTTCATTATTTGTGTGACCAGTGGATGTTGAATGCTACTTGCTCATTTAATTGCACCTGATTTAAACATATAACCCTGTTTTTTTTTTGATATTGTTTGTGCCCCAAAATAATTGTAAATGAACCTTATCATGGGAGTCATTGTGATGTTCTTTGATCAACACAGGAACATAAGGATTAGGAGTGGGAGTAGGCAATTCAGCTCTGTGAGTGCACTCTGCCATTTAACATGACCATGGCTGATCTTATCCTAGTCTTGGCTTCAATTTCCTACCTGCTCCGCATAGCATGTTTCAACAGAAACATATTTATTTCTGTCTTGAATTTGTTGGTTGATCCCACTGCTCTCTGGAGTAGTAAGATCCATAGATTTACAACCCTCTGAGTGAAGCAGTTTCTCCTCATTTCCAGATTTAAAACTACCTCCTCTCCCTCTATATCTATGACCTCTTGTTTGAGGCCGTCCCATCTGATCAGTGCCTACCTTATCAATCCTCTTGAACATTTTATATATCTCAATCAGATTCCCTTTTTTTAATTCCAGAGAGTATGAGCCAAAACTATTCAACTACCCTTTCATCCCTGGAATCAACCTGGTGAACCTGCTCTGAACTGCTTCCAGAGCCATCCACATCCTTCCTCAAATAAGACCAAAACTGGCCACAATATTCCAGTTGTGGTTTCAGCAGCACCTTAAATAATTATAACAACATTTCTTTACCTTTATAACCCAGACATTTTGCAATAAATGCCAGGATTCCATTACCTTTTCTTATTACAAGTTACACCTGCATACCGACTTTGTGATTTGTGCACAAAGATGCCCAGATCCTTCTGCAGTGATGCACTTTGAACCTGCTTCCTAGTTAAATAATCATTTGCCTTTTTATTTTTCTAGCCAAAATGGACAACCTAGCACTTATCCACATATCAAATTCTGGCCCATTCACCTAGCCTATCAATAGCCATCTGTAAATGCTCTTCACATAATTGCTTGCTTTCTCTGTGCCCCTGCTTGCAGTTCATTTAAATAGATTGTAAATAGTCGAAATCTGAGAACTGAACTCTGTAGCACCCACAGTTCGCCATCCAGAGAAGGATCCATTTAACCCGATCCTCTTTTTTTTTTGTCAGTCAGCTAATCCCCTGTACAAATCAGTACTCTATCCTTAAGCCCCTGGGATCTAATATTCTGGATCAGTCTTTGATGCAGCATCTTGTCAAATGCCTTCAGGAAGTCTAGATATACCACATCCACCAGATCCTTATTATCCACATTACTGGTTACATCCTCAAAGAACTCCAAGTTTGTCAAGCACAACTTGTCCTTCATGAAACAATGCTTACACTAATGAATTGATCTTTGTTGTTCCAAGTATTCAGTTATTTCCTCCTCCATAGTTGACTCAAACTTTCCCAAGACAGAGGCCAAACTAACTGGTCTATAGTTTCCCACTTCTTGCCTGCCTCCTTTTCTTTTGAATAAGGATGTCACAGTAACATGTTTCCAATCCATTGATGCCTTTCCAGAATCCATTTTTGGAATTTTGGAAAATCATAACCAGTGCTTCCACTATCTCTGGTGACACCACCTTTAACACCGTAGGGTGCTGCCCATCCAGCCCCAGGGACTCATTTACTTTTAATCCCATCTGTTTACTTATTACCTTCTCCCTCGTTTCAGTAATTTCACCAAGTTCCTCTATACTAACTGCAGTTTTAGGGAAGAAATTATTGTCTTCCACTGTGAAAACAGATGAATTATTGATTTAGTTCCATCTGCCATTTGAGTTTGCCATTATTACCTTGCCATTTTTGATTTACGAATGGCCAACATTTACTTTCACTGTTCTCTTCCTTTTTATTTACTTATAGAAGCTTTTGGTATCAGGGCTTATATTTCTGCCAGTTTCCTTTCATAGTTCATATCAGCTTTTCTGGTTTTGTTTTTAGTAACCCTTTGCTGATGTTTAAAGTTCTACTAACGTTTGCAGTATGATATGCCCTAGCTTTTGCCTTTGTTATCCTTGATTTCCTTGTTAAGCCATGGTTGATTTTTCACCTTTTTACAATTTCTCTTCATCTCAAGGATATACTTTAATTGACAGTAGTATCTCCCTAAGCATTTGCTACTGTTCTTCAATTGTCCTGCCCTTTAATATTTTTGCCCAATCCACTAGGGCCAACTCCTTCCTCAGGCCTGTACAATTACCTTTGCCCACTGTTAAAACTCTCATATGCAACTCAGTCTTCATCTTTGAATCTGAATTTGAAGCTCTAGCAAGTTGTGGTCACTCCTTCCAAGAGGATCATTAACTGTGCGACCACTTAACAATCTTTCCGTGTTACATAATATACCTAAGTTCAGGGGACTTAATGTCACTATTTACAAACCATATCCCTTGTATATAATACTCATGGATAAGTTCAAAGATAATTAAAAATAAAATTTATGAAAGATATTGAAACAGTAAAATTAAATTTCAGTGTGCAAATAACTAAAAGTTAATTAACAGAATATCTTTAATTAGCTAATTCTTGTTGTATTTGTTGTATACATTCCATTTACAAAAACATGTTCCTTTGATTGGACAGCAACCCCAGTATGGTGAAGTGCGTCCTCCAAACTAATGACTGATTTTCTTCGTTCTTAATGCTGTCAATTGCAAGATTTATCTTTTCTCTTTTTATATTGCAGGCCTTCTTGCCTGCCCTAAAACCATCCAGTTTGGCTGTCTGGTCTGGACAGGCTACTGGGCCATGTCTGCCTCTGCCCTAACACTGTCAAGTGTGTAACTAGATGGTGCAGACTGCCAATGACTGAGAGTTCTCATGTGTTGGTCGAAAAGGATAACCTTTTAGCCCTAACTCGATAAACATTTGCACAAAGGAATGACTTGTTTACAAATAAACTAGTAACCGATGATGTTTGTACTCACTGGAGTTTCGATGAAGCAATCTACTCTGCTAAACATATGTCTTGTGTACATATAGTTTGATTTGTGAACACATGAATTTCCCATTTTTGGCTAGCAAAATTACACCTGCAAACTAATTCCTTTGGGCTGGGGTATTAATGAGTGCAAAATGATTAGGACAGTTGACCTGCCTGAAAGATTCAGAGAGCTTAATTACAAGACTTTAACCTGCAGTCAGGGATTGGAATATTTGCTCCCTGTCCACCTTTCTAAAAACTCCAGATCTTACAGAAAATTCCACCGTTTGAGACACTTATGGACCTTCGTCCCATGGGAAAATCTAGGGAATTAGATCTTTTTATTCCTTATTTTGGTTTGTATTCTTATGCCTTCTCCTTTTTAAAGAATTTGCATTTATACAGCACGTTTCATGACCTTGGGAGATCCAAATGCTCTTTATAGCCATCAAAGCACGTTAAGACGTGTAGTGAATATCGCAGCATCTGAAAATGAGGCAGTCCCACTTCTGACATTGTGAAGAAAGGTCATTTGAAGAAAGAGCTGAATGTGGTTGGGCTGAAGATGGTGACCAAGACTTCTGCAGGAATGTACAATGGCAAAGATGATAGACCTCTGTTGCAATCGACATCTTCCTTGCCAAAAAATGAAGTTAGTCCTTGACAGCTTTCATCCAGACCCCGTTGATTTCAATTTTACTAGAAATATTTCATCCTTTGATTGGTTAATGCTGCCTTGACTGTTCCTGTCACTTCACCTCTGGAATTAAGCTTACTTTTCATAAAAAGATCAAAACTGTATTGAGATCTGTAGCCACGTGATCCAGGCAGAATTCAAACTGAACAAGTTATTTTTTAATTTATTCATGAAGTAAAAGCATTGCTGACTAAGTCAATTGTATTATATTGCCAATCCTGAAGCATCCTTTCGAAGATGATGATGAGCTAACTTCTTGAATGGTTGTAAATCTTGGTGTGTAGTCCACCTCTTTTGCTGTGAAGAAGGAACTTCCTGGATTTTGGGCCAGTGACAGTGAAGAAATGACAATACACTTGCAAGTCAAGATGATGAGTGACTTGAAAGGGAACACACAGGTGATGGTGTTCCCATGCATTTGTTGCCCTTTACCTCTGAGGAGGCAGAGGTTGTGGTCTTAGAAAATGCTGTTAGTGAAGTATTTTTAGTGAGGTACTATATTAGGCATTAGAAGGTGCACCCAGCACCACTGTGTGTCAGCAATGACGAAAGTGATTGTGGAAAGTGGTGGGTAGGCATCAATCAAGTAGGCTGGATTGAGCTGCTTGAGTAATGTTGGACCTACGCTCATCCAAGCTAGTGAAGAGAATTCTTACCCATTTCTAAGACCATAAGACATAGGAGTGGAAGTAAGGCCAATCGGTCCATCGAATCCACTCCGCCATTCAATCATGGCTGATGGGCATTTCAACGCCACTTACCAGGATTCTCCCTGTATCCCTTAATTCCTTGCAAGATTAAGAATTTATCAATCTCTGCCTTGAAGACATTTAACGTCCCGGCCTCCACTGCACTCCGTGGCAATTAATTCCACAAGCCCATCACTCTCTGACTGAAGAAGTTAGGAAAATGGGAGATGAGTTACTCACAACAGAATTACTAACACTAGATGTATACTTGTAGCTACAGTATTTATATGGTTGGTTCAGTTAAAGTTCTGGTAACCCACAGGATGTTGATGGTGGGATATTCAGCTATAGTAATGCCATTGAACATCTGTTTGAGATGGTCATTGTTTAGCACTTGTATGATATGAATATTACTTGCTATTCATTTGTCCAGGTCCTGATGCATGTGAACAAAAGCTGTTTCAATGTCTGAGGAGTTGTGAATAGTGCTGAACATTGTGCAACCTTCAGTGATAGTTGGACAAAGGATACTCCAAGATGAACTATTGGAGTGATGTCCTGTAACAATCACAGCCATCTTCTGTTGTGCTTGGAATGGTCCCAACGAATGGATTCACACTGATTCCAGTTTTGCTCGGGCACCATGATGTCATACTCTGTCAAATAATTATTGATAAGCTTAGTTTTTATTGTCCCAGTATATAGGATAATGACAAAATCCCTTCCTGTTCACACCACATTGAATTGCACTTAGTGAGGTACAAGGGAATAGAAAGGTACCAAATAAATCCAAAGGCTACATACTGACAAAGTTGTACACCTTAGAATTTTCATAATCACTGCAGGTACATTCATGATTACTGAGTGTAAGAATTGCATCTTTCTGTAATTATAGAATTATATTCTAAAAGTGAAAGACTTATAGCTCTTCAAATATTCTATAAAGTGGAGACTGAAACACTTGGTGTGTACATATTGGTATTTTTAATAAATGATATTGTCTCGCTGTGAAGTTATTGAGAAGGAAGTTTTGATCTTTGTGACATAAGAGTTCACTGTTAATAGTTCCTTTTGAAAATATGCTGCACAGTGGTTAACTGACCTTTGAGAGCATTAATTTAAATTGTTCAGAAGTGGATTTGTTCACTGTGTGTTCTAATATAAAAGAATAACTTGTTTCTTGGAATAGGGTTACCTAGGTTCCTGAATCTTTTATGCCACGTTTGGGGAAACTTATTTTGCCTTTGAAGACCCATGCTGGTGCTGCCCTCTCCTACAGCTTATTGTAATTCAAACTTGTCAGGAATCACTCAAGCTGGAAGTTGGCGGGGGGGGGGAATCTCATCAAATAATTGCTGGTTTGACAGCTAACTGTTTTGGCCCTTTTGTCCTATACTAAAAAAATTACTCTGAAGTAATTTCCAGTCTTATCTTGTACCATTCACAGTTGGATACTTCTATCTGATCATATTTTGGATTCCTCTCTGAGGAAAATGTCCAATTTTGTCCATTCTTTCCTTGTATCATGTGTCTCATTTCAAACCCTAATGTCTTCCCTGTAAACTCCCTTAGTTGTGTGAATGCCACCTTGTGAATTACTGAACAGGTGTAAGCATTATATACTTGGTGAGGTCTACTGAAAGCACTATACAATACACCTTAGACTTATGTTCTATTGCTCTGGTTATTTTGATCAGAATTATATTAAGTATATGTTTTGTTTACCTCATGTTGATGTATTGAGTGTTGAAGTTACTCCTTGGTCTTTTACTTCAGCCTTAGCTGTTTAAGAATTATTGATATGATGCCTAATTTCCTTCATGGATGTATCACTTTGGGCAAATCTGTATTTACTAGGCTTTCAGTTGTCTGCTCTGATTCTATTCTGCTGCTTGTTTGTTATTATCTGTAAATTTGACAAATCTGTGCAGTATATATTCAATCCAAGTGATCTAAGTTTGACAACCACAATCTTAACACTAATCCCTGGACATTTTACAAGCTAATTATCTCATGCACACCATGGTGTAACTGATCTTATAAACACAGCAGTCATTTTTCAACTTCAGATTTATGGAGTTAAAGTTAGAGTAATACAGCATAGAAACAGACCTTTCGGTTCAACTTATCCATACCAACCATGTTTCTCAAACTAAACTAGTCATATCCCTCTAAACCTTTCCCATTCATGTACCTGTCAAAATGTATTTTAAATGTTATGACTGTACCTGCATCTACCACTTCCTCTGGAAAAAGGTGTCTGGATGTGTACATGAATAGGAAGGTTTTAGAGGGATATGAACAAAATGCTGGCAAATGGGACTAATTTAGGATCTCTGACCGGCATGGACGAGTTGGACTGAAGAGTCTATTTCCATGTTGTACAACTCTGTTACCCTAAGAAGGGATCTTCAATTACCCGTGATATTTTTTGTTGCTCATATTTGAATATGGTTAACATACTAAAGTTTTTTCTGCAGTTACTTCTCATAACAGTTCTGTGCTTCACCTTTTTTAGTTTGTTTTAGTATGCTGAGATAAATATCATCCATCCATTTCCAGTATCTTTGAAGTTTTTTTAAAAAATTTAAATTATGTCTCATTCATAGTTTAAGTCTGAAATTTACTTGGTTTACCCCTCTTGGGTAGTGTCTTCTCTTTGGAACATGTTAAAGAACGTTATCATTCAGATTTTAATGATCTTGTACTGGTACTTGATTTCAAAGGTATATGAATCTGTATTAGAATTGTAGAATAATAAAGCAAAGAAGACCATTTAACCTCTCCTTCTCTTGACAGCTCTTAGCTGGAACTATCAAATTAATCTGACTGCATTGTTTTTTCACCAGACCCATAAATACATTTTCCTTTTTAGTATTTATGCCATTTAAGCCGTGCTTATATGTGCATGTGTAGCAGTCATGAAATCTCTAGAGTAATTTGAAATAGAGTGATCAAAATCTAACAAACCATTAATATGTGAAAAGAAAGGATATTACTAAAGAGAAAACAACTGTTGAAGTAGAATCTTTTGATAATTTTTCAAAATCAGCTTTAAATTGTGTTTGCATATATCCACGTGAAGAGTCAGAGCTGGACATGCACAGTCAGAACTTGCAATTGGACGGTTGTTGTCAGAAGGCTCTCTCATTTGTTTAATTCTGTTTTGAATGTTAATACTGAATCAACCACCTTGCATCTGGAAAAATATGTTATGAGGCTTGACTGAGAGCCCAAACATCTATTAGAAGATTGAAACAGCAGAATTCCAGGGAGAATGTTGCTGGATTGACAGCTTTGGCTTTGATCTGTTCTATCAATTCAACAATTCTTGTTTACAGAAGATAAAAATGTTTCAAGTTTTGTGCTTTCAGCTATTAATATTTTAAATGGCTTGGTTGATTGACACTTTGGTGAGTGAGACTTTTTCAGCAAGGGAAGGGTTATGGATAACTCATTTTCTTTAAAAATTTCTTTGACATACTTGGTCATTTTGGCTTCATTGGTTCTATGCATTGGGAATTGGCATGGAAATGCCATAACTTGTTATAGAAAGTATGGAGAGCTGTGGTGGAGGGATTTGAGGTAGCATGGATGGGGCGTGTTAGTTTGTGGTAGGGTGAGGGCTAGAGGAACTTATTGTTTTTATTGTAATTGGGACAAGGTTGTACAGCACTGGAGTCGGCCTTTTGAGCAACCTGTTTAAACACCAGCTAACTGCTCTGGCTATCTCCAAACTCTTTCCAGAGTCACTTGGCTTGACTGTAAACTGCACCCACCTCCCTACCATGAACTTGTACCTGTGGAGACTCTTTTGCTGGGAAATGTGGAATCTGCAATTGTCCTAACTTCTACTACCCATCTTGAAGGAGAAAGTGGAGACTGCAGATGCTGGAGATCAGAGCTGAAAATGTGTTGCTGGAAAAGCGCAGCAGGTCAGGCAGCATCCAAGGAGCAGGAGAATCGACGTTTCGGGCATGAGCCCTTCTTCAGGAAGGGCTGAAGACGGGCTCATGCCCGAAACGTCGATTCTCCTGCTCCTTGGATGCTGCCTGACCTGCTGCACTTTTCCAGCAACACATTTTCAGCTACCCATCCTGAAGACAAAGATTCATCTATTGTCCCCCATAGCAACTAACCAGTTTTATTATCAAAGTCAGTATGCTTATGTCAAATTTATTGAGAGTGACATTTTACTCTAGTTCGTTCTTCATTTCTGATTGTTTAAAATATTGAAATAATTCCTTATTAGCTAACTTTTCGGTTTGCAATTTTCTTTCAATTTGGAATGCCACCATGGATGTATTTTTTTTTGTTACAGCGCAATTTAAATTGACTTGTGATACTATTGTTTAGAACTTTAAAGAAAGGTAGTGGTAAATTTGGGGGTGAACCTACCTTTTGCTTGGGTGCATTGCCCCAGAGTGAATTAACAGTTGTCTGGGCATTAATTGGCACAAGGCAAGACTTGACTGAATTTTACACAATGCATACAAGATTTGGAAGAGCATTATTTCCTCTGACATGTCATTTACTGCAATGTTCTTTAATTTGCATTTCAACTTCACCTCTTCAGAAGTCTTTAAGTGCTTCACAACAAATTAATTTTTATCAAAGTATTATTTTACAAGGAGTCTGTCAACTAGTTTATCCCAATTATACTTGTGGAACCTTGCAGTGAATAATTTTTCAATTAATCTATTTTGATGCTGGTGTTTTAAGAATACATGTTGACTCAGGCATTAGAAAAAAAACTCTGCTTTGAAGAGTACCAAAGGAGAAAGAGCTTAATCAACGAAGAAAAGTCCACATTTAAACAAATACTACAATAAGGGTGTGCTACACTGATACTTGACTATCCTCTTTTCCATGAACTGTGGAAAAAATGTAACACCTGCATGGCGATTGCAAGTTTGTTATCAGTTTTGTTCATTCATAGTTGGCTAGCTATTCAAATATTGAATCTATATTCAAGAAGCTCAATACCATTCAGGATTGATTAGGCAGTTCTTAGGCATCTTTTTTAGATTAGATTAGATTCTCTACAGTGTGGAAATGGGTCCTTCGGCCCAACAAGTCCACACCATCTTACTAAACACCCTCAACATTTATTCCCTTAAATACCAATGCACAGTGTATACTATCTACAAAGTACAAAACAGCAACTTGCTTAGCTCATTTTACAGCACCTTCAAAAGCTGCAACCTCTGCGACACTGAAGGACTAGACCTATAGATGCCTGGGAGTACCATCATGCAAATTTCCGTCCAAGCCATGTACCACTCTGGCTTAGACCTATATCATTATTCTTCACATCTAACCTCACTGTGTACGTCCCTGCACCCAGAAGACTACAGCAGTTTAAGAAGGCAGCTCACCACCACCTTCTCGAGGTCCTTTAAGGATTGGTGATAAATGCTGGCCTAGCAGTGATGCCCACATCCCATGAACAAATATTTTATGAATGCATAAGACTACAAGGAAAAGGGAGGACTTAACAAATTTTTTTTTGTTCGTGTGACTAACCTTAACTGATGTTGAATTAATTTATATAAAGTCATTAAAAATACGTCATGCTTATTTAATGACAGCTGTACACAGTTTTATTGCACCATACCTCCTACACAGTACATCAATAGTGTTGTCATGGTTATGCCAATATAGAGTGAACAATTTTTTTGAGTATCATGATGATTAATGACAATCTCCAAGTTTGTCAAGTTAAGGAATTAGGGTGCTGCTAAATCATTTTATGAAGGGTCCCCTTGTCTTTTGTGAGTCTGTCTGGAAAGTAGTTTCTAGTTGACATATTTTTCTGGCTTTATTGGCCTGCTTATCTTTGTTTTTGACATTGTTGCAACTTGGATTCTGTTGAGAAATATAATCAAGATGAAAGCCAAACATAATATCGATGTAGAAGGATGCAGAGAGCTAACTATGGAGCTATGAGAAAAGTTTGAAGATTAAGTGGGAAATTGAACTAAAAATACAAAATATTTTAAGACTACTTTGAAGGATATGGGAATTAAGTATATTCCCATGAGAAAAGTAAAACAAAAAACAAGGTTGGCACTATAGTGGCTGAGTAAGGAGGTTCAAAATAGCTACAGTATAAATAATTTTATTTCTTGAATCGGCAAGGAACCAAAAAAAGTAAGAGGATTTTACTATTTTACTACTATATTTTATTATTGTGGGGCATGATTAAGTGGTTAGCACTGCTGCCTCATAGTATCAGGGTTTGATTCCAGCTTCAGGCAACTGTCGTGTGGTATTTGAACATTCTCCCTGTGTCTGTGTGGATTTCTGTTGGGTGCTCTTGTTTCCTCCCACAGTCCAAAGACGTTGCAGGTTAGGCAGATTGGCCATGGTAAATTGTCTGTCATGTAAAGGGATTGCAGGCTGGGTGAACTAGCTATGTTAAATGCGGGACAGGGTTGGCGCTGTGTGGGATACTCTTTGGAGGGTTGGTGCAGACTTGATAGGCCAAATGGCCTCTTTCTGCACTGCAGGAATCCTATGATTTTATTTTATGATTTGAAGTTGTCCAAAATTACTTCAGTACAGCATTGAAAAGGTATAGCACATACACTATTGAAAGATAATTACCTTTTGGATTTTACTGTTTAGGCCTGAACAGAATTTTCTTAATTTTAAAGGATTTGGATTTCATTGTTGCCTAATTTCTAATGTGAAATGAGTGATGCAGTCGTAATGGACCGTTAAATCAGGACACTAGAGGCCAGCCCTAAATTGGGTCTTTGGCCTTTTCTAAATATTCTGAAGTTACTTCATGAAGAATAGTTCCAAACCATCTTCAGCCCTTTCATTTATGTACATTAGAAGTCTACTCCTTGCTTTCTCTCCTTCCTTCCTTTGTTTGCAGTACGTTCCAGACATGTTTATCTTTGCTAATACTCAACCTATTATGATGAAGTTTTCTATACAAGCAGGAAAATTCAGAGAGAAAGTGATCTCTTTAAGATGAAACGATAATTTTCAACTTGGGTGATACAATAGACAATTAGAATCATCATAATACTATATTGTTTATATCAATTATCTTTTCTCATCATTGTATCTCCTATATAATAGGTCTTGTGCCTGTAGCTAACTTTTTAAATTAATTTCAAAATTCCACATCAAATAGTCGGCCAGACCTTGTGAAGAGAGCTGGAAGAACTTGTGTATTGTCTCCATTATTTTTTCTTTTGGGATACCCAACTGGTCATTATTTTGTGACAAGCCTCAATAGTGATAGTTGGCAGGATATTCTACTATTGGGGCAATAGTGATTTGTCCTGTCTTTGTGACATTCATGAGCATATATTCTAAGTGTTGTTTCAGGATGATGAACAGAAGTGTGAAACTGAGTCATTTACCTATTGCCACCCCGACAATGACACGATTGCATAATTCCCTACCTTTCCTCTAGGTCAGTCATTCTTCACCTTTCCTTTTAATCTGTGTTGGTGTTTTCTCCCTCCTCATTGCAGATCAGATAACATGCCATTCTCACCTCCGTAACTCATCCCAACACTCCGTTTTTCCCTCATAGAGCATGGAAACAGACTCTTTGGTCCAACCAGTCCATACCGACCATAATCCCAAGCTAAACTAGTCCCCCCCCCCCGTCTGCTCCTGGCTCATATCCATCCAAATGTTTCCTATTCACATACTTATCCAAATGTGTTTTAAATGCTGTAATTGTACCCACATCCGCCCCTCCCTCAGGAAGTTCATTCTGTACGTGAAGTATATATAAAACAAAATTTGCTTGTCATGGTGGCTCAGTGGTTAACACTGCTGCCTGACACTTGCCAGGGACCCAGTTCGATTCCAGCATGAGGCGACTGTCTGTGTGGAGTTTGCACATTCTCCCCGTGTCTGCGTTGCCTCCAGATGCCCTGGTTTCCTCCCACAATCCAAAGGAAAAATGTGCAGGTGAGGTGAATTGGCCTTGCTAAATTGCCCATAATGTTGGGAGCATTAGTCAGAGGGAAATGGGTCTGGGTACACTGTAGTGGATCTAATCTAATCCAACCTAATGTCTTTTTTTTTAATCTTTCTGCTCTCACCTTAAAAATGTGCCCCCCCCCCCCCCCCCCCAGTATTGAAAGCCCCCATCCAAGAGGAAAAGATAGCTACTATTAACTCTATATATAGCCCTCATTATCTTATAGATTTTTATAAGGATGCTTTTCAACTTCCTCTGCGTCAGTGACAAAAGTCCCAGCCTCATTTTAACACTTCTCTCCCCATTCTTTCCGTAGGTGCTACCTACATAAAAATAAAAGTTTGATTTGTTTACTGAATATTTAGTTTGGAGCGAATCCATTTTTATGTACATTAAGCAGTACTTTCAAGAGAAAGATTTTTGATTTGTTTTAAGAGTAACATTTCTGATATGATTGTGCATGTAAACTTTAATTTGTTTTCTCTTCCACATTTTTCTTTATGCCAACATTTGAAAATTATTTTTAAACAATATTAAACATTAATGAAATGAAAAAATTGAGGGAAATTTCAGACTTTTCAATAATCCATTAGCTTTGTGTCTCTCACAAAGATCTATGTTTAAGAAAATGTTTTTGAAAAGATGAATGTAATATATTATTTCTCTTCTAGTAATGGCAATGTGCTGGAAATTCACAATGGCTGTTTTACTTGGGACAGAAATTCTGACAAATTTGTACTTCAGGATATCTCCATGAAAATTTCCAGAAGCAAAGTTACTGTTATAATTGGCAAGGTAAGATTTATATCGATAAATATTTTAATAGATCAACAACCATATTATTTCCATTTTTGTGATGTTGGTCATAGAAATATCACATTAGACTGATTTGCAAGTAGAAGCTGACACCAGCAGGAATATAACCAAAGTTTGGTGGGGGTGAAGAAGTTATTGTTGACAATTTCATTTGTTCAATATGTAGGATTTTATTGGATAGGTTTAGCAAGCTATCCTTTCTTGAGGGGATCCAGAACACAAGGGCACCATTTCATTAGAGGCCATTCAGGAATACTTTTTCATTCAAAGCATTGTAAAAATGTATAATTCCTCCCCATTACGCCCAGAAAATTATGGATACCTGATCAAATTGAATATTTAAGACTTGAATTTAATAGAGTTTTCTTAGATAAGGGATGTGGGTCAAAAACAGACAGAAGAAGTCAGTGTGCAGATCAGCGGTAACCTAGTTTGGTGACACATAGCTTCTCCTTCTGTCTCAACCCCCCTTCAACCCTCACCCAAAGCCAACAGTCCCCATGATTCCATGCTCTGGACACAATCTTGGGAGCTAACTGTCTCTTTCCTTGCTTCACTTTCCTCTCCCACTCTAAGTTGGCCATAGAGCATGGAAGTAATCTCTCGCTGACTCCACTGTCTTTCCACACTTCTGGACCAGCACTCCTTTCCCTGCTCTAGATCCAATCTGCCTACAGGCACCCATACCATTTCCCAGCACTTGCCTTCTATGCCTTGGCATCACAAGTGCGCATCTAAATACTACTAAAATCTTATGAAGGTTTCTGCCTCTCCTACCCTTAGAGAGTTCCAGAATCCCCCGAGCCTTAGTGAAAAAGATTTTCTTCACATCTCTTCTAAACCTTCTTACCTTAAATCTAAGCCCCTGGTCATTAATCTCTCCACCATTCAATAAGGACCATTCAATAAGTGGTCCTGAAAGGCTGTTGCCTGAATTGGGTCTACAATTTTAACAACATTCATTACATGAGAAAAATCCATAACTTTACTGGCTAAGGCTTTCGGGTGGATTATACAGTGGTAATTTACAAATGAAGTGAAATCAGGATTATTTCTGCAAAATAGAACAACATCTGAATTTGCATCAGGGATGGCTGTTGCACCACCAGCTGTGATGGAAGCCAGTTCCATTGTTTGCTCAAGCACTTCACTTTTGAATTTATTGTTCTGTCTTTAAGGGGCAAAAAGGTGATAAGATCTTCTTTAGTTAAGTCCTTAAATAAAACATGTACGTAAAAACAGTCCATTGAACTGGTGTCATTCATGTCGCAGATTCATCGAACTGCAGTGAGAAGTATTCGCAGTCCTTCAGGTCCTGCTGCAGTTGCTGAAAGATGTCTTAATGCAAAGATTTCACTTGTCTACTGACAGTGGAAGTACCAATTGATGTACTCTGGATTGGTCTTGTTCTTCTTTGTTATTAAGTTCCTTGAATAAAGAGTCAACGGCTACAGTCATTGTTTCTTTAATTACTTCACCATCTGGGAATGATTTTTTTCTTTTGGTTTTAACAGAAGATGACCAATGTGAAATGCTGCTTCACCACAGGCCTTATCTTTTCATGCTGGTTGAGAAGAAAATGACTGTGGAGCCTACAAACTGCATTATCTCATCATTTGTCTTTGTCTGAAAAGTGTGGTTTAAGTGAAAGCTATTGTTGAATTTACTGTCCATTGTGGTGTCATTCCAAATTCCCCTTTTTACTTATCAAAGCACTTGGATTTCATATCAGTCAAGCACCTGTCTTTAACAATTGTGAATAGAAATTCATTTTTCATTCTGTGGAAGCTGTACAGTTTTGCTTTCTCTTAGATGGTCCAGATTGAATTGGATTGAATGTATTGTCACTTGTACCGAGGCACAGTGAAAAGCTTTGTCTTGCTAGCAATACAGGCAGATCACATAGTTGAGTAGCATAGATAAGTAAATAATAGGTACACAGTGGCAAAAGCAAAAACATAGGTACAGGCGAATGTTAATAAGAGTTTGTGAGCCCATTCAGTATTCTAACAACAGTAGGGTAGAAACTATTCTGAAACTGGCTGGTGCATTTTCAGCTTCTGTACCTTCTCCCCGATGGTCATTGCCAGAGTGGGATGGATCTTTGAGAATGCTGGCAGCCTTTCCTTGACAGCGGGCCTGGTAGATGGATTCTATAGATGGGAGGTTGGCCTTTGTGATTGTCTGGGCCGAGTTCGCCACTCTCTGTAACCGTCTCTGATCTTGAATGGTATGGTTGCCATACAGGTAGTGAAGCATCCAGACAGAATTCTCTCGATGGCGCACAAATAAAGATTGGCAAGGGTATTCGCTGTAAGGCCAAATTTCCTCAGCTGCCTGAGGAAGAAGAGACATTGTTGGGCCTTTGTAACTAGGGCATCCACATGAAGAGTCCAAGAAAGCTTGTTGTGGATGACTACTCCCAGGAGCTTGACACTCCCCACTTGTTCCACCTCTGTGCTGTAAATGTAAGTAACATCCTGCTGAAGATCAATAATGAGTTCCTTGGTTTTGCCAGCATTGAGAGCTCGGTTGTTCTCAGCGCACCATTTTTCCGGGTTTTCGACCTCCCATTTGTAGTCTGTTTCGTCGCCATCTGAGATTCAACTGACTATGGTGGTATCATCAGCGAACTTGTAAATGGCATTTGTCTGGTATTTGGCAACGCAATCATGGATATACAGTGAGTACAGTAGGGGGCTGAGTACGCACCCCTGGGGGGCTGCAGTATTGAGTGTTAGTGAGGATGAAATATTGTCCTCAATCTTCACTGATTGTGGCCTGTGGGTCAGGAAACTGAGGATCCAGTTGCAGAGTGTGGAGCTTAGTCTGAGATCACTAAGTTTAGTAATCAGTCTCGAGGGGATAATAGTGTTGAAAACTGAACTGTACTTGATGAGTAGGAGTCTTAAGTAGCTTTTCTAGGTGTCAAGATGCTCCAGGGAGGAGTGAAGGGCAAGTGATATGGCATCTGATGTAGATCTGTTGGTCCGATAGGTAAATTGGAATGGGTCAAAAGTAGTGGGAAGGCTGGAGTTGATTATCGCCATGACCAGCCTTTCCAAGCACTTCATGACCATCAAAGTTAGGGCCACTGGGCAATAGTCATTGAGACATGCTGCATGAGCCTTCTTAGGCACAGGGATGATGTTGGCCCTCTTGAAACAGGCAGGGACAGTGGCGTGCTGCAGGGAGAGGTTGAAGATGTCAGAGAAGACCTCTGCCAGTTGATCTATGCATGCTCTGAGTGCACAGCCTAGTATTCCATCCGGTCCCATTGCTTTCCTTGGATTCACACGAAGGAAAACTGATCTAACCTCTGATACAGTGACTGTTGGGATAGGTTTGTCAGGACTTGTCAGAATAGGTGTAACTTCTCTGTCGAAATTCTGCTCAAAGTGAGGCTCGAAGGCGTTGAGACAACCTGGGAAAGATATGTCATCATCTGCTATCTTGCAGTGTCTCTTTTTGGAACCTATGTCATTCGGTCCTTGGCATAGTCGCCAGGTGTCTGTCTGGGTCTCTAGTTTGGATCGGTATTGGTCCTTAGCTGTCTTAATGGCTCTGTGAAGGTCATACTTGGATTCCTTATATTTGAGTGGCTCTCCTGATTTGAAGGCCTCGCGCTTGGTTTTTAGCAGGTTCTGTATGTCCTGATTCCTCCAGGGTTTCCTGTTGGGGAACACCCAGATTGACTTCCTCGGAATGCAGTCCTCCACACACTTGCTAATAAAGTCTGTGAAGGTGGTGGTGTAGTTGTCCAAGGCACCTGCGGACTGTTTCAACATAGCCTAATCAGCTGATTCCAGACAGTACCAGAGTTGATCCTCCTCCTCCGACCAGCACTGGACCTATATCCGTAAGGGGGTCTCCTGCTTGAGCTTTTGCCTATAAGCTGAGAGAAGAAACACTGCATGCTGGTCGGAGTTCCTGAAATGAGGGCGGGGGATGGAGCAGTAGGCATCCTTCACAGTGTTGTCGCAGTGGCCTAAAATGTTCGGGTCCCTGGTGGGGCAGGTAATAATCTGGTGGTACTTGGGCAACACCTTCCTTAGATTCATCACTCATCATCAGTGCTTCACCTTGTAGTTTGTGACATTGCTCTGCTGCTGGTCATGCTGCTTTCAAATATAGGGGTCATTACTGTGGTTGCGATTTGTTTCCAGGGCACTTTGTCAGCTTGTGTTGCTTTGACATTCTATGTGGGATGTGGCAGCATTGTCTTCATTATTTCTTCATCCCGAATGGGCCTATTAAATAAGCAGCTGAAGAAAAGTAACTGCAGGTCGACAGAGAATTAGCAGAGTAGCAGGACTAACTGGGGTGCTGTTGCAGAGTCCACGTGGATGTGATAGGCTGAATAGCATTTTATGTTTGTAGTACTGTAATATACTGGCTTTATGCATTTTCCAATCTTTCTTTACATTTGTTTACATTGCCACAATAAATGTTCTTTACCTAGCAATGATAGTCCACCTGAAACAAATTGAAACATCAAGCAATAAGCTGGCAATCTGTAGGTGCATGCACTTTTAGCTATCAGTGCGGCTTCCATAAGTGGAAATCATGTGTAATGATCCATGCACCTGCAATGAGGGAATGCAGGCAGTGAGATTGACAGAATCTCTGATAGTCATCGATCAGTCATGTTGGAGACTATGGCAATAAACGATAATGTTCTATTAGCTTTCCGAATACCCTGCATGCTAACTTTCTGTAATTTATGCAAAAGATACCCAAATCCCTCTGTGTATCAGAGTTCTACATCACTCACCATTTTGATAATATGCAGTTTTTTTTATTATTTCAATAAAATGGACCGCTTCACATTTTAACATTGGAGTCCATTTACCACATTTGCTCACTCATTTAACCTATCAATATCTTTTTGTAACCTCCTTGTACCTAATACATGCAGCTACTTTGTTCTGCACACAATGATTGTGTCACTATGCCAATAGTAGCGTTGACTTCTGGTTTCAGAGTTGCTGCTGTGCATGGTTCTCAGAAAGTATAAAGTAAAAAATTAGAGGGAATGTTGCTCAAGTCCGCACCATTACTGTCCTTTATTTTTGTGATATCAAGTTTGGAAACCATACCTTCCATCCCTTCATTAAAGCCATATTTTATAAGTTATGAACAACTGAGGTCCCACTCATTACATCTTGTCAGCCTGAAAAGACTCCCTTACACCTATTCTCTGCTTCCTATTAGCCAGCCAGGTGAGAAAGTAGAATTGAGGTCACAGTCAGATCAATCATGAACTTAAGGAATGGCAAACTCTATGACCCATGTAGCTCCCTCCTGCTTTTATTTGTTATGTTCTTATAGAATAATAAATGAAACTGCATGAGTGAACAACAGAACAGAGTTGAAAGTCAGAACAAAGTTAAACTAATTTCCTTCCATTTTATATTAATTTCAGGTTGGAAGTGGAAAAACATCATTAATATCAGCCATATTAGGAGAAATGACGACTGTCTCTGGTCATGTAGTGTGGGCGTCAGCCAATCAGCCCCTAGCATATTGTGCACAGACAGCATGGCTGAGGAATGCTTCCTTGCAGGATAATATTGTGTTTGAAGAACGTTTTGATGAAGAACGTTTTCAGACTGTAGTCGAAGCATGTGCTCTTCAGCCAGATATTGATATTTTACCAGCTGGACGACTCACAGAAATTGGTGAAAAGGTTAGTGCACTGACAGAATAATTGTGTACATACAAATACATGCATTTAGTATGTCCCTTCCTCTTAATGTTCGGTGGGAAAGTGTTAGAACATTATGTAGAATTTTTAAATACAGTCTAGACATTTTACATAAAATCAATTGTACTTGAAAGCTTTCAACTTTGAGTGAAAATATTTTAGTACTATTTAAAACAACTAAAGTTATTCCTTTCTTTAAAAGGCAAATAATTGTGTGTGTATAATATATATATGTATATATATATATTGAATAATGTATAGCTTGATTCTTTTTAAAGTCCTACAATGTTTCAATGGTTTCAGGTGGTGCTGTAAACCCACAGAGCTTGAATCTTGTAGTTAATAAATTGCAGCTTGACCTTCTCCACACTACAGTCTTGTATAATTCCTTTGCAGTGAATGAGAAGATTACAAGCCAGGCTTCTATAATAAAGCAATTCTAAATTGACATTTTACCACTTAATTTTAAGTGCAGTGATGTTTGGTTTTTTCGAGTCAGAGTATTAGAGATGTACAGCACGGAAACAGACCCTTCAGTCCAACTCGTCTGACCAGATATTCTAAATTAATCTAGTTCCATTTGCCAGCACTTGGCAAATATCCCTCTAAACTATTCCTATTCATATACTCATCCTGATGCTTTCTAATTGTTGTAATTGTACCAGCCTCCACCACTTCCTCTGGTAGCTTATTCCATACATGCTCCACCCTTTGTGTGAAAAAATTACCCCTTAGGTCCCTTTCAAATCTTTCCTGTCTTAACTTAAGTCTATGCCCTGTAGTTCTAGATTCTCCCACCCCAGGGGAAAGACCTTGTCTATTTACCCTACCCATGCCCCTCATGATTTGAATAAACCTCTATAAGGTCAGCCCTCAGCCCCTGACTTTTCAGGGAAAACGGCTCCAATCTATTCAGCCTCTCCCTATTCTCAAAACCTCCAACTCATCCTTGTAAATCTTTTCTGAACACTTTCAACTTTTACAACATCCTTGTCCCACTTCACATTGCAAAGTAATTTCACATTATACAACTTTTCATTTGCAATCTTCAGAAGCTTTTGAGGGAATAATAACATTGGAGAAATATTTCCCTGTTTATTCATTTTCTCTTCACCTATCCCAACTGCCAGATGCTGACTTCTTATTAATGAATAGCTCTGTGGTCATTGGCCATTCTCCAGTCCCATCTCCCGAGTGAGCCAAGACAATGATGGTTAGTGACAAAAAAATCTGCAGATGCTGGAATCCAAAGTAGACAGGCAGGAAGCTGGAAGAACACAGCAAGCCAGGCAGCATCAGGAGATGGAGCAGTCAATGTTTCGGGTGTAACCCTTCTTCAGGAGCCAAGACAATGATTGCTGGCAAGCCATTTGACCACTGAGGAGGATAGAACTAGCAAACCCTTGTGGTTTCCTCGCTTAAGATCATTGTACACATCTACAGGATTGGCTGGATTACAATCAGGAGCAGAATAACTAATTTTCCCACTTTAACTTGAAGATAGGGAGGTAAATTCTCATAGGAGCACTACACCCACCATGGGCTATGCTTTGAATAAGGCCCACCCTGAGTTATACAGCTGAATAAATTGTCTGAGTGGTCAGGGCATCCTCTATTAAGTTGAATATTTATTCCTCATCAACACTGTAAATTGCTTTTCTGTAGTAGTTAGAATGTGCCTTCGATCTTTTGCACTTTGATGCTAATGTACAATGTGTAAGCCAACAAGGAATATGTGATGGTTTACAAGTCTTTGGTCTTGCTTTCACTGTAAATTGTTCACTGATTAGAAAATTAATAAAGATGTGCGTCATTCAGAAACTGTTAATATTTCCAACAAAACCTAGTCCCAAATGTTTTTCTTTGTGTAATTAAATCCATTAGTGTTGTTTTTTTTTTTCCCAGGGTATTAATCTGAGTGGTGGCCAAAAACAGCGTGTTAGTCTTGCAAGGGCTCTCTACTCAAGGTTTGGAAACATTTTTCTGGTTTGTTAGTTAAGATGGCAGTCATTAACTGGCAGTTAATATGACAGATGAATTTGCCAGGTGTGCTTTTCCAGGAAGAAATTGTAGGCTACAATTGCTAAATTTTCCATCCACTTATTTTTAACAAAAGAATTATTGCATCTGTAATTACCGGGCAAGCACTGCCTGTGAGTGCGACTCCTGAAGGGAGAAAGCTCTATATTCAAATTGAAGCCCATGAAGGATCTATACTACTTCACTTACAATTATATAAAAAGCTGCATTCAATGAATATTATGAAAAATCATTCACATGGATTTAATGGTGTCTGATGAAAGTTAGTAGCTATTGATAATTCTAACAATGAAAGCTATCTACTTTGAGATATGGAATTTAACTGAATTATTCACGCAACTTTTCTTTTTGCATGCCACTTGCCATGTGAACCATTCATTTTAATTAAATGGGCAGCTGGAATTGCAAATATTTTGCAGTTTTTAAATATTTAAATGTGAGAGAATTTCTCAAGAAGTGGTATATATCTGAAGTTTCCTGGCCATAACCTAAATATATAATAACATATTGACTATATTAAGATTTTTTCTTCGGTTTCACAAGAGGGCCTCTTTGTTTCGTGAGTAACTTATTCTGACTTTGTAAATCTATAGCACACACTTTTTGAGAGATTGCATGTAAAAGAGGGCATCACTCATCATTGCCCTCTTCCACTTCCTGTGTGCCATCTCCAAGACTCACTGCAGAGGGCCGTCTCTTGCTCAGATGTAATGACTGTAGGGCTGGCTCCTGCTCCCTCTGGCCCTAGGCCCTTCTGCTGTGCCTTGTTGTGAGGCATACTGTACACAATGACAATTCTGGATTTGCTTGCAGAGACACATAGACTCTTGTTAGTGTCTGGAAATTCCTGAATTTAATGGACATGGCAGCTGCCAGAATACTGCGCACAGAGATGCAAGACTGCCTTAGTGTGGTCACACTGCCTGCACTTTCAAGAACAGAAAAATGTCTTATTAATGTAGATGTCAAGTTGATTACTTGGATAATGGTCTGGTGCCATGATTGCAGCTGATAGCCACTGTACTTCAAGCAAGCCATAAACTCCTAGACCTGCCATATCATTGAGAATATTATTTGCTCCTCACTTGACCAAAGAAAACATTACCTTGATGCACCTGTGTGTGGCTGATTGTGAAAGGCTGCAGAGGTCTTTGGCTGACCATTGGAAAATGACAGCAGCATAAATGTTTAGAGCCACTTTGACTTTAAGTCTTCACCAGCAGGACCTGCTAATCTGCAGATAATGGTGCTTGATTTTTCCATCCGGGCATACATACCTTCGTAACTAATTCACTGGTAATCAAGCCTTCTCATTAATTTGTTTTCTGTCATGTCTAAGTATGACTCCAGAATTGATATCCTCTAGCTTGGGTATATCATTTTGTCATCCTCCTGTGTGGAGTACACAGTGCAGCCTCCACCTTCTGGCCTTGTCTGCTCCATCTGGCTGTATGTTACTTCTGCTCACATTGAGATGGCTTGAATGAGGGTGCCCCATTTCAGAGCTTCTATGGCACAATGGACACTTGTCTCCTTATTTGGCAGTCTGAGTGGTGCCAGAGTTAAGGCTGACAAGAGAAACTCTTCCAAGGCCACAGAACACCCCCATCCAACTTCTTTTCATGTCAACCCACACAAGTTTGGAGTGGATGATTACTGTGGTGGTACTTGAAACATTTTGCGCTCTCCAAAAGGGATCCTGAGCACGATCAAAATCTTCCGTTAGCTTCACAGCTTGTCCCAATGCCATAAATGAATGAGTCAGTTCCTTCAAATGCCAACAATGAAAGTCATTATTGCTTACCCTGTCTCATGGCAAGACTTAACAGACTTTCAGGCTCCTCTTTGATAAAGTAACTGCACAAAAATCTGGACAGATGAAATGTTCAAAATTGTTTTAATAACCCATTTGAAATTTTAATGTGCATTGAAAGCTTTGGAACTTTAAGTATCTGACTGCCTGTAAGGCATATGTACTGAAATATTCTACCTTTTGTCGAATTTAGATGCTCTGTTGTAATACTGGACGATCCTTTATCAGCCCTGGATGCACATGTAGGAAGTCATGTCTTCCACCAAGGAATTATGGGGATATTAAAGAGGGAACACAGAACAACCATTTTTGTAACCCACAAACTGGAATATGTTGAGCAAGCTGACTATGTACGTATGACATTTTGATTAACTTATTCAAGTTTTCCTTGAAGACATCATCATAAAGTGCTGAGATATTTTAACAGCCCATTTTATTTACTTCACATTGTCATTTGGGTATCTTTATACCATACCCTATAACTTAACGTTTAGGTGAGCAGCCTGCTTACAGGGCTCTGTCCTGTTTTAAGATTGCTGCAGCAACATATACTAGAGTATTACTGATTGACTGACTTACCTATTTCTCTATTTACCATTTCTCCATTTGTGTAATCGCTGTTTACCACTTTATCCAAGACCATAGTTCATAGCATATTGCGAGGAATAGACCTGTCTGTCATGGAATTGTGCCTTTAGAATGCTGAAAGGGGAGGTGAAGACATGTGGTGGTGTCAGAAGGAGCTGCTGGAGGTGACAGAAATGATGGAAGATGATATGTTGATGTTCATGCATGAAAGTACTGTCAGCTTTGGTTGGTGTGTGTGCGTGTGGTGGGGAGGGAGAAATAATGGGTGATAGTAACAAGATTTTCTCAGTTGAGAATTCTGATATTTCTTCCCTTTCCTTGAACTGAAGACTCCCACACCTTGGTTGGGATATTAGCATATTGGGTTCCCCAGATCTTCACCTTTCATCCTACAAGCCTCCATATTCAGTGGATCATCCGTCACCACTGCCCCACTATCCAGCATAACCCACCACTAAATACTATCTTACCCCCCCTTTCAGCATTCCTAAGGGTCCATTGCCTTCATTTATAACTCCTCTAGACAACCTTTGCTTCTTTGACCACTGCCTTTGGCCTTGCACCCCCAACTATTTTGATATGTAAACTCTCTCTAATCCTCAATCCTGTTGGAGAGCTTCACTTTTGTTCACTTTCCCACCCTTGCTCTTTCATTTGCTTAAAAAGTATTATATTTTTAACATTTTTAGTTCTGATATAAGATCATAGACATGAAATGTTAATTATGTTACTGACTCAGTCGTTGCTAACACTTCTCATCAGATCCCCTGCCTGTGCATGGAAATATAACGCTTTTTTTCATTTTCTTACCATCCCAGGGTCCATAAACTCTTTCCAAAACTCTTTCTGTTTTGTATTCATTGTTTACATTGGCCTCCCACTTTTAATGAAGATTACAATTAATTCCAAATTAAGTGGGTGGTGGTCTGTGGAAAACCTCTATTTAGTATGCTATATGGAGCATAGAACATGCCTGGTGAAGCATGCCTAAAAATGTGACAACCCAGTGAAGCTAAGATATAGGAATTCTTACATGTTAAATAGGAGTAACAATATACGATAGACAGACCTAAGTGATACTACAGATTCCAGTCTTCAGCCAATTTGATTTGTTCCATGTACTTTATACCAAGTGGTGACTTGGTATACAGTGAAGGCTATGGGTTCTGACCATGCCTGGCAGTAAGTTTCAAGATTTACTCCAGAACTTCTGCTCCCTGAGCCAAGTGACTCCAGTACAGTTACAAGACTGCACCTATTTAACAGTATGTAAAACTGTCCAGCTACGTCCTGTCCATAAAAAAACGGGATAAATTCACCTTGGTTAATTACCACCCCACTAGTTTACTCTCAGTCATCAGCAACGTGATGAAAGATTTCACCTCCAGTACAACGAAATGTAACTTATGCAGAAATAAACTGCTGACTGCATCATTTAGAATCCACCCCAGCTTCTCAATTCCAGATGTTATTACACCCTTAGTTAAAACATGGACTAAAGAATTGAATTCACTTGAATAAAGAAATGTAGTGAAAGCGACCTGGCCTTTACATCAAATCCATGTTCAGCAAATGTAGCATCAAGGAGCTTTAACAAGTTTGAAATCAGTGGGCATCAGGGAAAGTTTTCCATTGGTTGGTTGTACCTAGCACAAAGGGAGATTGTTATGATTGTTGGAGGCCAATCATCTCTGAGTACACTGCTGCAGAGGTTCCTCAGGGTAGTACACTTAATTCAACCACCCTTTAGATGCTTTATCATAACCTTCTTTTCATCACAAGATCAGAAATTGAGATGCTTGATAATGTTTGCACAATGTTTTGAGAAGATCTGTCTTTAACAGAGATTTGTTCTGTCCTGTTTTTCTTGAAGAGCAGTGTTGTAAATCTGGTGTGGAGGTGTTTGCTTAATGGAAAGCAACGTAAATAGCTTTGGGTTTTTAAAAATTAGACAAAAGAAGCATGAGTGGGTGAAGTCAGGTTCACACACAACCGGGGTTTTAGATTTACCTTTGGTTGTTGAAGTAGGGCTTTTTGGAGTTGAAGCTGCTAGCTACAGCTCTCCTTCTCTCTGCTGTTATGAGCTCCCTTCCGAATAATTCCTGATGCTTACACCAGAATGACTGCAGTGGTTCAAGAAAGCAGTTCACCAATACCTGGGAAAGGAATAATGGCCTTGTCAGCAACGTTCACATCCCGTGAAAGAATTTTTGAATAACTTCCAGTCACCTAGAATTTTAAATCTCCACATTGTCTCATTCTATCTGTCCTTTAGGTTCATTGTTGTTCTAGTGAAGCCATACACTCGAGGAACAGTGTGTCATCTTTGATTTTGGCCTTTTACAGCCTTCTGGATTCAGCATTGATGTTAAAAACCTAAAGCCTAACTGCAGCTCCCATTTGTTTTCTTTTTCCTTCTAGATTATGGCATTACACTTGTTTTCTTCTTGTTTCCACATTCAGAACATAGTTGTTCACCCTTCTGGTCATACCTCCTATGGAAAGAGCTTTTATTTCTTTACTTGTCCCTTTAGGTCTGTCCCACCAACTCTTTGTCATTCAATCTCTTGCACCTTCCAACCCATGACAGACTTGACTTTCTCTTTTTTGTCTTTACCCATTTCCCCCTCCCCACCCCATACTTGCTTTAAAACCTAGTACCATTCTATTTTATACCAATTCTGATACAAAGGTATTGACCCAAAATATTAACATTTTCTTTCACCATAAATGTTTTCTGACTTGCTGAGAATTTTCAGCATTTTGACTTTTATTTCAGATTTCCAGCATCTTCAATTTTTTGCTTTGCTATTACAAATACACTTTCTTGCCCTGAGAAAATGGGATGGCACTGTAGCTCAGTGGTTAGCACTGCTGCCTCACAGCACCAGGGACCCTGGTTCGATTCAAGCCTCAGGCGACTGATTGTGTGGAGTTTGCATATTCTCCCCTTGTCTATGTGAGTTTGCTCTCACAATCCAAAGGTGTGCAGGCTAGGTGAATTTGCAGTGCTAAATTGCCCATAGTGTTCGGGGATGTATAGGTTAGGTGCATGAGTCAGGGTAAATGTAGGGGAATGGATTTGGGTGGGACTTGTTTCCACACAGTAGGGATTCTAATACAAGATATCCTCACTAGAGACACCTAAACGTGATTGAGATATGTGTAAAGTTATTGTGTGGAGTCATGAAGAGAGACTGGATCAGTTAGAACTATATTCATTGGAGTTGAGAAGAAGGAGCGGAGATCTCATAGAAAGCTATAAAATTCGAACAGGACTAGACAAGATAAACATAGAGAGGATGTTCCTAATGATTGGGGAGTCCAGAACCAAGGGTAACAGTCTACAAATGTGAGACAGGCTTTTTAGGTCTGAGATGAGGAGAAGTTTCTTTACTCGAATTGTGAGTTCAAAGAGCCAAATGGTCTACTCCTGCTATTTTCTATGTTTCCATTTTATGCATATAGATAAGGAAACAGAGGACTTATTTTGCATTTACTATACTAAAAGGTGTAGTTGTGGCAAATAGCATAACTGCACTTTCAGGGAAGTTAAGTAACCACTGGTCACAGAGGAAGAGAGGAGTGCAATAGATAGATACTGTATATTGATTGGGCTAGATAAAGAAGAGTGGGAGATGGTTCATTTGCAGCATAAACACTGGGCTTACTGGCCTGTGTTTGTTCTTTGGTACTTTGTAAGTTCTTTTATTTTAATGGATCTGTTTGAATTTCTGATCAACAAAGGTTTAGTTTAACAGAAATAATTGTTTAAATAAAGTAATAAGTGAGCTGCAATAAATATATAATCTTTTATATTGTGATTCACTCATTTTTAGATAATTGTAATGCAAGATGGGAAGATTGAAGTCCAGGGAACCTACAAAGACCTCTCTGAACAAAATCCAGATATAGTAAAAGCCTGGAAAAGCCTAACAGCAAAAAGTATGTCTTCTAGGGTAAAATGCATTTAATATTGTTGTATTACCATCCTATACCTTTTTATATGTTAAAATAATGCTTCTGGAAGGAATTGAAAATGTAGCTTCCAGTTTTGTCCCAAATTTTCAGCTGATAGTCTTTCATCAGAAGCCTTTGCTTAAATTTTCTGGCTTGTAGGAAAAGAAGCATTCTGCTATCTACTTCCCCATCGACAAGAATGCCACACAACAATATTACTGAAAATGAAAACATGCAAAGTTGGAGACACTCTTATTACTCAGGAGGTACAAGGCATTAGAAATAATTCTCTGACAGCATGTGACAAGAATTTTTCCCACAGACTGCTATTGGGATTTCAGCTTTACATGATATATATTTGTAACCTTAATAAAATATTGAGAGTTATAATGTGTAAGTTGAGATGAACACCAATTGAGATGATGTAGCATTTTATGGGGAGAGAAGCATCAAATTCAATGAAGCTTTGACAGGCTAAGTGAGCAAACATTGTGGCAGATGGCATTTACTATGGGAGAATTGAGAGATCGTCCACTTTGGAATAGAGAAAGGTAAATATGAATATTCTGTGATGGTATTAGAGACTAGAAATTCATCTGTTATCTCTCAGTGCATACAACTCCTGCCAAGCTTGCACATATCCTTATTCTACCTTTAACATCAAGCCAGGTATCAACAATTTCAATGAGAAGGTAGAAGGGCAGACCTGGAGCAACATCAAGCACATCTAAAAATAAAGTTGTACACTGGGCAAGCTGCAGGACAAGACAATATCTGTACTAATCAGCAGGAACAGCACATTCTAGAGACAGCTAAGCAATCCTACAGCTAATAATTGGGTACATGAAGGCCCAATAATTGGGACTCTAAGAGGCCTGTTGTGTTTGGTTGAGGGCTGAGACCAGACACAGCACTGTCCCTGTCTTTGCCCACAAGCATCAGATCAAATCAAATCTTTGCCATTTTTGCCATATTTATCTTGAGCAGTGATACATACTTAAATGACTGATGAGAAAAGACATCAGGACCATCTCAATCTTCAAGAAGGCGAAAGCAAATATGTGATTGCACATTAAAAAGGCTGTAAGATTTTCCTGTCATTATCGGCCGGTTGTGATGGGGTGATGATCCATCTCACCCCTGCTTGAAGTGATTATTGACATAAAAAAAACTTCATATGCTTCAGTTTGTTTTACGAGAACCAGCCCAGCACACTAGTTTTATCAAAAGCTGTGGCCAGACCATATATGAACTGTAACTTTGAAGACATGTGCTGCACGACTAGCCATGCTCAATGGGCTGATTGGCGTACTGCTGATCCTGTGTTCCCAGCTACAACACTGGTATCTAAACGACAATGTGGAAAGTTGCCAAACTGCGACCTTCCCACACAAATTGGGATGAATCCATTCCAGTCAGTCTGCTCTAAGTTATAGAGTCATACAGCACAAAAAGAGACCTCATCCATGTCAACCAGATTTTCTAAATGAAGTTGTCCTATTTACATACTTTTGGCCCATATCCCTCTATACCTTTCTCATTCATGTACTGGTCCAAATACCTTTTAAATGTTGTAACTGTACCTGCCTCTACCAACTTCATCTGGCAGTTCATTCCACACATGCACCACCCTCTGTGTGAAAAGTTAACCCCTTAGGTCCCTTTTAAATCTTTCCCCTGTTACCTTAAACCGATGCCCTCTAGTTTAGAATTCCCCTATTCTAGGGAAAAGACCTTTTGCTGTTCACCTTACCATGCCACTCTGGCAACTCTGTAAGGTCACCCCTCAATCTTCTACACTCCAGGGGAATGTCCCAGCCTGCCATTATCAACAAATTAATGGAAAGTATTACCAAAAGTATTTGTTAGCTGATTCTTAATATTCCCAGCAATTTTCTGGGAGTTTGGAGACTATCAGCACCTACTGAGAGTGTCCAGGTCACTGCTGTTGTCTTCAAACATAAATAACTTGTGTCTTGCTCCCAAACAAACAATCCAGGCTTTATTCTGATTTGTTTATCACGTATTGCTTCCCTCTGGCACATTTATTGCCATCTCCAGATTTGACTTTGCATTGTTGAGCCACCCTATAAAATTCCAACTAAAACAAAACATCACTTCTGGCATAAAATCCTAACTTGTCTCTAACATGACTTGATTCTCATTCACTCCTCAGGCAAAATCTTGTCCTGTTTCCAGGAGCATGAAGTAAGATGAAGCAAGATCGGCCAGGGAATTTAGTTGTGTGAGAGGCCAAACATTAGGTTCCTAACAAGTGGCAGGGAAGTTGAATATTTTTAAGGTAGAGGTTGGTCGTATCAAAGGTAAGTGGGAATATGGAGCTGAGGCTGCAATTAGACCTGTCATGACCTTGTTGAATGACAGAGCAGGCTAGAGGGGCCTCCTGTTCACAATCCTTACATTCATATTAAAAAGCTAGCTCACAAGATTTGAGTATCCCATCCTGGTTAACATGAGTGATACTATGCTGACTATGTATCAGAGGTGTACAGGCAATTGCTGGACTTTGGAATGAATAGTCACTGTTTTGCCCTCATTTAGTCATAGAGACTCATAGTGAGTCATAGAGTCCTACAGCATGGAGGCAAGCTCTTTGGCCCAAACTGGTCCATGCTGACCCCATTTCCCTGTATTTGGCCTATTTCCTATCCATGTATTTGTTCAAATGTCCTTTAAATGTTGTTAATATACCCACTGGATTCCATGCGATCTAACCTTCCAGAGCAGCCTACCATGTTAGTTGTAAGTAGCATGGAAAATGACCAAGGACAGAACTAGAGTGTATTGGGCACAGTTTAGTTAGAGTTTGATGCAATATTGCATTGCTATGGCCAATAGTGTGTGTGTGTGTGTTTTGATTTTTTTGGGTTTTTTTCTATCAGTTATGATTGTGTGAAATTACATTTTATTAAGGTGACCATGAAGAAGATAAGGAAACTGAAGTTGAAATGGAAGATGAAGTTTCAAAAATGGAGAAAAAACCTAATGATAATTCGAGAGGGAAACTGATTCAAGAAGAGGAAAGAGAAGAAGGATCCATTCCCTTACAAATTTACTTGAGTTATGCCCGTGCCATTGGCCTTTTCTTTTCATTTTTTCTAATTTTCTGTGTGATAACAAAGCAAAGCTTTCTGGTGGCTGTTGATTTTTGGCTCGCTGAATGGTCATCTGCGGGAAACCATTCAGAGACAACGGGAACTCAGGTCTGTTATCAAAAGCTCTTTGTCAAAAAGTTATTTTATAATCTTAATTCTACTGTTAAGTTTAGATTTTTGCTAAATAAAGAGCCATGTCATTTTACTTAATAACTTTCATTCTTTTATGGTTTTTTTTTATGTCCTTAGTATGGAAATAATGTGGGAAGTGCCATTTTGAACCATTTCCTTTATGGATATATTGGATTGACTTTTAGTGGAATCTTATGTGCTTTGTTAAGTTCCCTTGCACATGTTATTTCAGGTCTGTGTATTTTTGATCTGACAATTGAATTTAACTGAAGCTTTGATTTATAAATTAAGCAACTGTGCACGTTTATTTCTTTTTATGTTCTTGAGAATTGATCTTACTTAAATTGATAAATCAATGTTCATTCAAGGGTCATGTTGGATTCCTTATTTTCTTTTATATTGCAGGTATCCGTGCTTCAAAGTATCTGTTCATAAAAATGCTGCAAAATGTTGCAGCTCTTCCATTAAGATTCTTTGAAACCACACCTGTTGGAAGAATTCTAAACAGGTATGAATCTTGAAAAGTTACATTAATTATATAGATTACTTCCAGATAATTATTTTTCTTAAATTACTATTTTGTAGTGCAACAGGTAGTGCACATTACAAAGTTGTAATTATAGAGAAAAGTGAGATTGAAGTGTGTGAATAGCTAACCAGAAATGTAGGCTATTTCAGAACTTAAAATACATAGCCAGAAGCAATTCACCTGGGGGCAATTGCCGTTACTAAGAAAGAACATTATGTAGTTGTTCAGTTCAAGTTCAGCTCTGCTTTTTCACTACAAAATTAACTTTGAGGGTTTTAACTTTTTCTTTTTAATTTAAGGTAGAAATAGTAACCCAAATGAACTGTGTATTAAAGCTTATGTCTCTTCCTAATTTCTTTTTTATATTCAAAATAAAATGCTTGATCACAATTTGTATGAAAAAATTCCCTCATTTCCAGGGCAACTGTTAAAGTAATCTTTTGCTGAAGCAGTTCATTAATTATCCCACATTTGCATTAAAATGGAAATAGTAGTAGCTTATGTGCCATGCTGAAGTGATCAAATTAAGAATGTTCAAGAGACCAGAGTTGAAGTCCTGGACCACGGTGTAGGATGTGGGGGATTTAGAAAGAAAGGGAAACTAGTCACTTGCAATTAATGGAACACTTAGGTGCACTGCAAAATGTAAATCAAATACACTATGGGATTTTGTTGATGATGGCTTAATCAGGTATCAGTGCAAAAATTCATTGAATCATTGTTTATTTCCAGGTTTTCATCTGATTTCAAAACCATAGATGATCAAATTCCCTCAAACCTGGAGCGACTCATGTGGCACATTGCTTTGTGTTTAAGTGCCATTGTGATCAATAGTGTTGTGGCTCCATTTTTTCTCCTTCCAGTTATTCCCTTACTTGTTCTCTATTATTTCCTTCAAATGTATTTCAGAGCATCTTCCAGGTAATATTCTTGCAAATATCTTTACATGGCATGATTAGTAGCATTTGTGTCTGATTTTGTTTCACATTTCTTTTTCTTTTGTTTTACTATTGTGGAAGCAATGATTTTGGTAAGTTGTAAGGAGACTGTTTGAATCAGGAATTTTTTTTGTTAGAAAAAGAGGCTTCTGGTTTACTTAACATTGTACTGCCATTGCTTTTTAGTACTTCGTTAATAAGGCACAGGATTTTTGAAGTACATTATTATGAGTTGGTGACGATCATTGTTCAGCTCTGCAGGACAAGACTAGTTTTTGGCTAGCAAACGTGAGCACAGTAATGTCAATTAAAGTTTGTCTGTATTGTATTCATTGAAAACTCATATCGTTTATAAGGTTAATAAATCACATTTAACATGTTCTTTTGGTGTTGTTGC
Organism: Chiloscyllium plagiosum; assembly: GCF_037043375.1. Classification (NCBI taxonomy): domain Eukaryota; kingdom Metazoa; phylum Chordata; class Chondrichthyes; order Orectolobiformes; family Hemiscylliidae; genus Chiloscyllium; species Chiloscyllium plagiosum. The sequence continues at coordinate 12,908,131 of NW_028270142.1, forward strand.
TTATACGTGTGAAATTTAAAGGCGGGTCAGTTAATTTTTACATTTAGGAATTTAAGGAATGTTCCCTAAGCTGTGGCTAGACATGTTGAAGTGAATTTTAAATAGTGGTCATGTTTAATTTTGATTTAACTTTGGGCTGCAAACAAACAAAAGAATATAAAATATATTTTAATTTGCAAGGTTTGTGAAGGTTTGTAGCTCAGGTTGAGATTTAGCTTCACTTGGAGGTCGCCACTGATGATGTTTCCTAGCCAGGTAATGAAACGTCTGGATATCAAACCTACAGCTCAGCGAGCAAACCTACACCTTATATTTTAATGTTTTATTGAAGTGTGAACCATCTCGTCAAGTATATAGTTTTTCAGGTAAAGTTAGTTTAGCATTCAAATGAAACAAGTAGATGAATCCAGAAAGAAGTGGTAAGAAAATGTCTGAAAGATGGTGCAAGGAATTTTCCCAGCCCCTCAATAACGTGGGCAATGGTGAGTCAATAGGGGTAATATGGGAACAACAGGAAAAGTATGATTTTTGACAGCAAGAAAATAAATCCTATATTCCACATAAGGTTTTTAATGGCTAAATGAGATTTTTGGTGTGAGTGGTGAGGGGCCTATTTGCATGCATTAATACCTTATAATTACCCAAACTCACCTGATTTAGTGCAGATTTCCATTTTCCCAGAGAAACAAGACAATCACAATTTCTAACGTCTAAGTCTGCGTGGATAACTGGTAACTACAACTTGTTGAGCACTACTTCAGGTATTCAGTTTGGTCAATCTTTGCCAACATTGCAAGGCACACTGTATGGGTATGCCTGGATCCTTCAACCCTGGAGGTTAGCAATGGTCATGCACCAGCCTCACCACATCATGGCACATTTATGACTCTCATAGTGCAGTTCACCACTTCAGTGTTGCAGCTTGAGGCTTACTGATGCCATTCATTACACTGCTGAGGCCAGACCACCTCATAAATTGAAACAAGGTGCATCATCAGATGTCTTAACTTACTTTCTTAGCATTCACTCACTTTGCACCTACTTGGATGTGCACAGCATACCTGCCTTGCCTTTTTGCACTTTAGGCTTCAGCCAGACCTTAAAGGCTCTCAATACTTCTGCCTTGTCTTGCCTTTTTAGTGCTGACAGAAAACCAGGCAATTAGTCATGTTTCCCAGCAATAGGGTGAACATGATGCTACAGCTGAGTTCCTCCACAAAATGCATTGAATGGGCTTCAACCAAATGGCCATGTTTCAAAATCTAACTGGAGTAGTCCACAGCGAAGTCCAGGGGGACTGTCATCAGTCAGGGAGATCCAGCACAGTAGGTCAAGGGTGTCGTCCAATATCAGTCCAGGGTCTTGGACATGTTGAGTTGGTCACTTGGTGTGTTCAGGCTCAGGTTGTCTGTATTATTACAGTCTTGGGGAAAGGGGCCATAGTCAATCTTTAATGCAACCAGTAAGGGATTAATGGTTAAGTCAATCTGGGAGTTGTATAAATAGTGGGGACTTGTCAGTCATCACTGAGAGCCGTTCAGGGTTCCTAATTGTTCACGGTCAGTGGGCTTTGTCAAATCTGGGGGTATGTTCACTGAATGTTAAGGGGGAGTTATCAGGAGTGACTGCTGTGATGGGAAAGTTGAGGAAGTTAAAAGTAGGGATTGAAAGCTGCATGCTGGAATGCAGAGGGGACAATATTGTGAGGGGACAGCTCATCATATTATGATGGGAGATAGTAGAGCATTGGAGGGCCCCAAGTTACTGCAGGAGAGGGAGGAATCATAGACCATCACCGCCATCTTGCACTCGGTTGGGGGGAGTGAAGGACAGTGCGTAACAATGTCTGGCATGGCTAAGCTGGGTCTTAGGGTAAAGTGGGAAGATGAAGTGTTAAACAGGAGTTGGTTGGGAGCAGAGGGAGGAGCAAACTGATGATATTGACAGGGAAGGTAAAGCAGAAAGGAATGTGAAGGTTGTTTTTGGGGTCAACCACTTATATTGACTAATACTCAGTCTGTGAAGTGAACAAGCAGACTATTGGAGTGTAAGTATTGATAGAAACTTGACCTCACCAAGAGATGGGGTGATACCAGTAGATATCCACTTGGAGCAGGAACCACATACAGGACCCCCGGAAGTCTCCTCTTAGGACACTGCAGCTATTCTACCTCCGCTCTACCTGCAACCTTCAACCATGTGGAAGCTGAGCCCAGGCCGATGAGCCTGCATCTGGCCAAGACACACACAACATGTCTGGCCCATGGAGCCTGTGATTGTCTTTCAAATTTCCAAACAATGTTTAAGACTTTTTGAAGAGTTTTTTTCTCATGACATCCATATTAGTATGAACCCTTTTCACTATTGCATGAGGGAGCATCAGATGTTGTGAAGGCCTTCAACAATTTGTAATCTTCACATTTCCTGTTGTTTAATCGAAGTTGAGAGAGGATACACCAGTAAGCGGTAATTGCAGTTGGGATTAAACAGGATGCTGACAAAGCTCTGGTTCCATAGAAAGGAGTTTTCAAACAAGATTTCCCCCAGTTGACGTGGCTAACAATGCCGCCTGATACAATGCTTCTCACTGGGGTCATGCTGGAGCAAACAATCCAAGGATTAAGAGGTACCCTCTTTATGTAACAAACTGCAACAAACCCCTGGACTAGGACAAGCATAGGAACCTCACGTTGGTTATCTATCTTATTGCCCTCCATGGCCACATTGATATTGCTTTGCATATATGCTGGGTGGCCAGTCTCTGAGTTAAGTGTCAGCTCTGACTCTCGTCATTGCATAAGTGTTCCGAGGTCCGGACTGTGGAGTTTGGATACAGAGTGAAACCTTTGCTTTGAAAATCTTGGAATAGTAACATGCCCAAATTTACATGTTCATTATATCAAGTTGGTCTCCCTTGCACTTTAAAAGAGAATGAGAAAATATCATTGGTTGAATGTGGATCGCCTGCAAAAGCGCAGGGGTAGTGTGTTGTTTGAAGAAGTCTGAATTTAATCCCTTTTCTAGTTACAAAATATGAAATTGACCTTGTTAACAAACCAGTAGACCCAAGTAATAGATTGCTTGTGCCATAAAATAATATGAATGAGCATTCAGGTGAGATTCAGAATGTTGTTTTTTAAAGTAGCTTTGTAAAATGCACAGAAAGGGGATATGGCTAAAATATTGTCATTGTACTAGCAAGATTCAGTGCTGAGACCAATGACATTGAAAGATCAAAAATGTAAAATATCAGTGCACTGATATTTCCTAAAAAAAAACACCCATCTGTAAGCTTGTTAGATGTTGCATTATATTTGATACTGGTCTTTCATCCCTTGAAACACGTCTTCAAGCCAGACTGATAGTCACACAGAATGAAGTCTCTTCTAACTGTAAGAGGGTGAAATTGGTCAATGCCAGTGGTGTGAGACATGCATGGAAAAAGTTGAGAGCCCTTTCAAAACACACCCGTTTTCTTTTTTATTTACTGTACAATTTGCCTGATTTTCTTGCCATTAAAAAGGGTTCCTAATTCACTACAATTGCACTTCATGACACTGATTGCAGGCCAACCAATTAAATGTGCTATATTAGGTGCATTTAGATGCAGTGACTACTCTGATACTATTCCAGCATAGTAGAGAAGAAGCTTAACTCTACATGTAGCTATGTTCTTGGAGAGTTCGGTTTTCACTTACAGAAAGTCATTTTTGAAAATGGTTTATTTTTTTTAGAATTTGTTTAAAATATTATCAAGTTCTTTGCTCTTGATTCTAGATTTTTTTATTGTAATTTTGATAATCTGCTTTGCCAGTGGTAAATTTGTTCAAGTTCAGGAAAATAAATTATGTATTTTTAAAAAATGTGTCAAATTGCTCTCAATGTGAACGGTATCTGGAGAGATGATTTTTCTGGCACATCTACTTTTCTTTTGAAATTTGGCAGAACCTTCAAAGTCTCTTATTAGATTATAATGCAATTGTTTAGACTGATTCAGCACGAAGAATGTACATGCAATTAAATGTAAGGTGCAAAGGCTGTAATATTTGTAAAAAGGGTGTTAATCATATCCTTAATCATTATAGGGAACTTCAGCGGTTGGACAGCATCACGAAATCACCTGTGTTTGCACATTTTTCGGAGACCCTTGGAGGTCTGACAACTATCAGGGCATATAGACATGAAGACAGTTTTTTCCAACAAATTCTTAACAAGATTGACTATAACACCACTGCTTATTTATATCTGAACACAGTGAACAGGTGGCTGGGAATACGACTGGTTAGTCTTCAAATGAATCACTTTTTAAATTATTGAGATGCTATTAACTTTAAGTTAACCTTGTATAAGATCTATATTGATTTATTCAAATGATATTTGAAAACATTTTATGAGAAGACCAAGATGAAATTTTAAAATTTAGTCCCAAAAGACTCAAATTAACATCATTAAGCTGCTTGATTCCTGGATGAGCAAGTATATAATTCCAATGTTAATTTCATTTTTCAGGATTTCATTGGAACAAGTATTGTCTTTGCTTCAGCATTCTGCTCATTATTGACAGCAACATTGGGCTACCTGCAAGCTGGACTCGTAGGCCTAGCTATTTTATATGCCTTAAAGGTACAAAAGATAAAACTAATTATAATCTTGGATGGTAGTATGTTTACAAAAGTATTGCTGCCAGTTTCACTGAATCCTTGTGGCACAGATGTAGGCCATTTAGTCCATTCTGCCTGCATCAGCTCTTCGACTGAGCAGCTTATTTCTTGCCTTTACCTCTCTTCTCCCTGTAACTCTGCACATTCTTTATGTGCATTTAACTGTCTTTTTACTCTTTGAAAGCCATTATTTTTAAAGTTAAAAATCACAACACCAGGTTATATATAGTCCAACAGGTTTAATTGGAAGCTCTAACTTTCGGAGCGCTGCTCCTTCATCAGGTGGTTGTGGGCCGCGCTCCAAAAGCTAGTGCTTCCAATTAAACCTGTTGGACTATAACTTGCTGTTGTGTGATTTTTAACTTTGTACACTCCAGTCCAACATTGGAATCTCCAAATCATAATTATTTTTAAAAGTCTGATGTAAGAATTTCAATTAATTTATGACAGCACCAAGAGAAGACATTTGGAATTTCAGGCATTGTCTTGCTTTTAAAAGAAAAATTACATGTAATGCAAATGGGAGATGCTGGAAATACAATACAAAACATTCTAAAACTACTCATAGATCAAGCAGGCATGTGGGGAGAGAAAGTTAGAATAAATGTTTCAGGTTGATGATAGGTAATTGACCTGAAACATACTTTAGAGATGGCAAGAAGGACAATCAATTTTGTCATCTTGATATCTCAAGAATTAAATGCTGGGCATGATGGTCCTTGAGTGAGCTTCTTGACTCACCACCAAATGAGGGTCTTAAGTGATCAATTAACAACCAGTTAAGGACCACTTGACTACTTCAGAGCCTCAACTTTCCATTGGCCTAGAGGCAAGAAAAGTTGGCGGTCTCAGAATTGCCCCAGTCTGAGACCAGTGAAGAAGTGGGGCAAGGTGGGAAGGACTTTAGCCATGACCCCATCCCATGAGGCTGAAAAGTACTTTCTACTGAACCGAAAGTCGGGGCCTCTGCTTATGATCACTGGAACCTTGAGGCTGCTGGCCTTTGTCAGCTTCTGGTGGGGTAGGGCTTCAGTATTGAGGCTTGTGACTTGCCAAGAAGCTCCCCAGTCAACTTTTAGGAGGTTAATTGGCACTTGATCTAATAAGCTTTTTCATTGATGGAAGCAGGGAGTCAGTTACTCTTGAAGAGGCCATATCCCACGCTTAGTGCACAGAGTAATAGCTCAAAGTCTCTCTTTCTATTTCCACGCATACTACTTGTGTATTTCCAGCATTTCAACTTCTGTTTTTAAATCTCCCACAATTTGGATTCAGCTATATAAACCTCCAAAAGCTATTTCTCTTCTTATCTTTGCTGTGTAGAATTATTTTCAGCTGCAAGAAAGTTATGACATGGGTTTGAATCTTAAGGACAGACAAAAATATCAGACACAGAATAATCAGTCTCATTGGTAGAATTGTTGGAAATGGAGCATTTCTTGAATACCTTCCAGCTTTCAGTTTGCTGTACAAACTTCTATAGAAGCAAGACCATTTTTAACACATTTAGTTGCATAAGTAATTTTCTTTGAAAAGCCCTTCTCCTACTAGAACAGTCATTTCATAGAATTAGTGATATACGACATAGGAACAGACCCTTCAGTTCAACTTGTCCATGCCGACCAGATATCCTAAATAAATCTAGTTCCATTTGCCAGTATTTGGCCCATATTTCTCTAAACCTTCCTATTCATATACCCGTCCAGATGCCTTGTAAATGTTGTAATTGTACCAGCTCCCATTACTTCTGGCAGCTCAGTTCATACATGCACCAGTCTCTGCATGAAAAGCTTGCCCCAAGGTCCCTTTTAAATCTTCCCCCTCTCACTTTAAGCCTTTGCCCTTTAGTTTTCAACTCCCTCATCCCAGGGAAAAGACCTTGTCTGTTTACCCTATCCATGTCCCTCATGATTTTATAAACCTCTATAAGGTCACCCCTCAGTTTCCGATACTTCAGAGAAAATAGCCCCAGTCTACTTAGCCTGTCCCTATTGGTCAAACCTTCCACTCCTGGTAACGTCCTTATAAATCTTTTCTGAACTCTTTCAAGGTTCACAACATCATTCCTATAGCAGGGAGACAAGAATTGCAGGCAGTATTCCAAAAATGGCCTAACCAATGTCCTGTACAGCTGCAACATGACCTCCCGGCCTCTATACTTGGTGCATTGACCAATAATTTTTGTTCAGGATTTTTCTTGTTCTTTGCGTTTTCTCATGTAGTGAATTCTACTTCTGAATTGTAAATAAGTGCAATCCAGAACCTTGGAGACGTGGGATTCATCCTGATTTGTGTTGTTTGCTGATCAATGATGATAGTGATGCTACAGTAGTATTCCAAGTTATCACTAAAATACTGTAAAAATGTTGAAACCTTTTTTACATGGTTAATGAGAATGGGAAATGTTTTCATGCAAGTGGCTGTTGAAGCAGCACCTAAGACACTGAAGCAATCAGGTGCATATGCAGAAGACCTGGACATGATCCTGGCTGATAAGTGGCAAGGCCCATTTATGCCACATATCAGACGATGACCATCTCTAATAAAAGAGAATCTAACACTCTGTCCCTTGAAAATCGATGGCATTACCACCTCTAATACCCTGCTATTAAAATCCTGAAGATTACCACTGACCAGAAACCCAACTGGACGAGCAAAATAATTACTATGGCTACAAGAGCAGGTTAGAGGCTACAAGGCAGAGTTACTGAATTCTATTTCTCTAATGCCCGAGCACCATCAACAAGGCACATGTCAAGGATGTGGTGGAATATTCACCAATTGCCTGGATGGGTGCAACTCCAGCAACACTCAAACAGCTTGACATATGCAGGATAAGGCCCATCATCTTCAGAATTCACTCCCTTCAACACCATAGTAGCAGCAACAGCAGTGTGTGTGCCATCTATAAATTGCACTGCAGTAACTCACCAAGACTCTTCTGACAGCATCTCCCAACCCCATGACCTCCATCATCTGGAAGGACAAGGGCAGCAGATACAAGGGAATGTTGCCAATTCCAATTCCCTTCCAAGCCATACATCTGATTTATAAGTATATCACTATTCCTTCACTGTTGTTGGGTCACAATCCTGGAATTATCTTCCTAACTGTTCTATGGGTGTACTTGTATCCCAAGGCTGCAGAGTTTAGAATTCACTGCTGCTTTCTTCGGGGCAATTTTGGTTACGCAATAAATGCTGGCCTGGATTGCAACACCCACATCCATGAGTGGATTTTTTTTTTTAGAAAAAAGGAATTGGATAATTATTTGAAAAGGGGGTTTCTAAATGGGTAGTGAATTAGGGACAGAGAAATGGGTTTAGAGTAGACAACTGCTGAATTGTTAGCAAATACATAAAAGATCTTTGGCTGCAATAAAATAATTCTATCTTTTCAGTGCCATTCTTTAGTAAATCATGAGATATAACAATACTGTGGGTGATTTTAAATGTGTTCCTTACTTCAGTTGCCATTGTTTTCAACATTTGTTTTTTTTTCAGATGTCTACTTATTTGAATTGGTGCATCCGGGAATTCGCAGAAATGGAAATGCAAATGAATGCAGTTGAGCGGGTGAATCATTACACTACCCTTCCATCTGAGCAACAGCTTAAAGAATCACAAATTGGCACAGGTTCAAAAATTATTTTTTTAATTCAGTAACTTCCAATCTACTTTTGATTATTTGTCAGATCTTATGGTCATAGCTCTTTGCAATAGAATGTTGCAAAGCTATTTGAAATATATAAGCAACATTCTGACATCTGTTCCCAGGCAACTAGCAGAAGCTTACCTTTTTATTTATGTTTTTGGATTAGTGGTGCTGGAACAGCAGCAAAATCGACGTTTCGGGCAAAAGCCCTTCATCAGGAAACCTTTTATTTATGTGTTGTGATAATCTCCACGATATGCAACAAATTGTGAAAAAAAATTGTTTTAGATTATTCATGACTTTTCTACTCCTGAATAATTTTGGATTGTTTCATATTACTGTCTTGAGTTTAATATAAAAACAATGCTAAAAATACTCAGCAGTCAGGCAAAAACTGTGAAGAGAAATTGTTAGTCAACCTTCATTGACCTAAAATGTTCATTTAAAACAAAAATGATGGATAATGTCAAACATTAGGACAGTAATACAGAAACATACTCTGCAATAACAGCATTGATGCTCTCAAATTTCAATTCTGTCAATTTTAATAGTCATAAATGTATAATACTTAAATGTAGTATATTAAGAGTTAGTGATTGGAATCTTGATTTCACTCAGTGTCTTAACAGATTTAATTTTAGTGTTTTATATCACAATTTGACCTTGTTTATGTTTTAGACTGTCATAATTTATAATTCATAATTTATAATATTGTTCATAATTTATAATTCAGTTAGGTTTCTCTAAATAAATCTATCATAATTGAAAGGATTGATAATTTGTTTTGTCTATATCATTAATGCATTGAAAGCAATTTAGAGAAGGTTTACTAGACTAATACCTGGAAAGGGTGGGTTGAGGAAAGACTGACTGGCTTGGCCTACCTCCTCGAGTTCAGAAGAGTCAGTGGTAACTTAGTTGAAGTGTGTAAGATTTTATGGGGACTTGACTGGATAGGTGTGGAAAGGACGTTTCCTCTAATTGGGACATCTAGAACTATAGGTCATATTTAAAAATAGGGAGATGCCCATTTAAGACAGATGAGACAAAATATTTTCTTTGAGAGGTAAGTGTTTTTGGAATTCCTTTCTTCAAAAGGCAGTGGATGCAGAATCTTCAAATATTTTTAAAGGAGAAGTAAATAGATTCTCAATTACCAAGGGGATGAATTTTATCAGGGATAAGCAGAAATGTAGTGTTGAGGTTGATGTCAGATCAGCCCTGATCTTATTGAGTGGCAGAACAGCCTTGAAGGGCTGAGTGGCCTTATTCTTATTCCTTGTTCGCATGTCCATACTTGATAGTTAGGCTAACAATGTTTAATTTCATTTTGGTTTTTAAAAGAAAAGGCTTCCGTTTCATAAAAATTAATAGTGAATAATTCTTTTCTGCAGTATAAATAATTTTATTATTTATAGAATTTACATTTTTCTTTAGGGTCGAATCCTACCAACTGGCCACAATCTGGAGCAATCGAGTTTAATGAGGTCAGTGCACGATATGATGAGAAACTTGATCCTGTCATCTACAAACTGACACTAAAAATTAACCCTGGAACCAAAGTTGGGATCTGTGGAAGAACAGGAAGTGGAAAGTCGAGTCTGGCATTGGCCCTTCTAAGAATTGTTGACAACTTTGAAGGTATGTTTTTCTTCAATAGGGATATTTTGCATTGAAAGCTTTGTGTAGAGTATTTTTTAATGGATAATAAAGATATGTGCTCACAAATGTAGTAGGGGTTAGCAAAGTAAATAATTATAGCCAAGTTTGTGAATGACAAAAATAGGTGGGGAGGCAAGTGGTGAGAATGGGACAGAGTCTGTAGAGGGGTATAGATAGGTTATGCAAGTGGGCAACAACTTAGCAGGTGGAGTATAGTGTGGAAAATGTGAGGTCATGCACTTTGGTAGGAAGAATAGAGGAGCTTAATATTATTTAAATAGAGAAAGCAGAGTATCAGAATATGTGATTTCTGAAAGCCAAATTTGGATTGAATATAGAGCTTCTTCAAAAATAATCCTTTGACATGCCTGTTACAGGATGTTTTAGTATCTAATGTCCCTTTACTTTGTGTTTTGGAATTTTCAATAGACAATAGGTGCAGGAGTAGGCCATTCTGCCCTTCGAGCCTGCACCACCATTCAATATGATCATGGCTGATCATCCTTAATCAGTATCCTGTTACTGCCTTCTCTCCATAACCCTTGATTCCACTATCCTTGAGAGCTCTATCCAAATCTTTCTTAAATGAATCCAGAGACTGGGCCTCCACTGCCCTCTGGGGCAGAGCATTCCACACAGCCACCACTCTCTGGGTGAAGAAGTTTTTCCTCATCTCTGTCCTAAATGGTCTACCCTGTATTTTTAAGCTGTGTCCTCTGGTTCGGCACTCACCCATCAGCGGAAACATGTTTCCTGCCTCCAGAGTATCCAATCCTTTAATAATCTTATGTCTCAATCAGCTCCTCTCTCAGTCTTCTAAACTCAAGGGTATACAAGCCCAGTCGCTCCAGTCTTTCAGCGTAAGGTAGTCCCGCCATTCCAGGAATTGACCTCGTGAACCTACGCTGCACTCCCTCAATAGCCAGAATGTCTTTCCTCAAATTTGGAGACCAGAACTGCACTCAGTACGCGAGGTGTGGTCTCACCAGGGCCCTGTACAGCTGCAGAAGAAACTCTTTGCTTATATACTCAATCCCTCTTGTTATGAAGGCCAGCATGCTATTAGGAGAAAGTGAGGTCTGCAGATGCTGGAGATCAAAGTTGAAACTTTATTGCTGGAACAGCACAGCAGGTCAGGCAGCATCCAGGGAACAGGAGATTCGACGTTTCGGACACAGGCCCTTCTTCAGGAATGAGCAGAGAGTGTTCAGCAGGAGAAGATAAAAGGTAGGGAGGAGGGACTTGGAGGAGGGGCGTTGGAAATGTGATAGGTGGAAAGAGGTCAAGGTGAGGGTGATAGGTCGGAGTAGGATGGAGGCGGAGAGGTCAAGAAGAAGACTGCAGGTCAGGAAGGTGGTGCCGGGCTGGAGGGATTCGGCTGAGACAAGGTGGGGGGAGGGGGGATGAAGAAACTGGTGAAGTCCAAGTTCATCCCCTGTGGTTGGAGGGTTCCCAGTCGGAAGATAAGATGCTCCTCCTCCGACCGTCGCGTTGTTGTGGTTTGGCGGTGGATGAGTCCAATGACCTGCATATCCTCGGTGGAGTGGGAGGGGGAGTTGAAATGCTGTGCTACAGGGTGGTTGGGTTGGTTCGTCCGGGTGGCCCAGAGGTGCTCTCTGAATCGCTCCGCAAGTAGGCGGCCTGTCTCCCCAATATAGAGGAGGCCACACCGGCTGCAGCGGATGCAGTAGATGATGTGGGTGTAGCCTTCTTCACGACCTGCTGTACCTGCATGCTTAACTTCACTGACTGTTGTACAAGAACACCCAGATCTCTTTGTACTGCCCCTTTACCTGAATTGATTCCATTTAGGTAGTAATCTGCCTTCCTGTTCTTGCCAACAAAGTGGATAACCATACATTTATCCACATTAAACTGCATCAGCCATGCATCTGACCACTCATCTAACCTGTCCAGGTCACCCTGTAATCTCCTAACATCCTCCTCACATTTCACCCTGCCACCCAGCTTAGTATCATCAGCAAATTTGCTAATGTTATTACTAATACCATCTTCTATATCATTAACATATATTGTAAAAAGCTGCGTTCCCAGCACTGATCCCTGCGGTACCCCACTGGTCACTGCCTGCCATTCCGAAATGGAGCCGTTTATCACTACTTTGTTTCCTATCAGCCAACCAATATTCAATCCAAGTCAATACCATGTCCCCAATACCATGTACCCTAATTTTGCTCACTAACATCCTATGTGGAACTTTATCAAAAGCTTTCTGAAAGTCCAGGTACACTACATCTACTGGATCTCCCTCGTCCATCTTCAGAGTCACATCCTCAAAAAATTCCAGAAGATTAGTCAAGCATGATTTCCCCTTCATAAATCCATGCTGACTCTGAACTATCCTGTTACTACTATCCAGATATGTTATAATTTCATCCTTTATAATAGACTCCAGCATCTTTCCCACCATTGAGGTCAGACTAACTGGCCTATAATTTCCTGCTTTCTCTCTCCCACCTTTCTTAAAAAGTGGTACAACATTAGCCACCCTCCAATCCGCAGGAACTGATCCCAAATCTATCGACCCCTGGAAAATAATCACCAACGCATCCACGATTTCTCGAGCCACCTCCTTCAGTACCCTGGGATGTAGACCATCAGGCCCCAGGGACTTTTCAACCTTCAGACCTAACAGTCTCTCCAACACCAATTCCTGGCAAATATAAATTCCCTTAAGTGCAGGTCCTTCAGCCACTGTTACCTCAGGGAGATTGCTTGTGTCTTCCCCAGTGAACACAGATCTGAAGTAACAATTCAATTCTTCTGCCATTTCTTTGTTCCCCGTAATATATTCCCCTGCTTCTGTCTTCAAGGGCCCAATTTTAGTCTTAACCATTTTTTGGCCTTTCACATACCTAAAAAAGCTTTTACTATCCTCCTTTATATTTTTGGCCAGTTTACCTTCATACCTCATTTTCTCTCTGCGTATTTCCTTCTTAGTAATCCTCTGTTGTTCTTTAAAAGCTTCCCAGTCCTTCATTTTCCCACTTATCTTTGCTATGTTATACTTTTTCTCTTTTAACTTTATATTTTTCTTAACTTCCCTCGTCAGCCACAGCATCCCATGCTTCCTCCTAGGATCTTTCTTCCTTTTTGGAATGAACTGATCCTGTATCTTTTGCATTATACACAGAAATATCCGCCATTGTTCCTCTTACTGTCATCCCTGCTAAGGTATTGCACCATTGAACTTTGGCCAGCTCCTCCCTCATAGCTCCATAGTTCCCTTTATTCAACAGAAATATTGTCACTTCCGATTGACAGATCACAAGTTAAGAAAAATATAAAGTTAAAAGAGAAAAAGTATAACATAGCAAAGATAAATGGGAATTCCTTAGTCAATATTCACAAGTCCATTTCAGCTTTACTTTCTAATTTCCTTTTAGTATTTAAACTCTTCCTTAGATGATTTCAATCATGCTTTTCAGGCACTGGTTAATCATTTCCTGTATGAAGAAACACTTGCCAACATGTTGCCCAAATTTCACAACAAATTTGAATAAGTGCTTTCTGTTCTGTTATTTTATAGCTGAAAGCATTGTTAAATTCTCGATCTTATTGCACATCTTTCAAATCACAAATACATTCCCTCTGAGACTTCTCTTTGCAAGACTAGACTCTCAACCTACCATGTCTTGCTCCTCATAGTTTTTCTATTAAATATGCAGAATCAGTTTTGCTGCTTTTGCCTTCTAAGCCTCGAGAATTTGGATGGCTTTCTCAATTAATGATGATGAGAACTGCAGGTTTAGTTGAAGCATCGTACTTCGCAGGACAACGTTTGTGCACTTGAACTCATCCTGATTTGGGATTATTGATTAGCATTCCAGCTTTTATGTTTATACTAAATCCCTATAAGAAGTCCCCCCCACCCCATTTAAAATAGTTTCGTTTTCGCGCCAATAATTTAATGGAGCCTGCGAAAAAAAAAAGGCAGCTCCATAAAATCATGAGAAAGTAAATTTTTGTCTGATTTGGGTTGAAAATAAAGAATCCAACCTAGATAAGTTTCCACTCACACTACAGAGATTACATGTAGCATTGATTTCCTCTTCATCACTAAGAACTGGGATGATAACATCTATTTATATTCAAGGTTCATGATTCCATACAGGTCGAGGCAGATTTGTTCAAATGTGCCGTAAAAAAGCAATATATATTTTGCATTTGTGCAGATCTCTGCCTTGGTGATATTGTTTGTTGCAGGTTACTTTTCTGGCCACCCTTGTGTCAAATGTTTATCTAGATTCTGTTTCTTCACTAAAAATTTTGAAAGTCATTTTCATTGCAGGTTGTATAAAAGTTGATGGGTTAGATATTTCTTCTGTCACGTTGGACCATTTGAGGCAATCAATCTCAATAATTCCCCAGGATCCAATTCTGTTCAATGGCACTATCAGGTAAATCATGAATGGTAGTAGCAGAGCTATCATACGGAATATAAGAAAATATAGTCTTAAAATAGCAATTTATTCTTTAATTTTAGTCTACTTTATGAAATGCACCTAAAGTACTAATTTACATCTAGATTTAATCTGGATCCAGACTTGGTTCATAGTGATGAGGAATTGTGGGAAGCTTTGGAAGTTGCACAGTTGAAATCTATGGTAAGTGATTGGATCGTCTGCTGCTGTAAGCCAAATATGTTTGCAAATTCTCTCTCTGTACTTCATAACTGAACTAAGAGTGTGCAAAATGTTTAAAAATATAAAATTAAATAGGATCTGCTTAATTGATGTGTTGCTAGATGAAAGCTGCCATTGTTATTGTACAGTTCAGGTCACTACACTACCAGAAGGATGAGGAGGCTTTGGAGAGGGTACAGAAAAGGCTTACCAGGATATTGCCTGGTTTGGATGATATTAGCTATGAGAAGAGATTGGATAAAATTGCTTTGTTTTCACGTGAACATCAGACGCTGAGGAGCAACCTGACAGAGGTTTACAAAATTGATAGGCATGGATAGAGTGGAGAGTGGGCATCTTTTTCCCAAAGGACCTAGGTTTAAGATAAAAAGGGGGAACGTTTTAAAGGAGATTTGTAAACACATCTATCAACTCACCACTCAATTTTCCCTTTTCTAAGGAAAGCATGCCCAAACATGAAATCTATTGCACCCTCAGAGATTCTCAAGAATCTTTTTGCAATTTTCCAAAGCTTTCAAGATTTTTCTAAAAGGCAGAGTCCAGAATTGCACACAATACTCTTGTTGAACGTGAACTTGTGTTCTATAACAGTTCTTCAAAACCACCTTGCTTTTATGCTATTTACCTCCAAATGGTCCAGAATAACATATGCCTTTTTAACTGCACACTCAAACTGTCCTGTTACAATTAATAATTAGTGTATATCAACCCTTAGGTCCTTCCCTGTTAACCTGCTTATGAGTTTGGCCAAAGTGACCATCAACAGGCAGTGGAGGCCATGCCTGCCCAACTTCCAAAGGTGCATCTGAACCTCGGTGTCACTGGAAAGGAATCTCTCAATCTCCATCTTTTTGCACACTTGAGACTTTCTGCATTCTATGGGCACTGCAGGGTCTAGAATGCATTATCAGCCCTAATAATGTTACTTCATTTTGATAACTTTCCTTAAAAATTTTTGTACAATTTCTTTAAGGGGTAGTTAGTTAGTTAGTTAGTTAGTTAATTTGTTCTTTGATTGTTATTTACTTAAAAGATTATGTCTCTCTGATAGGCACACATTTTAGAATATATTCTGGATTATTTCTCCTCATGATTCCGACCAAAGTACATCACTTCTTTGTGATAAGGCTGTGTGTCCACCTATTCTATCAGGTAGTCTGTGCTCTCTCAAAATTTATCTCTTCAAGGTTCACAATACTTTCAAGTATTATCATCCATTTGTAAAGGATGGATTAGAAGGTGGGAGTAATGTGTCAGACAATCTGGAGTCTCGAGTATCTGCTCACGGGCAGCTTGTTTGGAACGAAGACATCCTGGGTGCCGCCTTCCTTCCTTCCTTCCTCCCTCCCTCTTTCTTCCTCTTCTTGATATACGTGTATGGGCTACACCCTGGGGTGACCGATCCTCTAGGCTTGTCCTGGATTCTCCAGGGAATTGAAGACTGTCCTCCAGGACATCACTATATGCAATCCTGCAAAACAAAGCTGGGAATTCTAAAAAGTATTGCATTTACTTTGCAATTTTCTTCAAATATTTCTGTTTACCAAATATAAAAATATTGAAAAATAGGAAAAAAAAGGTTACTTTTCTGACAGTGAAGAATCATGCTTTGGATTAATGAGTGTTTTTACTTTCCAATTGTCATAAGTACAGGTTAGTTGCATTCCAGCGAAACCTTGCTTAATAGAAATAATGGTGCCCGGGAAAAGTGGGATTGGGGCAGACCAGGAAAAAATATCACTCACAAGTGCTCAAAAATCATCCAAAAGTGTAATGCAAAGTATAGCACAGCCTGAGTGAAGGTTGAAATCCTATTTATTAACAAAACAAAAGTAAATTGAACACAATACATTTTTAAAAAAATTGTAAGAAAGCTGCTCTCTGTATAGTACTTCCCTCAGAAAGTTGCTCTGTCAGCAGCTGACATCAGCACATGTGCAGAACGGCACGAAGCCTGGCACCAATGTTGTGCATGCGCAGAACAGCAGAAACACTGATGCATGTGCAGTATGGCGTGGAGATTTCAGTGCGCACATTGTGCAATTGCAGAATGAAGCACGCGAACTGATCCCCGCTGGAATCGCGCTATTGCCAACAGAAGTAAGCATTCTCTAAAATACCATTCTCTATATCTTCAGCGATGTTATAGCCAATTCATGCTGCTGAAATGTGCGTTATCCCAAAACTACCTATAGGCAGTGCATCCAAAAGGATGGATATGATAGCCCAATAATGGCTGAAGTCTGGGGTCAAGTTTTGTGATGAAACCTCCAGGAATAGTTTGAAGCACAGTGGGCAACTCTACAGCACCCTGGTGGGAGTGAGGGCTGCAATTGATTAATACTGTCTTAGGAACAATCCAGTGAGAACGGGAAAGCTCCCCCTGAGCAGTCTAGCCAACACAGTTGTTGCTTCAGGGCATCAATGGTTTGCTCCATGTCACTGCTAGTTACTTTTAGGCCTCTTGTTGTAAGAACACTGTCCTTGTCTGGTCAGCTGGCAGGTGGGAGTCGTGAGTCAGGAGCAGAAGGATTACTTCTTAGCAGCCAGCAGCCAGTCTCTGGTTTGTCGTGGTAGACTAAAGATAACCAGAAGGCTTGGCCAATAATTTCAGTTTCAGCTTTCCTTTTATTTGTTTAACAACTAAGTTATGCCTTTGCTGTCATAATTAATGTCACTATTTTTAAAATGCTGATATTATGTCATTTTATGAGCTGCATCAAATTGTCCATTTGTTTTTAATGTATATAGAAAGGTAAAGTCTCTCTATCAATATCTACAGAATATGAAATATTTGATTTCATTTTCAGAATTTTACAGTGTTATCCTCAAAACCTCCCAAGAGGTTTGATAACTTCTAATATGTTATCAGACTTCAAATGAACATGTAATTTTGACATTATTTTCCAGCGTCCTCTCAATGAGCAATGAATTTCAGGCAGTCATAGAAGGAGTTGTGAATACTGCATTGGTCAAATACATTTTATTTACATATCTAGATTTTGAATTATATTTGATCTTGTGAAATATATTTCTGGAAAATATCTTGATTACAACAATATAGCGGTATTTAGCAACTCTTTAAAAAGCTGCACTCACTATTTCTCAAGTCTGCACATAATCAGTTTAGGCATTTCTGAATAACTTCAAAATTAGTGGTGATGCAAGACTCTGGAATCCTGCTAATGGCTAGATTGCAATTGCCTGATCTTTTGTTAAACGTAAAATTTCAACAACTGTAAGGCAGCAATATTTATTGACCATTTTTAGACTCTATTCAAGCATGAGTCTTAAAAGGTACAAAAAGCATAAATCATCCTAAAGCACTATATCATGTTCTTTAACATTGAATCTAAAATATTTATTTTAAACTACAAGCTACTTTTTGCGCTTAAAAATCAAAGCTTCTCCTTGACAGGTCCTGGAAGAAGTTGCTCCCAAATCAGTTACTATTAATCTCCAAGATTGTGTTTGTCACATATTCACATACATAAAGAATGTAGGTTTTACTTCCAACACATCTGTTGTAGAGTGAGGGGCGCACATGTACAGACCAAGCAAGACCCTACAGCAATAGTCAGCAGATTTCAAAAGAGCTGTTGAAATGAAAATTTATGGTTTATATACACAAGGAGTGTTTCAGTATAGGTTTTACACATAGTCTAGCCAACCGTAAAGTTTTATAACCATGAAAAAGTCAATCTTGAAAACCTTCTTTAAAATTTATTATTCATTAGATGTAGACTTTTCTGAATAGGGTAGAGTTATTCCTGCCCTTAAATTGGTGATATTCTGAAAGATTTGTTGCCCTGGCCCTTCTAAGTCAATACTGCCTGAAGAAAGAATCTTAATGATTTGCACTGTTAATCTTGTAGGGGGTACACACTGCATGACTGTATATATTGGTCATAACATCAAATAATCCCTACCCTGTGGAAGCAGGCCATTCGGCCCATCAAGTCCATAACGACTCACTGAAAAGCATCCCACCCAGACCTGTGCCCCCACCGTATCCCTGTAACCCTGAACTTCAATGGCTAATTCACCTAGCCTGCATATTCCCAGGGCACTGTGCAATTTACCATGGCCAATCCATCTCACCTGCACATCTTTAGACTGTGGGAGGAAACCAGAGCACCCAGAGGAAACCCAAGCAGGCAAGGGGAGAATATGCAACTCCACACAGACAGTCACTCGAGGCTGGAATGGAACCCGGGTCCCTGGTGCTGTGAGGCAAAAGTGCTAATCACTGAATCACAGTGCTGCCCACCATGGTGGTGGAGGAGGGAGTGAATGTTGAAGCTGGTAAACATGTGCTGCATTGTCCTTGATGGTATCAAGCTTTTTCGTTGTTTGAACTATACTGCATCCAAACTTGTGCCTTGCATATTGGACAGGCGTAAGGAAATTAGGAGGTGAGTTACTTACATTAAAAATGCCTTGCCGTTGTCATGCTCTTAATAGCCCCCAGGACGCTGATGGTAAGGATTCAGTATTGGGTAATGCCAGTGAATATCAAGTCTGATGTGTTAGATTCTCTTTTGTTTGAAATGGTCATTACTTGGCATATGTGTGATGCAAATATTTATCAACCCAAGCGAAGCCTGGATGTTGTTCAGGTTTTGCTGCATATAGACATTGACTGTTTCAGTATAAAGAGTTGTGAACAATATCAAGCATTATGTAATCATCAGCAAACATCTCACATCTGATCTTATGATACATGGACGATCATTAATGAAGCAGCTGAAGACAGTTGGGCTAAGGACACTATCCTGAGAAACTTCTGCAGTGATACTGCAGACTGGTTGCAAGCAATCATAATTATCTTCCTTTGGTGTAGGCATCACTTAACCTGATTCCTATTGACTCTAGTCTGCTAGGCCTCCCTGATGACATACTTGGCCAAATATTGTCTTGATGCCAAGAATATTTTAATCCTCATTTTTGGAATTAATCTCTTTTATCTATGTTTGCATCAAAGCTCTGTCAAGGTTAAGCACTGAGTAAAGTTGGCAGATTCTAAATTGAACATCAGTGAGTACGTGTTGTTTGATAGCAGTATTAATGACCCCTTCCGTCACTGTGCTGCTGATCAAGAATCTGATGGGGTGGTAATTGGCTGGGTTTGGATTTGTCCTGTTTTTGTGGACAGTACCTATCTGGGCAATTTAACACTTTACCTGTATTGAAATCACACTTTAATATGTTTTGCTCTTACTGGATTTGAGGGCCCAAATCGTTTGCAGTTTCTAGCACCTTGATATCATGGTATGTGAATGGATTTGATTGAAGACAGGCATCTGTTATGCTGGGGACCGCAGGAGAGATTGATTACCCTTGGCAAAAGATGGTTACAAATATCACTGGGCTAATAATCCAGAGGCCCAGAGTAATGCAGTTGGGGCCTGGGTTAAAATCACACCATTGCAATTGGTGGAATTTAAATTCTATTAATAATCTGGAATTACGAAACTAGTCTCAGTGATAATCGTGAAACTGTCATCAATCGTCAAAAATACTCATGTGGTTCACTAATGTCCTTCAGGAAAGGAATCTGCTATGTCGACATAGTCTGGCTTACATCTGACTTCAAAGCAAGCAGCAAGATGATTAACTCCTAACTACTTTCTATAATGGCCGAACAAGCCAGTCAGATCAAAGACACTTAGGGATAGGTAACAAATATTGGCTTTGCCATATCATCCACATCCCAAGAGAGATTAAATGAAAAAATGCTTTAGTTTTATATTTTGCACTGGTGTGCTAGGTTCCTCTATTGTTGAGAATAGGAATGTTTATGGCACCTTCTCTTCCAAGTACTAATTGCCCACATTAGTCACTACTAGGTATGACAGGAATGCAGGGCTTCCAACTATCCTTTGAAGTACAGGTCGTTCTGCATAACGCAACACCTGCGTTCCTCTGCAACCCCGTGCTATAGAATATCACTTTATAGAAGACCATGCAGTTCAAGGTTGCTATAGCTGTTCAGTAGAAAGTTTGCATTATCTAAACAGTATCCACAATTCATCAATTGTGTTATAGCCCATTCATAGAACATAGAACATAGAAAAATACAGCGCAGTACAGGCTCTTTGGCCCTCGATGTTGCGCCGATCCAAGCCCACCTAACCTACAGTAGCCCACTATCCTCCATATGCCTATCCAATGCCCGTTTAAATGCCCATAAAGAGGGAGAGTCCACCACTGCTACTGGCATGACATTCCATGAACTCACGACTCGTTGAGTAAAGAATCTACCCCTAACATCTGTCCTATACCTACCACCCCTTAATTTAAAGCTAACAAAACGCACGTTATATCAGAATGACCTGTATACTATGAGACTAGATTAGATTACCTACAGTGAGGAAACAGGCCATTTGGCCCAACAAGTTCACACTGACTTTCCGAAGAGTAACCCACCCAGCACCATTCTCCTACCCTATATTTACCTCTGACTAATGCATCTAACACAATGGGCAATTTAGCATGACCGGTTCACCTGATCTGCACATCTTTGGATTGTGGGAGGAAACCAGAGCACCTGGAGGAAACCCATACAGGCATGGGGAGAATGTGCAAACTCCACACATGCAGTCACCCAAGGTGGGAGTCGAATTCGGGATCCCTGGTGCTGTGAGACAGCAGTGCTAACCACTGAGCCACCGTGCCACCCGTCTTATATTATCTGAGAGGATGGGTGGGGTCTTAGTTTAGCAAGAAAAATGGTACCATGTATAGTGTAACACTCCCTCGGAACTACATGAAAACAATGTCTGCAGATGCTGGAAACCAGATCCTGGATTAGTGGTGCTGGAAAACCGCAGCAGTTCAGGCAGCATCCGAGGAACAGTAAAATCGACGTTTCGGGCAAAAGCCCTTCATCAGGAACCCAGGCAGAGGACCTGAAGGGTGGAGAGATAAATGTCCTACCTGCCTATCTTCTTTTCCACCTATCCACTCCACCCTCCTCCATGACCTATCACCTTCATCCTCTCTCCCACTCACCTATTGTACTCTATGCTACTTTCTCCCCACCCCCACCCTCCTCTCATTTATCTCTCCACCCTTCAGGCACTCTGCCTGTATTCCTGATTAAGGGCTTTTGCCCAAAACGTTGATTTTACTGCTCCTTGGATGCATCCCTCGGAACTACACTGCAGTGGTTAGTCTCAAGTTTGGAGTGACTCACATCTACAATCTTTATTGAAGAGAATGCAAAGGAATAGTTGCCATCCAATCATCCACTCAAACCTGCTTTTTTCTAAAAGATCAGATTAGATTAGAATACTTACAGTGTGGAAACAGACCCTCCGAAGAGCAACCTACCCATACCCCTGCACCTAACACTACGAGCAATTTAGCCTGGCCAATTCACATAACCTGCACATTTTTGGACTGTGGCAGGAAACCGGAGCACCCGGAGGAAACCCACGCAGACACACGGAGAATGTGCAAGTTCCACACAGACAGTTGCCTGAGACGGGAATTGAACCCGGGTCTCTGGCGCCATGTGGCAGCAGTGCTAACCACTGTGCCACCGTGCTGCCCACTAAGACTGCTTGTCTTTCAATAAGATCATTGCTGATCTTCAACTCAGCTACTTTTTTAAAAACCTATTTAAAAAAAAGGTTTAAATAGGTAGAATGAAATGTTATCTGTAGTCTTAAATATTGTCAACAAATGTGTATCAATGATTTTCTGATAATCTTAAGGGCTTAAGGCTTCTATTGCAGCTTCTGTTACTTGCCATGATATCTCTTAGTATCTTATGTATTAATGAGAGAACATTTTCCTAACCATTCTCTGGCATCTTGAAGTTTTCACAACCATGATAGTTAATATTTACAACAGTAACTTGGGACAGTTAGTTTTTTTTTGTTTAGTTAGTAATCTTAAAACTCTTCATTGTGATCCTAGAACATATTTTCAGTGGATTCTTCCTGAGGCTGATTGTCGTTTAGCATTTTTAGTTTGAGAGGATCAGCAAGTGACTTCTTTCAGAACTTTCCCAGTACCACTTTGTAATCGTTCAAAGAGAGTACTCAAATGTCTCCAGGATGCTTGGCTGTTTTTGATAATGTGTCCATTCCTGTGGTTGGTGCCTCATTGTTAACACACAACTTGAGGATCATGCTGCTGCTTTGAGGAAAGCTCTCTATAATAGTTGAAGAATAATATAAAAGTATTAATGTTAATGTTTAATGATTCATTTATAATAAAAACATATGTCCCTCCTTATACCAGATCACTTAGGAGGTAGCTCTACATATGTTGAACAGCTACTACTGAGAAGACAGCTGAAGCCACAACCAGGAGAGCTGAACAGAAATTCTGAGTGTGGCCAGGAGACCAGGTACTACTTAGGTGAAAAAGTAGTTGAGAGAATGGGAAAGGGAAGACCGAAACATGAAAATTGTTAGCTCAGCAGAAAGTTGGCAAGACAGAATTATGACACCTGGTAAAGGTGAGCAGATGATTCTGAAATGTTTGGTGTAGCATGAGAACTGGTAAATGTATAAAACTCATCAGGAAATTATGGCAATAATTTAAAACAGATAATTGCAGAAAGTTAAGGCAACCTTCATCTTGTGAAAATTCTGTACCTGGAATATTTGACAAGGATTTTACGGATGGATGCCAAACAGGTTAGACCATATTCTCTCATTGTCATCTGCAGACTGCTTTGTTTTGGCAATTTTATTTGGGCAATTTGTGCATTTAGATACTGTTTCTCCCCTCCAAGCTATTTAACAATGTATTCTGATTTGTGCAATGTTTTCTGGAGCTGTCTGAAACTCACCAGGATCAACAGGAGGAGAAAACAGCAGAGATGGCTCAATCAAATTGACAGGCTAGAAAGCCTTTAAATGCTAAATCAAGACAACTGCAAGCTTGCCAAGTTGAAAGGTTTTTGCCAACAGAACTTGTTCTGACAGTATGCTTACACCACTTAAGGGTATAGCCAATATCTTGAATCTTCGCTGCAGTATTAAAGCAGCTTAAGCAGATTTTTACCTTTAACCAAATCCAATTAAATGAGCAACACCAGTAGTTGCTTTTTTTCTTGAGTGCCTGTTGCTCCAAAGGAAAGAAAAGAGATAGACACAGAGTTCCAGCTCCAAATAGACAATAATTCGAACACAGGATCTGCTTTCTGAACAGTGCCTCAGGACACTCAGACTTTCACAGCAGTACAGGTCTACGATAACATCCTTATTGTGAGCCAGACAGGCAAATATTGCCAGTGGCTATCATGCTGAAGTTGCATTCCTTTGCTCCCTGTTAGTCCGAAAGGATCTGCTGATGAGAATTCCAAGAATTCTGCCATCTGTTACACACAAATCTCCTGTGTATCTCCTAGGTCACCGATTCCACGTTTTCCATACCTTTCAATCATTTTGTTATTTGAGGCTAGTCAAATTAAGAGATCTTTTGAATTTGCTTTAATGACCAGCTTTCCAAAGGTACAGGGAATCATTGATTTCCACATGAGTGCAACCACTCGTGTATCAGACAGCCCTACAACAGACTCTTACTGCTACAGTTCAGATGATCTGGATGTGTGAAGGCAGAACAATGCAAACCTAATCTCCCCTTCCACCCAACCATTTCATAAATCTCTGTTTCATTTACTGGTCATCCTCTGTTGTGGGCAAGCGCAGCAGGTCAGGCAGCATCCAAGGAACAGGAGAATCGACGTTTCGGGCATAAGCCCTTCTTCAGGAGGGCTTATGCCCGAAACTTCGATTCTCCTGTTCCTTGGATGCTGCCTGATCTGCTGCGCTTTTCCAGCAACACATTTTCAGCTCTGATCTCCAGCATCTGCAGCCATCACTTTCTCCTCTGTTGTGGGCATACCATTTTCATCATGAGTGGTAGCTATTTGATAGATGAAAGATAAGAATGGAGACTGAAAGTAAAGATATTATTTCAATATCATTTTTAAAGACATTACAACAGTGGATTTTGTTATAAGGCTCCATTTATTATAAATGCTGCCATTAGATACACAAAATGCTTGGTAATGGAATGGCAGTTGCCTGGTACAAAGATGTCACTGCCCATATAATCACAGTGTAGAGTGGAGTCAAGTGCTTGAGCATTTGTTCACTGAAATGAACAGATCTTCCACCTCCTGCTGGGATGATCATTAAAAACATTTCAACATGAAATTCTGAACTATGAAAGAGGTTCTTAGAAGGTTAATTTAAAACAATAATGCCCTGATTTTACTGAGACTCCTTCCCTGTGTTTCAGGTGCTGTAAATACTTTCTGGAAAGGAGCCAGTTTCACATGGCTGCTTGTGTATGTGTGTGAGTGATTGCCTATCAGATTAATGGCTTTCCGCTGTTTGTGTGTCTAGCAAAGTATTTCCTGTCCTATATCGCCCGATCAATCTTAATATGTAATCTGACCGCCAAAAGGGGAAAAAATCTCTGTAAAGCTTGGGAATTTCAATAAAACCTAAAAGACTTACTTTTCCTCAAGATTTTTTTTGTGTGTGATGATGGCTGTGGGAGGCTCTCATTTTTAACTGAGGAAAACTTGTCACAGCAAACAGTTTAAATGAAGGCACATGTGCAAGTGCATCCTAGCAAAGTAAGTTGTATTACAATGGAGTGATGTCACCAGCCCAGTCTGCATAAGCACAGGGGCCGATGCCCATCGTTCTGTTCAGGCCAATTATTTTGTTATAAACACCCAAGTGAATACCCTGGAATAAAAACAAAATCACTTAACAGGTCAAGCAGCATCTATGGGTGAAACAGATGTAAGGTCATCAATTTGAAACATTGATCCCTTTTCCCTCCATGATGTCAGTCCAATTGGGTATCTCCAACATCTGAAAGCATTTTGCTCCTGTACAAGTGAATACCTTCGTAGAACTAAACAAAACTTTCCTTTTCATCAAGCTAGATGTGTGGCTACAACCGTGCTGTGAGAATCTGCTTGTTTACCTATTCTGACAGCTGTGGTGCTCATGGCTAACCTCCTTTGACTTTGGGGTTCATCAGGGAATCTTCCAAGGAGTGGCCCAAATGCACCTGTTTGACAGCAGAGTTGATCGAGCAGGAGGCAGTATGTGGGGATCTAACTGTGGGTGGGGATGGGTGAATAGCAGTAGACCACATTGAGCAGAATGCCAATCTCCATATCCATTTATTATTCTTCTTGCGAAAAGTCCGCATGGAGGGTTTTGTTTTTGCTGCGCTGAACTGACAAAATAAAGCTTTTCTCCATTCTGTTTAGAGTGACAGAATAAATGTGCAGATCATTAGCCCGGGCCAGCAACTACTGTGCTCGCTGTTGGACATGATCATAATCCTAAAGAATGCCATTGGCACACCCACTATGATTATGTCACATGGACTTGTGGGCAGAACCACTTAGGGTCTCGAAGGAGTGAAGCCTGACATCTGGTCCCCCTGAGTCTCTGTAACAGTATAAATTATATCAATATAACTTGCAACTAGTTGCTATGTGCAAGGAACTGTATCTTATTGACCAGAAGAGATTTTTTTTTCTGGTTGGTCCAGGAAGCCATATCACAAATAATGCAACACCTGATGGGAACAAGAAAGTTTCATTCAATCAACAAGTTGTGAAAGTTTTACATTTTACAAGACAGACAGCAAGAACTGTCAAGGAAGGGCAATTACCTGGACGTCTTATCACTGGACTATTAATCCAGAGACCTAAAAGATGTTCTGGGGAGCCTGGTTCAAATTCTACCATGGCAGAAGGTGGGATTTGAAATCAATTTTTAAAAAAAATCTGGAATTAATGGTTTCATGGTTATCATTAAACACTTATCGTCAGAAAAATATTTCTACATCCGTTCTTTAGGATGTTCTTTCGGAAAGGAACCTGCTGTCCTTACCTAGTCTGGCCTACATGTAACACCACCCAGAACAATGGGGTTGACTCTCAGTTGCAATTAGGGATGGAGAATAAATGCTGGTCTAGCCAGTGACCCCCCATGATCCTGTGAATGAATTAAAAATATATATTTAAAAAGGAAGATCATAGCCCCTTAGAGAATGAAACTGAGGAAATAATATTGGGGAACCAGGAATTGACAGAGGAGTTGAAAACGTCTTTGCATCAGACTTCACAATAGAAGACACCAATGGCATTGCAAACAAGGGGCAAAAGGTGAAGAGAAGATAATTATCACTAGGAAAACTAATAGAGCTAAGGCCTGATAAGCCCCTTTAGATGTGATGGGAAACATCCTAGAGGAAATAGCTTCAGAGACAGTGGGTGCACTAGCAGTATTTGTTTAAGAATCCTTAGGTTCTAGAAAGTCCAAGAGGATTGGAAAACTGCCAATGCAATACCTTTATTTTAAAGAGGGAAGGGGCAAAGAAAAGTAATTGTAGACCAACTAACTTAACGTCTGTTTTTGGAAAAAACTAATGTTTGTTATAAAGTAGAGCAATATAGTGGGACATTTAGGAATACATGATATGATTAAACAGAGTCAGTGTGACTCTGTGATAGGAAATCATTCTTTTGAGGAGGTAACAAGCAGGATGGCTAAAGGGGAATCAGTGGATAAATTTGGATTTTCAGAAGGCTTTTGGTAATGTACAACATATTAGGCTACTTAATGAAACAAGAGCCCACGATGTTGAGGATGGTACATGAGCTTGGACAGAGGATTGGCTAAGTAATGGAAGTCAGAGAATTGGGACAAAGGAGCCATTTTCAGTATGGGTTCCATATGCTGTTTTCAGTTTCTACACGTAGTAATCCAGGTTATTTTCATGATTTGGCGATGCCGGTGTTGGACTGGGGTGTACAAAGTTAAAAATCACACAACACCAGGTTATAGTCCAACAGGTTTAATTGGAAGCACTAGCCTTTGGAGCGACGCTCCTTCAGGTGATAGTGGAGGGCTCGATCGTAACAGAATTTACAGCAAAAATTTACAGTGTGATGTAACTGAAATTATACATTGAAAAATTGATTGTCTGTTAAGCCTTTCATCTGTTAGAATACAGTGATAGTTTCACTTCTTTCATGTGTAAATCATAAAACCCTTTTTTTAAAGTTGCATTCTCGGGTTAGCTGTTAACAGTGGTGATAGCTAGACAATATGTTGAAGGCGTTGGCCCCTGTGTTCTCTGTATATGCCATGATGTTTAGATTGTAGTCTAATCTAAAAAGTGAGATAACAGAGTTTTACATAAATTCATGTAGTTTTTGCACTCCGAGTTCTACATGAATGCATGCAGTTTTTGAGCAAAGTACAATGTAACTCTGCAAGTACAAATTCACCCCACAAAATATATGTGTGCATGTGGGTCTGTGTCTGTCTGGGGTGGGGGTTGTGTGTGTGTGTGTGTAGTGAGTGCAGAGTGTCTTAAGTCTGTGAGGGGGTGCGTGTGGGAGTATGTGTGTCTATAAGGGTGTGTGTTGGTGTCTGTGTCGCGTCTGTGTGTACCTGTGTCCGTGTGTATGTGAGAGTGTGTGTGTGTGTAGGAATATCTGTGTGTGTGTGTAGTGCAATGGTGATCACCTGTAAGTTGAAACTTTATTGCTGGAACAGCACAGCAGGTCAGGCAGCATCCAGGGAACAGGAGATTCGACGTTTCGGGCACAGGCCCTTCTTCAGGCCCTTCATCACCTGTAATGTGACATGAACCCAAGGTCCCGGTTGAGGCCCACCCTATGGGTACCAAACTTAGCTACCAGCCTCTGCTCGGTCACTTTTCTCTGCTGCCTGTCCCGAAGTCCACCTTGGAGGATGGTTACCCGAAGGTCCGAGGCTGAATGTCCTGGACCACTGAAGTGGGGAACCTTCAGCGTGAAGTCCGCTGAAGATGTTACCTAGTAAAGTAACAAAACGTCTGGAAACGAACCTTTCAGCTCAGCGAGCAAACCTACATCCAAAACCTCAACCTGAACTACAAATCTTCTCAAAACTCATTAAACTGTATTTCACAAAATGTGGAAATAATATTTACAGGCATGGATACAAAAATAATTGAGGCATAAGATCTTCATGAGAAGATGTAACAAAACAGAAATTGAATATTGCAACAAAACATTTTTTGAATGTTAGCATTTGTTGCTCATCCCAAATTGCTCTTGAATCAAATGCCCTGATCAACCATTGCAAACGGGAGTTAAGAGTGAACCACATTGCTGGAGATCTGGAATGATGTCAGGCTGACTGGAATCAGATGGTTTTCTTTACAACAAAAGATGACCAATAGTTTTGTGGTCACCATTACTACTGATGAGCTTTCTGTTCAATATTTATTAATTAAATCTAAACAACATCAGCTGCCTGTTGGGATTTAAACCCTTTGTCCCCATAGCATTAGTCTGGGCTCTGGACTATTATTAATCAAGTGACATTGCCATTACCTGACCATATCCCTTTAGACAATATATTCAGGATATTAGTTTAGCGTTATTAATTACAAATGATACATTCAGCCATTATTATGTTCACTGCATAGCAAATTACAGGTAAAGCAGTCTTACAATGACATCAGTGCAATTGCTGTCTGCCTATTACATGTTGTGACGTAGACATCAGAGTTTTTAAAATTCATTCATGGAATGTGCGTGTTACTGACTTGACCACCATTTATTGCCCATTCTATAGGGCATTTAAGAGTTAACCATATTGCTTGGGTCTGGAATCATGTGTAGGCCAGACCAGGTAAGAAATTGCAATTTCCTTCCCTAAGGTTATTAATAAACCAGACGGGTACTTTTCTGACAATTGACAATGGATTCACTACTTCATTTATGTTATCCAATCAATTGTATCATGGTATTCAGGATAAAATAAATACAATAAGCTGTTGTGCTTTGATACCTAAATGTTTAAGTGAAATAACTTCTTTAAAGATGTTTGACAACAGCCTGAGAAGTCGTAAATAAAATAAGTATTCAAAGACTATATTGGTTTATGTTTCAGTAAGAACAAAATTCTGCATAATAAACTGACCACCAACGCTAACAGCAATACTATAAGCGTTTTTAAAATGATTAATTATTGCTGAGTTTTGTTTCATTAAGTGCTTTCTTTTATTAGGTCAGTGAGCTCCCAGAGGGACTGAATACCCTTATGACAGAAGGGAGTGAAAACTTCAGCTTGGGTCAGAGACAACTTTTCTGCATCGCTAGAGCCCTTATCAAGAAATCAAAAATTACTATTATGGATGAAGCAACAGCATCTGTTGATATGGAAACTGATGCAGCTTTTCAAACTGTAAGAAAAAAAATTAAATATTGCATGCAATTTCACAAAGCCAAGTTATTTGTGACTGGATGTTATTTTAAAAAATGTTTTGTTGCAAAATTCTGTTAATTACCTAATAAACTTCCAGTTTCATATTCCTGATGAAGAGTTTATGCTTGAAACGTAGACTCTGCTGCTCCTCGGATGCTGCCTGACCAGCTATGCTTTTCCAGCGCCACTTTTTGACTCTGATCTGCAGTCCTTGCTTTCTTCCAATTTTATGTCTATGTTGTGTTGTAGATATAGTTTAGTGCAAATAAGTTTTGCAGTAATTTAAGCCACCAGTACGTGTTGATGCTTTTGTTTTTGTTCTTTATTTACCTAATAATGCAAGATCTATGCAACATTTATTCTGAAAATGTGCATATGTTTTGGGTAACAACAACATAATATAAGTATAAATGCTCAACAGATCAGGCAATATCTGTTGAGAGAGAAACAGTGAATGTTTCAAGTAGGGATCTTTTGCTTGGACTGGAAAATGTTATAGTTGTAACATGTTTTAAACAAGCACAGGCAAGTACCCTGTAAATATGTATACATGGAATTAATACCAAATAACAGTAACATTTAACATTGTAGTCATGAAAATGGTTCATTTTGTTTCAGTGATATTTTTGTTTGTAGTGGTGAATATTGGCTAAAACCTTTCTGTAATTTAATATGGAATCAATTAGGATGTATTGTTTTATTGAGTTATATCAAGCAGTTGATTACTAGAAAATGATCCATGATCAATGATTCTAGTTCCAAAAAGAATATTATTCCTGCCATTCTCTTCCTTGCCTAGTCTTCAAGTAAAATGGAAAGACTGATTACAGTTTAGCCATTTTTTAGAAAAATAAATTAGTGATAAAGTAATTGACTATTATATAGATCAAGAATACATATTGAAGAACATCTGTGGTAGCATCAAGTAACTCTGCTTAGAATGGTGCTCAGCATAGGAAAGCAAAAATTTCATGTAGCTTGTGCATTTGGTTTCTTCTCTAGGTTATTCATACGGCATTCACAAACAGTACAGTGCTTATTATTGCTCATCGTATACGTACTATTATGGATTGCAAGAGAGTTCTAGTTATGGAACAAGGAAGGATTGTAGAAGATGGGGACCCACAGACCCTGCAACACAATGATGGTTTGTTTGCTAAATTAGTGAAGGCAGCCAAATGATGAATACATAACACGACTGCTAATACATTGCATGTATTTTTGTTTTCAAAGTACTGCACAGTGGCAAGTAAAAGCAAAAGGGATTCCTGCCAAAATAAGGTATTCTATGGAATAGAAAACATTAATTTTTAAGGCACTTTATTATTCTTTGATTCCAAAGTAATGTCATAATTTACCTTTTGCTGTTTTTTGGAAAGTGTTGCATTAAGTTTCCAACTATATAATATTGTCCATTAAGAATTCTTGATTTTTTAAATTTAAAAATATTGTAAATTGTCTTCATTAAAAGACTGAAATGTGTGTAGATATGGGACTGAATTTATTTGTTTTCATGACATTTCCTAAAATGAACATTGTAAAAATTGGTTGCCAAGCACTGGTATTCTGGATATCACTGAGAAATTGATAAATGTCTAACTTTTTTTAAGAAACTGTCAATGGGTAACTTTTCTGTAAATTTTAGAGACAAGTAAAGATAAAATCTCTTAAATTTAAAACAGAATTTTTTTTATACCTAGGAAAATGAGTGTATTACTTTTAAAAAGCATTAATTAGACACAGCACTGATTAAAAAAGCAACCAGATAGCAAACTTGATACGAGTTGATGCCTATTGTTTTAATAAACTACGAATTGCCTACATTGTTTAAGATTTACGCCAATTTTTAATATATGGTCAAAAGCAAATATTATAAAAGCCTGTCATTTCACTGGACTTTATTTGCACTCAAATTCAAAGTCAAATGAGCTCCCTTTCCTGAGATGTACTCTATGTATAATCTGCTAGGACCCCTCTATTGCTGTCTACCACAAACCTACTACTGGGCCATACATGTGTTGGGATTCCTAGAGTTATCAGCAACATTTCAAATATAACCTAAGCCATTTGCTCAATGTGCAAGTCATCCTGTGAGATAATGGCTATAGCTATCCGGTTCAGGTTTGATTTGGAGATGCTGGTGTTGGACTGGGGTGTACAAAGTTACAAATCACATAACACCAGGTTATAGTCCAACTGATGGTTGGACAACCATCAGGTGGACAACCACCTTACGAAGGAGCGGCGCTCCGAAAGCTAGTGCTTCCAATTAAACCTGTTGGACTATAACCTGCTGTTGTGAGATTTGTAACTCTATTCAGGTTTGTGACTGTATCTTTTATTCAGTCACATGTATATAAATATATACATACAGCTCACATTTTTGGATGCATGTACATTTATAGATATGACAGAACCTAAAGTGGTAATATGGCCTGTGACGTCTGTGGTTACACTGTGCAAGAACATAGTACACTTTCACTTCCCTGTCTGTTAGCCAGATACTTGCCATTTTTCTCTTCACAAAGTTACCTAATTCTATTTTGAACACCTTGATTGAATCTGACTCCATCACACCAATGCATTCCAAATCTAACAAGGTGCTGTGTATATTTTCCCACATGTCACTATTGCTTCTTTCCCCGGTCGCATTAAATTACTATCCTCTGATTTTTCTCTCGTCTGTCAATATCTCCTCCATCTCCGTTCCGTCTGATTTTCCAAACACAAAGAAACATTATTAGAACATTACATATCTGTGAATAATATCAGACAGTTACTTCACACTGGCTCGCATCCAGATATCCTGCCTCTTCACCCTGCTCCAACAACACAGTCTCCGCTGACTGGGCCACATACACTGCATGTCAGAAAGGAGGCTCCCGAAAGACCTACTGTATGGGGAACTGCCCTCCAGCAAGAGAGCACAAGGGCGGCCCCATCTTTGTTTCAAGGATGTCTGCAATAGAGACACAAAGTCACTGAAAATGAGTGTCAAGAGGTGGGAGGACGTTTCAAGCGATCGCTCTCGCTGGAGGCTGGAATTACGCAGAGGTCTGAAAAGAGGAGAAGAGAAGCTGAGGCTTGCTGCTGAAGAAAAGAGCACCCGCTGATAAAATAGCACCAGGACAACACCGGAGGACAGCGCCTTCAAGTGCAGTCACTGCAGCCGAGACTGCCACTCCCGTGTGGGCCTCTACAGCCACGACAGACGCTGTTTTACCAACAAAGATTGAAGCAAGGCTTGCCAGGCACAGATCTATGGTCTCATGAGATTACGGATGCCGCCACCACTTCACACAAGCTTCAAGAACAATCTTCAGTTTCTCATAATACAGTAAATATTCCTGCTGGCCTAAAAATCACAACTTTCTACTATCCATTTCCCTTTAGAAAGAGATCATTGAATCTGCTTCCACTGCCTATGAGCTTAAATATGGTTACTGATTCTTCAACCAGTGAAATTTCTTCTTCTTTAGTCTTATCAAAATTCTTCATGATTTAAATACTGCAATCTCTGTCATAAGAACAATACTAGCTGTCCCTTTTCTCATGTCTGAAGGTCTTTATTTTTAGTACCATTTTAGTAAATCTCCTTTTTATCCTCTGAAGCCTTGACATTCCTTCTAAATTGTAGTGGTGAGAATTCAATACAACACTCCAGCTCTGACCTTTCCAGTAATTTTCTAAAGTCACGATGTTGGATCAGAATCCTGACCTCATGACACCAATCGTCCATTTTGGGGGAGGCGAGCAGGAATTAAGATGGGAGCTCACCCACTTGTTTAATTCAGTTATCTTGTTGAGGCAATTATAAATTCTAAATATATGTTTATTTCAAATTTGCATTCTATGTACTTGTAGAAGTAATTCTACAGGTAGATAAGGGTAGGTCAGGAGGTTTAAAAATTTAAGCTTGTTTCTAAATATTAGAAGTAGCAGTTGGTACAGCACCAACAGTTTGGGGTAACTTTCAGTGAGAAAGAGAGAGAGGAGCACCAGCTGTAGCTTTGAAAGCAAGGTGGATGAGGAAGCTTGGTGCTACTGTAGCTCTGAAATTGACTGAATCAACTGTCCACAAAGGCAAGAACAGAGAAAACTTTACTCAATGGCATTAGTATACAGGAAAACACAACTACTTACAGCTATTAGAAGTTTAGTACCTTTTTGGACTGCATTTATGTATTGACAGTGAAGTCTTTGTGATATTGTGGCCAGGAAAGATTAACTTCAATTGCTTTGGAGGCCATTTGCTGGTAGTCACACTGAAGGTGGCCATGACTGTGGCATAGGCACTTTTTAGGCTGAAACTCCATTTAAACCAGTTGAGACTAGTGGTAACATAAATAGGTAGACTCTAAATCAAGCTTTAAACTAATGAGAGTTTAAATTTTTGAAAGATGCTGAGTTAACCCTAAAATTGCTTGGGAATTGTCACTCTACAATTATTATACCTCACTTGGGTAATGAGCTGGAAATCAAACCCTACTAATCCTGGAGTCCTCAAAAAGTTAAAGATTTATTAAAGTTCTCTGAATTCCCCAGTTCACCTGTTTTTCATACCCAGCTTGGCAAAAAAACCTGGACCAGGTTTCTGTTCTTAATTACTATTTGTGACAAATGAATAGACTCTAGATGAATGTAAATAATTATGAACTAAATGTACATACACAAACAACTTGACATTAAAGAAAAAAGGAGGCAATTCAATGGTCCCTGTTCATCGGCTTGTCAGGTTCTGCTGGTTTTTGATTCTCTTTCTCCAGATTTTTAAAATTGTTTGTAGAAGTTACAGGGTATCTGTTTCATACTTCTAAAGTTTCTGACTTATTGTTTAAGAGCCACAGCTTATAAAAACTGGCAAGAGGAACAAACTGGTTATCATCAAGCTTAAGGTGCTTTGTACTGCTAGAGAAAAGAGACCGCTTCTGATGCAGAGATCAGATATCTTTCTGACAATCTCATTCATATCTCCAAGTATGTCATGCGGAACCATGTGGAACACGTTACTGAAATCCATATGGACAACATCTACTGCTTGCCTTCATCAATGTTCTTTTGAGTTTTCTTTTGAAGAAGTGACAATCAAGTTAGTGAGTCTCTATTTCTCATGCACAAAGTCCTGTTGACTATCTCTAATCAGTCCTTGCCTTTCCAAATTCATGTCGATAAGGTTTAAAATGGCAGAGAGTACTCTCAATGGAATGCTCCTTCTGCAGTTGTTATGGACTAGGCCAGACCATTCAAAACGTTCTTAAGCAGGCAGTCCAGACCATAACTTTGCAACTTGTTTTGGTAAGTGTACAGTGAAAATTACCCAGAATGAGGTAGCTAGGTTGACTACCAGGTTTTAAAACAGACAAAATGTATTCACTAAGATTACACAATGAAACACAAGAACAGAATAAAGCACCCCTACAGAGGTCCATCTATCCATCTATTATGCTGTTCTGAATATACACAACAGTCTCAATAAGCATACCCTCTTGAAAAACAGTTCAAATGGAACAAATACTTACAGGTTGAAGTTAGAAGGGCAGAAGGAGAGAGAGAGAGAGAGACAGACAGAGCCTGTTTTCACATAGCTCACTGTTGAACTTCCAATTAGTTCTGGACTGAATTGAACTGCTAGAGAGCTGACAGCTCCCCTTTCATTATACAAGTCACTTCTAAAACACAACCACTTTGGCCGAAAGTTTCATCTGTTTACATATAAACAAAAAGGCCCCTTAATACCTTTTAATCTCTGTACCAAACCAGTCTAATTGACACCGGGAGCATTTTATTACCCCGCTGGAAAAAAAACCAAGGACACCGTATCCTTGAGAAAAGGAACAGCTTTTAGAAAAAAAAGACCAACTTTGTGACAAATTCCCCCTTAAGAAAAAAAGAACCATCAATACCAAAAGATGGCTTCATTATTAAAACCCTTCAAAACCTGGTTAGTAGTATAAACACACATATATACTATGGTAATTATAAACATGCATAACCACATGCATATTCAGGCCATGGCACACCTGCCACCAAATTCCTCCATATCTCATTCAAATCTTGATAACACTTTGGTAACCACGTTTTCACGATTTGCCACATGAACAATTGTCAAATTGAATGGCTACAACAACAAGCTTCATCTAAACAGTCTGGCATTTTTGTCCTTAAACTTTTCCACAAATGTCAATGGGTTATGATCAGTGTAATAGGATTGTCTCCGATGCATTGCTGGTAATATAAACACTGAAATGTAGTAATGCTAACACCAAGCTCAAAGTCTCTTTCTCCACCGTTGAATATTTTTGTTGATGAATGTTCAACTGCTTGCAAAAATACCCGATGGGTCTTTCTATTCCCTCGTCATCCTTCTGTAGGAGCACTGCACTGTACTGACACCCACATCACTGGTATCAAAAGCCACCTTGAAAGGCTTCGTGTAATCCGGGGTGGCTAATTCACATAACCTCCTTGGATGTGAAGTTAGATCCTTGATCTGACTGGATCTCTGGTGGTAGTCCTATCTAGTAAAAAAAAATAAGTAATTCTTCTACTACCCTTTTAGGTGTAATGTTGCATAATGGTGTTGCCTCTGGAAATCTAGTTGACATATCTATTATTATGAATAAATACTTATTTCCACTTTTTGTTTGAAGTAGGGGACCTATGCAATCAATAAAGACTCTTGTGAAAGGTTCCTCAAATGCTGGAATTGGTATTAAAGGTGCATGTTTTATTACTGCCTGTGGTTTTCTGATTAGATGACATGTTTGGCAAAATTCAACTATATCCTTGTGTAGTCCAGGCCAGTAAAAGTGTCTTTATATTTTAGCCTGTGTTTTCCACACCCTTAAAATGACCTCCAGGTGCTAGCTCATGCGCCACTCACAGCAGCTCTTTTCTATGCCCTACTGGCAATACAATTTGATGAATCTCTGCCCATTTCTCATCTGCTTGAATGTGTGATGGTATCCTTTTTCTCATTAAGACATCATTTGTTAAGTAATAACACACAGGGATGCATTCACTCTCTGTCAATATCTTTTGATACAACTGTTTTAAGTTCTCATCTTTCTGCTGTAATTCAATCAGCTTAGCAGAGCTGATTGATACATGTATGTTTACCTATTTGCTCCTTCTCTGCCCCCTTATCTGATTTTTAAAAAAATCTTGGATAAAGCCATGTCAGCTTCCTTATCTTTTGAACTCTCCTGCTTCAACTTGTGCCTCTGTGATCTTGTGATCACACAATCTGGGAAAATTCCTGGATAAACATCCTCCACTTCTTCAGTTGCCTGTGTCTCCACTGGCTTTCAACTAGAGTAGGCAGCATGCCTACCAGTGAATCAGCTATATCATTTGCAAGGACAATTTTTTTCCTGGAGCTGAGAGTTTGTCCAGTACTCCTACCACACATTTTCCACTCTTCTCTGGACTCTATAAGCATCACTTTACATATTTGAGCACTTTTTGTCTCACCATGAATTCTTGTTACCAGTACCTTTTCTGGCAATAGATTCTCAAGAGTATGTATCTCCTCATTCTTCAGCATTACAGACTTAGAAGATTCTGTGTCCCTTAATACTGTGACCTCTTTACCTGCTACTCCTGGTCTATGTGAATAAACTTTACCCTTGCATGCATATTTTTTAAGCAGATCTGGCACTTTCTCCTTAATCAACCTCTGATCATCTTGAATATTCTGAGGCAATTGTCTAACTTCCCTTGTGCTTTTTGTTACTAAACCACCAAAACACCTAGGCTTGTCAGGTTCTCTCTGGCTTTCTCCTAGCCCAACACTGTAATTTGTGTGGCCCACTTTATTACAATGAAAACACTGTAACTTCTTTGTACCCCTCAAGGGTTTTTTTTATCCTGTGGTAAGTTACCCATATGATCTTCATTGAGACCTACTTTTCCCTTTCCACGTGAGGATTTCTCTTTGTCCCAGTTACTATCACTCATGGACTGCAATTGATTCTGGAAGCCAGTGTTTTATGGACCAACTCATGATATATCAGCCGCTTCAGCTGCTAAACTTGCCATTTTAACTCTCTGCTCTTCCACGTGTTCGCAATACTTTCTCACTAAGGTTACCTTTAGGTGGCTAGGTTGACCAACAGGTTTTAAAACAGACAAAAACTTATTCACAAGATTACACAATGAAACACAAAGAACAGAATAAAGAAACCCTACAGAACTCAGTGTATCCAAACTAGACTTAATTATGTTGTCCTGAATATACAAAACAGTCCCAATAAGCAAACCCTCTTGAAAAACAGTATAAATGGAACAAATGCTTACAGGTTGAAATTAGAAGGGCAGAAGGAGAGAGAGAGCCTGTTTTCATAGAGCTCACTGGTGAACTCCCAACTAGTTCTGGATTGAACTGAACTGCTAGAGAGCAAACCAGTCCCCTTTTATTATACAGATGACTTCTAAAACATAACCACTTTGGTCTGAGGTCGCATCTGTTTACATATGTTGGCACAAACAACATAGGCAAGGGAAGGAGGACCTGTTTGAGGAGTATCAAGCACGAGGAAGGAAATTGAAGAACAGGTCCTTGAGGGTCATAATCTCTAGATTACTGCCCACGCCATATGTTAATTGGCATAGGGATAAGAAAAGTAGGGAAGTAAACATGTGGCCAAGAGATTGGTGTGGGAAAAAGGGATTCCATTTCATGGGACATTGGCATCAGTTTTGGAACCGGGGCAATCTGTACTGATAGGACGGTCTCCACCTGAACCTATCTGAACCAGTGTTCTGGCAAAAAAGATAAATAAGGTGGTCACTAGGACTTTAAACTTGTGAGTCAAGGGGAAGGGAAAGGCAAAGCAACAGCGAGTATGGAGTCAAATAGAAAGATAGGCAACACATTGGCATGTGCGTAGGGTTTAAGTTTGAGGCAGTCTAGGAATGAAGCAAAAAGGAAGGCTTAGGATATATAGTCAGAGGTAATGGATATCATGAGGATAAGAAAATTAGCATGAAGGTGTTTTACCTGAATACTCGTAGTATTTGTTGCAAAGTAGATGAATTAATGGCACAAATTATCATGAATGATTATGACGTGGTAGGCATCACAGATTCGTGGTTGCAGGGGGTTCAGGACTGGCAGTTAAACAGCCAAGGATTTACAACTTATTGAAAAGACAGGGAGGTGGGCATAGGGGTTGGAGTTGCCTTGTTAAGAATGAAATTAAATCTGTGGCCCTGAATGACATAGGATCAGATGATGTGAAGTCTGTGTGGGTGGAGTTGAGGAACCGCAAAGGTAAAAAAAAAATCATAATGGGAGTTATGTACAGAGCTCCTAACAGTGGTCAGGACCAGGGGTGCAAGATGTACCAGGAAATAGGGCATGTCAGAAAGGCACGGTCACAGTGATCATGGGGGACTTCAATATGCAAATGGACTGGGTGAATAATGTTGATGAATCCAAAGAAAGGGAATTCATGGAATGCTTACAGAATGGCTTCTGGATGTAAGTTTGCTCGCTGAATTGGAAGGTTCATTTTCAGACATTTTGTCACCATACCAGGTAACATCTTTAGTGAGCCTCCAGATGAAGCACTGCTGATGATTCCTGCTTTCTGTTTATATGTTTGGTAATGGTCGGTGATGTCATTTCCTATTCTTTTTCTCAGGGGGTGGTAAAATGGGATCCAAGTCAATGTGTTTGTTGATAGAAACTAACACATTGACTTGGACCCCATTTACCACCCCCTGAGAAAAAGAACAGGAAATGACATCACCACAGGAAATGACATCACCGGCCATCACCAAACATATAAACAGAAAACAGGAATCGTCAGCAGTGCTTCGTCTGGAGGATCACTGAAGATGTGACCTCGTATGGTGACGAAACATCTGAAAATAAACCTTCCAGCTCAACGAGCAAACCTATATACAGACCCTCAGCCTGATCTACAAATCTCAAAAGTCACTTACAGGATGGCTTTTTGAAACAGCTTGTGATGGAGCTGACAAGGGAACAGGCTATTCTGGACTTAGTGCCATGTAATGAGCCAGACTTTATAAAAGATCTTAAAGTAAGGGAACACTTAAAGAGGCAGTGATCAAAATATGGTAGAGGTCAGTCTGCAATTTGAAAGAAGAAGGCAAAATTGGATGTAATGGTGTCACAGTTAAATAAAGGTAATTAAAGGGGCATGAGAGAGGAACTGATGAAAATTGTCTGAAAGCAGAGCCAGGCTGGGAAGACAGTAAAGGAACAATGGCAGGAGTTTCTGGGTGTAATTGAGGACACAGTACAGAGGCTCATTCCAAAGAATAGAAAGAATAGAAAGGGTGGGAGTGGAGGAGGATTAGACACCATGGTTGACAAAGGAAGTCAGGAAATGTATCATAGAAAAAGACAGAGCCTATAAAGCGGTCAAGAGCACTGGGAAATCAGAAAATTGGGAAGACTACAAAAATAAATACAGGATAACAAAGACAGGATAAGGAAGGATAGGATCAAATATGAAGGTAAGCTAGCCAGTAATATTAGAAATGATAGTAAAAGTTTCTTTCAATACTTAAGAAAAAAACGAGAGGCAGTAGAAATTGGGCTGCTCCAAATTGATGCTGAGGCTAGTGATGGTAGATAAGAAACTAGCTGAAGAACTTAATAAATACTTTGTGTCAGTCATGAGTAATATCCCAACAATTCAGGAGAGTTGAGCTGAAAATGTGTTGCTGGAAAAGGGCAGCAGCCCTTCTTCAGGAAGGGCTTATGCCCGAAACGTCGATTCTCCTATTCCCTGGATGCTGCCTGACCTGCTGCGCTTTTCCAGCAACACATTTTCAGCTCTGATCTCCAGCATCTGCAGACCTCACCTTCTCCTCAAAGAGTAGAGTTGAGTACGGTAGCCATTACAAAAGAGAAAGTGCTAGAAAAGTAAAAAGGTCTAAAAATTGATAAATCTCCTGGCCCGGATGGGCTACATCCTAGAGTTCTGAGGAAATAACGGAGGCGTTGATTGTAATCTTTCAAAAATCACTGGAGTCAGGGAAGGTCCTAGATGATTGGAAAATCACTGTTGTAACCCCCTTGTTCAAGAAAAGATCAAAACAAAAGATGGAAAATTATAGGCCGATTAGCCTAACCTTGGTTGTAGGTAAAATTCTAGAATCCATTGTTAAGGATGAGATGTCTAAATTCTTGCAAGTGCAGGGTTGGATTAGAACAAGTCAGCATGGCTTTAGTAAGGGGAGGCCGTGCCTGACAAACTTGTTAATATTCTTTGAAGAGGTAACAAGTAGGTTAGACCAGGAAAACCCAGTAGATGTTATCTACCTAGATTTCCAAAACATCTTTGATAAGGTTCCTCACGGGAGGCTGCTGAGTAAGGTGAGGGCACATGGTGTTCAAGGTGGACTACTGGCATGATTGAGGACTTGCTGTCTGACAGAAGGCAGAGAGTTGGGATAAAAGGTTCTTTTTTGGAATGGCAGCTAGTGATAAGTGGTGTCTCGCTGGGTTCAGTTTTCGAGCCGCAGCTGTTCACTTTATATTTTAATGATCTGGATGAAGGGACTGAGGGCATTCTGGCAAAGTTCGCTGATGATACGAAGTTAAGCAGACAGGCAGGTAGTTCTGAGGAGGTGGAGAGGCTGCAAAAAGATCTAGACAGTTTAGGAGAGTGATCCAGGAAATGGTTAATGAAATTCAATGTGAGCACATGCAAGGTCTTTCACTTTGGAAATACAGGCATAGACTATTCTCTAAATGGTAAGAAAATTCATAAAGTACAAAGGGATCTGAGAGTGCTAGTCCAGGATTCTCTAAAGGCTGACTTGCAGGTTGAGTCTGTGGTTAAAAGAAAATGTAATGTTGTTATTTATCTCAAGAGGGTTGGAATATAAAAGCAGCAATGTGCTACTGAGACTTTATAAAGCTCTGGTTAGGCCCCATTTGGAATACTGTGTCCAGCTTTGGGCCCCATACCTCAGGAAGGACATACTAGCACTGGAGCATGTAGAACATAGAAGAATACAGCGCAGTACAGGCCCTTCGGCCCTCGATGTTGCGCCGATCCAAGCCCACCTCACCTACACTAGCCCACTATCCTCCATATGTCTATCCAATGCCCGCTTAAATGCCCATAAAGAGGGAGAGTCCACCACTGCTACTGGCAGGGCATTCCATGAACTCACGACTCGCTGAGTAAAGAAACTACCCCGAACATCTGTCCTATACCTACCCCCCCCTTAATTTAAAGCTATGCCCCCTTGTAACAGCTGACTCCATACGTGGAAAAAGATTCTCACTGTCGACCCTATCTAAACCCCTAATCATCTTGTACACCTCTATCAAGTCACCCCTAAACCTTCTTTTCTCCAATGAAAACAACCCCAAGTGCTTCAGCCTTTCCTCATTCGATCTTTCTACCATACCAGGCAACATCCTGGTAAACCTCCTCTGCACCCGTTCCAGTGCCTCCACATCCTTCCTATAGTATGGCGACCAAAACTGCACACAATACTCCAGATGCGGCCGCACCAGAGTCTTATACAACTGCAACATGACCTCAGTACTCCGGAACTCAATTCCTCTACCAATAAAAGCCAGTACGCCATATGCCTTCTTCACCGCACTATTTACCTGGGTGGCAACTTTCAAAGATCTGTGTACATGGACACCAAGATCCCTCTGCTCATCCACACTACCAAGTATCCGACCATTAGCCCAGTACCCCATCTTTTTGTTACTCTTACCAAAGTGAATCACCTCACACTTAGCTACATTGAACTCCATTTGCCACCTTTCTGCCCAGTTCTGCAGCTTATCTATATCCCGCTGTAACCTGCCACATCCTTCCTCACTGTCTACAACTCCTCCGACTTTCGTATCATTTGCAAACTTGCTCACCCAACCTTCTAACCCCTCCTCCAGGTCATTTATAAAAATGACAAACAGCAATGGTCCCAAAACAGATCCTTGCGGAACACCGCTAGTGACGGCACTCCAAGATGAACCTTTGCCATCAACTACTACCCTCTGTCTTCTTCCAGCCAGCCAACTCCTAATCCAAACCTCCAACTCACCCTCAATGCCATACCTCCGTATTTTTTGCAGTAGTCTACCATGGGGAACCTTATCAAACGCCTTACTAAAATCCATATACACCACATCTACCGCTTTCCCCTCGTCCACCTCCTTAGTCACCTTCTCAAAGAATTCAATAAGGTTTGTGAGGCACGATCTGCCCTTCACAAAACCATGCTGACTATCCTTGATCACATTATTCCTATCCAGATGTTCATAAATCCTATCCCTTACAATTCTCTCTAAGATTTTGCCCACAACAGAAGTGAGACTCACCGGCCTATAGTTACTAGGGTTATCCCTACTCCCCTTCTTGAACAAGGGAACCACATTTGCTAGCCTCCAATCTTCTGGCACTACTCCTGTAGACAACGAGGACATAAAAATCAAGGCCAATGGCTCTGCAATCTCCTCCCTTGCTTCCCAGAGAATCCTTGGATAAATGCCATCAGGCCCAGGGGACTTATCTATTTTCACCCTTTCCAGAATTTCCAACACCTCTTCTCTACATATGTCAAAGCCGTCCATTCTACTTAATTGTGACTCAGTACTCACATTGACAACAATGTCCTGTTCCTGATTGAATACTGACGAAAAGTATTCATTCAGTGTCTCCCCAATCTCTTCAGCCTCCACACGCAACTTCCCACTACTATCCTTGACTGGACCTATTCCTACCCTAGTCATTCTTTTATTCCTGACATACCTATAGAAAGCCTTAGGGTTTTCCCTAATCCTACCAACTAAGGACCTTTCATGTCCCCTCCTTGCTGCTCTTAGCTCTCTCTTCAGGTCCTTCCTGGCTACCTTATAACTCTCAATCGCCCCAATTGAACCTTCACGCCTCATCTTTACATAGGCCGCCCTCTTCCATTTAACAAGGGATTCCAATTCCTTATTAAACCACGGCTCCCTCACACGACCCTTTCCTCCCTGCCTGACGGATACATACTTATCAAGGACACTCAATAGTTGCTCCTTGAACAAGCTCCACATATCAATTATGCCCTTGCCTTGAAGCTTACTTTTCCAAGCCACACATCCTAAGTCATGCCTCACCGCATCATAATTTCCCTGCCCCCAGCTACAACTCTTGCCCTGTAGTGCACACTTATCCCTCTCCATCACTAGAGTGAAAGTCACCGAATTGTGGTCACTGTCCCCAAAGTGCTCACCTACCTCTAATTCTAACACCTGGCCTGGTTCATTACCCAGAACCAAATCCAGTATGGCCTCACCTCTTGTTGGCCTATCTA
Source organism: Chiloscyllium plagiosum (assembly GCF_037043375.1). Classification (NCBI taxonomy): domain Eukaryota; kingdom Metazoa; phylum Chordata; class Chondrichthyes; order Orectolobiformes; family Hemiscylliidae; genus Chiloscyllium; species Chiloscyllium plagiosum. Next base: position 12,952,351 of record NW_028270142.1, read on the forward strand.
CATATTGTGTCAGGAAACCCTCCTGCACACATTGGACAAACACTGACCCATCTAACGAACTTGAGCTATAGCTTCCCCAATCAATATCAGGAAAGTTAAAATCCCCCATAACAACCACCCTATTACTTTCACTCTTCTCTTGAATCATCCTCGCAATCCTTTCTTCTACGTTTCTAGGACTATTAGGAGGCCTGTAAAAAACTCCTAACAGGGTGAGCTCACCTTTCCTATTCCTAACCTCAGCCCAAACTACCTCAGATGGCGAGTCTTCATCCATCGTCCTTTCCACAGCTGTAATGCTATCTTTGACAAGCAATGCCACACCTCCCCCTCTTTTACCCCCACCTCTGACCCTACTAAAACATTTAAACCCTGGGACCTGCAACAGCCAATCCTGTCCCTGTTCTACCCATGTCTCCGTAATAGCCACAACATCGAAGTCCCAGGTACCAACCTACGCTGCAAGTTCACCTACCTTATTTCGTATACTTCTTGCATTGAAGTATACACACTTCAAGCCACTTTCCTGTTTACAGGCACCCTCCTTTGAAATTGATGCCATGTTCCTAACCTCCCTACACTCCAGGTCCTGCACCCTAAAGCTACAGTCTGGGTTCCCATGCCCCTGCAGAGTTAGTTTAAACCCCCCCCAAGAGCACTAGCAAACCTCCCACCAAGGATACTGGTGCCCCTCAGGTTCAGGTGCAGACCATCCTGTTTGTAGAGGTCCCACCTTCCCCAGAAAGAACCCCAGTTATCCAAATACCAGAATCCCTCCCTCCTGCACCATCCCTGTAGCCACACATTTAACTGTTCTCTCTCCCTATTCCTCGACTCTCTATCACGTGGCACGGGTAACAAACCAGAGACAACAACTCTGTTCGTTCTAACTTTGAGCTTCCAACCTAGCTCCCTGAAAGCCTGCCTAACATCCTCAGCGCTCCTCCTACCTATGTCATTGGTGCCAATGTGGACCACGACTTCGGGCTGCTCCCCCTCCCCCTTAAGGACCTGGAAAACACGATCAGAGATATCACATACCCTTGCGCCTGGGAGGCAACATACCAAACGTGAGTCTCTCTCGTTCCCACAAAACCGCCTATCTGTGCCCCGAACTATCGAGTCCCCAATTACTATTGCTCTGCTCTTCTCCACCCTTCCCTTCTGAGTAACGGGGACAGGCTCAGTGCCAGAGGCCTGGGCCCCGTTACTTACCCCTGGTAAGTCATCCCCCCCCCACAAGTATCCAAAACGGTATACTTGTTCTTGAGGGGAACGGCCGCAGGGGGTCGCAGGTGAATGTCCAGTGGAGATTCACACGGATGATCCCTGGAATGATAAGCCTAACATATGATGATTGGCTGAGGATCCTGGGATTGTATTCATTAGAGTTTAGAAGGTTGAGGGTAGATTTAATAGAAACTTACAAGATAATGCATAGCTTAGAAAGTGTGGACGCTTGGAATTTGTTTCCATCAGGCAGGGATACTAGGACCCGTGGGTACAGCCTTAGAATTAGAGGGGGTCAATTTAGAACAGAAATAAGAAGACATTTCTTCAGCCAGAGTGGTGGGCTTGTGGAATTCATTGCCACAGAGCGCAGTGGAGGTTGGGACGTTAAATGTTTTCAAGTCAGAGATTGATAAATTCTTGATGTCGCAAGGAATTAAGGGATATGGGGAGAGTGTGGGTAAGTGGCGCCGAAATGCCCATCAGCCATGATTGAATGGTGGAGTGGACTCGATGAGCCGAATGGCTTTACATCCACTCCTATTTCTTATGGTTTTATGGTCTTATAAACAAAAAAACCTCTCAATACCATTTTAATCTCTGTACCAAACCAGTCTAATTGGCACCAGGAGCATTTTATTACCCCTCTGGAAAAAAAACACGGACACAGTATCCTTGAGAAAAGAAAGAGCATTTAAAAAAAAAAGGGACCAGCTTTGTGACAATATATAGGAAATCAGTGGACACTTCCAGTGTCCATATTTGCCATTGCTGCATTGGAGTCCAGGCCCCCAGAATATTAGCAAGTTTCTCGATCCTACCACTATGCCACTGCCTCTCTTGAGTATTGAGGGAAACTTGTTAATTGTAATGCACGTGCTGTAGACAGTGGTAATGACAGGAATATCTCATTCTTAAAAACTTTCTTGCTCCTATTGGAGCATTCCCCATTTCATATGTGAGATATTTATCTCATCCAAGTTGATATCAGTTTTTTAAACGTCAAACCATCTTGAGTAGTAATCAATGACCACAGCAATGGCATTGTTGTGAGAACCCTACAGGAGATATTCACCACCCATGGTATTCCAGATGTTATTTCAAACAATGTCCCACAGTTTAGTTATGGAATGGTCAAAATATTTGCAAAGAAAATGGGCTTTCCACAGGTTACTAGGTTTGCGTCAGTCCAATGGAGATGCACAAAAAGCAATTTAAACAGTGAAAAATCTGAGGTGAAATCCAGATTTTTCTTATTGCTTTGCTTGCTATTCATGCTACTGTGCTCTCCTCAGGTCTATCCCCATCAGATGGGAGTGCAGATTAAAAACAACTTCCATTATTACCAAGCAACCTGCTTCCAAGGGTCAAAAATAACAGAGGTGATGGCAGAATAGAAATATCATTTACTAGAAATCCAGAGATCCAGACTATTGGCCTGGGACATGGATTACATTCCACCATGGCAGATGGTGAAATTTGAATTCAATAAAAATCTGGAGCTTTAAAAAAAAAACTGGCCTAACCGTTGTCATCATGTATTTTAAGGAAGGAAATCTGTCGTCCTCACCTGGTCTAAGACGACATGTTACTCCAAATTTTCAACAATTTGGTTGACTCAACTGACCTCTGAAATGGCCCTAACGAGACAGTTAGTTCAAGGGACAAATAGCGATGGACAATAAATGCAAGCTTAGTAAGTGACACCCACATTCCATGACCAAATAATAAAAGAAAACAATTCAACTTGCTTCCCAGAAGGAACACCAACTCCATAGTAAGTTGGCAACCATGATAAATATTACCACATCTCAGGCATTGCCTACTGTAGAACATGGACAACAGGTGTGGATAAAGGACCTGCATACTGTCAGAGTACTAGCACTGTCAGGTCAACTGTCTGGACAGTACCAATCATTATCTTTAAGATACAAACTAAGGTCCCATTCATTGCAACCACTGTTACTTCATTGAACCAGCCTATTCATCTAAGTACCAATACTTTCAGCTAAACCCTTGGTTCTTACTATACCAGATAGACTAAATCTCTGACCTAATGGCAGCCAGCAGAGAAAAAGAACCTCAAGTTTTTCTAATCCTTGTCATGGACTGTCCTGATACATTTATCAATACAAATGAATCAAGTCAAAGATGTGTAGGGTGTGGGAGGTAGCTATTTGGGAAAAGATGTTGAGTATATATTGTGAAAACATGTAATCTGATTAATCTCTTGAGAATGTCTACAGACGTTAATAAATATTTATGACAAGTGGTGGGGTGGATGGGCATGGGAAGGAGGCGGCACGGGAATGGTTGTTATATAAGGAGTGGTACGTGTATGGAATGAGCTGCCAGAGGATGTGGTGGAGGCTGGTACAACTGCAACACTTAAGAGGCATTTGGATGGGTATATGAATAGGAAGGGTTTGGAGGAATATGGGTCGGGTGCTGGAAGGTAGGACTATATTGGGTTGGAATTTCTGGTCGGCATGGATGGGTTGGACGAAAGGGTCTGTTTCCATGCTGTACATCTCTATGACTCTAGTATCCAGGCGAAAGTGAGGACTGCAGATGCTGGAGATTAGCATTGAGAGTGTGGTGCTGGAAAAGCACAGCAGGTCAGGTAGTATCCAAGGAGCAGGAAAATCGACGTTTCAGGAAAAAGCCCTCCATCAGGAACGTTGAAGCTCGCCTTTGCCCGAAACGTTAATTTTCCTGCTCCACGGATGCTGCCTGACCTGCTATGCTTTTCCAGCACCACACTCTCGACCGTAGTAAATCTCAGCTGATCATGTATAGTAATGTTTAGAGTTAAAGTGCAATAAATAGAGTTCTAAAGAAGCCTATGTCTTGCCCTTTTCTTCTCCTCAACCAGTGTGTCTTGAATCTGAATTCATGGATATGGGCATTAAATCACACAATGAAAGATCAATAGCATCTTGGCTGTCTGGATCTATGATGAGTTGGACAAACTGTATTTTTTTTTAAAAGAGCCATCAGTGAACTCACAAATGCATTAAAAAAACAAAGAACTGCGGGTGCTGAAAATCAGAAACAAGGACAGAAATTGCGAGAAAAACTCAGCAGGTCTGTCAGTATCTGTAGAAAGAACACAGAGTTAGCATTTCCAGTCCAGTGACCTTTCTTCAGAATAGGACACCATATGAATCACTTCTCAACAGATGTTAAACTTGGAGAGACTTCACCCCTTACACTGTAAATGTTTAATTACAAGAAATGAGATGTCTTATGTGCTGATTGGCACAGAGAGACTTAATCCCCAACCGGAAGTCTTTAACCACAAGGAGCCAGATAGCATGTGAGCTGATCAAGGCTTCACCACTACCGTAGTTTTGTGCAACAAGTGGCCGGCATTCCAAACAAAAGGAGTAGCCATGGGCACCCGGATGGGCCCCAGCTAGCCTGCCTCTTCGTAGTGTATGTGGAACAATCCATCTTCCGCAACTACACTGGCCCCACCCCCCATCTTTTCCTTCGCTACATTGATGACTGTATCGGCGCTACCTCGTGCTCCCACGAGGAGGTTGAACAGTTCATCCACTACACTAACACCTTCCACCCCAACCTCAAATTCACCTGGACAGTCTCGGACTCCTCCCTCCCCTTCCTAGACCTTTCTGTTTCTATCTCAGGCGACCGAATCAACACGGACATCTACTACAAACCAACCGACTCCCACAGCTACCTGGACTACACCTCCTCCCATCCTGCCCCCTGTAAAAACGCCATTCCATTCTCCCAATTCCTTCGTCTCCGCCGCATCTGCTCCCAGGAGGACCAGTTCAAAATACGTACAACACAGATGGCCTCCTTCTTCAAGGACCGCAATTTCCCCCCCGACGTGGTCGACAGTGCCCTCCACCGCATCTCCTCCACTTCCCGCTCCTCCGCCCTTGAGCCCCGCCCCTCCAACCGCCACCAGGACAGAACCCCACTGGTCCTCACCTACCACCCCACCAATCTCCATGTACAGCGCATCATCCGCCGTCACTTCCGCTACCTCCAAACAGACCCCAGCACCAAGGATATATTTCCCTCCCCTCCCCTATCAGCTTTCCATAGAGACCACTCCCTCCGCGACTCCCTTGTCAGATCCACACCCCCCACCGACCAAACCTCCACTCCCGGCACCTTCCCTTGCAACCGCAGGAGGTGCAACACTTGCGCCCACACCTCCCCCCTCACTTCTCTCCAAGGCCCCAAAGGAAACTTCCATATCCGCCACAGATTCACCTGCACCTCCACCCACATCATCTACTGCATCCGCTGCAGCCGGTGTGGCCTCCTCTATATTGGGGAGACAGGCCGCCTACTTGCGGAGCGATTCAGAGAGCACCTCTGGGCCACCCGGACGAACCAACCCAACCACCCTGTAGCACAGCATTTCAACTCCCCCTCCCACTCCACCGAGGATATGCAGGTCATTGGACTCATCCACCGCCAAACCACAACAACCCGACGGTCGGAGGAGGAGCGTCTTATCTTCCGACTGGGAACCCTCCAACCGCAGGGGATGAACTTGGACTTCACCAGTTTCTTCATCCCCCCTCCCCCCACCTTGTCTCAGCCGGATCCCTCCAGCCCGGCACCGCCTTCCTGACCTGCAGTCTTCTTCTTGACCTCTCCGCCTCCATCCTACTCCGACCTATCACCCTCACCTTGACCTCTTTCCACCTATCACATTTCCAACGCCCCTCCTCCAAGTCCCTCCTCCCTACCTTTTATCTTCTCCTGCTGAACACTCTCTGCTCATTCCTGAAGAAGGGCCTGTGCCCGAAACGTCGAATCTCCTGTTCCCTGGATGCTGCCTGACCTGCTGTGCTGTTCCAGCAATAAAGTTTCAACTTTGATCTCCAGCATCTGCAGACCTCACTTTCTCCTCGGCATCTGAAGGAGCCAAGTAACGGAGGAAATTGGTACTCACCAGAGCTTGGAGGAAACCAGGTACACATCTTGTATATACAGTTCAGTTTGTGAACTTCTATTTATCAAAATTGTGCAAGCAAACATAATTACAGCAAGCCGGATATTAATAAGTACTCATCATTGTTAATGAGTGCAAAATAGACTCCTGATGATGAAAGTTGTGAAACCCAGCCAGCCTGAAAAGTTCTGAGAACTTGATTGCAAAACATTAACCTGCCATTGGGAAACTCAATTTTTGCCTGCGATCCAATTGTTATTTATGTTCCCCGCCTATCTTTCTGTTAACTCTGGGCAGGCCCGGAAAATGCTGCTCTCTGTCCTGAATTGCACTTACTCATTAGTTTCTACCTCAGTTTGCTTACTTGGTACACTGAACAAGACACATGTATGTATATCAGTTGAAATTCTGCAAAACTAGGAGGCACTGCTAGCTAGAGAAAGTAATTCCAACTAATTGCTGAATTAACTAATTGAGCTTGTTATTCCTAAGGTTGAAATAAACTTAACATAATTAGCAAATTGTACTTAAATACTAATTGATTAGATTTGAGAAAGAGAACAAACCTTATAATTATAACCCTTTAAAATTTCCTCACTTAATTTCACAGTCTGGAACTGCAACTTCTCTCTTTTATTAATTCCTTATGATGAAGATGTAATGAATTTTACAACAGGTTAAATGAAAACTGGCCACATTTGCCAAATGCTAGAGTGAAGAGGGAACTGGAAAGTCTGTGGTCAGCTGTGTTAAAACACTCCCCCCTTCCACTACCATGCGCTCACTACTAACAATTAAGATGTCCACAGCGATCACTCAGCTTTAGCTGGGCATGGGGCTGCTGGCTGAATGGAAATTTCCAGTCAGTCTCACAACATTGGTCAGACTTCGCATTTTAATTGGCTTAGTAGGCTATCCACCAGTCAAAATTGTCCCTACCATGTAGAGCAGAGAGGGGAACATGCTAGGACGTTGGTATAGTGTTCTTAAGCCATCCCACCTTGGATGTTTCTATCTGATTAAAATTTCTGTCTAATGTTCCTCACTGAGGCTCAGATCTGCTCCTTGTAGAGTGTTTCTGGATATGGTCTCCTGCTGAGAGCCCTTCTACCCTTTCTCCCTCTTTCAGCAGATGGTCCTGCGATGTGCTGCCTCTGCTCTTTCTCCCTATCATGTAATCCAGCAAGAATGCACAATATGGTTTGGCAGATTTCTTGATGTCAGGATCGAGTTCTGTATCATGTGCCTTACCACTTTAACAATTTTACAGAACTTTAGAAAATGCTAAACACTTCTATAACTGCAGCAACAGCCATAAGACATTAAACAGTAATCTTAAAGTAACTGACAATCTTTTTGTGTAGCAATGGTGGTGTCCTTCCTTTTGCTGAATGTGTTTTAAACAGACATCATTAACTGGAGCATTGAATTCCAAAATGGCAATGCAGACAACAAATCATTATTATATGCTGAACGTTTGTAACCAAGATGTCTTGCTTGCAAGAATACCAGACCACAAATTGAATATTTTTACAGCTTTGGTCTCTTTATCTAAGGAATGATACATTTGTCTTAGGTTGTTGCAAAAGTTCACTAAACTGATACATGGGGTGACTGGGTTTTCCCATGAGACAAGAGTCCCTACAGTTTAGAAAAATGAGAGGTGGTTTCATTGTAACACATAAAATCCTTATAGTGCTCGGCGGTGCTGAAAAGCTCTATCCTCTTGCTTGAGAATATTGAACTAGTGGTCTTAATCTCAGGATTAGAGGTCAACCAGCTATAAAGGAAACGAGGAGAAATTTTTTCACTGAGGGCTGTAAATCTTTGGAATACTTTATCCTAGATATGAATGCTCAGTCAATAATTATATTCAATATGAGGGTAGGATGGGAAAGTGAAGTTGATGTAGAACTTCAGCCATGATCTTATTAATTGGAGAAAGGGGAAAGAGCCCACTTCTGTACTTATTCTTTTTAGTATAATACCAGCAAAAACCTAACCCCAATACTTCTTCACAAGGTAGCACTTATATATTTTAAGATATAATCTGTTCATAATCCCTTAAAAAAAGTCTTGGATTCCTGTTGCTATGATCTACGTTGTGCCTTTCTATAATCTACTTATAAATTATATTCCAGACACTTGTGTAATTAATTTTAGTTTTTAAGAAATGTTAAAACTTAAATTTATGACTTGAAGTGGACGTAGATATAGACTCGACTGACCTATGCCAAAATGAAGACTTTATCACATCAGTGAATAGATCAATATATATTTATTATCTTTTCTAAGGTGCAGGTAAATATAAAATCCTGACCAGATAGCTCAGTTTGGCAAACTAAGTTGTTTCTACTGGGTTAGTTACGTCAGTCTCATTAGTCATATCTCATTCAGTACGGTTTTGCTTTAGCATTGAAATATATAGTGAAACAATTAAAATATCTTCAGCAGTCTGATCTCTTCTTCAGTTTGCGTATTTTTTCTTGCCGAATGGTATCGCATTCCAAACCAGCTATTTCTGTCAACCGATGAATGAACGAAGCTGATGCACCCTGAAGAGGGTTGTGGTAGCTGTGTACTGCACCAAAAAATGCAAATGAGTGAAGATCACAACACAGAATTCTTGAAGAAAAATAAATACAGTACTGTCTTGATTTCTAGAAACTAAGCACAGTTCAAATTACTATTTTCACAAAATAATAGCCATGATCCTACCATTCAAATAAAGGGATTTTGTTGTAGCACTGTAAGAAAACACATGCTGGGATTTTTTGGGGCAGTATGGGTCACTGTAAGCAGGAGGTGACTCTGCTTTAGCTGGCAGCATGATCTGAGGCCATGTTTTATGAAGGATAGCCAATTAAAGCAATATCCCAAACCCCCAAGAGATGCTGAGGGGTTTGCAGTTCAGCCAACTCAGTAGTACTGCCAGAAGAAGTGCCCTGGAGCACAAAGGCATATTGATGAATATGTAAATAAAGATAAATGAGTTGGACCATAGCAGATACCAGTCAAGCAAATGCCAGCAGATGAAGGTTTTGGTGAGGGCAGCCAGCACTTTAGCCACAGGAGTAGCATTGTTACACAGGTCCCTAACTGGACCAAAGAGTATCTGACAATGAGTGCCACTTAGCTCACCTACCCATTGCCCCCAACCCCTCAGGGACACCATCATGTGCTTTCCTCAAACACACTTGTGATTTCCTCAAATGTTAAAGACCCCACCACCACTGGTCAAGTACCAGTGGCAAGGAATGAAATCCTTGACTGGTCATTTAATTAGTGCAGTTGCCCTTTGGGAGTGAGTGCTGCCTACCACTTGGCCCACCATTGACAAGATGGATTGGCATTGGTAGGACGACTGGCACTCTAAATCTGTCTTCCCTCACCATTTTATCGGCCGCTCTCAGCTTGATCCCAGGAACCAGGTAAAATTCAGCCCCATAAAAGGAAAAGTAAGAATTATTAAAAGTAATATTATTGAATCCATTTATACATTTCTAACACTGAAATAGAATTAAAGAAATTGTCATGCCAAATGAAGACATTTCTTGATCTTAACTTTAAATGTGGCCCTGCATTCAGAATATGATAATGTTCACAATTTCAAATTGTACAGACAAAGGATTAAGTTATATTTGAGAATACTTCTGGAAGATTCTGAAATGCAGATGGTATTCCAGTGGAAAAATGACCATTCTTATTAGCTCAACAAAAAAGAATCCAACAAACAAATGCTGCTACACATGTCGGAGATGCAAGGATGGAATATCAAATAAGATCTCCCTGTGAGATAATTGTAGCTGGGATGGGGCAGGTTATCAATGACTTTCCCATTGTGCATCCATCACCCTATTCCCAAGCCATTATTTGGTCAATAGAATGCACTGAACATTGCCATCACATCCCTAAAAATGGTTTCAGATAATACATGTGTTATTCCAAGAACCAGAGAAAAACTAATCATTCTGCAAAGAACAGACATTGTAGAATATTAGCAGCAGAACAAGGCATGTATTTTTAAACCTGAGACTGCTACTTTTTAAAAGTCTCACAGCTTAACTCCAATGCTAAGTCTACATGTAAAGAAAGTGAACATCCTGGGTAAGAAAAACTACAAATAACTAACTTCATGATCTGCTGAACAACCATCATTTCTTCCAGGTTTGCCCACCTTGAAGAAGCTCTGTGCATCTGTCCAACAGAAATTCTGTTCCAAAAGTTTTCCCGTCTTCATCACCATTACTTTCTCCCAGGCTGGCCTTTACCCATTCCTTTGCCCAATTGCTGTTTTCTCTCTCTGTGTGTGCTCCATGTCTACTTATTGTTTACTCCTCCCCTCCCTATCTTCAGCAGATATTCCAACCTTTTCCTAGCTACAATCAGTTCTGAAGAAGGGTCACTGGACTTTGAAGTTATATTTAACAAGCTCTTACCTGGGAACACTGATATTGTTTGAATGACCCTGAATTCAGACTAACATTTCAGGAGTAGATAGACTTAGCTATTTATAAACATCAACAATAAGCATGTTTTTCAAACTTTGTAAAGACTGGTGCATTTTTCACCACTTCAAATTGTTAAAGTGAGAAGGACAATATTTTGTGAATAAATGAATGCCAGACAAACTGGTCCATCGCACACTGTCATGCCTGGCTTGGCTCCCAGAGGATCCCTCTGTCCCAGAACAGAACTCAGAAGTTCTGGATTTCTTTTTAATGGCTTGGATTTGCAGAGTTGGAGAATATTCTGTCATTGCCATCTTTGAGATAAGATGTAAACAAATCCCCTGTTTACCCTGTCAGTGGGACGGATATAAAGGATATTGCAGTATTATTTTGAGTAACAGTAGGGGAATTATCCTCAGTATTTTGGATAACCTTCAATTAACATCATGAAAGTTGATAATTTGGTCATTATCATGTAGGAGCTTGTGTTGCACACACTGACAGCCACATTTCCTATATTACAACACTATCTGCATTTCAAAAATTCTTAATAGGCTTGAAAACACTTTGAGGTGTCTGAATAAGCATTCATTTTTCTGGGAATACTGCTGGATATTGCCAAGATCTATATAAAAGCATTGAGTTTGGGTGATGACCAAGAGGGGTTAGAGACGCTGGCATGGAGACATTCAATAATAATTCCTCAGTTGGTAGCAACTTTCCACTAACCACCCTTCTATGTCAAATGTCTGGAACCCAATGTCCCTGAAGGAACATAAACTGAGTATTGGGTAGGTAAAGAAATGGTGCGTGACAACATTTCCATTCATCGCACGTTGAGATGGCTTGTCAGTGCAATAATATGTTAGTCCAGTAAAACACCTTTTCTCACAATGGTGCTCAGCCCTCTGTCATCTCTCGATATCACAACATAGTTGTGACATATGCTGGGATTTATATATATTTCAATATAATTTACTTTTAGAGTTTGGATTTTGAGTTAGTAGTATGTAGGTTTTCTGTGTCTGTAGGGGATTTAATATTTAACTTGTAATTATTTCCCTAGCTAAGGTGATTCATTTTAAAATCAGTATGAGAGAGTTCCTGGTGTGCAGTGTTTTCATTGGGAGAGTTTCTACAAGGAAGCAAAGTAAGCAGTTGTGCATTACACCTTCAGTTTAGGTCTGAAATTGGTTGTTTCTCCTAATCAATTGCAAAAAAAACCCATCATTTGGAAAAATGTTTTTGAGACTTAATCTGGCAGTTTCGCAGATGATTTGGTTGAAGCTGGATATGTAAAATACTTGCTCCCAATAAAGATGGATGGTTTAGAATGGTTAAGTTGTAAAGTTTTAAAACCAGGAATGTTTTATTAAAACCTTGAAGGGGTTATCTGAAGTTTAGAAAGTCTAAACTCTATTGTATGAAAATTCAAAGAAGAGGTAATCAGATTCTCAAGACCAGGGAATTGAAGCCACAGCTGAGTCACACCCTACATGTGATCCTCTCTCTGTTGTTTGAGCAGTGTAAAGGAATGCTGTTGGGATTAATGAAATTGTAGTTTGCTGTGGGCTTTGAAAAATTTTATACTTGTGTTATATGTAATAGTTAGGTTTATTTTATCTTCATTTCTTTTGCATAATATCTGTAGGATCGCATGCTTGTGTTTCACTGAAAGACCACCATGTTAAAACCAAAAAAAAATTTATCAAGCCAGATGTTAGTCTAGGATCTGACCTCTCCAATAATAACATCAACTGAAATCACAACTTGATACAGAGTCAACTGTAGTTCAGCATTAGTATGGCAGGGATCAAACAGAGGTTAAGAAAGATCACCCACATGGCACCTCTGATGGAAGGTGATTATGAACATTTTAGTAGTGTCTTTTGCATTGAAATGCCAGATTCTGTCATATTTCCAGATGGAGAAGCACACTAAGCCTCTTCCTAAGGGTGCATCACTGTTTGCAACAGGATGTCTCAGGACTTTAGAATTTTCATTTGTCTTTTGGTTGTGAGAGCATGAGTTGCTCACTGTTTAGCAACAATGAAGTTCTGTGCTAGTTGGCATTATCAAGTATGCCTGGTGTTTCTCTCAGAATAGGCTTTTATATACTCTACATAAAAGTTGGAAGAAACACAATTGTCTTTAATATCATTTTTTCTTGTGGACAGAAAACAGAGTTAATGTTTCAAGTCCAGTGACCCTTCAGAATGTTATGTTCTCCAGTAATTTCTGTATTTGTTTCAGATCTTCAGCATCTGCAGTTTTTGTTTGTGTTGGCTTGCTCATAGCAGTGTCAAAGAGATTAATGTTTAATTCCTGGAGACTCCAAGACAATCCTGGAGGGTTAGCATTTGTAACTCTAACTCAAAATTATTGAGTGAAAAATCAAACTAAGTGGTGCAACATCCAAAAGCATTCCTCACACAGCAGACTATATGACAAAGAATGTGTGTTTTACCCCTTAAGGTGTTTTCTACACAAGATATATGTGACACTTAAAGACCAGTTTCCTTGTATTTATAGAAGTCACACTTCACTACATATTATATGTTGTAATTATTATAGGTTAACTTTTCATTCATGATCGAAAATGTATACAATAATTAAAAGCAATCACAATTTGTCTTTATGTTATGATTTACCTTTTATAAACAACTGAAGCTAAGAAAGAATTCTGACTAATATGTTCTCCTGTTACTTTTTTCCAGAAACATCAAAACTAAGTATTTTCTCCCCATTTCAAACAGCTGTCCTTTATCACCAAAGCTGAGAAAACTTTCTACTTTAGATGAAGTTACATAAAAATAAAAACTAAGAGCAGGAGTCACCCATTCAGCTTAAAGTTTGCTCTGCTATTCAATATGGCCATATTCCCACTTTCTCCCCCTACCCCTGGATGCCTTTAACATCAAAGTTTATCTATCTCTTTCTTGATATATTCAGTAACTTGGCATCCACAGCGATCTGTGGTGGAGAAATCTTTCCTCATCTCATTTCTAAATAGCTACAATATATCCTGAAATTGTGACCCCCGGCTCTAGACACCTAAATGAAGGAAACATTCTGCACTTAGGCTCATCTCAAACTTCAGTGAATGCAGGCCCAGACAAACTAATTTCTCTTCAAAAGAGGGGTGGCACGGTAGCTCAGTGGTTAGCACTGCTGCCTCACAGCACCAGGGTCCCAGGTTTGATTTCAGCCTCGGGTGACTGACTGTGTGGAGTTTACACATTCTCCCCATGTCTGCGTGGGTTTCTTCCGGGTGCTCCGGTTTCCTCCCACAGCCAAAAGATGTGCAAGTTAGGTGAATTGGCAATGCTAAATTGTCCATAGTGTTAGGTGCATTAGTCAGAGGGAAATGGGTCAGGGTGGGTTACTCTTCGGAGGGTTGGTGTGGACTGGTTGGGCCGAAGGGCATGTTTCTACACTGTAGAGAATCTAATCTAATCAAGACAGTTGTGCCATCTTGGTATCAGCCTATATAGCACTCCCTCTATAGGAAGTATACCTTGCATCAGGTAGGCAAGTAATATTCCAGATGGAGCTCCACTAATGCCCTGTATAACTGCAGTAAGACATCCTTATTTCTGAACTCAAATCTTGTAATGAAGGCCAGGGTACCATTTGCTTCCAAATTGCTTGCTGCATCTGTCTGTCTACTTTCATTGACTGATGTACAAGGACATCCATATTCTCTTGTACATCCACATTTTCCAAGATATCAGCATTTAAATAATATTCTGCCTTTCTGTTTTACACACCAAAGTGTATGACCACATTTAGCCAAATGTTACTGCATCTGCATGTGTCTGCCCACTCACTCAACTTGTCTAAATCACCATGAATCCTCCTTGCAATTCAATTTCCCCAGTTTTGTGTTATCTACAAACTTGGAAAAGTTGAATTTGGTTCCCCAATGTATAATATCTATACATAGCATGAATAGCTGGCACCCAAACACAGATCCTTGTGGTAACCCAAGACTCACTGCCTGCTACCTGGAAAAAGACACATTTAGTCCCAGTCTCTCTTTCCTGTCTGTCAACCAATTCTCAATCTATGCCAATATATGACCCCATGTCCTATGTGCTTTAACCTCTGCCCACCAATCTTTTATGAGAGACATTATCAAATGCTTTCCATAAGTCCAAAATATCATATCCACTGGTTTTCCTTTACCAATTTGACACATTGCATCCTCAAAAGGCTTTCAGCAGATTTGTTAAGTGTGATTGCATTTCATAAACTCATGCTGGCTTTGTTCAATGCAATTAATACATTCCAAGTGTTCATTTATCATGTCTTTTTATTATAGATTCTAAATTTTCTCCACTACTGACAGTAGGCTAACTGTTCTGTAATTCTAATTTTCTTTTTCTCTCGTTCTCTTTTTAAATGGTGAGGTTAATTTGTAGGAGCTGCTCCGGAGTCTACTGAATTTTAGAAGAATACAACCAATCTATTCAAAAATTTCCAAGGCCACTTCTTTTATTACTCTGGGATGTACATCATTAGACTCTGGTGAATTATCAGTCTGTAACCCCATTAATTTCAGTCGCACTTTTTTAAAAATAATACTGATTTCCTCCAATTCTACCCTCTGCCTGGACGCTTGGCTGACCACTATTTCTGGGAGGTTATTTATGTGCCCACTTTTTGGAAAGACTTGAACCAAAATATGCATTGAATTCTTCTGCAATTCCTTTGTCTCCACTATAATTTCCTCAGTTTCTTACTGTCAGGCACCTACATTTGTCTTTACTAATCTTTCTGTATTCATATATTTATAGAAGCTTTTACAGTCAGTTTTTATGTTCCCTGCAATTTTACTCTGATACTCTATTTCCCCCACTTGATCAAACTTTGTCTGCTGCAATGTTTTGAAGTTCTTCTGAGACTTCTTGGAATATTAACAGATTTCTATATGAAGTAAAGTATCCAAAATGTTATGTTGTTACTTAAAGGATCACAAGCTTTGAAAAAACATACTTACCAAAATTAGAATCAAGATATGCTACTGCATGATGAAAACACCATTCTAATAATATGCATATAAAACATTGTTCAGTTATTGACTCTTGCAATTAAAAACTTATCAAAAGCACCAATATATACAAAAAATTCTGAATGATTAAATTTATAAATTT
The DNA here is from genome assembly GCF_037043375.1 of Chiloscyllium plagiosum. NCBI lineage: Eukaryota > Metazoa > Chordata > Chondrichthyes > Orectolobiformes > Hemiscylliidae > Chiloscyllium > Chiloscyllium plagiosum. The sequence goes on from NW_028270142.1 coordinate 12,968,133, forward strand.
AGAAATCTTTTTGATAAGTTACATAAAAGGTTAATTATACCACATCACACTTAACTAAATTGATTTTTAAATGATCATAAAATACTCACATTTTTGATTAGACGGAATTGATAGCGAAGAACAGAGGCCATTATGTGTCTTCGAACTGAATGAAATAAAAGCAGAACTTATTTTAGATTTTGATTAATTATCTAAAGCAGACAGAAAATTATTGAATGTCAAGTTTATCTTTGAAGAACAAAATTAACAAACGTTTTCATGTCAGCAATGTTTAAAAAAGTTCCAAGATGGTTTCCATAAAAATAGGTGAAGAATTGCAAGGTAATTTTTAACAATAAAAAGGTTTATTGTTTACAATTGATCTATATGGGCATTTGGAATTAATTTGAACTGTATTTAAAAAGATCATTTCGATAGGTTGTGAAGTGGATCCTTAGTGGAGTTTGCTATGTGCCCCTCAAATTCTAGTTGGCTTCATGTTTTCTTCACTTCACCTTTGCTTGTAATTTCATTCTTGGCAAAGTTTGCCAATTGGTCAAGGTGACTTTTAAGGCCTTCTAAAAGTTTTCGGAAACTTAGTCTCTTTAATTATCCCCATCTGTTTAAATTCTGACTTAGTATATTTGTTCTCTCACCACCAGGCCCTGAACCTCCATTATGAGGACATGCAGCAAACTGACGAAGAAAAAAAAAATCTCAGGAATAAAGTGAAACTAATATGCCCTCTTTTGAGCAATATTTGTGCAAAGTGCAAGGAAATAAAAGTGAAGTCATTGTGGACTTATCAACAGAATAAGTAAATGGTCAGTTTCTAAATTCAAAGCTAACTGAACCCTTAGTTTTGGTTCACAACCGATTAGGCAATGCTCAGGAGGAGACTCCAAACACCTCATAGGGAATCCAGAACAATTTATCACCTACTGTCACCACAGAGATAAAAATGATCGATGTATAATAAAAGAAATACCAAACCCATATAGTGTGGAAGTAGCAGTTAAGGGTTCCAGGCATCAACTGGACATGGTGGGGTGTATCCCGCAAACAGCATTTCCATTGTCTTTCCTGCTGATTTCTAGGTCCTCTCTCCCCGCAATCCCACCTTGAAAAACACAGCCCTTCTCCTACCAACTTGTAGCCTGTGTCACCCCTTGAGACACTCAGAGCCTGACTTTGTGGCTCCCAGGGCACCACTGAACACAAGGATTGCCTCTAATTAGTCATGCAAAACTTCTGACCCCAGGTTTTTGATTCCAGAGTAAAGCCTGCTGGTATCCTCACTACTGCCACAGTGACTTGTAGGCAGTTGCCATGCAAGATGTCCAACGGCAAAAGGTTTTGCCCAATATATCCGGAAGCCTGCTTAAAAGTGCAAATAGTTTATCCAGATGAAACTGGGGTCTCATTCTTTTACGGCCTTCAGTAAGGTTGTGTTGGGTAAGATCTTCTATATGGTGGCTCTGTAAGCCATATACAGAGAAACCTCGATGATCTGAACGAGATGGGCGTTTGATTCAGATAATTGATTCTTCGGATAAATGATTCAAAGCCTCTCCTCTGGGGCTTGGAGTTTTCTGAAGTTTCCTTTTTCCTTGCGCTGCCTGCCTTGCACCCTCTCACTATCTCAGGGTTTGTTTCTGAGCAGACACACACACTTGTGTGTAAGAGACGTTCCGCATTGCTGAAACCTCCCTCTCCCCCTCAACAGTTCAATTGTATTGACACAGCGAGCACTTGCTAAGTCCTGTCCCCATTCAGAAAACTAGGCAGTAGCACATTGCGCATGAGCTCTCCCACCCTGTCTGCCCCACCCCACCCCCAATGCTGTCCGACCCTCCAACCCCACCCCCTCCCCACCCGCTGGCCGCCCTGCACCTCCTTGCGCCGCTGCCCAACCCCGTCAGCTCAGGTCACCATTCCCTCGCCCCCAACCCCCACACACAGACACATACACACACACTCAACAACTCAATTGAAGAAATTTAACAGACAATAACTGCCAGATCTGCTAAGGACTGAGTAATAAAAAAATGAAGTTTTCCAATGAGCTAATCATAAATGAAATGCTGATTAATCACCAACAATTCTCTCACTGTGTAGGAGAAAGTGAGGACCTCAGATGCTGGAGATCACAGTTGAGAGTGTAGTGCTGGAAAAGCACAGCAGGTTAGGCAGCATCCAAGGAGCCCTTCATCATGTCAGCGTGCTGCTTCATTCCTGATGAAGGGCTTTTGCCCGAAACGTCGATTCTCCTGCTCCTCAGATGTTGCCTGACCTGCTGTGCTTTTCCAGCACCACACTCTCAACTCATTCTCGCATTGCGTATAAATCACCCTGGCTCCAGCCCATTATATCATGGATAATGGGAAATGCTGACTTGCAATCACATGATCAAAGGTAACCTGAAGGAAGTTAAAAGCCAGTCTCGAAACGATCAGGACAGGAGGGAATATTCTTCCACACAGAAGAAAAAAACCCCTGCCTAACGCAGACTGAGAATTCACCAGGGACTATTTTATTTTCACCAGCACAGATTCACTCCGACAAACACTCAACCATAATTTCACCTGGAAATTCAAAGACTTCTGACCATGAGAGAGAAATTATCATTTTACATCTTAAAGGACTGAAATTTGAACACATGATATAGTTCCCCAGTATCCAGCAAGCATGGATCTCTTCTGCATAAAAAAACACTTTTTTTCTGGCTACCATCAGTTCTGAGGAAATGTCAATGGACCAGAAATGTTAACTCTGATTTCTCTCCACAGATACTGCCAGACCTGCTGAGCTTTTCCAGCAATTTCTGGTTTTGTTTCTGATTGCAGCAGCTTTTGGGTTTTATGGAGTATGGGGAGTGTGAATTACATAAATTTGCTAGTTGCACAAGAAGTTCTGTTGATTCTTTACTCTGCATTTCCTATTTACTCACAGGGACATACCTCTCCTACCCCTGTATTACCATTAAGGCTTCTCATATTAACTTCCATTCTACTCAATCTCTCCTTTTGTTTTATTGTAGAAAAAAAGTGTCATGACTGGACAAAGGGTGGCAGGATGGTGGTCCTCACTCAAGGAGAAAATGCTGGAGTTGGCTGGAGAAGAGAATGATCATTCATATGGAATGCTGAGATCTCCAGGAATAACCGAGTATTTACTCTCTTTAAATATGTGTTCCAGATTCTTGTTAAAGTTATATCCATTTGTGATTGAAGCAGTCTCTTCAAATATCCCAAGGATGAAACAAGTTGTAGTGGTCAAGCATTGCCTTTCTCTCACAAGCAATCAACCCCTTGATTCTTGTCACATCAGACATCAGGAATCCTTGAACCATCATGTTGCTGACTGTGGCCAAGGGCACATTGACAACAAGCAACAGGATAGTAGCAGGGCATACCCTGTATAGCTCATCCACACCTACACCCACCTTATGAGTGAAAGGACGGAACCAACAATGATTCTACACATCTCTGTCGGAAACATTTCATTCTATCTTTCAGCTTTTCAAAGGAGAGCCTTACTTTTCAAGGCTGGTAAGTGTATTATGGGGCATTCACATTTCTACTCACTTTTATAATTCAACGGCCTCCCAAGATAAGCTGCATGAAGCATTGCCTCTCTCTCTCTCTAAACACTATCCCACAGAATGATCAAGCATTTTTAGGGCAATTTAGTTTATATACAATTTGTGAAACATTGAAGGCTAACTGATAATGGAAGACTGAAATCCTCAGGATTGCTCCCAACCTGCTGCTTATCATGACAGACTTCACTGCACAACACTGGATATTATATGCTGACTGAAGCCTTAGAAACCACTAAACATCAGTCCTGATAGAGGTTTATAAGATTGTCATTGGCATGGATTGAGTGGAAAATATAAGGTTTTTACTCAGGGTGGAGGTGTCAATTACCAGGGGACATAGGTTCAAGGTGTGTGTGTGTGTGGGGGGGAAAGTTTAAAAGAGATGTGTGAGGCAGGTTTTGCACCCAAAGATGTGCTGCCAGAAGTGGGGATGGAAGTAGATATTTTGAAAATGTGGGTGTACTTTGAGTTAAACGCAGCAGAACTACCGGACACAGCACCAAGTGTTCTCAATAAGGTAACAATGTCACACTTGGTCGAACAACTCGATTAGCTTGTTGCCTGGAGACAAAAACAAATTTGAATATTCGGCCAATCAGTTTAAATTATACCCTGAAAAATACCAGACTCCAATCCAGTTGGAATTTAGTATAGTGACAATCTTAAAAGCCAATGACACGGGGGGATCCAAGATGGCGGCGACCCAGCAAGTCTGAGTCTACAGTGCTCCTCACAAGACTTGGGTAAAGTGGGTCACCCACCCCCACCACACTCACCAAATCATTTATAATAGTTGTTTAATTTAATTATTTGTTTAATATTAAACTTAAACAATTGAATCTTTAATTAAAATGACTAAAGGGAAGGGAGCCCGCAGCTCTCAACAAGCAGGAACCCCTCCCCCAACCTCTCCAGCTGCAGCAGAGGCGTCCACAGCTGCCCCGGGGGACTTACCTACAGTAACAAGCCTTGTGGAGATGATCTCCAAGCTGGATGCGAAGATCGACGCTTTCATCGAGGAGTCCCGAAATCGATGGGACTCACTCTTGGCCGCGCTGCAGAAGCACAACTGAGCTATCCAAGAAATGAAGTGCCGAGTCGGAGGGGCAGAGTTAAAGGCCGCGACCTCCGAAACTACAGCTCAATCGGCCGTGGATCACGTCCGGACTCTCGAACAGCGAGTCCGGACCTTAGAGAATTACATTGACGACCTCGATAATCGAGGTCGTCGAAAAAATATTCGTTTGCTGGGCCTTCCCGAACGGGAAGAGGAAGGCCAGCTTACAGCATTCTTGGAGCAGTGGCTGCCACAACTTTTAAATCTGGAAGCTGGATCAGGCCAGGTAAGGGTAGAATGGGCCTACCGGGTCGCAATACGCGGGCCCGGCTCGAACCAGCGCCCACGCCCGGTCCTGTTCCGGCTGCAGAGCTACAGGGAGAGGCAGATACTCCTAGAAGCCTCTAGAAATCTCGGAAAAGACCCCAAGCTATGATCTATAAAGGATCCAAGATCATGCTATTTCAGGACTTTTCCCCGGCTCTGGTTCGAAAGAGAAAGGCATTCGACGAGGAGAAGAAGCGTTTAAGGGACTTAAATATTCAGTACTCCTTACGCTACCCAGTGACGTTACGCTTTAACCATGAAGGATCCGTATATAACTTCGGATCGCCAGAAAAGGCTAAGGAATTCTTGGACTCTCTTAGATAAACTGTAAGACATAATGGATGTTGGTTTGCCTTTCCCCCCACTTTGGTTTATATCCCCCCTTTTTTTTTTCTCCTACCTTACTGTTTAATATTATCATGGGGGTGGGGAGAGGGATTTGATTTTCTCACCCCCCCCTTGGGGTTGTTTTCTTTTATTATTTTATGTATATATGAGGGATGTATGTATATGTGTGTGTATATATGTGTGTATATATATATATATATATATATATATAAGCTGGGGGGCTTGGTTAATGTTGGTGGGGGGAGGTGGTTACCTTATTCAATTTTACCTCTGTCTCTAGGAGCAGGGTTGTTTTCCCTTGTTATTTTGTATTATTATATTTAATTATTATTTGTTGAGGTGGTAATTTTATAATTATATGTTTATATATGGTATTAACATTACCAAATATATCCAGGTGTTGGTATGGGTGGGGGTAGGGTGCTCACTGTTAACTCTAGCTTTGTATTATATTTGAATTCTCCTCATTTTATTGAGGAATGCCTGGGTCAAGGGTGGGGCATTGGTTGGGAGAGGATATGATGGACTTTTGGAGAGGAAGTGATACCCCCTGGGAACAAGGGAGAAAATCTCCACTTAGATACGTTTTATATTTTTTTTATTTAGAAATAGTTTTTTATTGTATTGTTGTGGGTGTATTAGAGAGATTTTATTTTTGTAAATTTTATATGCTCTACGCTTGGGATGTTCTGGATAGGGTTCCCCCTCCTGAGGGGTCTCGGATTGGCCTAGATGATTATGATTGATCAGTCGGTTAAGTGGTGCACCTGGAATGTCAAGGGGAGTAATTCGCCAGTCAAAAGGAAGAAAATATTATCAAATCTTAAGAAGGAAAGAGTTGATATAGCTCTCCTACAGGAGACACACCTGTCAGATAAAGAACACTTGAAATTACGACAGGGTGGATTTGATCAGGCCATTTTTTCTTCTTTTAGCTCAAAAAGCAGGGGAGTTGTTATTCTTGTTCGAAAGAATTTCCCTTTCAAAATCCTAAAGCAGATAAAAGATGAATCTGGACGATATATCTTGATTAAAGCCCTCATAAATGGAGAGGAATATGGGATTTTAAATTTGTACTGCCCCCCGGCACACCCCTTTAAATTTATAATGGAAGCCTTTGCAAAATTGATGGCTTTTGGTGCCTGTCATATAAATATAGGGGGAGACTTTAATTGTATTATGGATCCGGAAATAGATAGGATTCCCAAGAGTACTGCAGGAGTATCTCCCAGATCTAGACAATTGATGGATCTGAACATAGAATTAGGATTACTAGATGTATGGAGATGTCTTCATCCACAGGGCAGAGATTTTTCTTTCTACTCTAATCCACATAAATGTCATACCAGAATTGATATGTTTTTTGCCCCCTCGATTTATTTAAATTCCATATCATCCTGTAAAATAGGTAGTATAGCAATTTCCGACCACGCTGCTGTATATATGGAAACTAAGGTGAGGAACAATGGGACATCCCCTCGGCATTGGCGTATGGACCCTTTCCAAATGAAAGATAGTAAATTTGTAAAGTACTTCTCTCAAGAATTTAAAACTTTTTTAGAAATTAATTCAGGTACAGCTAGCAACCCGACAATGATGTGGGAGACCATCAAAGCTTACATGCGAGGTTTGATCATCTCCTATTCAGCGACCCAGAAGAAATTGAAGAGAGAACAACAGCGTCTGCTTGAAGCTCGCTTAAAAGCAGCTGAAACAGCATACACTGATAGACCTTCTATTATTAAATTGCAAAGGATTACAGCTCTTAGGACAGCTCTAAACACTACGCTTACTCAAACGGCTAAGAGGGAAATATTATTTGCAAATCAAAGGTTATATGAATATGGCGACAAACCGGGTAGATACTTAGCATTTCTTGCAAAGAAAAAAAAGGCCCCTCAGACTATTACGTCTATCAAGGAAAGTACGGGTATTTTGACTCCTGATCATAAAAAGATTAATGCGATCTTTAGATAATTTTATTCTGAGTTATATAAATCGCAGGATTGTGAAGATAGAACGAGGAGGATGCAGTCATTTTTAAAAAATTTGACCTTTCCAGGCCTAACTCTGGAACAAGTATCGGTCCTAAATGCTCCTCTTACACTCCAAGAAATACTTGATGCAATTAGGCAACTTCAGAGTGGTAAGACACCTGGCCCAGATGGTTTTCAAGCTGAATTCTATAAAGAATTTACAGAAATATTGGCTGGTCCACTTATGGACATGTATAACTATGCATATAGTCAGGGCTGTCTCCCGCCTTCGCTGAAAGAGGCAAATATCTCTCTTATCCTTAAAAAAGGAAAGGACCCAGAAGATTGTACATCATATAGACCAATATCCTAGCTAAATGTAGATTTTAAAATCCTTTCTAAAACGTTAGCACTGACACTAGAAAGGATACTACCACATATTATAAAGGAGGATCAGACGGGGTTTATTAAGGGCCGTAGATCATCCAATAATATTAGAAGGGTTTTGAATATGATTCAAGCCTGTCATCAGAGAAAGATACCAGGAGAGTGGTTTCATTAGACGCGGAAAAGGCATTTGATAGGGTTGAATGGTCATATTTGTTTTACACATTGGAAAGGTTTGGCGTTGGACAGGTGTTTACCAAATGGATCTCAACATTGTATAGTGATCCCAAAGCAGTTGTGGTTACCAATGGATTAGGTTCGGATAGCTTCAGGGTGGGTAGGGGCTGCCATCAGGGATGTCCCCTCTCGCCATTGTTATTTACGCTAATAATTGAACTACTAGCAGAAGCTATACGAGCTGATTCTAATATAACGGCCCCGAGGATTGGTACAGGTAAACATAAAATTACCCTTTATGCAGATGATGTTCTTCTATTCCTCAGTAATCCTTTGATGTCCGTACCTCGCCTAATCCAAGTTATTAATACATTTAGCGCATGCTCAGGCTATAAAATTAATTTTTCAAAATTGGAGGCTATGCCAATGGGTGGCCTTGCTATGATACCCCACAGCGGATGGATCCCTTTTTCCCTTTCGTTGGTCCCTGGAGGGCTTCTTATATTTAGGCATTTTTATCACTCCAGTATTTGGTCAGTTGTATAAGGCTAATTTTGTGCATTTACTGGAAAGGATAAGGCAGGACCTCCAGCGATGGGGAGACCTTCCAATTTCCTGGTTGGGTAGAATAGCACTAATCAAAATGAATGTCCTGCCCCGTCTCCTATATCCTATGAGAATGCTTCCGGTGATGCTGCCGAGGACGGCTTTATGTAAACTATATGGCTGGCTGGGTTCCTTTATTTGGAATCATGGGCGGCCCCTCATTAAGCTGAAGAAGCTACAGCTTCCACAGACAAGGGGAGGATTGGACTTCCCAGACTTTAGGAAATATCAGTTAAGTTCCCTACTAAGTTACATAGCTGATTGGGTCTTGTCTGATCCACAATCTGGTTGGACATCGAGGCCTCTCAAGTAAAATACCCACTTATTAACCTTTTATTCTCAGACAAGAATCATTACAGATCACTGTAAAAACCATATAATACTAAATACAATTAAGGCTTGGAATATAATGCGGCAAAATGAGGGCAACTCACATAAAACATCCCCCTATGCACCGATAGTGGGAGCATGGGGATTCCAACTGGGGTTTACAGATGCCACTTTTAAACTCTGGAAATCCAGGGGTATCTCATGTTTAGGGGATCTATTTAAAGATGGGGTCCTGATGTCTTTTGAACAGCTGCGTCAGAAATTCGGATTACCTAATGGAGACCTCTTTCGATACTTCCAAATTCGAGATTATATACAGAAGAAGACTACGTTATTAGATAGTCTTTATAAATCAGATAGAGAATGTAGTGTCCTACGACCAGTGGGGGTATCTTCCGTAGGTACTATTTATCATTTACTACATGATAAAGTATCGGGAGATATGGATAATCTGCTTAAAACATGGGATCAGGAATTGGGACTAGAAATCTCTATAGAAACGTGGAATGGTATTTTGGAAAATGCTAGAAGAATTACTATCTGTAACAGAACCCAGGCTATCCAGCTGAAGATACTTCATAGGGCCCATATAGCACCGGTTCAACTGGCAAAATTTAAGGCAGGAGCATCTCCAATGTGTCCTAAATGCAAAATAGAGGTGGGCACTCTTGTACATTGCCTATGGACCTGTCATAAGATCCGTAGATATTGGACTAAAGTAGCAAGTACCCTGACAGAAATTTTAGGAACGGAAATTAAAGTGGACCCTGTATCTCTCCTTTTGGGCTTTTTGAATTTTCCCTACCTGGACACGTACGGGAAGAGACTATTTTCTATTCTTTCTTTCTGTGCAAGGAAAAATATTTTGGTGAACTGGGTAGCTGAGGGCCCCCCTGGACTTTCAAATTGGCACAGATTAATTATGGAATGTATTCCCCTTGACTTCCTCACAAATATGGTGCACCGAAAGACCGAATTATTTTATAAAATATGGCAGCCCTTCTTGAATTACATAAATACAGATATTTCGGCTATCCTAACAAGGGCTTTTATTTAATTGAGATTACAAACCTGGTTGGTCCGGGCCCCTCGGAAGAGGAATCCCGCACGAATACGGGTTTTATTACATCTGATGTTAACAAATTCCGAGCATGTAAGAGACTTAAATATACACTCTGGTTATTGTAGGTTAGATTAGTAGATAGTTGAGTTTTTTTTTTTCTTCTTTTTCGTTTTTTTTTGTCTTTTGTTAAATTTTGGCTATTGTATATTTGAGTTAATTGTATATCAATGTTTATATCTGAGAGTTTTGTTTATTTTTGTAAACTTGTAAAAATGTTAAATTTCTAATAAAAATATCTATTTAAAAAAGCCAATGACACAATCTGACGCTTTGAGGATGTACGACCGGGGGAAATTGAACAGTTGAGAGGAGAACTGCCAATCCAACAGCATCTTCACACTGCCCATAAATATAGCTCTCTTAAAAGTACCTTTATTGATCAGTAACCTGTGAAGCAGTATCCCCAAGGAGAAAAGAAAGACCGAAATACAGAGGAGAAACTAAAGCTGCCTGGTTTTGAGATAAGAAGTGTTGTTTTGTAAATCATAATTGGGAGTTTTATCGGACTAGTATTAGAGAAGGGAAGGTAAAAGATAGGTTAGAGTAAGGACTTGTAAATAGTCGTTAGTTAATTATTCTCTGTTATACTTGAAGAAATAAAGTTGTTAATTTTTAGTTTAAATAGTTCTTGGCCACTTGTATTTTCAGATTACTGCACAGTATAAATCTTTTCTGTGTTGCTGGTTTAAATTGAGCAGGAGGGTTTACCCCATGTCACTACATAGACATAATATCAATATTCAAGAAGCATCTGGACGCATACATGAATTGGAAGGGAATAGAGGGATATGGATCCTGTAAGTGAAGACAGTCTTAGTACGGAATGGCAAAATGTGTCAGTGCAGGCTTGGAGGGCTGAAGGGCCTGTAGCTGTGCTGTATTATTCTTTGTTCTAATGGCATGTTATTGTCCTGTCTCACTGAAAACTCCTTTCTCCTGAATAGTGAAGGACCCTGTTAAGTGCAGATATTTTAAGATGGGAGCAACTGAAGAAACTACTTATATAATCATATAGAGGAGTTCTTAAGGTGCAGTGTTAGAGTCCCTCCCTACCTTAGAGCCAGGAGGCCTGGGTTCAAGGCCCACCTGTTCCAGAGGTGGGTCAAAATATCGCTGAACAGGTTGATTAAAATTATCTACAATCATATGCATAAGAAAACATCTGTTCAGCAACAGGGAAGTTCAAGAAGTGCATAAATAACAGCTACATAGCTAGCACAAGAACATGTAGATGAGATGTCTACTTCAGCTTGTGCAGATAAAAAGATCATCAATACACATCATTGCTTGACTAATTGCATATTACTTTCTTGCAACAAAACTCAATGGTTTCTGGTGATGGGACATCAAATCCTCCCCGTTAGCTGAATGGCTCAACCTGAAGCCCAGTCACATGACTGAAATAAAGACAGGAATGCTGGAGAGAGAAACAGAATGAACATTTCAAATCCATTATTGGCTCTTCATCAGAATTCTAGAGTGTGTCTGTTTCAGATTTTCTAAATTACACTATTTGTTTTTATTTAAGTGGCTAAAATCTCTACCTTGTTTGAATCATCTTTAATTATACAACTGTGTCTTTTGATTATCAGTCTTGTAACACCAGAACAGTAAACAGCTCCAGACTTAGCTAAATGCCTACCTCTGGCCTCAACATCTTACAGAAGTCTGATTTCTGGAAACAAACTTGAGTTTTGCCTACGAAGTGAAACAATTCCCAGCTTACTACTAATCAGCAATTTGATTATATCTGAATTCCTGTGAAAAGGACATCTGCGCAAAACTGAATGCCAACTGAAAGAACCTCAACTGGACACTGACTTACTGGATCCTCAAATTTACATGATATCTTTGACTGTAAGAAATTTAGAGTTTCTAAATTCTATCCCTTTCCTTTCTCTTTTTCTTTCTTGGATGCATGTATGTAAGTGTGCATTATGAACCATTCTTCTGAGTTTTAAATGCAGTAGCAAACCCTACTTGTTTTAAACCAAAACAATTTGTTGTTGGATATAGAATAGAATAGAATTAGGTTTACCATCTCATGTACTCACATGAGTGCAGTGAAAAGTCTACAAAGTTACCACTTACAATGCCATCTTAGGTACAACAGTACCTAGATACAGGATCTTAGGAATAAATTAGAAAAGTAAAGAAATAAAAAGTTCAGCATTACAGTGCTTCAAGACATCAGATACAACGGATCTAGGTGCAGGATCTTAGAAATAAATAAGAAATAAAATTTTAAATTCAAATTCACAAACAGGGTTTAGAGATACAAACCTCTGTCTATTTTGAAAGAGAAAAGAAAAATAAGGAAAGAAAATTAAAAACTCTATCTGCTACAGCTAGAACAGTAAATCAAAGGCTGAGAATTTATGGTGTAATTCATTTCTTGATTTTCTAATGCCTTTTTTTTGCTGTGCAAGAAACAAGTCAGGATTTTAGTGCCTGGATGAGCACAACTCAGACAACAGTCAAGAAGCAGAATGACTTCCAGGTCAAAGCAGTCCATTTGATTAACACCACATCCATATATTTGTTGTGGTCGACTGCATTATCATGATGTGTGGTGCTGGAAAAGAACAGCAGGTTAGGCAGCATCCAAGGAGTAGGAGATTTGATGTTTCATCAGGACTTTTGCCTGAAATATTGATTCTCTTGCTTCTCGGTTGCTGCCTGACCTGCTGTACTTTTCCAGCACCACACTCTTGACTTTGATCTCCTGCATCTACAGTCCTCACTTTCTCCTGAACTGTCTGATAATGATGCAGACTGTTATAGACTAGGCCGGACCTATTCTTAAGCAGACAACCTGGACCATAACTTTGTAATTTGTTTCGCTTAACTGTACAGTGAAAATTACCTGGAGTAAGTTAGCTAGGTTGACTACCAGGTTTTAAAACAAACAAAAATTAATTCGCAACATTACACAATGAAACACAAAGAACAGAATAAAGAACCCCTAGAGAACTCAGTATACCCAAACTAGACTTAATTGTGCTGTTCCGAATATACACAACAGTCCCAATAAGCAAACCCCCTTAAAAAAAATATGAATGGAACAAATGCTTACAGGTTTAAGTTAGAAGGGCAGAAGGATAGAGAGAGTTTCGCAGCCTGTTTCCACACAGCTGAACTCCTAACTAGTTCTGGACCTAACTGTTTAGCTAGAGAGCTGACCACTCCCCTTTCATTATACAGGTCACTTGTAAAACATGACCACTTTGGCCTGAAATCTCATTTGTTTACATATAAACAAATGGCTGCTCAAAATCCTTTTTCATCTCTACCAAACTAATCACCTTGGAGCCGGGAGAGTTTTATTACCCCTCTGAGAAAAATCAAGGACACAGTATCCTGAGAAAAGGAACACCTTTCAGAAAAAAGGGAGCAGCTTTGTGACAAGATTGAGATGTGACGAAAAATGTCTCTCCAGTTGGCTACATCTTACCTACCCATCAATAATGTCATGGTGGCAATTTGGTACTCATCACTCAATATCATGTAACATTGTTCTGTCCCTCTCATGTTTAATTTAAAGTTCTCTTGTTCTCTCCCATCTTTGCAAGTATGGTAAAAGTTTTCTTACCAAGAATACTTTGCTGCTTTCCATCTCTTAGCTTCTGCACTGACAAAATTCTCATCATCAGTTATTTCACCCTCCATCTCAATATATCATGCTATTTTCCCTGAGTTCATGACTTATTTGTCCTCCCAAACCTGTTCCTCAATGTAAACATATATTAACAGTCATCCTCATAACTCTGCCTCACTGCTCACAATGTATCAATCATAGATAAAGCCATCTCTGATCACTTACTAGAAACACTTTCCATCCACATCCATCTTCTAACTTTACATTCTTCTGGCCTTAGAAAGAAACCTTCCCCCAATTTGCCTACAACTATACAGTGAAAACTACCTAGTCTGTGACTGCTGGAATGCCTCATTTTGGCAGCCATAGATTTGATGCACAATATAATTCTGCACCACCTAGTCCCAAATTAAACTAGTATTCTCTCCCATCTTAGCCATTCTCCTCATTCAGCTTTCATTTCCACTTGATTAAATCCAAGGGTGCAGATTTATACTCTGGACAATGGTTCAACACGAAGTCTATTAGATCCGAGTTTCATTGGCCTATAACTGCTCACTATTTCTTTATTAATTTAACTTGCAAAAATGACGTTTGGATTTTTTTTCCTATTGCAAACTATCATCTTAAATCCCTTCTTTCTGATTATTCCGTCCTCAACTCCAACAATATGTGAGTGTGTTCAGGGTCAGCTGACCTTCATTTCATTAGCACCCGTGTCCTAAATTCCTCAAAATAATTCCTTGATGTTGTTCCCACCCACATCTGTGACCATACTGAAAAACTCCATGCTTATTTCATTATTTCCACAGCTCTTATCAAGATCACAAATTATATCCAATATAACTGCTAATGACTGTGACTGCTCCTTCCTTGACCTCAATGACACTTTTCTTTTTCCTTTGAGATGCTTCTAAAACTAAACATTTTGAACAAGTTTTTGGCCATTTGCCTTAGTAGTGCCTGTGTCACTTAAATTATGCTTTATAATACTGTGAACCACCTTGGAACATTTTATTCCATTAAAGATATTACGTAAATGTAAGTTATTATTGGAACAGAGGAGGACAAAGGGATACAGAGGGATGAATCAAAGAAGAATTTGAAAACAAAAGGATAAGAATTTTAAAATCAAGGTTTTGCTTAATCAGGAACCAATGCAGGACAGTCAGCGTAGTGTAATGAACAAACAGGGTTTGATGTGAGCGAGTACAGGCAGCAGATTTTTAGATAACCTCAAGATAATGCAAGGTGGAAGATGGAGGCCAACCAAGTGTGCGTGATGTAATGTTCAAGTTTAGAGGTGACGAATGGATGGATAAAGTTTTCAGCAAGATTGAGCTCAGGCAAAAGCAGAGTCAGATGATCGTGCAAAAGCAAAATATTATGAATGCTGGACATCTGAAATGAAAAACAAAGTGCAAGACAATCTTAGTAGGACCAGCAGCATCTGTGGAGAAAGAAAGAGTTAACATTTTGAGTCCAGTATGATTCTACTTCAGAACTGGTGTTGTCAGATGATGTTGCAGCCATGGGACTAGGAGCCTTACTGATGGCATGAAGGTGAGACCATAAACTCAACTTGGAATCAAATATGACATCACAGTTGAGAGCAGTTAGGTTCAATCTTTGACATTTGCCAGAGAGAGGGACTGAAGCAGTGTTTAGGGAACAAATTTAAGGCAGGGACAGAAGATAATGTAAAGTTGAAGAATATTTTTGCTCATTTGATAATAACTATTAATGAACAATTAGACAGTTCAGAGATAGTGGAGGGGTCAAGTGAGATGGTATCAGCATTAGTTTATATATATGCTATGTTTTTGAATGATGTTGCCAAGTATAAGTATGTAGGTAAGAGGTAGTATGGGGCCAAAGAAATAATCTGGGGAGACATGAGATGTAATTTTGTGACAGCAGAAAACTAAACCACTACGAATTATTCTTTCGTTAGAAAACAGGTTAATAAACTCATTAAAAAACACAAAATCATATTAATGTTAATTTATACATGAATCGAATTCAAAACTGGGGATATTTTGCTAAACTTATATAAAACTTTTTAATGGTGTTGTTATTCTGTGTGCTATTTTAGTTAAAGAGGTGTTAAAAAAAACTTAGAAAAATGATACCAGAACTACCTGGTAAAGTGAACAAATTGATGAACTTTTCTCTTCAAAATAAATAACCTAATATCATTCTTTCAATCTTGCAAGGTTTTATAGAGTACTCACAAAAAGAATGTTCCCAGTTGTGGGGAAGAGTAAAACTAAAGGTCATCAATATTAGATTGTCTCCTAGAAATCTAATTACAGTCAATAAAGTAGATTGAAGGAAAGGATTTTAAAGTATTTATTTATTTCTGCTCTTACCTGAAAGCATGAGTTTCAGGTGCACCATCTGTAAATTCTTTGTGTGACTGCTGAACATTTTTAGTCTTACACCCCTGAATTCCATTTGCTTGAGTCACTGTTGGTATTTTAACGTTTTTGTCATTTCTTTTTAACTCAGAGGAAAGAACTGCAAATGAAAGGAAACATGCCTTTGTGTTTAAGAATCATTCATGACACAAGAATAATATAGACATTGATAACCTTGAAAATTGATCACAATTTTAACATATTGGACAAATGAGTATAATATATAATTCTGCTCATTTGATTACTTTAGATATCAATAAAGAAAAGAAGAATGTGGGGGATGATGGTGGTGCAGTGTCAGTGTCATTGGATTAATAATCTGGACGTCAAGGTTAATGCCAAGGAAATTTGGGTTTAAATCTCACCATGGCAGCTGGTGGAATTTGGAATTCAATTAATAAATCTGAAATTGAAAGCTAATCTCAGTAATGATAACTATGATCATAGGCTGTTATAAAATTCTCCTCTGGTTTACAAATTTCCTTGAAGGAAGACAATTTGCCATCTTAATCCTACACACAATTCCTGACACACAACAATATGATTGACTCTTACCTGCCTTCCGAAATGGCCTAGCATCTCATTCAATTAACGGGAAATTAAGGACAAATAAAAGTGACCTCCACATCTAATGAAGGAACACAAAGATATGAACGTTTGAGTATAACCATTCCAACCTAAAGGGGGGAGGGAAGTACCCATTGAAGCATAGGGAATATTTCCACAGTCAGGATTAAGACAGCTTTTTAAAAAGATCTACAAATGCTAATCAATGTACTACAGTAAACCACAATTAGCATTACCATAATTTTTTGGTATCAATCACAAAAATGGAATTATTTCTTGAAAGCAAGGTAGTGAGTGGAGAAACATAAATAACTTTTAAAAATGCCAGTTCTGCACATTGTCTCATTTTCCTCAGAGTATGTTGCATTCATGGCTTTGTACATAGGCAATATATGCTGGCTAGCCAATGAAACCCATGCCTCATGAGCAAATATATATAAAAACACAATCAAAACATGATGAATCTTACAAATTGGCTTCTGGATGCCAACCTGAAAAAATATGTCCAATGTTTAGTACCCTTAAATGCAAAAATGGATTAAGGTGCATAGGCCAGTGATTAAATTCCTATCTCTTGTCAGATGATAGAACTCTATCCATCACCAGTTCGGATAGCCATAACTAAATAGAAGAAACCTCACTCTGATTGATCAGTCCTCAAGAGTAAGATGGAATGGTGTTGACCTGTCTGACTTAACTAACAGTACACTTAGTCAGTCAGAGAAAAGTGACTCCGTTCCTATCACTGCTTTACAGCCATATAATCTTAAAGGTAAATTTACTTCCCTAAATTACTCCCCTAAAATGATACCTGTACTTAGTTGTACCTTACAACTCGATATGTATTTGAACTTACATGAGGCAGACACAGATAAACTTCATGCGGAGCATTGTGAGGAGCACAAATTTACAGTAAAATTGTTCAGAATATTGCAATTCTGATGTAAAGTGCATCATATGTATATATTAAGCTAATTTATTTTCAAGTTTCAATTTTGAACTAATGACCTGTGGGTTTTGGTCTGTAGTGATTGGAATCAGGTTGACCTCATTGACTACGAGGTCAATGATTGGGGTTGTTAACCTGGACCGATCAGGAAAGCCCTGGCTGACTGATATAAACAGAAGATTCAGAGCCTCTTCAGTTTAGGGGACTGACTCTATGCTGGTTGGTGTTATAGTCAGTGTGTTACTGTTAGTTTCTGCTTTCCTTTTTTTGGGAGGGGGGAAAAACCTGATTCCTGAACTGTCTAAATTACTTAGCTAGTTTGTTAACTGGCATTCCTTTTAGTGAGGACTGATTGTTAAACTCCTGATGTGCATAATGTGTTTCAGGTGAAACTCAGTTCTCATTAGGGGATTGTTGTTTCACTGGCTGGTTACAGTCTGTGTTAACTTTTTTCTTGTATGAGAAGGGTAATGTTAACTTTGTAGTAGGGCTTAGCCCTTGGACTCTAGTTTTCTTCTGTTTTTTTTTTGTCTTCACTTTTTATTGGTGTTGGGACTGAGCCCTTGTAAAAGACACATTTGACCAGAGGAGCTGTTCCTGTAGGGAGGCCTAGCCCTGGGACTGGGCCTCTGAAGGTTGAATGTGTGTGTGCTGGAGGTGAGCACTTGCTGTATCCTGGAGTTTTGGGGAAGATCTAGCCTTCAGGAGTGGACCAAAAACCCTTGAGTTAATTGCACCTTTAAAATGTACTGTTCCTGTGAGTGGCCCTGGCTCTCCAAGGATGTGTCAGGACTCCATGGAGACTGAACACCTGTGTGCTGTGCATTTGCTGCCTTTGGGAGTGGACTCTGCAGTTTGGAGTGGACTCCATTTTGGATAATGCACCTCAAACTGGAGTGGACTCCATTCCTGGGAATGGACTCTGTATTCTGAAGATTCTACATTTGGACTGTGTACCAGAAAGGACTGTTTTTTTGGCAACTAACTGTATTGTGGTGTTTGTTGGGTTATCACCTGCACTGTCTTGTGTCCCTGGGTCTGGTAGGTCTTACTGTGAGTTGGGAGGCTCATGGGTTGTCCTGAAAGTGCTCACCCTGACAGCTGGATGGTGGGTAGGCTGTTCTGAGCCCTGTTGTCCCAAGGGGTGATTGGGACGGCTGTCCTAGAGGTGGTTGAAAGGTCTGAGCAGCTGAGAGCCAGAAGGCACGTAGGGCAGGCTGAGATCCAGAAGGCTTGTGGGCTACCCTGCATGCTGTCCCCCAAGAAAGGGGGTGGGCTGTCCTAGAGGTGGCCGGAAGGTGTTCCAGGATGGCCCACTGGCTGGATGGTGCATCAGGGTGTGAGAGCCTAATGGTACGTAGGGGCAGACGAGCCAGAAGATGGATAGCTGTCCTCGGTGCTGTCACCCTGGGCAGGTACTGGGACTGGCTGCCCCAGAGGTGGTTGAAAGGTGCTGAGGGTGGTTAGTGAAGCTGGAAGGTGGGTAGGCCATCCTAACTGCTGTTACCCTGGATGGGTACCAGGGTGGGCTGCCCTAACCGTGGTCGAAAGGTGTCAGGGCAGACTGAGAACTGGAAGGGACATAGGGTGGACCAAGAGCTGGAAGGTATGTAGGGGTGGGCTGCCTCAGTGGTTGGAAGGTGAGAGATGGCTTGCTGGGTCTGTATTGTATGTGCTGTTTATGTAACTGGATTAGCTTTTTGTGTATAAATGTCATTGTCACTGTCTTTTATATGTGGAACTTGGGTTTGAGGTCTGTCCTCCTCTCCATGTAAACAGGTTGAACGGTAGGGTTTGGGGGCCTAGCTTTGCTGCTCCCCTCCCTTGTTAAATACAGCTGTAAATGTTAACTGTTTAGTAATTTGTTTAATAATATAACCAGGAGACTTGCAGTCCCCTCAGTTTAGGGAACTGGTGCTGTGTTGACTGGTTCAGTCAATCAGGAAAGCCTTAGCTGACTGATAAACAGAGGAGACTAAATCTCCTAGTTATAAGGGATGGACTCTGTGCCACAGTCAGTGTTACAGTTGCAGTTGGTTTCTGTTTTTTTGGAGGGGGGAAGAGAAACCTGATTCCTGAACTGGCTGAATTACTTGGCCAGCTTGTTAACTGCTATTCCTTTGAGGTCTGATTTCTAACTTCCTGATGTGTACAATGTGATTCAGGTGTAACTCAGTTCTCATTAGGGGATTGTTGTTCACTGGCTGGCTGCAGCCTGTGTTACTCTTTTTTTCTCTTTGAGAAAAGGACAAATGTTTTTATGGCAGGGCTCAGTCCTTGGGCTCCAGTTTTTTGTCTTCACTGTTTTTGGTGTTTGGATTGAACCCTTGTGAAGAAATACATCTTACCAGATGAGTTGTTCCTGTAGGGAGGCCTAGCCCTGGGACTGGGCCTCTGAAGATTGAATACCTATGTGCTGGGAGGTGTGCACTTGCTGTATCCTGGAGTTTGTGAGAAGACCTTGCCTTCAGGAGTGGACCAAAGCCCTGAGTTAACTGCACCTGTTATGTTCCTGTGACTGAATCTGGTTCTCCAAGGATGGGCCAGGACTCCATGGTGACTGCACACCTGTGGTGTGCATTTTCTGCCTCAAGAGTGGACTCTGCCCTTGGTTGTGGACCCTGTTTTTAGCAGTGGACTCCATTTCTGACAATGCACCTTGTAAACTGGAGTGGACTCTGCATTCCTGGGAATGGTCTCTATATTTTGAAGACTCTATATTTGGGCTCTGTACCAGAAAGGATTCTGTTTTTGATGACTAACTCTATCATGTTGCTTGTTGGGTCTATCACCTGCACTTTTGTGTATTACTGGGTTTGGCAGGTCTTACTGTGAGCTGGGAGGCTCATGGGTCATTGTGAAAGCTGTCACCGAGAGCCAGAGGGTGGGTAGGCCACCCTGATGCCAGTCTCCCTGAGAGTCAGAAGGTGGAGCACTGTCATCCTGAGAAGGGGTAATCTGGATGGGCTGTCCTAGAGGTGGTCTGAAGGTTAGTGGCCGAAAGCCAGAAGGTGCGTAGGGGCAGGCCAAGAACCAGAAGACTTGAGGCTGTCCTGTGTGCTGTCATCCTAGGGGGAAAAGGATGGGCTCACCTAGAGGTGGTCAGAAGGTGTCAGGGCAGTCCATGTGCCACATGGCACATCAGGGTGGGTGAGAGCCCAATGTACGTGGGGGCAGACCAAGAGACAGAAGGCAGGTAGCCATCCTCCATGCTGTCACCCCAGTTGGGTACTGGGGTGGGCTGTCCTAGAGGTGGTTGAAAGGTCAGGTGGACTGAGCCAGAAGGTGCATAGGGGTGGGCTGCCTTAGTGGCTGGAAGGTGGGAGGGACAGGGGCTTGCTGGGTCTGTATTATATGCACTTTCTGTAATTGGATTGTCTTTATGTACAAATGTCACTGTTGCTGTCTTGTAACATTTGAAACTGGGATTTGAGGTTTGTCGTCCTTTCCCTGTAAACTGGTTGAACAGTAGGGTTTCAGGGCCTGGCTTTGCTGCTCCTTTCCCTTTATAAAATTGCTGGTTTTTTTGTATACAGCAGTTAATGTTTGTTTTTTGTAAACTGCTTTGTAATTGTTTAAAATAAATATAACCAGGAGAATTGGAGTCTCCTCAGTTTAGGGGACTGACTTTGTTGACTGACTCAGTCAATGTTACTGCTGCTTTTGGTTTAAAAGGAAATCTGATTCCTAAACTGGCTGAACCATATAGCAAGTTTGTTAACTGGCATTCCTTTTTAATTGAGGCCTGACTTTTTAAACTGGCTGATTTAAACAGTGTATGTGCTACAGGTGTAACTCAGTTTTCCTAGGGAACTGTTTAACTGGCTAGGTTACTTCCTGTAACTTTTTCTCTTTTTTAATTTGAGAAAAGGACTACATTGATTTTGTGGCAGGGCTTGGCCCTTGTACTTCTCAAAAAAAATTCACTTTTTTGACATTTGGACTGAGCCCTTGAGGAAAATACATCTTTCCAAGATGAGCTGGCAAGTTTGTGGATTACTAGACCAAGATTGAACACCTGTGTGCTGGGAGGTGAGCAATTGCTGCATCCTGGAGTGGACTCTGCATTGTGGAGTGGACCAAACCACTGAGTTAACTACAATGTACTATGTTCCTGTGAGTGGGCCTGGCCCTTTGGATGGACCAGGTCTCTAAAGACTGTGTGGCATGGACTCTGCCTTTGGGACTAAACATTGTCTTCGGGACTAGAACAAACTCCTGAGTTAACTGCAGCTTCACAATGTACTGTGTTCCTGAGTGGGCCTGTTCTCTCTGGAAGGGCCAGGCCTCTGGAGACTGAACACCTGTGTGCTAGGAGGTGAGTATTTGCTACATCCTGGACTACATTTGCTACATGGACTCCTCTACTGGAAATTGTATTGAAGATTTTTGGGTGTGGTCACCCAAAGTGCAGTCCAGAGTGGGCTAGTCATTACATGGGGTGGCTGGGAGCTGGATGGTCAAAGACTGGCCTGGGGGAAAGCTGGCTGGTGGAGGGGGAGAGTCTTAGTATACAAGGTGGCTGGGGGCTACGCAGCTGACACAATCATCATAGGAAAGCATGTCAAGGGAGGGGCAGCCAGTACACAGGCTGGCTGGAAGCAGGATGGTTGACCAGCCTGAAGGAAAGTGGGCCTGTCAGTATGCTGGATGAGGAAACTGAAAGCATCTTTGCAGGAAAGCTGGTATAGGGCAGGCTGGTCAGTATGTGAGGCTGAACCAGGTGGCTGACTTCCTTCTGTAGGAAGGCTGACTTGGGAGGGGCTAGTCAGTACACAGAGGCTGGGAGTCTGACAGCTGATGGCTAATCTGTAGGAACGCTGGCCAGGAGAAAGGGTCAGCAAGGTTGCAGGGTGGCTAGGTGCTAGAAGACCAACTGCTTGACTGTAGGAAAGCAGGTTGGGGGGTGGTTTGGTTAGTACATGGGGTGACTGGGAGCCAAAAGGCCAACCAGCTTGTAGGAAAGCAGACTTGGGGAGTCAGTAAGCAGGGCAGCCAGAGACTGGAAGATTAGCCAAGGACTGTCTGATCAGTATGTGGTATGGACAGGTTTTTTACATTAGGTCTGTGTTCTATGCACACTGCACTGTGGTTTGGCTTTGCTGCCCTTTCCCATGTACATAGTGTTTGGTGAACTGCTTTGTTAACTATTTAAAACTTAGAAATTTAGTTTCTTTAAGAACCTGATACCTAAACTGGCTGGTTTACAAAGGCAGTTTTGTTAACTGGTATTCCTTTTTTGGAGGACTGATTTCTCACTGCCTGATCTTCAGTTAGTGTTTCAGATGTAACTCTGTTCTCAGGAACTGTTCTTTAACTGGCTGGTTAGAGCCTGTTACTCTTTCTCCTCTTTCCCCTCCCCCCCCCCCCCCCCCCCCCCCCCTTGAGAAAAGGACTGACTTGTGTGGCAGCGTTTAGCCCTTGCATTCTAGGTTTTTTGGTGTTTGGACTGAGCCTTTTTAGAAAATATACCTCCTTTTCAGATGAGCTGTTCCTGTGGGTAGGCTGGCCTTTGTTGGTGGACTAGGCCTCTAAAGACTGAACACCTGTGGGTGCTAGGTGAGCATTTGCTGCATCCTAGAGTTTATAAGTGGACCCTGCCTTCAGGAGTGGACCAAACCCCTGAGTTAATACCACCTTTTTTAAAAAGTAGTACTTCTGAGTGGGCCTGGTTCTCTCTGGATGGGCTAGGCCTCATGGAGATTAAACACCTGTATGTGCTGTAAGGTGTATTTGCCTCCTTCAGGAGTGGACCCTGCCTTTGGTTGTGGACTCTGGGTTTTTAACAATGGACTCTGCAGTTTGGAGTGGACTCTATATTTCTGACAATGTACTTTACACTCTGGAATGGACTCTACATTTTGAAGAGAACAGTTTGGTTTCTTCCTGTAATAGAAAGGACTGTTGTTCTGTTAGCCAAGCTGGGAATTTGTGTTGCAGACATTTTGTCCCCTGTCTAGGTGACATCCTCAGTGCTTGGGAGCTCCTGTGAAGTGCTTCTGATCTTTTCTCTGGCATTTATAGTGGTTTGAATCTGCTGCTTCTGGTTGTCCATTCCAGCTGGCTGCTGCAGTGGCTGGTATATTGGGTCCAGGTCTATGTGCTTGTTTGAATCAGTGGATGAGTGCCATGCCTCTAGGAATTCCCTGGCTTTTCTGTTTGGCTTGTCCTATAATAGTGTTGTCCCAGTCAAACTCATGTTGCTTGTCATCTGCATGTGGCTACTAAGGATAGCTGGTATGTTGCTTCATGACTAGTTGGTGTTCATGGATGCAGATTGTTAGCTGTCTTCCTGTTTGTCCTGTAGTGTTGTGCAGTCCTTGCATGGGATTTTATATACTACATTGGTTTAGCTCATGCTGGATATCGGGTCGTTTGTCCTGGTGAGTTGTCTGAGTGGCTGTTGGTTTGTGCTGTTATGAGTCCTAGTGGTTGTAGTAGTCTGGCTGTCAGTTCAGAAATGTTCTTGATGTATGGTAAAGTGGCTAGTCCTTTGGGTTGTAGCATGTCCTCATTCCATTGTCTTTCCCTTAAGCATCTGTGATGAAATTGTGGGGGTATCTGTTTTTGCCAAAAACATTGTAGAGGTGTCCCTCTTTTGCAGTTCTGGTGTGCTGCAGTGTTGTGGCCCTTTAAGTGTCTTGATGCAACTTGCGTTGGGGTGGTTGTCTTTGTAGTTCAGGATTTGGTCTGGCTTTCCCGTATACCTTTGAATTCTCTGTTCAGTGTTCTCTATACCATGTCTAGGAATGGGAGTTGGATGTCCTTTTCTTCCCCTCCTAGAGAATCTGATTCCTGTGTTGATCTGGTGTATGTTCTCTCTTTGTGGTTTTTTAATGATTATAAAGGTTGCATCCACATATCTGACCCAGAGTTTGGGTTGAATTTGTGGTAAGACTGCTTGTTCTAATCTTGGCAGAAGCTGTAATGCAAGGAGTCCAGAGATGGGTGAGCCCATAGATGTGCCATTGATTTGTTCATATTTGGTTGAATGTGAAGGCACAGGTCCAGTAATTTGAGTATGCAGTCTTTGTTAGAACAGACAAGACAGTGAACCCATGTCCAGTAGGTTGGCTATGTTTCTCTGGCTAGGGTTTTGTCAATAGTCATATGTGGACAACTTTGTAATCATTAAACACAAATAGAGAACACACCAGATCAATGTCACACTCGCAGGAATCCAATTCACTAGCGAGGGAAGAAAAGGACCACCAACTCCCATTCCTAGATGTGATGGTACAGAACACTGACCAGAGAATTCACCACAAAGGTATACAGAAAGGCCACACAGACCAAGTCCTAAACTACAAAAGCAACCACCCCAACACCAAAGCAGATGCATCAAGACACTTCAAAAATGCCACCATACACTGCAGCGCACAAGAACTGCAAAAGAGGAAGAACACCTCTACAATGTATTCACCAAAAACAGATACCCCCCACAATTTCATCAACAGATGCCTAAGGGAAAGACAACAGAATGAGGACATGCCCCAACCCAAAGGACTAGCCACTTTACCATACATCAAGAACATTTCTGAACTGACAGCCAGACTACTACAATCACTAGGACTCATAACAGCACATAAACCAACAGCCACTCTCAGACAACTCACCAGGACAAAGGACCTGATACCCAGCATGAGCAAAACCAACATCGCATATAAAATCCCATGCAAGGACTGCATAAAACAAGACAAACAGGAAGACAGCTAACAATCCACATCCATAAACACCAACAACACTACCAGCTATCCTTCGTAGCCACACACAGATGACCAGCAACATGAGTTTGAATGGAACAACATTTTAAAGGACAAGCCAAACAGAACAGCCAAGGAATTCCTAGAGGCATAACAATCATCCACTAATTCAATCAACAAGCACATTGACCTGGACCCAATATACCAGCCACTGCAGCAGACAGCTGGAACTGATAACTGGAAGCAGCAGATTCAAACCACTAAATGCCAGAGAAAAGATCAGAAGCACTTCACAGGAGGCTCCCAAGCACTGAGGATGTCACCTAGACAGGTAAAAACATCTGCAACACAAATTCCCAGCTCGGTGAACTACAACAAGCACCCTAACTACAAATCTCTGCACCTTCTTTGAATAGAAGGGATTGTTTGTGTCTGTCTTGTTGCTTTATCAGTGTCTTGTGTATCCCTGCATCTAGCAGGCCTTACTGTGAGCTGGGAGGCTCCATAGCCATCCTGAAGCTGGAGGGTGCATAGGCTCACCTGCCCACCTGAAAGTGGGTAAGGCTGTCCCAATGCCAGTCACTCCCAAGAGCCAGAAGGTGGATAGGCCATTGAGTGTGCTGTCTGAAGGCCTAATCTGAATAGGCTGTCCTTGAGGTGATCAGGTGTCAGAGCAGCTGAGAACCAGGTGCAGGCCAAGATGGGGAAGGCTTGTGGGCTGTCCTACGTGCCTTCACGCTAGAGGTGGCCAGGTGGCATGTCAGGGTATGAGTGTGAGATGGTACATAGCAGCAGACTGAGCCCCAAAAGGTGGGTAGGTTGTCCAGAGTGCTGTCACCACTGGACAGACAGAGCTAGAATGGGATGTATAAGTACTTGTCTTTTGCACAGACATACTCATCCATGAAGATGGGGATGTTTTTGTAGGCTCTGCTCTTAAGTGCACACCACCATTCATGATTGGATGTAGCAGGACTGCAGAGTTTTGATATGGTTGACTGGCTGTGGATCACCTAGCTCTGTATTTCTGCAAATATTTTCGCCTTCCCTACAAAGGGGCACCAAGAGTCCGAGAAGGTGGTCCTCTTGCTGCAACTAGTGTTTTAAGGGAAGGCCTTTGCCCTAGAAACTCAACATTGGGAGAGTGTATATCTGCATTCTGTTCCCAAACTACCCTGAAGGTTGGCAGCAGGAAAACATAAACTAAGATGGATGAACTACCATCTAGGTAGTTGCAAGTAATGGTAGTAATAATCCACCAGCAAAGTTATGCAGATACTAGAAATCTAAAGTAAAAACACCAAATTCTATGATCACTAAACCAGTCAGGCTGCATATGTGGACAATGCAGTAGTTAGCACTACTGCCTCTATACCAGAGACCTGGGTCCAATTCCAGCTTTGGGTGACTGAGTTTGTATGTTCTTCCTGTGTCTGTGTAGGTTTCCTTCACAGTCTAAAGATGTGTAGGGTATATGGATTGGCCATGCTAAATTGCCCTGTAGTGTTCAGGACTATAGAGGCTTGTGGGTTAACTATGGTAAATGTGGGGTCACAGTAAACAGGCAGGATGCTCCTCTGAGTGTCAGTACAACCCAATGGTCTGAATAGCCTCGATCTCCTCAAATTTTAACTTTTTCATAGAATTGCTAATTAAGAACCTTTTTTGTCTGTTATTATTGTAATGAAGTGATTTACAAAACCACCTTACACCTGGGTCATGATTGTAGCTCTTTAAGCTAATTGCTGAAAGCCTTCAGCTTGTGAAAATGACAATCTTCCTGTTGTGTTCTCTCCTTTGCATATCTAACAGTAGGTTAGAAAAAATGTGGTGGGAAAGAGACTTCACCTGGAAATTCCTTTTAATTTCGAGTTTAATTGCTTCCTGTCCCAACCACTTCAACCTGTCATGAGAAACAGCTGGATCATGTCAAGATACCAGATCAATGACATTTTTTCAAATCATTATCTCTATTCTGCCTAACAAAGATCCTCATCTGGGCCTCTGAGTACACACTGGAACCTGGTGTGGCCACCCACTCTTGCTCACTGTGCTGACGCCAACACCATACTAGGATACATATTATATACAATACCAGTATTTGAGTCAGTGGCTGCCACTGTCAGATCAAGTGACAGCACCTCATCCTCTGTACTGTGTTGTAGCTCTTTCTCTCTCCTCCTTTGGGTTGCCATTGATCCTGAAGGTAGAAAAATCAAAGTTGTGAAGAGTGGAGTTGACAGTTGGAAAGAAAATGGTCTAATCAACTCTCTCAACAGCCTTGAACAGAAAGGTGAGTTGGGAGCTGAGGAGCATATGTTCTCAGCAATGCTGGATGATTATTGCAGCCAACCCATGAGCTGAGTGTCATCTCCTCTGTAGCACTCAGAAAATTCAGCCTTTTTTGTACCTAACAGGTTTATTCCCTTCTAAGGTGCACCACCTCTTGCTCAGAGCAGAATGCCAAACATTACAGCACTGTTTGGATAATGTGCTTGCCATAACTAATAGCTGGAAGTATGTGGAAGCAATGAAAGACTTACAAATCCTGTAAGCCACACACAAACCTGGAGGATAAAGTATATCCGGATGTTAGATATGCATCCTGATACCAGGGACTGTGGCTAGTAAATGTGGATAAGCTGCAATGAGTAGCATGAGAATCTAGTGGATAAGAGCTATCATTTATTTTTGTTGTTTCATGGTATGCTGGGGTTGCTAGCAAAGCCAGCATTTTTACCGCAACCCTAATTGCCCTCTAACAGCTGCAGTCTAGCTGGTGTAGGTATGCCTACAGTCAGGAAGGAAGATCCAAGATTTTGACTCACTGAAGGAATGGTAATATAATTCCAAGTCTGGATGGTGCATGGCTTGTATAAGGGTAGCTAAGGTGGTGATGTTCCTATGTAGCTACCACCTTCTTCCTCCTATTAAGTGGTGTAGATCAAGACTTTGGAAATTGCTGTGGAAGGAGTATGGTGAGTTGCTGGAAGTGCATTCTGAATATGGCACATACTATTGTCTCTAGCTTCTTCCAGGAGTGTTTCACAATGTAGTAGGTGGGGTGCCAATCAAGTGGGCTGCCTATCTTCTTGAAGTCTTTGTAGCCACAATTTTAGATATTTTCTAATCTGATTTTTCAGACATGGTGTTATGTATTTCCAAATCCAAGCCTCCTGATTTAAAGGTAGGGTTTTTGGTGGCTTGTAAACTCCAAATCACCAGTTTTGGTAACAAACTGATTACATGATTTTGAGGTAATGGAAACTGAAAGAACTGAATGCTGTAAACAAGATAAGAATTGCTGGAAGAGCTCAGCAGGTCTGACAGCATCTGCAGAGAAATCAAAGTTAATCTTTCTGGTCTCGTGACCCTTCATCTAATGGAAGTTATCTGATCCAGCATCTTTGTCACTCTTCAACAGTGTTATTTTCTACACTAACTTATTTTGCTTAATTTTTGTGTGATCCTGTCCCTGATGCAATACCAGCTTTCTTGATTGACTGTAGTATTGATTTCTTCAACTGAAAATACTGGTACAAAGTAACTAATTTGACCTGTTCAACACTTATTTAACCATGTCACTTATTAGATAGAGATCTGCATTGTGTGATCACCCTTCTTTTTGTAACTAATTGTGAAAATGTTTTGATTGATTTTGCAATCCCTTAAGTATTCCTTTGTGCTTTTGAACTACATTGTAGTGTTTTTTTCTTTTTGCTTCTCTTTCTTTTCCAAATACCAGAATCTGAGTTATTTTATGCATTTTTGGCTCTGAGCCTGTTCCATTAGTCAATAAGATGATCACTGATCTAATTGTGGTCTCATCTCCACTTTCCTGTCTATACTGCATAATTAGATTACATTAGTGTGGAAACAGGCCCTTCGGCCCAACAAGTCCACACCGACCCACCGAAGTGCAACCCACCCATTCCCCTACATTTACCCCTTACCTGACACTATAGGCAATTTAGCATGGCTAATTCACCTAACCTGCACACCTTTAGGCGGTGGGAGGAAACCGGAGCACCTGGAGGAAACCCACGCAGACACGGGGAGAACGTGCAAACTCCACACAGTCAGTCACCTGAGGTGGGAATTGAACCCGGGTC
The DNA here is from genome assembly GCF_037043375.1 of Chiloscyllium plagiosum. NCBI lineage: Eukaryota > Metazoa > Chordata > Chondrichthyes > Orectolobiformes > Hemiscylliidae > Chiloscyllium > Chiloscyllium plagiosum. Next base: position 12,997,396 of record NW_028270142.1, read on the forward strand.
TCAGGTGCTGTGAGGCAGCAGTGCTAGCCACTGTGCCGCACATAATCCTTAACTATTTTTTCTATAGAACAGAACTTCATACACTAATTATCTAAATTTATTCTCCTCTCTTAAAAGGGAGATTTCTTATTCTTAAAGGGCAATCCAACCTATCCAGTCAACTCAAGATCTTTGTTTCAATAAGATTACCTCATTCTTTTAAACTCCAAAGCAGAAAAGCATAACCTGTTGAATCTTTCCTCAAACAAGGCCTTCATGTAGAAATGAATCAAGTTAACCTTCTCTGAACTGTTTCTAAAATAATTATATCTTTTCTCAAATGAGAGAAAATCCAGTTAATTAATTATCACTCATCCTAATATGTCCTAGAACAAACCAGGTGGTAGTCATATTATTGTAAAAGCTATCCTAGAATATTTACCAGTCAAGAAATTAACTATTATCCTCGTTAATATGTATCCCAATCTATAATGGAATTAGCCTGAAGCAGACACTACAAGAATGAATATTTCTGTTCCAAAAGTATGTTTGTCAATTAAAATCCCAGAAGCTATCACTACTAATCCAGAAGAATTTTGTGCAGTTTGAAGGGACAAGAAAGCATGCTAACCACAAAGGTGCAAAGACTGGCTACCTAATATAGTTCACATTACAACTTTTTAAGGAGGTTACTTCAGTATTTGTTTATAAGTAATCTTATTAATTTATCATTTTAGATAGTAATCTTAATGTATGATAATCAGCAATACAGTTAATGCTAATTTACTGCAATTACCCCTGAGCTGTTTTTAACATTTTTATAGTAGGTGACCTTGTATACAACATTGTGCTGCTTACGTTGAAGAACTACAAATTTGTGCTTTTGATTGCCAGATGATTTGAAAAGGATTAATTAAGTTATTCAGGAATATTGTAATTGGAGATTGGTGGGTTAAGTACAAATTCAAAGAACAGCCACAAAAACAGATCCTTCAGCACATCAAGCCTGTGCCGACCTATGACACCTTTCTAAACTGAAGACAGTTTGTTTCGGCCTGGTACTATTCCCTTTCTATTCATGGATCTGTCAAGATACTTCTTCAATGTTATTGTATCTGCTTCTGTCACCCTCTGACAGTACATTCTTGGCACATCACCCTCTATTCAATCTGAATTTGCTCATGCAAGTGAGTTACATGAACCAAATTCATAGCTTATTCACAGGACTGGATTTAGATAAGCAGAATCATTGAATTTTATAATGTAGGAGGTGGTCATTTAGTCTATCATGGTTGTACCAGCTCCCAAAAGAGCTACTCCCATTCTCCAGCTCTATCTTGTAGCCCTTTGAATTCATCACTTTCAAATATATATCCCACTTTCATTTGAAACATCCTACAGCATCAGGCTGCATCAGTTTCCCAGCAAGAAGTATATCCTCATTTCACTCCGAGCTCTCTTGCTGATCATCTTTGAAATAGTGACCCCAATATACCAACTGGTAGAAACAGAATATCCTTCTTTACCCTGTCAAAATTGTTCATAATTCTGAACACCTTAATAAAGTCACCTCAATCTTTTTCAACGATTTTGGAATCGTTGTGCATAAATTACAAAGTATATAAATTCAGCAGGTAATACAGTGGGCAAATGGAATGTTGGTCCTATTTCAAAAGGAGTGGTGGGACTATGAGGAGAAATTGAGTTGGTTGGGCCTGTACTCATTGGAGTTTAGAAAACAAGAGGTGATCTTATTGATCCATACGAGATTCATGGTGGCCTTGACAGGATAGGTGCAGAAAGTTTGTTTCCCTTTGTGGGAGGATCTAGGCCCAGAGAGCACAACCTCATAGTAAGGGCTTGCACATGTAAGACTGACATGAAGAGAAATTTCATCTCGCAGAAGGAAGTGAATCTGTGGAATTTCTTTACTGCTGTAGAGGCTGTGTCATCAAGTATATTCAAGGCTGAGACATTTTTATTCAGTAAGGGAATCCAGCGTTATGGGGAAAAGGCAAGAAAGTGGATTTAAGGATTATCTGATCAGCCATGATATCATTGAATGGTGGAGCAGACATGAAAGCTTGAAAGGTCTGCTTCTAGAGTTGGTCACCTCATAGCATATTAGCATTTGTTTTATTATGCCCTTAGGAATAAGACTGTAAACAAGTACTTCCACTGTTTGTAATTAAGTTTGCAGCCATTTATCTACCAAAATCACTGTCATACAGTACAGAAACAGACCCTTCAGTCTAACCAGTCCATCCCAAACTATGGATTGGAGGTGGTTTGAGATATGCGTAGTTGCAGAAACTGGGAAAAAGCAGAAAGAACTCCATTGTATCACCAGTGGACTAGCAACAACCTCTGATCAGCTAAGGTGGTGGCTACTAAAAGTATTACAAGTCAGAGCCAAGATAACCCTAAGTGAACTGGAAGAAACTTGAAAAGCTGTTAAAAGATTCAGATGCTGCAAAATGACAAAAACAAATTTCAACAGTCAGATTTCTCATCTGAATGTGTTTTGTTATAACATGCCAAATTGTGTTTACTGGATTGCAATATTTCACAAACCATTAAAATAGTCTTAGCTGGAGGCAATGAAGGTTTCCACAGACTGAACACATCTGGTCTGTCTAACAAGCATTTGAAATATCCAGATAAAACAATCAAATTATGAGAGAAGCTCAATTTCAGAATATATAGTCGAGGATTCTTGTCTTTCAGACAACAGCAAACAGAGACCATTTATCTATTCATAAATAGATGCAAAGAGATAAAGGGGCATCATGGTAGGTTCACTGCAGCTAAGCTAGCTGACAGAATAATCGAGTTCACAATAGTACCTACCGCAATGAAGTGTTCAAGCAAGACATGTCCAATCAATTCAAAAGCTACACCATGGAAGAATACTGCAAAATAAACGTAAACATGAAGCCATCCTAATAGATAGAGTTCAGAGGCTATATGTAATCTGTCTAGTAGTAGCATAATAGCCAATATAGGCGACCCTGGTAAGCACAGCAGGCAGCCTCATACATACATGCAAAAATGCACAGCTTTTAAAATAATATGCAAGGTTTGCACCACAGGAAGACACTGAAAATCCCAATGCTGAAAGCAAAGACCAGAATAAGTGGTTCAACATCATAAGAAGCCTCATCAAAAAGCCAGCCAGGTACAGCAATCCAAGTAACCAAGAGCACATATCAAACAACATCATGACAGGATCCATAAAATGTCTAGTTACCCCAGATATTACTGGAATGACCAGAACTTCAACATTTACAGTGTGCGGATAATCGGCACACCTGAACATCAAAGAACATATACATAAAGTGATAATGAACAGAAGCCTTTCCCACCAACCAGATTAAAAAAAATATTTTTAATCAAACCTACTGGAGCTATGGTGATACACCATTGTGGCAGTTAGGACATGAACCTGGACCCTCTAACCCAGAGTCCACTACCACAGTGCCACAAAACCCGTAGCCGTCTAGATTACATGCACACAACTGAAGGATCGAGATAATGTATATGCAAATCTTGATATCAGTGAAGGTGCAAACATCCTTTCACTTCACCCATTCAAGTTTCGCTACAAAAACTCACCCTGAACATCCTAAATACTTTACTTGGATACCATAGTTCCAGTGTTGTAGGCCTACCACAGCCTGAGATCTAACTCTGGTTGCCAACCACAGCATCCACATCACAATGATGAAGGCAACAGACGAAAAGGAACACCTTTGAAAACACTGTGCTTGCACTGGGGGCAGATCACCTAACTCAACAACAGAATATCAACCAATTGGAGACATGACACTTTTGAACTGAACACCTATACCCATTTTGGACTTATAAACAGTGCACTGTTAAGTCAATGCAGAATTGTTATTCAGCAACAAAACAGATACTAAAATTATGAATATTGAACAATCCATTTGTGGATAGAATAATAATAATAATAATTTTGAGGATTTAGGACAGCAAAGGGACACCAAAAAGTTGATAGGGGAAAAAATACAACATGAGGTAAACTAGCCAGAAATGCAAAAGCGCACTGTAAGAGATTTTGCAAAAGGAAATGCATAGCTAAAGTGAATGTTCATCACTTTGAAGCAGAGACAAGAAATTATCATGAGGACAATAATAAAGACACTGAACAAACGTTTTGTGTCTGTTTTTGTAGGTGAAGTCATAATTTACAGATTAGAAATAGAGAGTAACTTATGGGCTGATGAAAGAGCAGGAATTAAGGTAATTGATATCAATAAAGAGAAAGTGCTAAAAACAACTCAAGGGACTAAAATCAGACAAATACCGAGGCTAATGGCCTAAAGCCTACAGTTCGAAAAGAGTAAGCTGGAATGATAGCAGAAGTGCATAATTTTCCAAAGTTCCACAGATTCTGGAAAAGTCTGAGCAGATTGGAAATTAACAAATGTATACCAGTAGCTCAAGAAAAGAGAAAGACAAGAAATAGAGAACAAGAAGCTGCACATCAGCAAAGTTCCAGAATATATTATTCAAGAAGTTTCATCAAGGCACTTAGGAAAACATACTATGATTAGAACAAGTCAACATGATTTTACAAATGGAAAATCATGTTTTACAAATTTATCTTTCAAGATGTAACTAGTTAGGTAGATAAACTAATATACTTGGATTTCAAAGAAGTATTTGATAAGATACCAAAACGTTATTACAAATGATAGAAGCTAATGGATTGAGGTTAAGTATTAGTATGGGTAGAGGATTGATTAAGACAGTAAGCATGGAGCAGGAATAAGTGGGGCGTTTTGGCAGACTGTGACTACTGGAGGACCACAAGCATCAGTGCTGGCCATCAGCTATTAACAATCTATATTAACGACTTTGAGACAGAGCAAAGTATGTTGATGGTACAAAGCTAAGTGAGAATACAAACTATGAGAACAACACAAACAGGCCGTAAGGATATGTAGATAGATTAGGTATATCAGAAACAAGGTACGAGATGGAGCATAATGTGGGGATTGCAAGATTATTGCTTTACTTTTAGGAATTAAAAAGCAGAATACTTTTTTAAAAGGCTTGAAATTTGTAATAACAAAGTGCAGGAGAAACTCAGCAGGCTTGGCAGTGAAGAGAGAAACAGAAGTAGTGTTTTGAGTGCAAAGCAACACTTCTTTGGAAATTCTTAACTGTTGATGTTGAGAGAGACATGGGTGTACTTATACAAGGAACACAAAAAGTTAACGAAAAGGTACAGTGAGCAGTTAGCAGAGCACATGGCATGTAGTTCTTAACTGCCAGAATAGGAATTAAGGAGATATTGCTTTAAATGTGTGGAGCTTTAGTGAGACCTCAACTGGAATACTGTGTGCAATTTCAGGCTCCAGATTTATGGAAGGATATGCTTCTAATGGGGAGGTACAGTGAACTGGAGAAGTCCCTAGGACAATATCAACCTAAAATGAGACTTTGAGTAAATTGAGTCTGTCTTCTCTACAATTTAGAAGAATAAGATGATCTCATTGAAACATTCAAGATTGTGAAGGGGCATGATAGGATAGATACTGAGATACCTCTCCTAGCTGGGAAATGTATAGTAACAGTTTCAGGCTAAGGGATTTATAACCGAGATGAGGAGAAACATCCTCATTTAAGAGGGTGTGAATCTTAGGAATTCTCTGTTGAAAGTTGTGGATGCAAATTATTCAACACATGTTTGGTTTCTCAGGTCACCACTGGACATGGAGAAAGTAAAGTTGAAGCCCAAAAGCAGACATGATCATATCGAATTACAAAGCAGGCGAGCTGGGTGTATGGTTTTCTCCTTCTTCTATTTGTTTTTGTGACTGCTACCTACATCGTTCAGTCTCCTTAGATGCTAACATATATTCAATGTTTTCTTGATTTTATTCATTATGCTCCTTGTTAGCTCATGCTAATGTCATTTTTTCCAGTTAATCATCTCCTGTTTTCCATGTAAGCACTTCACAAATTATACCATTTTTGTGGTATATGTCTACATTTTCCTCTCTCCCATCCCCTTTTGCTTTCTGGTTTAAATGTCTTAATAGCCTTTAGTTTTGGCAAATGATCTTCCTGAAATGTTAACTCTCCTGTTCTCCCCACAAATAATATGTGACATAGAGTCATAAACTCATACATCATGGAATCAGATCCTTCAATCCAACCAGTCCACGCTGACCATGTTCCCAAACTAAATTAGTTCAGATGCCTGTGCTTAGCCCGCATCTCTCCAAATCTTTCCTATTCATTGAAATTATTCAAACGTCTTTTAAACATTGTAAGTGTACCTGCATCCACTTTTTCTGAGAATTCATTCCACACATAAACCACTGTGTAAAAAGGTTGTCCATGTTCTTTTTTAAATCTTTGTCCTCTTAGCTTAAAAGTATGCCCCGGTTTTGAAGTCCCCACCTAGCGTAAAGGCAGTTGTCAATCACCTTATCTATGTCCCTCATGATTTTATAAACCTCAATTAGGTCACCCCTCAATCTCCTACGCTCCATTGACATTAATTTCTAATTTCATTTTTAAAAGCACAAGCTTTTGGATCATTTCACTTTTCAATTCAAGCAGTTGGGCCCTATTGAATAGCTAAACTGTGGCATTAATATTTTCCTTCAATTGTGTACGGCTGTGATTAATTGTGCTTTTTTTGGTAAATGCTGCCATCTGCTGTTGAGACAAGTGACAGAACATACTAAGAAAGAGAATAAAACAGACCACACATTTCGGTACGCTATTATACATTATATAAGCTCCTGATTATATCATGAGGGGATGGTATTTCATTATCAGAAAGGAAAGTCATGGTACTATTTGATTATATTTTCTATAAATGAATTGGTGTGTACTTTAATAGTTTAGTCACTTATTGTCTGTTAATTTATATCCTTCAGTATTGAACCTTCTCCACCTTTATTCATTCTGAACAACAATGCATTTTTATTCAAAAATGCTCTCAAGATTTAATGTCTTCTCATCTGCAGGAACCACATTTTCCCTTATTATTCCTTCTTCTAATATGGAATTCTTAAATGATACTCCACAGTACTAAAGTTCATCTATTTTAGTAGTATACCTAGTCAATTTTAGAAAGAGATTTTATATAAGTTCAGTAGGGAAAAATCTTCGAGGAGAAAGTGAGGACTGCAGATGCTGGGGACCAAAGCTGTAAATGTGTTGCTGGAAAAACGCAGCAGGTCAGGCAGCATCCAAGGAACAGGAGAATCAACGTTTCGGGCATAAGCCCTTCTTCAGGAATGAGGAAAGTGTGTCCAGCAGGCTAAGATAAAAGGTAGGGAGGAGGGACTTGGGGGAGGGGCGTTGGAAATGCGATAGGTGGAAGGAGGTCAAGGTGAGGGTGATAGGCCGGAGTGGGGTGAGGGCGGAGTGATCAGGAAGAAGATTGCAGGTTAGGAAGGCGGTGCTGAGTTCGAGGGATTTGACTGAAACAAGGTGGGGGGAGGGGAAATGAGGAAACTGGAGAAATCTGAGTTCAGGTGTTGAGTTCGAGGGATTTGACTGAGACAAGGTTCAAGGGATTTGACTGAGGTGGGATCCGCCACTACCAAACGGATCCCACCACCAGGGATATATTTTCCTCCCCTTCCCTATCAGCGTCCAACCTCCATATACAGTGTATCATCCGCCGTCATTTCCGCCACCTCCAAACGGACCCCACCACCAGGGATATATTTCCCTCTCCTCCCCTATCAGCGTTCCGAAAAGACCACTCCCTCCGTGACTCCCTCATCAGATCCACACCCCCCACCAACCGAATCTCCACTCCCGGCACCTTCCCCTGCAACCGCAAGAAATGCAAAACTTGCGCCCACACCTCCCCCCTTACTTCCTTCCAAGGCCCCAGGGGATACTTCCATATCCGCCACAAATTCACCTGCACCTCCACACACATCATCTATTGCATCCGCTGCACCCGATGTGGCCTCCTCTATATTGGGGAGACAGGCGCCTACTTGCGGAACGTTTCAGAGAACACCTCTGGGATACCTGGACCAACCAACCCAACCACCCCGTAGCTCAACACTTCAACTCCCCCTCCCACTCCACCAAGGACATGCAGGTCCTTGGACTCCTCGATTGCCAGACCATAGCAACACGATGGTTGGAGGCAGAGCGCCTCATCTTCCGCCTAGGAACCCTCCAACCACAAGGGATGAACTCAGATTACAGTTCTTCCAAGGTATTTAATAACTACATTGGACAAACAGACAGAAAACTAGCCACCAGGATACATGAACATCAACTAGCCACAAAAAAACATGACCCTCTCTCACTAGTATCTTTATATACAGATGAGGAAGGACACCACTTCGACTGGGACAACACGTCTGTAAGTCTCTATGACTGTATGTCAGCAGGAGAGGGTAAGGAAGTTAGAATTTTAAGAGGTACAGGACCATGTTGATCGTTGATGGTGAGAGATGAGCAGGTATGTAATTCAGAAGGAGTATTGCCAGAAAAAGTGTTAATATGTGGGATTCATGGTGAGACATGAGGTAGGAATGTCCAGTGAAAAGTGGAGAAGTGTGGTCGGAGTACTGTAGAAACTCTCGATTCCAGGAATACAATTTGTTCTTGGTAAGGTACAGCTAGATCACAGATGGGAGTGCTGCCTACAGTGGTTGAAAAGCCAGTGGAACATCAGGCAACTGAGATATTACAGAAAGTATATCCTGGGCTTTTTCCTGACTGTGTGTAAAAACAGGGACTGCAGATGCTGGAAACCAGAGTCTAGATTAGAGTGGTGCTGGAAAAGCACAGCAGGCCAGGCAGCATCGAGGAGCAGGAAAGTCGACATTTTGGGCAAAAACCCTTCATCAGGAATAGAGGCAGCATTAAGGCACTTTACCCGAATGCTCGTAGCATTCGTAACAAAGTAGATGAACTAACGGCACCGATCATCGTGAATGATTATGATGTGGTAGGCATCACAGAGACATAGTTGCAGGGGGTTCAGGACTGGCAGTTAAACATCCAAGGATTTACAACTTATCGAAAAGACAAGGAGGTGGGCAGAGGGGGCAGGGTGGCCTTGTTAGTTAAGAACAAAATTAAATCTATGGCACTGAATGACATAGGGTCGGATGATGTGGAGTCTGTGTGGGTGGAATTGAGGAACCACAAAGGCAAAGAAACCATAATGGAAGTTATGTACAGACCTCCTAATAGTGGTCAGGACCAGAGGCACAACATGTACCGGGAAACAGAAAAGGCATGTCAGAAAGGCAAGGTCACGGTGATCATGGGGGACTTCAATATGCAGGTGGACTGGGTAAATAATGTTGCCAGTGGATCCAAAGAAAGGGAATTCTTGGAATGCCTACAGGATGGCTTTTTGGAACAGCTTGTCACGGGGCCCACAAGGGAGCAGGCTATTTTGGACCTAGTGCTATGTAATAAACCAGACTTTATAAAAGATCTTAAAGTAAGGGAACACTTAGGAAGCAGCGATCATAATATGGTAGAGTTCAGTCTGCAGTTTGAAAGAGAGAAGGCAAAATCGGATGTAATGGTGTTACAGTTAAACAAATTACGAGGGCATGACAGAGGAACTGACGAAAATCGACTGGAAGCAGAGCCTAGCAGGAAAGACAGTAGAGCAAAAATGGCAGGAGTTTGTGGGTATAATTGAGGACACAGTACAGAGGTTCATCCCCAAGAAAAGAAAGATTACCCGGGGAGGGAGTAGACAGCCATGGCTGACAAAGGAAGTCAGGAAATGTATCAAAGAAAAAGAGAGATCCTATAAAGTGGCCAAGAGCACTGGGAAATCAGAAGATTGGGAAGGCTACAAAAACAAACAGAGGATAACAAAGAGAGAAATAAGGAAGGAGAGGATCAAATATGAAGGTAGGCTAGCCAGTAATATTAGAAATGATAGGAAAAGTTTCTTTCAATACATAAGAAACAAACGACAGGCAAAAGTAGACACTGGGCCACTTCAAACTGATGCTGGAAGGCTAGTGATGGGAGATAAGGAAATAGCTGGAGAACTTAAAAAGTTCTTTGCGTCAGTCTTCACAGTGGAAGATATGAGTAATATCCCGACAATTAAAGGGAGTCAGGGGGCTGAGTTGAGTATGGTTGCCATTACAAAAGAGGTAGTGCTAGAAAAGCTAAACGGTCTTAAAATTGACAAATCTCCTGGCCCCGATGGGCTACATCCTAGAGTTCTGAGGGAGGTGGCTGAGGAAATAGCAGAGGCGTTGGTTGAGATCTTTCAAAGGTCACTGGAGTCAGGGAAAGTCCCGGATGATTGGAAGACCGCTGTTGTAACCCCATTGTTCAAGAAAGGATCAAGACAAAAGATGTAAAATTATAGGCCAATTAGCCTAACCTTGGTTGTTGGTAAAATTCTAGAATCCATCGTTAAGGATGAGGTTTATAAATTCTTGGAAGAGCAGGGTCAGATTAGAACAAGTCAACATGGATTTAGTAAGGGAAGGTCGTGCCTGACAAACCTGTTAGAATTCTTTGAAGAGGTGACAAGTAGGTTAGACCAGGGAAACCCATTGGATGTGGCCTATCTAGACTTCCAAAAGGCCTTTGATAAGGTGCCACACGGGAGGCTGCTGAGTAAGGTGAGGGCCCATGGTGTTAGAGGTGAGCTACTGGCATGGATTGAGGATTGGCTGTCTGACAGAAGGCAGAGAGTTGGGATAAGAGGTTCTTTTTCGGAATGGCAGCCGGTGACAAGCAGTGTCCCACAGGGCTCAGTGTTAGGGCCGCAGCTGTTCACGTTATATATTAATGATCTGGATGAAGGGACTGGGGGCATTCTAGCGAAGTTTGCCGATGATACATAGATAGGTGGACAGGCAGGTAGTACTGAGGTGGTGGGAAGGCTGCAGAAGGATTGAGACAGTTTGGGAGAGTGGTCCAGGAAATGGCTGATGAAGTTCAATGTGAGCAAATGCGAGGTCTTGCACTTTGGAAAAAAGAATACAAGCATGGACTACTTTCTAAACGGTGAGAAAATTCATAAAGCCAAAGTACAAAGGGATCTGGGAGTGCTAGTCGAGGATTCTCTAAAGGTAAACATGCAGGTTGAATCCGTGATTAAGAAAGCGAATGCAATGTTGTCATTTATCTCAAGAGAGTTAGAATATAAAAGCAGCAATGTGCTACTTTATAAAGCTCTGGTTAGGCCCCATTTGGAGTACTGTGTCCAGTCTTGGGCCCCACACCTCAGGGGTGTCTATTCAGCTGGAATCTGAGCGTGTCCAGCGGAGATTCACACGGATGATCTCTGGAACGGTAGGCCTAACATACGAGGAACGGCTGAGGATCCTGGGATTGTACTCATTGGAGTTTAGAAGGTTAAAGGGAGATCTAATAGAAACTTACGAGATAATACATGGCTTGTAAAGGGTGGACGCTAAGAAATTGTTTCCGTTAGGCGAGGGGAGACTAGGACCCGTGGGCACAGCCTTAGAATTACAGGAGGTCAATTCAGAACAGAAATGCGGAGACATTTCTTCAGCCAGAGAGTGGTGGGCCTGTGGAATTCCTTGCCGCGGAGTGCAGTGGAGGCCGGGATGCTAAATGTCTTCAAGGCAGAAATTGATAAATTCTTGATGTCACAAGGAATTAAGGGCCACGGGGAGAATGTGGGTAAGTGGAGTTGAAATGCCCATCAGCCATGATTAAATGGCGGAGTGGACTTGATGGGCCGAATGGCCTTACTTCCACTCCTATGTCTTATGGTCTTATGGGTTTTTGCCGGACATGTCATATATGTGTCAGGTTATTAGAAAACCTCAAGCAGTGATCAAAATAGCTTAATACCAATTCCCAAATTTTGAGGAACCTTTTACAAGGGTCTGAGAATTGATTGTGTAAGACCTCTACCTAAAATAAAAAGTGGGAATCAGTATGTGTTGACCATAATGGATGTGTCTATTAAATTTCCAGAAGCTATTCCATTTTGCAGTATCATGACTAAAAGGACTGTGTAAGAGTTACTCAATTTTTTTAGGAGATACAGATGACACACAGAGATACAATTAGATCAATGGTCAAATTTTACACCAAAATTATTCAAGGAAGTTATGGATAGCTTCGGAGTAAAGCAATTCAAATGCACTGCATACCTTCCAGAATCGCAGTGAGTGTTAGAACGTGGCATTAAACATTAAAGGCCATGTTGATGGCTTACAGTCAAGACTGTGCAGAGGACTGGAATAAAGGAATTCCATTTGTACTTTTTGCATTTAGAGATACACCAAAAGAATCTACTAAATTCAGTCTATTTGAATTGGTTTTTGGGCATGAGGTGAGAGGGCCACCTAAATTAATTAAGGATAAATTAAATAGAGTAGGTGGATTGGCTACACAGCATTTAAAAGTAGTACAGCATAGTGATAAAACAGGAAACAGACAAGAAATCAAAAGTTTGCAATACTGCTAATGGAGATAAAGGTTAGTTTTACTTCCAGTGGTAGGTGGACCTTTAAAAGGAAGATTTAGTGGACCTTATCAAATTGAAAATAGATTTTGTGAGGTGAATTATTTCATAAGAATGCCAGACAGAAAGAAATCTCATAGTGTGTCATGTGAATATGCTCAAAAGGTATTTTGATAGGGAAAGAAAGCAAAAAGGAGAATGTTTTACTGGTTATAACAGAGAGTGAAGACCCAAATTCAGAGGATTCTCAATTGGATATTCCTCAAACTAAAGTGGACAATGAAGAAGTTTCAAAAATTGCGATAAATTATTAAGTTACCTTCCAGAGGAAAATCGAAATGATGTGAACAACTTATAAAGACAAAGTCAAAAATCAATTGGCACTAGGTTATAGTCTGACATGTTTATTTGAAACTGCAAGTGGTGTTGTGTGATTTTTGACTTTGTCCACCCAAGTTCAACACTGGTACCTCCACATCATGACTTAGGGAGAGTCATAGACATGGTCCATAACACTGACCAACTAAGCTAATATAGGGAAAGCTCAACATAGAAACCAGAGAATGTACCTGGAGGATTCAGCTAGCCACTTGCTCTTAACCACATCCATATTGGTCACTGGCCAACACCATCTCAGGTCATGATCCTCAGACATCAATCAAACACAGTTCCCCTCCATGGACATTAGCATCTGCCAACCCATCGCAATCATCCTGCCACACTTCCTATACACTGGCACTGTGTCCTAGAAGCACAGACTTGTATTTCAGGGCACGTCAACAATTTGCATTGAAAAGCTACAGCGGGAAAGTTTGCGCACAGGTACAGACACCCAACCCGCAGACTGGACTAGGCTGTATCTTAGGGATGCATGTGCACTCTTTTAATGCTCACTCACTAATCGCCTACCTGCTCACTCACTGTATCCCTGCCTTACCATTCCAATTAGCGTAGTCACAGAAATGGGTGGCACAGTGGTTAGCACTGCTGCCTCACAGCGCCAGAGACCCGGGTTCAATTCCCGCCTTAGGCGACTAACCGTGTGGAGTTTGCACGTTCTCCCCGTGTCTGCGTGGGTTTCCTCCGGGTGCTCCGGTTTCCTCCCACCATCCAAAGATGTGCAGGGTCAGGTGAATTGGCCATACTAAATTGCCTGTAGTGTTAGGTATGGGGTAAATGTAGGGGTATGGGTGGGTTTCGCTTCGGCGGGTCGGTGTGGACTTGTTGGGCCTAAGGGCCTGTTTCCACACTGTAATCTAATCTAAATAGACAGTTGCTTTGCTAAATAGTCCTCAGTCCAGGGGCTGTATGGCACATTGCTACATCAATCTCAGACTTTGTGGCACAATGCATGTCCCTTTCTACTATTGCTGCTCCTCCCTATGTATTTGGATGAAATCCCTGATTACTGTAAGGACAAGGTCATCTGCCTGGGGCTAAGCAGTTGGCTAGACTCCAGCAGCCCTCTGAATACCAGCTGAGGGGGCTATGTCTTCCTAGGACAGCTGTAATGATGAGGTGCTGACCAAATTGTGAATCCCCATTTGCTATGCCTATGATTTCCACTTGAGGTGTCACTATGTAGGAGGCAGCTTTATGAGTGCTTCCATGGTACTCTTACCCTCAGAGATCCTTGAGGGTGTGTCTTCCACAGCTGACTGATTTTCCACAGGCAATATCAAGAGAGAGGGAGAGAGTATGTCAAGGTGTGTGTTGCAGATAATGAGGGTAGTAGGGTATCATCTTTGTTGAGACATGTTTGCAAAAGCAGAGATAGTGAATGTGAGCTGCCAGAGAGAAGAATTTGACATTTACCCTGGCAGAGTGAACTCCTGTCACTAACCTCCTTTCTCTTTTGTTGGACATTCCTATGCATCCTGGTTTTGGCACTGAGTCAGAGGGTGACTCAGTCCAGACTGCCAGGGTCTAATATTATCGTCTCCTTTGCCAGTTCTCTAGAAAAAGGACTCCTATCATTTGCACAAGTTTGTTCACTTGGACTACTAGGTCCTCTTCATGGAATAGAATTTGGATTTCAGAGATGCCATAATGGTGTGTTAGGTAATTAATGAAGAGAGTTTGATGAAATAGTGAGAGAAGATTTGCTAGGTGTTGCAAAAAAACATCCAAAACCTCAACGCAACTTGACTTAGCCAAAAAATAATAAGATTCAGCCCTATGACTCAGTTCATTAAGGAGAAGGCAGAAGATTTGAAGGCAATTCTTTCAACAGGAGGGAAGGAATTTTTATTGAACTCTCTCTTTCAGCAGAGGACCAATTTCATTGAAAAAGCAAATACTGAATATTGTAGAAGCCGAAGAAGTGTGAGTCTCAACAGGGGACGTGTATCCCAATACTTTATGTGCAATACTGCCACGTAATATCAAAACTCTCACAACTTTTCCGGCAGCTGTAGAACAATGTAAATGCTTGGTAAAATGCCACATTCGTGTTATCATCCACAATTCCTTTCTGTCACTCTTAACTCTTGAATTATTACAATTTCCAAAATCACCATATTACGACATATGCCAGATTCAGATGAATAGCACCTTATTAATTTTTATAGATTGCTTTCTATAGTGCATATATCTGGATGCATTACAGTGTAGTTTGGCAACTGCTCTTCCCAAGACCACAAGAAACTACAGAGTCTTGAACACAGCCTAGTCCACCACGTAAACCAGCCCTCCATCCATTGACTCCATCTATACTTCCCGCTATCTCGGGAAAGGACTCAACATAACCAAAGACCTCTCCCCCACTTTCTTCGATTGAACAGAAGATATAAAATATTGTATACACATACAAGTAGATTCAAGAACAGCTTCTTTCCCATTGTTATTAGACTTCTGAATGGACTGCTCAAATTTTAAATTTAATATTCTTCTTGCTCTCTGTGCACCTTCTCTGCAGCTGTAACATTTTATTCTTCGGTCTGATCTATTACCTGATGCACTTTGTATGGTATGATCTGCCTCTACTGCATGCAAAACAAAAACTTTTCACTATAGCTAGGTACATGTGACAAAAATAAAGCAAATGAAATCAAATCAAATATTTAGCAAGACATCACTGCATATATTTCATCCCCTCACAAGAGCAAATATATTAATCTTACACAATCATACACAAATTTACACAGAGGAGAATAGCACATATAGTCACAAGCAAGACGAGAGGAACAAATAGAGAAAGGATCTTCTACCTGAAGGTGGGGGCTCAACTCCCATCTCAGATATCATTGTCATGATCTTATTGGCCTAAATATTAAAGTAAGATAAGTTTAAGCACAACAGATTGTATGGGATATTCCACTAGCAAACAACTAAAACCCTGCCCTACACCTGGGTTCATATTCTCTCCCTCTCTCAAGCCTCTTTTAAGTGCATGATATAGTTGATCACCGCCTCTTGTTTCTCGACACTGTTCACTGAACTTTTGACTATGAAGCTCTCCTCCTGGAACCTACTTTAACTGAAGTGTTTAACTTTTTACTTTCCTGTGGGTCCTGACAATATTTCTGTTGTACAGCTGAAACATTATTCTCAAGAATGCCAACACTTTCATTGGCAAGCTGGACATCAGAACCATGTGCATGGAATTAACAGATCACATGCAGCAGCTTGATAAATCAAACCTAAAAGGCATGGTCAACATAGAATTTGATAGGCTTAATATTCACTTTGCTTCCCTGAGACAAGCTTGCCAAGAGTGGATCAATGAAAGAAAAAAGATTACTGTTCATCTTGCAGAAGAATAATTCAAAAGAAATGTATGAAGAAGATGTTGGCTTAGTATAAGAAAGTTGTTACTCTCAATAACGGAACATCCTGAAAATGGTTCTGAATGTGTTCTTTCTATCCACCTCAAACAGGGTCTGTTAACCAGTGTTTAGGTAACAACAGTACTCCAATAAAGAGACAACAGTTCTATAAGGAGTTTGGCACTGATATCAGCAGAATCCCCAAATCAAATCTAATGGGAAATTTCAATGCAAGAGTGGCATGGCCCTCCTGCTACAAAGATCATGGCTGGAAAGCATAACTGAAAAGTGATAGCAACTACTTGAGCTTTATTTCTACCATGAGCTTTGTGAAACAAAGAACAAATGCTACAAGTTCTCTTGGAGATATTCAAGATCAGGGTATTGGCAAGAGGTAGATTTGGTCACAGGCAGATGTGAGCTGGTTGATTTTCTCGCAAACATTTCATCTCCCTCCTGAATGTTGCCTCCAGATGAAGCGCTGTCGTTGTGATCTGCCCCAAATTTATATGGTTCGATCTGTTGTGGTGGATGGTTCTACTTCCAGTTTTGTTCTGTAGTGGTCTGTAGATGGGGTCTTTTTCAACGTGTTTATTTATGGAACCAGTGGGTGAATGTCAGGCCTCCAGGAATTCACGAGCTTGTCTTTGTTTAAGCCTGTCCCAGTATCGGAATATCGTCCCAGCTGAATTGATATCCTTCATTGTCAGTGTGTATTGATATGAGGGAAACCTAGTCATGTCGTTTTGTTGCAAGCTGATGCTCATGTATTCTGGTGGCAAGTTTCCTGCCCTTCTGTCCTTTGTAATGTTTCTTATAGTTGCTGCATGATATTTTATATATCACATTTGTCCTGTATGTTGTGGATTAAGAGTCTTTTGTCCTAGATAGTAGCTGGCGAAATGTGGCTGTTGGTTCGTGTGCTGTCATTATTCCCAGCATACATAGAAGTCTCATTGTTAGTTTGGGACTTAGTTAGTTTCTAATGTAAGGTAGGGTGGCCAGTGTGTTGGGGGGACACAATGATTTTCTGTTTGTATGCCAGGCATCGGTGATTGACAAGCTATAAGGCCTTGTGCCTTAATGCAAGGAGCATTTGCAATAGAAGAACTCAATTAGTCCCACAAATAGATATAAACAGGTATAATATACTTGGGAAATGTGGACAGTATGAGATTAGGGATGGGAACTGAGTATCTAAGGATATTCCGTTTTTGGGAAGGAAAGGCAAAGAAGGTGGGGTAACACGGCTGGTTAAAGAGGACATATAGACAATAAACCAAAAGACATTGGAGCAGAAATTATGCCATTCAGCCCATTGAATGGTAGAGCAGACTCAATCATGGCTGTTAAGTTTCTCAACCCCTTCTCCTGCTTTCTCCCCAAAACCCTTGAACCCCTTCATACTCAACAACCTATCTATCTCAGTCTTAAAAATACTCAATGACCTAGCTTCCACAGCCTTTTGTGTGGCAATGAATTCCATAGATTCACCACTCTCTGGCTGAAGAAGTTTCTCCTTATCTCTGTTCTGAAAAGGTCTTCGCTTTACTCTAAGGCTTTGCCCTCAGGTCCTGGTCTCCCCTACCTTGGAAACATCTTCCCAACATCCACTCTGTCCGGGCCATTCAGTATTCTATAAGTTTCAATTAGATCACCTCTTGCCCTTCTAAACTCCATCAAGTTTCGAGCTAGAGTCCTCAAACATTCCTCATATATTAAACTTTTCATTCCTGGGACCATTCTCTTGAACCTCCTCTGAATGCTCCAGGGCTAGTATATCCTTCCTGAGATATGGGGCCCAAAACTGCACACAATACTCCAAATGTGGTCTGACCAGAGCCTTATAGAGCTTCAAAAGTACAGCCCTGCTTTTATATTCAAGTCCTCTCCAAATAAATGCCATAATTGCATTTGCCTTCCTAACTACTGACTCAATCTGCAAGTTTACCTTGAGGGAATCCTGGACTCAAAATCCCAAGTATCTTTGCACTTCAGACTTCTGAATTTTCTCCCCATTTAGAAAATAGTCCATGCTTCTATTCTTCCTACTAAATCGCATGACCTCACACTTTCTGACGTTGTACTCCATCTGCCACTTCTATGCCGACTCTCCTAACCTGTCCAACTCCTTCTGCAGCCTCCCTCCCTCCTCAATGCTACCTGTCCCTCTACCTATCTGGCAAACTTAGCCAGAATGCCCTCAATTCCTTCATCTAGATCACTAATGTATAAAGTGATAAGTTGTGGTCCCAACACTAAGCCTTGTGGAACATCACTTGTCACCGGCTGCCACCCTGAGAAAGACCCTTTTATCCCCACTCTCTGCTTTCTGCCAGACAGCCAAGCTTCTATTCATGCTAGCACCTTGCCTCTAAAACCATGGGCCCTTATTTTACCCAGCAACCTCCTGTGCAGCACCTTGTCAAAGGCCTTCTTGAAGTCCAGGTAGATAACATCCAGTGGCTCTCCTTGGTCTAGATTAGATTAGATTACTTACAGTGTGGAAACAGGCCCTTCGGCCCAACAAATCCACACCGACCCATCGAAGTGCAACCCACCCAGACCCATTCCCTTACATTTACCCCTTCACCTAACACTATAGGCAATTTTAGCATGGCCAATTCACCTAACCTGCACATTTTTGGACTGTGGGAGGAAACCAGAGCACCCAGAGGAAACCCATGCAGACACAGGGAGCATGTGCAAACTCCACACAGTCAGTCGCCTGAGGCGGGAATTGAACCCGGGTCTCTGGCGCTGTGAGACAGCAGTGCTTACCACTGTGCCACCGTGCCACCCACTAACCTGCTCTAACCTGCTCATTACTTCCTCAAAGAATTCTCGCAGATTTGTCAGGCATGGCCTCCCCTTGAAGAAACCATGCTGACCTTGGCCTATTTTACCATGAACTTCCATGTATTCAGAAATCTCATCCTTCAAAATGGATTCTAGGATCTTACCCACGACTGAGATTAGGCTAATCAGTCTGTAATTTTCTGTCTTTTGTCTTATTCCCTTCTTAAACAAGGGTGTCATGTTAGCAATTTTCCAGTCCTTTGGGATCCTCCTGATTCTAGCAATTCCTGAAAGCTCACCACTAACGCCTCCGCTATCTCTTCGACTATCTCCCTTCAAACTCTGGAGAGTAGTCCATCTGGTCCAGGCGATTTATCTACCTTTAGGCCATTCAGTTTTTCTAGCACCTTCTCCATGGTGATGGCCACCATACTCCTCCCTCTCTTGAAACTTTGGGATATTACTTGTATCTTCCACCGTGAAGACTGACGTGAAGTAATTATTCAGTTCCTCAGCTACTTCCTTGTTCCCCACCATTATTTCCAGAGTCATTTTCCAGCAGTCCAATGTCCACTTTTGCCTCTCTTTTATCCTTTATATATCTAAAGAAACTCTTATAGTCTTCCTTTATATTACTGGTTAGCTTAGCCTCATATTTAATATTCTCCCTCCTTATTTCTTTTTTTTGTTTCCCTCTGTTGGTCTTTGTAAGTTTCCCAATTCTCTGGTTTCCCACTGCCCTTCACCACATTATATGCTTTCTCTTTTTGCTTTATACAGTTGCCTTTATTCAGCTGTAATACCATTACCTCTGATTCTATCTTCTCCCGCTCAAATTGCAGCGTAAGTGTAATCATATTATGATCACTGCCTCTAAGGGTTCCTTCACCTTAAGCTCCCTTATCAAATCTGCCTTGAGTAAGGAAGTATATTAATTCCAGTGCAGTGGAATTTATATGGGTAGGATTTAGAAAAACATAGGGGCAGAAAATACTATTAGGGGCTGGATATGGATCCTAAATTATAGAGATGATGTCGAGGAAGGCATTACACAGGAAATCAAAGACACAACCAATAAAGGTATAATTGTAATTATGGACAACTTTAATCTGCATATAGATTAGGCAAATCAAATTACTAACAGTGCCTTAGACGAGGAGTTCCTCGAGTGAGAACAAGCCATCCTTGACTAGGTATTGTGTAATAAGAAAGAAATAACTGGCACTCTAGCTGTACAAGGCCTTTTGGGGAATAGTGACTGCAATATGATCAAATTTGTCCTTAAAACAGAGTTGATTCTGAGGTTAGGGTCTTGAATGTAAATAAAAGAAACAACTATGGTGTGAGGTGCAAGGTGGCTGTAACAAATTTGTGAATTTTACTTGGATTGGAGGATAGTTGTTATTTAAAAAATGAAATGGTGAGAAAAGGAGGAATTTTGGACTGGCTAGCCTGATATTAGTAGTAGGGAAAATGCTAGAATCCATTATAAAAGACTTAATAGCAGAGCCACAGGATCACAGAATCAGCATGCATTTATGAAAGAGAAATCATACTTGACAAATCTACTACAATTTTTTGTGGATCTAATAAATAGAGTCAATAAAAGGAAGCCAGTCAATGTGGTTTACTTGGATGTTTAAAAGGCTTTTGATATGGTCCCACCATGAGATTAGCACATAAAATTAAGCACGAGGGATGGGGGTAGAGTACTGACATGGCTGGTGACAGCAAATAAAGTGTAGGAATAAATGTGTCTTCCTCCGAGTCACAACTAAAATGAAATGAGCTTGGCAAGTAATGTTAAAGAGAATCCCAAGGTATGCAATATGTAAATTAAAAACAAGAGGATAATTAGGGAGAGAGTAGGACCACTTCAGGATAAAGGAGGCAGAGGACATGGGTGAGATCCTAAATGAGTACTTTTGCACCAATATTCACCCAGGAGAAGGGCATGGAGGATAGTGAAATTAGTGTGGGGTATGCTAACATGCTAGAACATTTAATATCAAAAAAGGAGTGGTGTTGGGTATCTTGAAGAGCATTAAGATGGATATGTCCCCAGGGTCTGATGGGATCTACCCCAGGTTATTGAGATAGGCAAAGAGAGGAGATTGCTGGGGCCTTGACCAAGATTTTTGTATCCTCACTAGCCAAAGAAGAGGTCCCGGAGGACTGGTGAGTAGCTAACGTTGTTTCTTGTTCAAGAAAGGAAATGAGGATAATCCAGGAAACTGTAGACCAGTGAGTTTCAAATCAGTGGTTGGGAAGCTATTGGAGAGAATTCCTAGGGATAGGATTTATGCACATTTGGAAGAGCATGGCCTAATTAGGGACAGTCAACATGGTTTTGTGTAGGGCAGATCATGTCTTAGTAACTTGATTGATTGCCTTCATCACTTCCTCAGAAACTTCAATGAGGGTAGAGCAGTAGATGTTGTTTACATGGATTTTAGTAAGCTTTCCAAGAGGTCCCTGACAGTAGGCTCATCCAGAACATTAAGATGACAGGATCCACAGTGACGTGGCCACTTGGATTCAGAACTGGCTTGCCCAGGGAAGGCAGAGAGTAGTGATAGAAGGGTGTTTTTCTGGCTTGAGGTCTGCGACAAGTGGTGCTCCATAAGGATCAGTGCTAGGACCTCTGTTGTTTGTGATATATAAAAATGATGTGGATGATAATATAGATGAGTAAATTAATAAGTCTGCAGACTACACAAAGATTGGTGAAGTTTTGGATAGTATAGAAGGTTGTCAAAAGATACAAGGAGAAAGTGAGGACTGCAGATGCTGGAGATCAGAGCTGAAAATGTGTTGCTGGAAAAGCGCAGCAGGTCAGGCAGCATCCAAGGAACAGGAGAATCGACGTTTCGGGCATAAGCCCTTCTTCAGGAATGAGGAAAGTGTGTCCAGCAGGTTAGGATAAAAAGTAGGGAGGAGGGACTTGGGGGAGCGGCATTGGAAATGCGATAGGTGGATGGAGGTCAAGGTGAGGGTGATAGGCCAGAGTGGGGTGGGGGCGGAGAGGTCAGGAAGAAGATTGCAGGTTAGGAAGGCAGTGCTGAGTTCGAGGGATTTGACTGAGACAAGGTGGGGGGAGGGAAAATGAGGAAACTGGAGAAATCTGCAATCATCCCTTGTGGTTGGAGGGTTCCTAGGCAGAAAATGAGGCGCTCTTCCACCAACCATTGTGTTGCTATGGTCTGGCGATGGAGAAGTCCAAGGACCTGCATGTCCTTGGTGGAGTGGGAGGGGGAGTTGAAATGTTGAGCCACGGGGTAGTTGGGTTGGTTGGTCCAGGTGTCCCAGAGGTGTTCTCTGAAATGTTCCGCAAGTAGGCGGCCTGTCTCCCCAATATAGAGGAGGCCACATCGGGTGCAGCGGATGCAATAAGTGATGTGTGTGGAGGTGCAGGTGAATTTGTGGCGGATATGGAAGTATCCCTTGGGGCCTTGGAAGGAAGTAAGGGGGGAGGTGTGGGCGCAAGTTTTGCATTTCTTGCGGTTGCAGGGGAAGGTGCCGGGAGTGGAGGTTGGGTTGGTGGGGGGTGTGGACCTGACGAGGGAGTCACGGAGGGAGTGGTCTTTTCGGAATGCTGATAGGGGGAGGGGAGGGAAATATATCCCTGGGTGGTGGGGTCCGTTTGGAGGTGGCAGAAATGACGGCGGATGATACGCTGTATATGGAGGTTGGTGGGGTGGTAGGTGAGGACCAAGATACAGCAGGATATAAATCAGATGTAGGCAGAGAAATGGTGTATGGAGTTTAATCTGGGTAGGTGTGAGTGCTGCACTTTGGGAGATCAAATGTTAGGGACAAGTATACAGATAATGGCAGGACCCTGAATAGCATCGATGGACAGAGGAATCTTGGGGTTCAGACCATAGCTCCCTGAAAGTAGACATTCAAGTAGATAAGGTGGTAAAGAAGGCGTATGTCATGCTTGCCTTTATCGGTTGGGGAATTAAGTACAAGAGTAAGGTTGTCATGTTGCGGCTTTGGGTAGGCCGCACTTAGCAATATTGTTCTGATTGCCACAAAACAGGAAGGATATGGAGGCTTTGGAGAGGGTGCAGAAGAGGTTTGCCAGGTTGCTGCCTGGAATACAGGGTATGAGCTCTAAGAAAAGGCTAAAAAAACTAGAGTCATTTTCTTTGGAAGGGGAGGCTGAGAAGTCTATAAAATTATGGAGATGCATATTTAGGATTGACAGTCATAATCTTGTTCCCAGAATGGAATGTCTAATAGTGCATTTAAGGTGACGGGAGAAAGTTCAAAAGAGGCGTGAGGGGTAAGTTTTTTTTCCACAGAATGGTAGGCATCTGGAACGTGCTGCCAGAGTTGGTGGCAGTCGAGACAGATATGATAGGGGCTATCTGATAAACACATGAATATGCAAGGAATGAGGGATATGGACCAAGAGTAGGCAGAAGGGATTAGTTTAATGTGGCAATATTGTACGCCGAAGGGCCCATTCTGGTGCTGTACGGTTCTAAGTTCTATACAAACAGTGATTAGTGGGACACCGCAGAGCTCATTGTGAATAGTTAGGGTCCAAACAATGTATTAATAGTTTAGATGAGGGAACTAAAATGTAATATCTCCAAATCTGTAGATGACACAAAGTTGGATGGGAGGGTGAACTCTGAGGAGGATATAGATATGCTTCAGTGTGATTTGAACAAATTTAGGGGGCAATTTCATGGCAGATGAAGTATAATTTTCATACATGTGAGGTTGTCCACTTTGGTAACAAAAGCATGTAGATTATTATCTAAATGGTGATAGATTGGAAAAGAGGAAAGTGAAATAAAACCTGGGTGTCCGCGTAAACCAGTGTCGACCGTCAAAGTTCAGGAAGGTCAATCATATTGTGTATTATACAACAGAAAATGCCACCATTTTCTCTCCGATAGGGCCAAAACTCAGTCTAGCTCTGCAACTGTAGACATATATCACCAAGGCTTATAGCTGATAGCTCTTGGTATTGCAAAGGTCATGTTCACTCAATGACTCTCAACCAGCTCACCCTCCCAAACTACAAAATCTTCTATATAGTTCTGGTCATCATACTAGCAGAAAGTTGTGGAGGCTTTGGAGAAAATGTTTACCAGGAAGTTGCCTGGTTTTTGAGAGTCTTGGATTGGAGGAGAGAATGGTTTATTTTCACCTGAACATCAGCGGTTGAGGGGGCAATCTGATAGACCATTTACAAAATTATGAGAGTCAGACTTTTTTTCTCCCAGGGTAGAAATGTCAATTACTAAGAAACATAGGTATAAGGTAAAAGGGGGAATGTTTAAAGGAGATGTGAGAGGCAAGTTTTTTTTTTTTTACACACTGGGTGGTAAGTGTCTGAAATGTGCTGCTAGAGGTGGTGATAGAAGCAGATACAATAGCAATGCTTAAGAGGCATCTTGATAGATACATGAGCAGGCAAGGAATAGACGGATACAGACCGCAAAAAATCTGCAGTTTCAGAAAGGCATCATGTGTTGATGCAGGCTTGGTGGGCTGAAGGGCCTGTGCCTGCACTGTATTATGACAAGCTGCCTCTCGTATTGAGCAGTGAAGATCCTATGTGCTAAGAACCCATAAGGTGCATCCTGTTTGGACGTACAAGAAACGTGTGGCAGAAGCATGGAAGTCTAGTATTTCTAACCTACAAAGTCAAGTCTTTAAGGACTTAATTGATGTTTGAGTTGGACTGGCATCATGATGTAGTAATGCTAGTGGTTTTCCAATGTTACCTTGCATGGAAGAAGAACATGTACATGGAGCATGCAGGGACACAGTAGTGAAGACAGAGTTGGATGAATGCTAGGTCAAGAAATTGGCGAGTTGCAGCCACCGGGAACCCATTCTGATTTAAAAGTCAAGAATTTGTGCCATTTAATTCCTCAGGAGAGGAGAACTGGAACTGGCATAGAAATCAGGCAAATTGGACCAATGATGAGATATAAATGCCTAGAAATAAAGTAATTGCCACTCAATAATGAGACTTTGAACTTGCTATTTAAAGCCAATGGGGAAAATCAACAAACTTTTCTCAACATTGAGCTTTTGATGATTTCAGCCTTGTCAAACTTTCTCAACTGTCCATGCCACTCCAGGAAGGGAACAGTCCCAGCAATAGTTTCCCCCATGAATGGCACATCAGTGAGTTTGAGGTTAATGTCTTTGGGAATTGGGAAATTAAACAGACTAGAATACCATGCCCTCTATTGCTCAAAAAGAAGAGTTTTGCACTGAAAAACCCTCAATACAATATCCCAACATTTGTTGTTGAAATAATTGTTACTGTTTTTATTTAATTACAAATGATATAGCAACTTCATGCAAGGGAAAATGTTGGATTAATTATAAAAGTTGGGATCTTACAATTGAGGATACAGTTAGCTTCACCATCTTGTCAACATAAGAATAATGGAGATTTCAGCGAAGAAAATGGCCATGCAGCCCAGTGCTAACTCTGAAGGAGTTAGCGACTTACATCCCATTCTCCTACTAATTCCCTGAAATCTTAAGTAAGTCTGCCTATTAGTGTTTAGCTAGACAGTTCAAATGTTTTGATTAACTCAGTCACGTCTGTTAATATATGCCATATTCAATAACCAATGTTTCTAACTGGGCCTTTTAGGCTTGAATTATTTATTTTAAGTTTAAGCCACCTTATTAATATTCATTAATAGCATTTCGTTATTGATTTTTTTCAAGTCTTTAATAATATTAAACACAGCTTGTAGGGGAATAGACCAATTTCATTCTCCTTGCTCCAATTTTCTGCAATACCAAAAATTTGAATAGAGAAATACAGCAACATTCATTGCCACGAAAGACATTTCAGCTTCCAAGCTGACTCTTCCAACCTTCTTGAGCAGAAAGAAAGAAGCTAATGGTTGTACAGTGGTGCAAACAGGATCAATATTAGAATCAAAGACTTGGTAACATCTAAATAAATTCCTGTCCCCACAACCCCCAAATGAGGAAGAAAAAAGAGCAAGGGTTAAAATCTTTTAAAAAAAAATACCTTTCTTCTAACCTACTATGCTATCAGCTAACATAATATTAAAACGACAATTCAAACTCTGGATGAGGCTCCACAAATAGCAGGTGGGGACCTTCTTAAGAATCAAATGGTGCCATTAGCATTAAAGTGTGATGCACAAATATACAGGAAATCAAGATAAAGAAAACAAACGTTTAAAGTTCCAATTACCTTTATTTCCACCAAGTGCCCCACCATTTCTCTTGCTCCAGTCAAAAGGAAATTGGCCTTTTGACAGTTCTTCAAATAATTTAGTATGAAGAGGTTTGTGCTTAAGACTTCGCCTCGTGCATTCTTGCTTTTCTTTTGAACTGAAAAAGAGGAAAATGTACCCAATAATAAAGCGTACAGAAGCCATGCAAAGACTCAGCAACTGAAAAATGGGCATTAGCAACAGCTCTAGATGGGACAAACCATTATTATTTCTGGTGGCAAGAAGTTGTGTTTGCAAAAGGGAGGTCTGAACATCATGGAAGCCAGCCACTCTTGCAGTACAGAAGACTGAGCTTCCACCACAGCACCCTGCCATTCTGTTTGTGCTACAATGGAAGCAGATTAGTCACCATTAGACACTGCCTAATGGTTAGGTTTACCAGTGTGTGAATAAAATATCCACCACTTCCACAGTGGAAAGGATAAATGCTGTGTAAAACCCTGGTGTGAAACTTGTGGCTCAACACAGGAATGTTACACGAGTGGTGATGAATGGCATTTATTGATAGGTGAATAATATATGTATGGCACATTGAACAGTGTGCGAGGCTTACAGTACACTTGTTGGATATGACATTTGGAAGTACACTTATTGCTTGTAAGCCAACTGAACTTGGCTGTAGAGTTGAATCCAGGCCTTCAGGACTTGACTTCTGATCACCACAGCCTTCTGATCCCATTGGCTTTGCAAAGTTTATTTGAAAACAGAACACCTTTGTCCTCTTTACTGCCTTCACAAAAACATCATGAGCAACATCAGAGGACTTGGGAGCGTACTGTCTCTTGCTGCAACGTACCACATTCTTTACCTCTCTCCTAGGTTTCTGTGTATCTCCTCTGTATTCCTTTACATTGCTTGCAGGATTTCTTTTAAGTTTGCTAAAGCTTGGGGATTTCATTATTTAAGAAGATCAGTCTTCTTCCGTCGGCAGCTCATCAAAATGCTTATCAGATTAATTTGCCACAGGATACGTGTGTAACAGCGCCCTCTGTGAGCTGGAACCTACAAAATCCTTGTCACTTTATCCTGGCTGCAGGTCACTCGTGCCCAGTATCTACCCAAAATAAAACAAAGAACTGCAGATGCTGGAGATCTGAAACAAAATAGAAATTGCTGAAGAAACTGCAAAAGAGTAGGCACAGTCATGCAGCACTTGTTGTAGATGAAGCTTCCGCTCCATCACTCTGTTACATTATACACTCAGAGCTCCTACAACTACAGTTCCTGCATGCATTGCAGCCTTTCTGTAATTGTATCAACTACTCCTTTGGCATCCTTATGAGGATACAGCAATATTTACCACTGAGTTGAAGAATCTCTCGCAACACAACGAGAAACACACCGCAGTATCCTTTTAGAGTCTTCTTCATAGCAGTCTAACTTCAAAATCATCTTATTTGCAAGTTAAGTGTCTGCTTGGTCTTTTAAATAGCACTGCTGCAGGGCCAATCAGATAGCCCAATGCTTAATCTTTAGAGAGTGAGGTACTAATTTATTTGATTGACCTGCATGATTCAAATTAGGAAGTCTAGTGCCACATTAGCCTGTAGGATTGTGGATGTCGGGATATGGTGATTAGTAGCTTCTGGTACTCACATGGATGTCGAAGCTACGGATGAGCTTGGCACAAGTACCTGGCAGCTACCTCCTTTCTTGATGCCAAGTTCCTCAATCAGACACACAGTACTCAGTGCTTTTCATAAATGGGCACCCCCAACCCTGAAAGCCTGCAAACATGCAAGTCATACTCTCCAAGCAGCCAGAACCTGCCAGCACTTGGTTGTCATCAGCTGTGATAGTGGAATGAATCCCTTAGTGGCAATTACTTGACTATCTCTTGGCCTCGATTCTCCAGTCCTCTGTCACCAGTCAGTATATTGACATCTAAGAAGCAGCACTGTATGATTAGTACAGGTTGAATAAGTTGCACCTGAACGTAGCTGGGACTAACTTCCTTGCATGACAGTCATGAGAGCTACTGAAGAAGGATTATGCTAATTCAGATGAGGAAGGAAAACATTAGAGAAGGAAAATAAAGAATTGGGAGAGACAGGTAGCAAAGGATTGAGAAATAGCAATGTATGCAGTGGGGTCAGAGGAGGAGGAAAAGCAATAAGGCCTATTTATTTTTACTGCACATGAACATGAACACTGTATTGTAAATAAGAATGCTGAGTTAGGTGCAAGTACAAGTAGCACAGGGGAATTTGATATCATGGCAACAACAGAGACTGGGGAGGACTGGGTCCTAAATATTTGTGGATAGGTGAAAGGAAAGGTAGTGAAGGAAAGAAAAGGAGGCATTGTGCATCGTATAAAGATAACATTGCAGTGCTAGAAAAAATGTATGTCCCAGAAATGTTAACAACGGAATCTTTAGATATCCATTATACATCTGGGTGTCATCTAAAGCCATTAAACTACAATAAGCTCCATTTTAAGTTGCCTCATCCACCTTATTCCAATTTATCATTGCACAGATAATGGGCCCCGGACATGCACCTAACATTGGGACATCTATTTTAATGATGGAGACCTAATTAATGCTATTTTGAAGCAAAGAAAGACTACATGCCTCAACAAGTCTTTCCTCCATGCTTTAATTCCATGTACTCTCCAGTCTCTGGTCTCCTTATTTCCCAGTACAAGCCCTATTTTCTCATTCTTAATTCACTGTCTCTATCTTATATCAATTCCCAAAGCTGCCAATTTCCCACTTCTAACTCTACAAGTTCATCTTCCAACCTCAAATTCTAGTATGCCATCCCCTCTGCCAAACCCAGTCCTGTTACCTTCTCTTCCACTGTCTCAAGTTGCAACTGCCTCCTCCTGCCCCTGGAAATGGTAATAGTGTGAGATGGATGATGTTACAAGTGCCAGAGGAATGGTTTAAAAGTTTTTCTTCTCCAGGGTAAGAATCAAGACTAGGAAATTCATTTTCCATCCATTGTGGCATCCCCAAGCATAAGACACAGCAAATCAAATTAATCTGCATCACAGGATGGATCCATTCCAGAGACTGCATGTTTCCCAACAGAACTGCCATCCTCTCCTTTAGAACATAGAACATAGAAAAATACAGCACAGAACAGGCCCTCCGGCCCACGATCTTGTGCTGAGGATTATTCCTAATCTAAAATAACCTAACCTACGCACCCCTCAATTCACTACAGTCCATGTGCATGTCCAGCAGTCACTTAAATGTCCCTAATGACTCTGCTTCCACCAGCACCGCTGGCAACACATTCCATGCATTCACAACTCTGTGTAAAGAACCTACCTCCGATGTCTCCTCAATATCTTCCTCCTAATACCTTAAACTATGACCCCTCATTCCAGTCAATCCTGCCTTGGGGAAATGTCTCTGGCTTTCGACTCTATCCATGCCTTTCATTACGTTGTATACCTCTCTTCCTCCGTCTCTCTGTCAACCTCTCGTCGTAAGACAAGCATTCTAGTCCAGGTAGCATCCTGGTAAACCTTCTTTGCACCCTCTCCAAAGCCTCCGAATCTTTCCTATAATAGGGCGACCAGAATTGGACACAATAATCCGAATGTGGTCTCACTAGGGTTTTGTGGAACTGCAGCAAAACCTCACGGCTCTTAAACTCGATCCCCCTATTAATGAAAACCAAAACACCATAACCTTTCTTAACAACCCTATCCGCTTGGGTAGCAACTTTGAGGGATCTATGCATTTGAACACCAAGATCCCACTGTTCCTCCGCACTGCCAAGAATATTGTCTTTAATTCTATATTCAACTTTCAAGTTCGACCTTCTAAAATGCATCACTTCGCATTTATCCAGGTTGAACTCAATCTGCCATTTCTCAGCCCAGCTCTGCATTCTGGCTACGTCACGCAGCCTGCAATAGCCCTCGATACTATCAATGGTACCTTTAACCTTTGTGTCATCGACAAATTTACTAATCTACCCCTCAACCTCTTCATCCAAGACATTTATAAAAACTACAAAGAGCAGAGGCCCAAGAACAGAGCCCTGTGGGATGAATACTT
Organism: Chiloscyllium plagiosum; assembly: GCF_037043375.1. NCBI lineage: Eukaryota > Metazoa > Chordata > Chondrichthyes > Orectolobiformes > Hemiscylliidae > Chiloscyllium > Chiloscyllium plagiosum. The sequence goes on from NW_028270142.1 coordinate 13,027,675, forward strand.
TCCATCTACAACCACTCTCAGCCATCTGTCAGCCAACCAATTCTGAATGCAGACAGCCAAATCTCCCTGTATCCGAAACCTCCTGACTTTATGAATGAGCCGACCATGGAGAATCTATCAAATGCCTTGCTGAAGTCCATATACACCACATCCACCTGCTCGACCTTCGTCAACCTGTCTCATCACTTCCTCAAAGAACTCAATAAGGTTGGTGAGGCATGACCAGACCCTCGCAAAGCCATGCTGACTGTCTTTAATCATGCAATGCTTTTCCAAATAGTCATAAATCCTATCCCTCAGAATTCTTCCCAAAACCTTGCAGACCACTGATGCAAGAATGACTGGTCTGTAATTGCCAGGGATTCCCTATTCCCCATCTTGAAAAGGGGAACAACATTCACCTCCCTCCTCCAATCCACTGGTACGACTCTTGTGGAGAGTGAGGAAGCAAAGATCTTCACCAGCAGCTTAGCAACGTCCTTTCTAATTTCCCGGTGCAACCTAGGATAAATCTGGTCTGGCCCTGGGGACTTATCAATCTAAATGTTTGCCAAAATTTCCGCACGTCAATTTCATCGATCTTCATCTGTTCAAGCCCATTTCCCAGCTCCTCAAAGTTCTCATTCACAACAAGGTCCCTTTCCTTGTGAAAATCGAAGCAAAAAACTCATTTAGAGGCTTCCCCAATCTGCTCAGGTTCCAAGCACAATTTCCCTACTCTATCTCTGACCGGCCCTACCTTCTCCCTGATCATTCTTTTATTCTTCACATATGAGTAAAATGCCTTTGGGTTCTCCCTAATCCTTCCTGCCAAACCATTTTCATGTCCCCTCCTAACTCTCCTCAGTCCATTTCTGAGCTCCTTTCTAAAGCAAGCCTGTAATCCTCTAAAGCTGTGCTAGATCCTTGGTTCCTCCACCTACGTAAGCTGCCTTCTTCCTTTTGACGAGAAACTGCTCTGTTAGAGTCATAGAGATGTACAGCATGGAAACAGACCCTTCAGTCCACCCTGCCCACACCAACCAGATATCCCAACCCAATCTAATCCCACCTGCCAGCACCCGGCCCATATCCCTCCAAACCCTTCCTATTCATATACCCATCCAAAAGCCTTTTAAATGTTGCAATTGTACCAGCCTCCACCACATCCTCTAGCAGCTCCTTCCATACACGTACCACTCTCTGTGTGAAAAAGTTGCTCCTTAGGTCTCTTTTATATCTTTCCCCTCTCACCCTAAACCTACGTCCTCTAGTTCTGGACTCCCCGACCCAAGGGAAAAGACTTTGTCTATTTATTCTATCCACGCCCCTCATAATTTTGTAAACCTCTATAAGGTCACCCCTCAGCCTCCGACGCTCCAGGGAAAACAGCCCCAGGCTGTTCAGCCTCTCCCTGTAGCTCAAATCCTCCAACCCTGGCAACATCCTTGCAAATTCTTTCAAGTTTCACAACATCTTTCCGATAGGAAAGAGACCAGAATTGCAGGCAATATTCCAACAGTGGCCTAACCAATGTCCTGTACAGCCACAACATGACCTCCCAACTCCTGTACTCAACATTCTGACCAATAAAGGAAAGCATACCAAACGCCTTCTTCACTATCCTATCTAAGTGCGACTCCACTTTCAAGGAGCTATGAACCTGCACTCCAAGGTCTCTTTGTTCGGCATACTCCCTAAGACCTTACCATTAAGTGTATAAGTCCTGCTAAGATTTGCTTTCCCAAAATGCAGCACCTCGCAGTTATCTAAATTAAATTCCATCTGCCATTTCTCAGCCCATTGGCCCATCTGGTCCAGATTCTGTTGTAATCTGAGGTAACCCTCTTCACTGTCCACCACACCTCCAATTTTGGTGTCATCTGCAAACTTACTAACTGTACCTCTTATGATTGCATCCAAATCATTTATGTAAATGACAAAAAGTAGAGGACCCAGCACTGATCCTTGTGGCACTCCACTGGTCACAGGCCTCCAGTCTGAAAAACCGTCTACCACCACCCTCTGTCTTCTACCTTTGAGCCAGTTCTGTATCCAAATGGCTAGTTCTCCCTGTATTCCATGAGATCTAACCTTGCTAATCAGTCTCCCATGGGGAACCTTGTCGATCGCCTTACTGAGGTCCATATTGATCACATCTACTACTCTGCCCTCATCAATCCTCTTTGTTACTTCTTCAAAAAACTCAATCAAGTTTGTGAGACATGATTTCCCACGCACAAAGCCATGTTGACTATCCCGAATCAGTCCTTGCCTTTCCAAATACATGTACATCCTGTCCCTCAGGATTCCCTCCAACAACTTGCCCACCACCGAGGTCAGGCTCACTGGTCTATAGTTCCCTGGCTTGCCTTTACCGCCCTCCTTAAACAGTGGCACCAAGTTTGCCAATCTCCAGTCTTCCGGCACCTCACCCGTGACTATCAATGATACAAATATCTCAGCAAGAGGCCCAGCAATCACTTCTCTAGCTTCCCACAGAGTTCTCGGGTACACCTGATCAGGTCCTGGAGATTTATCCACCTTTAACCGTTCAAGACATCCAGCACTTCCTCCTCTGTAATCTGGACATTTTGCAAGATGTCACCATCTATTTCCCTACAGTCTATATCTTCCATATCCTTTTCCATTGTAAATACTGATGCAAAATATTCATTCAGTATCTCCCCCATTTTCTGTGGCTTCTTCTTGTCATCCAAGGCTCCTTAATCTTTCCCCTTCTTGCCTTTCTCATAGGAACAAATTTGTGCATCACTTGCAACAACTGCTCCTTAAACAGCTTTCATATGTCTGTTGTGCCCTTTCTGTGGAATAATTGCTCCCAATCTGTACTTCCCAACTCCTGTCTGATAGCATCATAATTTCCTTTTCCCCAATTAAATATCTTTCCATGGTAACTGCTCCTTTACCTCCTAAATACACACCAAGTAAAAGTTAATCAAAACCAATGAAGATGTTTAAATCCCTACATTTTACTACAGAAATATTGTTCAGAAAACCACTATATCTAGTGCTAGACTGGCAAATGTGGCGCACAATGTTATGAAACCATGAATGTTGAGAGTTGGCAGCGTAGCCTTCATTACATTTTTTAACTTAGTTCATTGCCAAAAATAAAGCACCAACTTCAATTCCACAATCAAATGTCATCTAGGTGCTGCCTGGTTTTTGGTTAGCATTTTTGATTACCTCTTCATGTTGATTTTGTAAATATTCTAATTGTTAACTAAATTTATTTTTGTCCCCACCTTTACAAATGGACACCTCTACATTGTACGTACATTTACTGTTTCTTGTTCCAGTTTGCATTATATTGTCTAAAATATGTTGAAATTATGCTTCATTACTTAACCAAGTAGCTTAATTGGATCCTGGCCTTTATGACTGCGATTATTTATCTATGTAATAGTTATTTGATCACATTGCTTAATATCACAAACAAATGGTACAATTTTGAGGAGAGTTCAGAAGCAGAGGGATCTTGGCGTTCACATACATGATTCTCTGAAAGTGGCTAGGCAAGATGAAATAGCTGTTAAGCAAGTTTATTGGGTCCTTGGGTTTAGAAATAGAGGCACAGAGTATGAAAGCAAGGAAGTGATTGTACACCTCTTCAAATTAATAATTAAACCACATTTGCAGTATTATTTTCAGTTCTGGGCACCTTAAGGATGGACATTAAAGTCTTGGAAAGAGTTCAAAAGAGATTTACTAGAATGATATCAGGAATGAAGGATTTTAAATACAAGAGAAGTTTAGATAGATTGGATTTATTCTCCTTGGAGCAGGTCCTGCTCCACACCTACCTGATGAAGGAGCAGCGCTCTGAAAGCTAGTGCTTCCAAATAAACCTGTTGGACTACAACCTGGTGTTGTGAGATTTTTAATGTTTTATTTATACATCATTATTTAATAGAATACACAATGAGGTGTGATGGAATTTAGGTATGTTGCTTGTAGATATGTACAAAGAGCAACTTCAAATGCAGTGAAACATGGAACATTGACAACTTCTGAGAAGTTACAGTCCTACAGCTCGAGCAAAAACAAAGTCAGATCACATTCAAGTTCAGCAGCTCTCTACTAATTGTTTTGCTTATATAGCTTAAGGTGAAAGTTTAGACTCTGTATAATCCAGTTTACAATACTAGGAGTTCCAGTCATCATTCATGGTGTCATTGATGATATAATTTTGCCATATAAGACTATACGGAAATAGTGATTGTGAGTAAAACTTTTACCATATAAGACTGTATGGGAATAGTTCCAACAGTGAGAATACCAGAGGAATGCTTCCTTTAAAGTGATGTTATTTCAAGACATTTTATTAATTTCTTATATATGGTATTAAAGTAGCAGGATCAAAATGTCACATAAGTACATTAATTATTAAGCTCCTAATATTAGCATTAATTCTTACCCTAAAATGTTTGTACATAAAATATAAAAAATGTTTGAGTGATTCAGCTCCTTACAATAAATTAATGATACAATACATGAAAATCCCACATTTAATAACAATTCTTTACATAATTAGTTGGTCAGAATTTTGGATAGCATTAAGCCATTAAAACTGATCACCCCATCTGTGGATTAGGATGGGAGAACAATCAATCTGGATTTCTGAACTTGATCATATTTCAGAGATGTCTGCAGGAAATATATATTTGTACGTCAATTAAAAGTTAGATTGGACTCAACAAAAAAGTCCCCATAGTATAACTGCCTCCAACCATTTACAATCTAACATCACTTATGAAGAATAGATACCTGGGGCAGTATCAATGGGGAATCATTGCTTTGGGAACCATACTTTAGCCGAGGAGCATTTACTTAGGTGGTAAGCAAAAGAAAACATAATACAATAATAAGGACTCACTGGTGTATCAATAATTACTATGTCTACGAAGGCCAATCTTCATTTAAAATGCTGACAGTGCTTATCTTAATTTTTAGAACACGCATGAACACTTTATTCAAGTAAAACTACACATCTTCATTCTTAATTCTTAGCTGTGCTGAATTCCTTGTTCATCTTCTCACTCAACTATAAACTTCTTGAAAGTTAACTCATCTATGACGGTCACATGTTATTTTCAACGTCCATTTCTAAACACTGCTGAGTAGTAAATTTCATGTTCTGAGTTCTAAGCTTTAGACATAATCTCAACACTTTCAAAATGGCTGCTATAATCCCTATTATCTCAAAGATACCACTCACTATATGCTATTTCGAGATTCCTTTTCTTCTTTAAGTCATTGAGTCCTATTTCTATACTACTTATCCTGAATTATTATTATTTTTAAATTTCAGTCTTTTTATTAAAGCATTAAAACCCCTAGACAACATAAGTTATATACATATAACTGTAATCATGATACATTAGTATTTCTGAAAGGATGGATACATATGAACTGTTCACGGCAGCAATCTCATTCAGTGGTTTTCTCTCCTGTCTAGCCTCTTGGTTCTATTCTTCCAATCATACTGATCATTTAAATTCAGCCTTTCCAGCTTCGGAATTGGCTTCTCTTTCCTTACCCTACACCATCACTTTGAAGGATCTTTATGAGCTCTCCTTAACTACATTTGTCCATTGGGCATCACTGATCATGAGCATTGTAATAACCTTCATCTACATGTTGATAATATCTAGCTCTACCTTTTCACCACTTCAGATCTGCCTCTCCAACACTCTCTTGATCCTTCATATCTCCACTATTCCAAAATCAAATCTTAGACAAATTACAATTTCCTTCAGTTTTAACATCAGGTTACTGAAAATATAAGTTTTGCACCACACTACAAATTTTGTTCCCTTACCTCTAATTTCATACACCTCTCCACTAATTCTTCACACCTAACCAAATTGTTTATAAGGTTATTGGCTTCTTCTGTCCTCAAGGAGAAAGTGAGGAATGTAGATGCTGGAGATCAGAGCTGAAAATGTGTTGCTGGAAAAGCGCAGCAGGTCAGGCAGCATCCAAGGAACAGGAGAATCGACGTTTCGGACATAAGCCCTTCTTCAGGCCTTTCCTGAAGAAGGGCTTATGCCCGAAACGTCGATTCTCCTGTTCCTTGGATGCTGCCTGACCTGCTGCGCTTTTCCAGCAACACATTTTCAGCTCTTCTGTCCTCAACTAAACTTGAAACCCCACCTTGCATCTATTGACAAGAATATTTACTTTCACTTCCAGAATGTTCTCCAGCTTTTGTTGTTTCTATTTATTACTAGTTCAACTCTTATCTTCATTGGTTTCCTATTTTCAACCCCAAATGCAGCTGCTTGTATTCTGTCTCATAACAAGTTCTATTCATCCATCACCTCCGTCTTGGTCAAGCAACAATGACCAGGAGCATTCCCTAACAGATGAAACTTCCCCACTTTTAATCAAACATTCTATCACTCTTTTAATCTCGTCTCTTTACAACTTTCCTTGTGTACATTTGTAAAGCGCTTTGGGAATTTGTCACATTAAATTGTACTTTATGAATGCAAGTTACTGTTCTTAAACTTGATTTAATAATTTGTCTTTCGAAACAGAAAGAATATAGAAACATCATTTACCGTGTGTGGATTGTTGCAAAACCTCTATCTGGATGTGACATCTTTTCCCTTGCATCATGAAGAAGGCCATCTTCACATCCCTAACAAATAGTATATCCAGTTATTAAGTTTGTATTCATTTTAAAATGTACTTTGAAATTTTATTATAATAACACTTACCTCATTGCAAAACATGAAGAGATTGGATACTTCATTTTCTTCATTTGTGGCTCTAAAAAAAGATGGCATCATTTTTTTCCAATACAGTTTCACATCAGTCATAAATATTTTCATAATGGATGTTTTACTTGCTTATTTCCTATAATGATGTGAAATAGAACTCCAACTCCACTATTGCAAGTTCAATCAACTTGGAGAGAAAGTGAGGTACTCTACAGAAGAAATTCTATATTAGAATAATACCATAGTAGTAGTAATAAGACAGCTAACTACTTTATTTACAATTCATATTAAACAAAACATATTTAGGACTTGTGTGTACAGGTCAGTTTGACCACAACATATGCAAGTATTCAAGAGGACATTTTTACAGCATTACTGAATATTCATGACACATTAAATTATACCATCTTCATTTCCTTAGTTTCTTAAATTAAATCAGCATTCACCAAGTGTGTGCAATTAGTTAACGCTTTCCTAACATAATAATAATTCCTTTTACTTTGGTTGAGACTGGTTTATTGTTCAACACAAATTAAGATACTATAAAACACACAAGTATGATTTATATTAACTTGTGCTTCCATTCAAATGTGAATGAAAGGGAAGAAGAGCTTCAGTAAATTAGAGGTAACTAATGTCTTTTCCATTATTTATTAAAACTATCCTTGTCCTCTTGTCACCCATCCTCATTAGCACATACTCTTCATATACTTTTTCACTGCTCTCCTATCACTATCCCAGCCTGGCACCTTCTTAAATATCTGTACAGCTTTCCTTTATATCTTTCTTGGCATACTCATAAAGGTCCAAATATGATATTTATCACCTCCTTCTAAACAATAGCTAACTTCAAGTGCTTTTTTCTATTCTCTTCCCCCTTCCAGGCTGCCTGGTGCTAAGCTCACCAATCTCTTATCCGTCCCTCTCACCAGTTCCAGTTTTGACTCTGTTCTGGCTGCTCCTACACAGCTTCCACTAGAACATACATTCACTTTTTGTTTCGCATGTTTAAAAAGACCTATCCATCCTAATTTTATTGTGTACAATCTTATTGACATTACAGCCTCAACGAAGAACTGGCTGCGATGATACTTTTCTTCTTACTGAAACTTCCCTACCTGGTTATACCTTTTACGACTTGTCTTGATCAAGCCATTGTGACAGTAATGTAGCCCTATCCTCTAAATCCCTTGATATTTTCTCATAGTCTTCTAATTTATTTTCTAAGCATCTCATTTTGTTCCCCTTCACTTAAAATTCCTGTTTATTGCCAACTTCCCCACACACTGCAAAAAATAAACAACTCCCTATTTACTTCCCTCTATCTCTGCAGTGAGCAGCTTCTCATCCTTGGTGATTTCAATCTCCATTTGAATGCTTGCTGTTCTCTATTTTCTGAATTCTGCTTTAAATCTCTCCCTACTTATAAAGTATCCTACAGAGTCAGTTCCTTTAATCTGAGCACCCTCTGCAGCCTCGCTGCCCTTACTGACAGGACTGTGTCTGACCAATTCTTTATATTTCTCTGTTAACAAAATTTCCTTCACCCTTCTCAAACCTACTTCATTAAAATGATTTTTATTTTATAGCCTCAAAATCCAACTATATCATGACTTACTCTGAAACGTTCATATACAGACTAAGTAATCAGGTTAAAAACATGTGGCAATTATGGACTAACAGAAATAAACAAATAAATTCAACTATTTACAGTTAAGTCGTGGACTGGATATTGAAAAGGAAGGGTACAGTCGAATTAAAATTTCAAATCAATTCACTCATTATAGGTATTTTATTATTTCAATATCTCATAGATTTCGTTATTTTAATTTTATAAATGTTATCATTTAGTATTTCATTAAATTCCAAGTCACATAAAGAATAGGACTGTATCAGTTCCTTTCCTTCTGCATGTAAGAGAGTTTAGTCAAATTTCTCAGGTGCCTAGCAGAAATTAGACATGGCATTCCTGAACCTGGAAAATAAACCTTAGGTAATTTAACTTTGCAATCTCAAATTCTCAACTATTTAATCTTTGTCTTTTAATTCATTATGGTACTTCTGCAGCTGTTGATGTGCTAAAATCACACACCGACTCTACCATTTTTGATGCCCCATTTATGAATTCCTCCCATTATAATCACTCTCTGTAGTACAAGTTTCACCATCATTCCCTTAAATCCAAGAGATAGGTTGAAAATCTTTGATAAGCAACTGGTTCAGCCATTCATAGCCACATCTGGGTAGGCCACCTAAAACAGTGTCAAGTAAATGCCGCACTACTCAAAGATCATCCAAAAAGGCAAATGTAACATACAGCTTCTCTACTCCACGATAACACAAACCTTCCAATCCTGGCAACATCCTTGTCAATCTTTTCTAAAGCCTTTCAAGTTTCACAACATCCTTCCTATAGGAGGGAGATCAGAATTGTATTCCAAAAGTGGACTATCCAATGTCCTGTACAGCTGCAATATGACCTCCCAATCCCTGTAATCAATGCTCTGACCAACAAAGGCAAGCATACTAAATGACCTCTTCACTATCATATCTACCAGATACTCCACTTTCCAAGGAACAATAAACCTGCACTCAAAGGTTTCTTTGTTCAGCAACAGTCCCCAGAACCTTACAATTAAGTGTAAAGGTCCTGCCATGATTTGTCTTTCCAAATTGCATAGACAAGGTATTTTTCCTGGGTTGGGAAAGTCAGAACTAGACGGCATAGGTTTGGGGTGAGGGGGGTAAGATTTAAAAGGGACCTATGGAGTTTTATTTTCATGCAAAGGATGGTGTGTTTATGGAATGAACTGCCATGATGGAAGCTGGTACAACTGAGACATTTAAAACTCATTTGAATGGGTACATCAGTAGGAAGAGTTTAGAGGGATTTGGGCCAAGTCCTGGGAAATGGGACTAGATTAATTTAGGATATCTAGTCAGCATGGACGAATTGGACTGAAGGGTCTGTTTCCATGCAATACATCTCTATGACTGTCTAGACCCTGTCCTGACTAAACTGTTAATCACCTAACCTTGTCTTTCTGGCTTCCATGGTAGCTGACATTATTAATGGTCTCTCTCTCTCTTTGACAACTGACTGTCTTGTTAACTCTACATCAACTGGTCATTCGTTGTAATTGGACGATGGGTATTCATTGAGAACGTCTGTGCCCAAATATATACACAAAAGAAAGCTGAAAGAATGACTTTGGGTATTGGAACAGCATCCCATACAATGTATGCTGCTGTAAATAAAAGCTTACAAGTCAATAAATTCAGTATTCCATCCTTCACCATCTGACTAACTCATTTTCAAATCTGTCATCATCACCCTTCGCCTGCAAAAACAATCCATGACTCTTCTGTCCTTGAAAACTACTGACTGTCTTGAACTTCTCTCTCTTCTCCAAATTCCAAGGCATACTTACTGGAAGTTCTTCTTTGAATCTCTCTAATCAGATTTTCACAGTACCGATCCAGCTCAAAAAACATGACTTATGGCATCCTAATTGATTGTGACAAAATTGAATTGAAATATCACTAGTCATTCTTCTCTATTTGTCTGCAGTTTGGATACAAATGACCACAAAATTCTTCTCCAAACAATTCTCCACTGTTGAATAGTTCAATGGGACATTTTGGGTTCATTACTATTTATTCAGACAGAGATTCACCATGTAAGACTTCTCTTTTCACTGCTACTCCATTATCTCTGATTTCTGAATTGTATGTTAGTCGTCAGTGGCATTATCTGATATCAAGGTATCAGATTTCACCTGCTGATGATACCCATTACATCCCTTTGTTCTTCAGTTTGCTAAATAAAAGACAGGTCTGATTCACAACGCCACAATATCTACCATGCAAACAGGCACATCCTAAACACGCCCCAGCTTCAATGGTGATCAAATGCTAGATGTTGGCACCAGCATGATACACTGTAGCTATCAAATCACTTGGGCCAATCAAATCCCACTCCCTGCTCCCAACCTAAAGGTAGCAAAGTGCATAATTATATGTTTGCCGTGTTTCTGGACCTATGAATAGTGATGATAAAGACTTCAACTTACTTTCTATCATATGGTTGACCAGGAATTTCTATGATTCTTACATCCTGCCATTAGCATATGTTGAAAGGGTTTATAGATTGCTACTCAATCTTTTTGACTGCATTATGAATGCATTTTCCTTAGCCATTAAGTCCTGTAGTGACATTTCAATGTGGAGCTTCTAGGTCAGAGGTAGGGATGTGATGCACTGTGCCACAAGACCTCAGTTTTCCTCCTCTCCACCTCTTTTGAACCCTCCTCTGTCTCTAACTTGTCTGACTGTTTATCCAACATCTAATATTGGGTGAGCAACAATTTCCTCAAATTAAACACTGGGGAGTCAGAGTCATACAGCACGTAAACAGACCCTTCAGTCTAACTTATCTGCGCCGATCAGACATCCCAATTTGACCTCGTCTCATTTGCCAGCATTTGGCCCATATCCCTCTAAACCTTCCTATTCTTACACCTATTCAGATGTCGTTTAAATGTAATTGTATTTGCCTCCCCCACTTCCTCTGGCAGCTTGATCCAGACACGCAACACCCTCTGCATGAAAAAGTAAACTCTCAGATCCCTTTTAAGTCTTTCCTCTGTCACCTTAAACTGATGCCGTCTAGTTATGGACTCCCACACCCTAGGAAAAATACCTTGATTATTCACTCTATCCACGCCTCTCATGATTATACAAACCTCTAGAAGGTTACGCCTCAGTCTCCAATGCTCCAAATGCATTCAGCTTCTCTCGATAGCTCAAACCCTCCTGTCCTGGCAATATCCTTGTAAATTCTTTCTGCACTCTCTCAAATTCAAGAACATCCTTCCACAGAAAGGTGACCACATTTGCACACAGTATTCTAAAACTGCCTCACCAATGTCCTATACAGCCACAATATGACAACCCACTCCTATGCTCAATGTTATGACCAACGAAGGCAAGTGTGCCAAACACTACCTTCACCATCCTGCCTAACTGCGATTCCACTTTCAAGGAACTATGCACCTGCACCCAAAGTTCAGCAACACTACACAGGACCTTACCATTTACTGTATAAATCCTGCCCTGGTTTGCCTTACCAAAATGCAACACCTCACATTTATCTAAATTAAACTTTGGCCACTCCTCGCCCATTGATCCATCTGGTCAAGGTTCCATTATGTTCTGAGATAACCTTCTTCACTGCCCACGACACCACCTATTTTGGTGTAATCTCAAGCTTTCTAACCATACCTCCTATATTCACTTCCAAATCATTTATACAAAATGATGAAAACCAGTGGATATAGCACTGATGCTTGTGGCACACTACTAGTCACTGGCTTCCGGTCTGAAAAACATCCTTCCATGACCACGCTTTGTCTCCTACCTTCAAGTGAATTGTGTGTCCAATTGGCTAGCTCTCTGAATCCCACGTGATCTAATTTTCCAACCAGTCTACTATGCGGAATTTTGTTGAACGTTTACTGAATTCTGTATAGACAATGTTTACTGCTCTGCCATCCCTCTGGGATGAGGAAGGAGTTGGCTAAGATAGAGTGGCAGGAAAGACTATATGCTGGGACAATTAAGGAACAGTGGAGGACTTTCAAAGCAATTTTTCACAGTGCTCAGAAAAAATTATACCAGTGAAAAGAGAAGACTGTAGGAAAATGGATGATCAGCCATGGATAACTAAGGGAATAAAGGAAGGTATCAAATTCAAAGTTAAAAACATATGAAGTGGCAAAGATTAGTCGGAAATTAGAGGATCAGGAATGCTTTAAAGGACAACAGAAAGCCATAAACAAAACTATAAAGAACGGTGAGATAGATCATGAAAATAAACTAGCTCAGAATATAAACACAGATAACAAATGTTTCTGCAAATACATAAATGGAAGAAGAGTGTCTCAAGCAAATATTGGTCCTTTAGAGGATGAGAAATGGGATTTAATAATGGAAAATGAGAAAATGGCAGAGGCATCGAACAGGTATTTTGTGCTGGTCTTCATCGTGGAAAACACAAATAACATGCCAATAATTGATTAAATGGAGGCAATGGCATGTGAGGACCTAGAAACAACCATTATCACTGTAGAGGTAGTGTTGGGCAAGCTAATGGAGCTAACAATAGACAAGTCTCCTGGCTCTGATCAAATGCATCCCAGAGTACTAAAAGAATGGCAGAGGAAATAGCAAATGTGCTCATGGTAATTTACCAAAATTTGCTGGACTCTGGGGTGGTTCTGGCAGATTGGAAAACAGCAAATGCCACTGTTTTAAAAAGGTAGACAAAAGGCAGGTAACCATAAGTGTGTTAGCTTAACTTGTATAGCGGTGATAATGCTTGAAATTGTCATCAAGGAAGAAATAGCAAGACATCCAGATAGAGACTGTCCCACTGGTGACACAGGATGGGTTCTTGAAAGGCAGATCATGTTTAACTAACTTATTGGAATTCTTTGAGGTCATTACAAGTGCAGTGGACAATGGGGAACCAATGGATGTAGTGTATCTGGATTTCCATTAGTATTGGACAAAGTGGCACACAAAAGGCTGCTGCATAAGATAAAGCTGTTCGGCATTATGGGTAATGTATTAGCATGGATAGAAGGTTGGTTAACTAACAGAAAGTAAACAGTGGAGACAAATGGGTGATTTCTTTTGGTTGACAATCAGTGGCTAGTGGTGGGTTTCAGGGATCAGTGTTTGGACTTGTGATTTTTGACTTTGTCCACTGCAATCCAACACCAGTGCCTCCACATCATGACTAAATTGAATGGTACAGCAAAGTGTGCAGTGGACACAAAGTCTATAGAGGGATATAGATAGGTTAAGTGAGTGGGCAAGGGTCTGGCAGATGGAGTACAATGTTGGTAAATGTCACGTCATCCATTTGGTAGGAATAACAGCAAAATATACCATTACTTAAATGGTGAAAAATTGCAGCATGCTGCTATGCAGAGGGACCTGGTGACCTTGTGCATGAATCACAAAAAGTTGGTTTTCAGTGCAGTAAATGATTAAGAACACACAAAGTTATAGATTCATACAGCACAAAAACAGACCCTTGGTCCAACCCATCCATGCTGAACATAATCCCAAGCTAAACTAGTCCCACCTGCCTGCTCTTGGCTCATATCCCTCCAAACCTCATGTACTTATCCAAATGTCTTTTAAACGTTTTAACTCTATCCACATCCACCACTACCTCAGGAAGTTCATTCCACATGTGAACCATCCTCTATATAGAAGCTAATAAAATTATGACTGGAATAGATAAAATGGATGCGGGAAGGTTGTTTCCACTGGGGATGAAACTAGAACTAGGGGACATAGCCTCAAAGTAAGGGGGAACAGATTTAGGACTGAGTTGAGGAGGAATTTTTTCCTTCAAAGAGTTGTGAATCTGTAGAATTCCCTCTCTGAAACAATTGAGGCTTTGAATGTTTTTAAGGCAAAGGTAGATATATTTTTGAACAGTAAAGGAATTAAGGGCTATGGTGAGCAGGTGGGTAACCGGAGCTGAGTTGACAAAAAGATCAACTAGGAGAAAGTGAGGACTGAAGATGCTAGAGTACCAGAGTTGAAAAATGTGGTGCTGGAAAAACACAGCAGGCCAGGCAGCATCCGAGCAGGAGAATCGATGTTTCAGGCATAAGCCCTTCTTCAGGAATGAGGCTGGTGTGCCAAGCGGGCTGAGATAAAAGGTAGGGGGGAGGGAATTTGGGGGAGGGTGCTGGGAATACGATAGGTGGAAGGCCTCACCCTCACTTCCTTCCACCTATCGTATTCCCAGCGCCCCTCCCCCAAATTCCCTCCCCCCCTACCTTATCTCAGCCCGCTTGGCACACCAGCCTCATTCCTGAAGATGGGCTTATGCCTGAAACATCAATTTTCCTGCTCCTTGGATACTGCCTGGCCTGCTATGTTTATCCAGCACCACATTTTTCGACAAAAAGATCAACCATGATCTTATTCAAAGGCCAAGCAGGCTCGAGGGACCAGATGGCCTACTCATGCACTTATTTCTTATGTTCTTTAACAATCTCCTTTGTCACCACTTCAGAAAACTCATTCAACTTATTGAGACATGATTTCCAATGCACAATGCCATGCTGACTAGCCCTAATCAGTTCTTGCCTTTCCAAATGCATGTCAATCTAGTCCCTCAGAATCCCCTCCAACAATTTACTAACCACTGATGTAAGGCTCACCGGTCTATAGCTCTCTGGCTTTTCCTTGCTGCCTTTCTTAAATAATGTACTATATTAGCCAACCTCTAATCTTCTTGCACCTCACCAGTGGCTATCATGATACAAATATCTCAGCAAGGGACCCAACAATCTCTTCCATAGCCTCCCACAAAGTTCTGGGAAACACACGATTAGGTCCCAGGGCTTTAACTATCTTTGTGCATTTTAAGACCTCCAGCACCTCCTCTTCTATAATATGGGCACTTTTCAAGCTATCACTATTTATTTCCTCAAGTTCTCTCCATGCCCTGTTGTACATTAAATACTGATGCAAAATACTTGCTTAGTATCTCACCCATCTCCTGTGGTCCACACATAAACGCCCTTATTGATCTTTAAGAGGTATTATTCTCTCTCCAGTTACTCTTTTGGCCTAAATGTATTTATAGAATCTCTTTGGATTCTCCATAACCCTATTTGTCAAAGCTATCTCATGTCACCTTTTTGCCCTCCTGATTTCCCTCTGAAGTATAATCCTACTACCCTTATACTCTTCTAGGTATTACCTCGATCACAGTCTATACCAGTAAAATGCCTCTTTTTTTTTGACCAACCTCATTTTCTTTATTCGTCCGGCATTCCCTACCAGCCTTACCCTTCACACTAACCAGAACATACTGTTTCTGAACTTTTGTTATGTCATTCATAAAGGACTCCCACTTCCCAACTGTCCTTTTACCTGTAAATAGCCTCTCCCAATCAACTTTTGAAAGTTCCTGTCTAATACTGTCAAAACTGGCTGCTTTACCATTACCCATTTTAATCACTGTACCATTTGCCAGCTGTGTCTTCCATTTCCAAGAATGTAAACTCTGGAATTTCATCTCTGAATCTCTCCAATTTTCTAATTATCTTCCTTGCTTTTAAGACATCTTAAAACATGCCTCCTTGTTAAGCTTTTCGCCTCACATTGTTGCACATTGCTCAGTGTCAAATTTTCCATGATAGCACTCCTGTAAAGTAGATTGATTTATAAGTGTTATGTAAATGCAGGGTATTGTTTTCAAAATTATAAAAATCTGAATAATTAAAGATGTATAAATATATTGGAGATGGTTCATATGAGGTTTCCTAGATTGACACCTGGAATGAATAGTTGTCTTTTGAATAATGGTTGGAAAGACTGGGTTTGTTTTCATTGCAGTTTATGGCAGTGAAAGGTGACTTGACTCAAGTATATAAGAACCTGAACAATCTTGACGAGGTGGAAATAAATAAGACATGTACTCTTGTAGGCAAGTTCAGCACCAAGGGCCACTGTTTTAAAATTATGGTTTGCCCTTATATGGCAGAGATGAGGAGATTGATTTCTCCCTCAGAGGGTTGTGTGGCTTTGAAACACCCTGCCTTAGAAGGCAGTGGAAGAAAGGTCTTCGAAGACTTTTTAAGGTGGAAGTAGATTCTTGTTCGCCAAGGTAATCAACGGTTGTTAGGTGTCGATTGGAATGTGGAATTTGAACATGAACAGATCAACCATGTATCATCTTATTGAATGGTGGAGTAGGTTTGAGAGGCCAAATTATCTACTCTGCTCCTAATTAATCTGTTTGTATGATCTCAGACCAGTTTCCCAAAACTGGATACAATCTGGTTAAAGACCAGTAAATTTTTGATTAAAGAAGATGAAATCTCAGTTACTTATTAAGAGAATAAAGGGCAAAATATACTACTGTTTGAAACAAACATGAGACATTTCATTATATTTCAGTAAACCAATAACCAACACTTTTTTTTCTCTAACCTCCAGACCTAACGTTGGTAAACATGAATTAAGAGTCAAACTACGGTTGAAAACACGATTGCACATTAAATGGCAGATATAATTAAGGCAGATCTCATGATAGATCTTTTGACATCTTGTCCCCTTTTAGCAATGGTTAAGTTTTGTACCACCAAAACATTATTATATTTTTGTCTCAGGTATACAAATAAAGATCAAACTGAGATATGAACACCACATTTGGACTCTCAGGAAAGTTAAGGGCTAACAATCTATCTCATCTCCATACTAATAATGGCCAAAGTCTGATGAAAGGTGTCTCACATGTTTAGCAAAGTTTGGATTTTAAACTGGTGGCATATAGGTGTTGGTCTCTTTGTACAAATAGTTTTATCAAATAGCTACATCAGTTTTTTCATTACCATGGTTTTGAATCAGTATGTGTCAGAGAGCAGATATCAGTAGGTTTTCTGGAAATTTAATGGAATGTTTCTCATATCCTGGGGCTTTAGGAAGGAAAGATAAAACATTGGAATGTGTTCGCTGGCTTTTGGATTTAGTATATAATAAATTATTCATTTTAGTTTAGAAATCTCAGAGGTGGGAAAGTTTTTTATTCAGTTTGAAGAAGAACAGACTTAGGTCACATACAAGGATAGTTTCTCCCAGAAAAGGAGATGGTTCAGAGCAGTAAGGTAATAGTTTATCTCAGTTTGTGAAAACTGACAGACCCAGAATGTTTGCTGAGAATTCTGCAGATTACTAAAGTCAGATTACTAAAGGACTGGAAAAGCCTAAGCTCTCAGCACTCAAGGGAAACAGCTTTACATCTCTCAGTACCAAAATGGAAAAGCAGTCAACCTATTGATGGAGGAAGGAAAAGAGAGGCTTTTAATAAGTACAAAGGGAGCAAATCAATGCAGGCCCTTGTGGACTATATAAAGTGCAAGGATAAACTTAAGAAAGCAATTGGGAGAGCAAAGGGGGCATAAGAAAACACTGGTGTGTAAGATTATTTCACAAGCATATCAAGGGGAAGAGGATAACTAGGGAAAGAGTAAGGCACATGAGGGACCAAAAGGAAAATTGGATGTGGAGCTGGAAGTTAAACGAGTACTTCACATCTATCTTCATTTTGGAGAAGAATATAGGTACAGAATTCAGGAAGAGGGGCTATAAAGTTCTTGAGCGGTTTGGCATAGGGATTGAAGGGGTATCAGAGGATTTGATGGGCTTAAAATGGAATGAGTGGTAAGGTCAAATGAGTCGCACCCCAGGTGACTGTGGCAGTTGAGGGTGGAAATTACAGAGGCTGTGACCCAAATTTTTAATTTATGTCTGGCCCCGGGCAAGTGACAGAGTGCTGGAAGACAGCTAATATAGTTTAACCTTTCAAGAAATGTGGTGGGGATAAACCAAGGAATTACAGACCAGTGAAGTTGCACATCGGTGGTAGGGAAACTACTGGAGAAAATTTTGAAGGAGACAACTCTCCGATTTGGTGAGGCAAGGTTTGTTCAGGGATACTCAGCATAGTATCAGAGAGAGATCGTGTTTAACAACTTTGATTGAAATTTTTGAGGTGCGACCAGGTGTACAGCTGAGGTTTCTGCAGTTGATGCAGGTTATATGGATTTCAACATTGCTTTGACAAGGTCCCACATGGGACATTAATAAGGAAGTTAATAACACATGAGATCCAAGGTAATTTAGCAAATTTGATCCAAAATTAGCTGAGTGGCTGGAGATAGAGGGTGGTGGGAGAAGGTTGTTTAAGAGGCCTGTACCCAGTGACACGCAATAGAATCAGTTCTAGGCCCCTTATTGTTTGCAATCTATATAAACGATGTAGAAGAAAATGTGGAAGCATGTTAAGTAAGTTTTCCGATAATGCAGAGATTGATCAGGTGGTACACAGTAAGGAAGAAGGTCTTAGGTTACTGGAGGCTACTTTAAGCGCTGTTACTAAAGTGCAATTTTTCTATAATACGTGGTTGCACAAGAATGCAACCATCATGTTATAGAAGAACTACCTGCACTCAATAAATGGCAGAATACTAGGAAGCTCACAGGTTCAGGGGGATCTTGGGGTGCTTACCCATAATCCCTGGAGATTACAGGGCAGGCAAATATGGTAGTTAAGGCAGCTGATGGAACACTTGCCTTGCTTAGTTGTGGCATAGATTATTAAAAACAGGGAAGTTATGTTGGAGTCATATAGGACTTTAGTTAGGCCACAGCTAGAGAACTGTTTGCAGTTCTGGCCACTGCACCACAAGGAGAACATGATTGCACTGGAAGGGGTGTAGAGGAGATTTACGAGGATATTGCTCAGCATGGAGCATGAAGAAAGGATAGATAAGCTCAGAAACAAAAACAAAATAGCTGGAGAAACTCAGCGGGTTTGGCCACATCTATGGAGAGAAAACATAGTCAATGTTTTGGGTTTAGTGATCCTGAATAAACTCGAGTTGTTCTGTTTACAGCAGAGAAGGCCGGGAAGTAACCTGATTATGATGTATAAGATTATCTGGAGCATGGACAGGATGGATAGAATGCAGCTGTTTCAGTCATTTGAAGGGTCAAAAAGGGGGCACATTTTTGAACTGAAAGGGAGGAGGTTTAGAAGGAATTTGAGGATAAATATTTTTCACTCGGAGGGGTTTGGAATGCACTGCCTGGGAGGGTAATTGAGGTGGAAAACCTCACAGCCTATAAAAGGTACTGAAAAGAGCATCTTAAGTGTCATAACATTCAAGGCTATGGGCCAAGTGCTGGGCATAGATTTAGATTTTAGTCAGTACATACTCCATGGCTTGAAGGGACTCTTCTGGATTGATAAAGAAGAAAAGTTTCTCTAGACTTTGATTAAGTGATAGTAATGGGAGTGGATGGGATTCTGCTTTGCTGAGTGTTTAAAAAACTTAATTTGGTTTATTTTAGTTTTCTTTCTTTCACTTAAACTTAATTATTGAATCCTAATCTGCATCCTAGCACACTTGCACTCCAGTGAATGACTTGTTAATGTTAAATTAAAATAAAAAACAAAATATGATCCATCAATATGACCTCATTTGTTTAGTAGTGACATCAGCTGGAATTATAAAATAACAAACAGCACCCTTGTATAATGCTGTATAAATAATTTCCTTTCAACTCTGTTTCTTACATCCTAGTCCTAATGCATGTATGCGGAAAAGTTCAACTTCTTGTATCAATTTAGTAGAGTAATGATTGGAATGAGGGCCAGATTGATCTCATGGACTGAGACATCTTTGAACAGGGTTGTTAACTGGAGCGATCAGGGAGTCCTGGCTGGCAGATATAGACAGATGATTCAGAGTCTCCTCATTCTAGGGACTGGCTCTGAGCTAGGAAAAAGTGAGGACTGATGATGCTGGAGATCAGAGTCAAAGAATGTGGCGCTGGAAAAGCACAGCCAGTCAGGCAGCATCAGAGGAGCAAGAGAACCAACGTTTCAGGCATAAGCTCTTCATCCTCATTCTTTATGAAGCGCTTATGCCTGAACGTCAATTCTCCTGCTCCTCGGATGCTGCCTGACCGGCTGTGCTTTTCCAGGGCCACACTCTTCGACTGGCTACATCAGAGCCCATGTACTTTACACGTGGAAATAAAGGGTGACTTGGTGATGGGATACCAGCCTCTGTGCAGTTACTTCAGTGGCGAATGGAGAAAACAGTACTTGCCTGAAGAAAACTTGCTCACAACAATCATCTGTGAGTTGGGGTATGCATTTCTGGCATCGTGCCTTTATTTGTGAAACATGACTCATTAAATCCTGCTGTCGAAGACTGGGCCCACAATGCGGAAAAAAGTGTTGTTTTTTTCTAGGCAATGACATTGGGGCGGAAGAAAAGCAACGAGTAATCCTTCTGACTGCTTGCAGATCCACAGCACTATTGGTTATTAGGAGCTTTACTTTCCTTAAGGCACCAGATACTTTCAAGAGTTGACAGATTTAGTTAGTTATTTCAACCCCAAGCCTTCTCTAATTCTGAAATGCTATCGGTTTTATTCAGAACTAGAGAATCCGTATTGGGACTTTTGACTAGGTTAAGTCATAGAGTCATGGAGATGTACAGCACGGAAACTGACCTTTTGGTCCAACTCGTTCATGCCAACCAGATATCCCAACCGAATCTAGTCCCACCTGCCAGCACCCAGCCATATCCTTCCAAACCCTTCCTATTCGCATACTCTTCCAGATGCCTTTTAAATATTACAATTGTACTAGCCTCCACCACTTCCTCTAACAGCTCATTCCACACACGTACCAATTTCTGTGTGAAAAAGTTGCCGCTTAGGTCTTTCCCCTCTCACCCTAAACCTATGCCCTCGAGTACTAGACTCCCCCCACCACAGGGAAAAGACTTTGTCTATTTACCTTATCCATGCCCCTCATGATTTTATAAATGTCTATAAAGTCACCCCTCCGATACTCCAGGGAAAACAGGCCCAGCCTATTCAACCTCTCCCTACAGCTCAAATCCTCCAACCCTGGCAACACAGCAGGTTAGGCAGCATCCGAGGAGCAGGAGAATAGATGTTTTGGACATAAGCCCTTCATCAGGCTTATGCCCGAAATGTCGATTCTCCTGCTCCTCAGATGCTGACTGACCTGCTGTGCTTTTCCACTACTACACTCTTGTGACTCTGATCTCCAGCATCTATAGTCCTCACTTTCTCCTAACATTCTTGTAAATCTTTTCTGAACCCTTTCAAGTTTCACAACATCTTTCCGATAGGAAGGAGACCACAATTGCACGCAATATTCCAAAAGTGGCCTAACCAATGTCCTGCACAGCCACAACATGACCTCCCAACTCCTGTACTCAATATTCTGACCAATAAAGGAAAGCATACCAAATGCCGCCTTCACGATCCTATCTACCTGCGACTCTACTTTCAAGGAGCTATGAACCTGCACTCCAAGGTCTCTTTGTTCAGCAACACTCCCCTAGGATCTTACCATAAAGTGTATAAGTCCTGCTAACATTTGCTTTCCCAAAATGCAGCACCTCGCATTTATCTAAATTAAACTTCATCTGCTAATCCTCAGCCCATTGGCTCATCTGATCAAGATCCCGTTGTAATCAGAGGTAACCTTCTTCACTGTCCACTACACCTCCAATATTGGTGTCATTTGCAAACTTACAAACTATACTTCTTAAGTTCACATCCAAATCCTTAATACAAATGACGAAAAGTAGTGGACCCAGCACTGATCCTTCTGGCACTCCACTGGTCACAAGCCACCAATCTGAAAAACAACCCTCTACCACCACCCTCTGTCTTCTACCTTTGAGCCAGTTCTGTATCCAAATGGCTAGTTTTCCCTGTATTCCATGAGATCTAACCTTGATAAACAGTCTTATAGGGAACCTTGTCAATTGCCTTATTGAAGTCCATATTGATCACATCTACTGCTCTGCCCTCATCAATCCTCTGTTACTTCTTCAAAAAACTCAATCAAGTTTATGAGACATGATTTCCCACGCACAAAGCCATGTTGACTATCCCTAATTAGTCCTTGCCTTTCCAAATACATATATACCCTGTCCCTCAGCATTCTCTCCAACAACTTGCCCACCACCGACGTCAGGCTCACCGCTCTACAGTTCCCTGGCTTGTGCTTTTGTAAATAGTGGCACCATGTTAGCCAACCTCCAAATTTCTGGCATCTCACCTATGACTATCGATGATACAAATATCTCAGCAAGAGGCCCAGCAATTATTTTCCTCGCTTCCCACAGAGTTCTCGGGTACACCTGATCAGGTCCTGGGGATTTATCCACCTTTACGTGTTTCAAGACATTCAGCACTTCCTCCTCTGTAATATGGACATTTTGCAAGATGTCACCAACTACTTCCCTACAGTCTATATCTTTCATGTCCTTTTCCATAGTAAACACTGATGCAAAATACTCGTTTAGTATCTTCCTCATCTCCTGTGGCTCCACACAAAGGCCGCCTTGCTGATCTTTGAGGGGCCCTATTCTCTCCCTAGTTACCCTTTTGTCCTTAACGTATTTGTAAAAACCCTTTGGATTCTCTTTAATTCTATTTGCCAAAGCTATCTCATGTCCCCTTTTTGCCCTCCTGATTTCCTTCTTAAGCATACTTCTACTTCCTTTATACTCTTCCAAGGATTCATTCGATCTATCCTGCCTATACCTACATATGCTTCCTTCTTTTTCTTAACCAAACCCTCAATTTCTTTAGTCATCCAGCATGCCCTGAGTTAATCAGCCTTCCCTGTTAGCCCCCTTGCATTGAAATAAATGCAGTTTAATCAATCAGTCCTATCTTGTTCTCTGCTTTGTCTCTGCCGTGGCAGAGGCATGTACTTTTGGGTTAATCCTGAAAAAGATGCTGAGACACCATTTGGTATGCGAGATTAGTGATGTAACCATGCAAAAATGTCTATTTGCTAAAACCCAACTGGACTTCAAACAGGCACTAAAACTAGCTTTGTCATTAGAAATTGTAGGCAATGGAGCATGGGAGATACAGGGTACCCCAATTAAAGTGGACACCCTTACATGTCCAATTCAGCTTGAGGATGCCCACTTGAGTGTGCGCAATCGCAGAGCCTCACGCAGGGCATATCCTGAGCAGAGAGACTGTTGGTCAGCCCACAGCAAAACCCCAAAACAAAGCAAAGCCTCGGCCAAATAGCTAAAATGTTCTTCAGGATCTGTGCCAGCAGAATGCGGACTCAAGATAGCAAAAATGTCCGATGAGGCCTGACTTAAGTAAGAGAACTCATAGGCTGGTATCCAGGAGAGTGCACACTCTGTAACATCCACCTACATATTATTTGGAAAAGTTTAAATTGCTTAGCAGCATCCAAATCAGAACCAATCAAAATAAATGTCTGGTTGAATGGTCACCCGGTTCTCATGGAGGTCCAGTGCAGCTGTATCAGTGGTTGTCGTACCAGTCTTTGACAAGATTTGCTCTGGACTCTGACCTGTAAGCTTGAGCAAGACCTCGGCCAGTCTGAGAATATACATTAGGGAACCATTAAGGGTTCTGGTCTCCTATAAGAAGCAGTTGCTGCAGTTACCACTGATTGTAGCAAAAGGCTCAGGCCCAAGCCTAATGGGATGGAGTTCATTGAGAAAGATTCACCTTGATTTGGCATTACATGTTTTGATTAGAAAATAGCTGCCTGAGTGAAGTCCTAATTGAATACTCAGCAGATTTTCAGGAAGGTTTAAAGACTATCAAAGGAGCCAAAGCCACCTTATATGTTGACTTGGAAACAATTCTATGATTCGGCAAGGTCTTCCTAGTGCTACTGTCTGGTCCACATCGGCCATGTCTCAGTCAGAGTCAGAAGAATTGGACCTGAGGTGAAAACATCCCATGAGAAACTTCAAGAAAAAGGACAGGCTTACAACTCTGGACTTAAAGGGGGAGGGATACACTGATGGAACAAGGGCCAGATGGATCTCATTGACTAAGAAATTCTTGATTTGGGTTGTTAACCTGGACCAGACAGCCCTGACTGACAGGTCAAAACAGGAGATTCAGAGACTCCTGTTTCTAGGGACTGGCTGTTCAGAGCCCATGCACTGTGAACATGTAAATAAAGGGTGATGGTGATGGGATACCAGCCTCTGTGCAGTTATTTCAGTAGCAAATGTCTCCGACATTCAAGGAATACAGTGAAAGACAGCAGGAATCTGCAGTCCAATTAGCTTAACAACTTTCATCAGGAAAATAATATAATGTATCATTAGAAAAGTTAGTGTGGGGTACTTTGGAAGTTCCAATGCAGTTAGGCAGAATCAATTTGATTTTGTGAGAAAGGAAACATATGCCTAATTTATTGGAGCTCCTTGAGGAAATAACAGACAATGTGGATCATGGAGATCTCTTGCATATGTTGTAATTAGATTTCCAGAAAGCATTTCACAAGATGCCATTTCAAAGGCAGCAATTAAGAGATATTAGTGTTAAAAGAAGATTGCTTAACAAACAAGCAGAGTAGCACCAGGACGGACAACGGCAGCAGGTACATTGGAACATCATCACCTGCAAGCTCTCCTTCCTGTTTTGGAACTATTGCTGCTCCTTTGCCGTCACTGAGTAAAAATAGCGAAACTCTGTTCCTAACAGTACTGAGAGTACCCCTCTGCCCCAAAGACTGTAAAAGTTCAAGGAGACAGCTTACCACAAACTTCCATGGATAGCTAGGCATGGGATATAATTACTAGCCTAGCCAATGTCCCAAAAATAAATTTTCTTTAAAAAAAAATCTAAGCCCTGCAATCCTGCCATAGCCAGCCATGAATGGTGGTAGGCAGTTATATAGATAATAGGCCCAGGAGGTTCCACATATATTCCCAACTGCAATGATGAGGGAGCCCAGTATATATCAGTACAAATAGCAACCCTGAGGTATTTGTAATAACATTAAACCAGAAGAACAATTTTAACTTTCTCTAGAATTGCTTAAATGCAAATACCAATTATCAGCCAATTTGGTTTACTCCACATAATATTCAGAAATGACAGAAGGTAGCAGATACTAGAAACATAAAAGTCCTAACAATGTTCTGACAATAGTACTGAAGGCTTGTGTTCCAGAATTATCTGGTTCCTAATCAAGTTGTGTCAGTATATGTATAACATTGGCATCTGCCCAGCAATGTGGAAAATTGTCCAGTTATTTCCTGTGCACAAAGGGGACAAATATAACCTAGTTAATTACCACACCATCAGTGCTTTTTTATTGACTCGGGGATGTGGATATTGCTGGTTGGCCAGCATTTATTATCTGTCCCTAGTTGCCCTTGAGAAGGTGGTGGTGGCGAGCTGCCTTCTGGAACTGCTGCAGTGCATGTGCTGTAGGTAGACCTACAATGTCTTCAGGGAAGGAATTCCAGGATTTTGACCCAAAGACAATGAAGTAACAATTACATATTTCAAAATCTGGAGGGTAAGTAGTGATTTGGAGGGAAACTTTGCAGGTGGCAGCATTCCCAGGTATCTGCTGCCCTTTTCCTTCCCGATGGAAATGGTCACTGGTTTGGAAACTATGTAAAAATGTTTGGTGGATTTCTGCAGCACATTTTATAGATGGCACACTGCTGCTGCTGAGCATCAGTGGCGGAGTGACTGAATGTTTGTGGATGAGGTATAAATCAAGTGGACTGCTTTGTCCTGGATGGTGTCAAGCTTCTTGAGTGTTGTTGGAACTGCACTTATCCAGGCAAGGGGACAGTAATCTGAGCATGTGACCTGCTCATGTAGCCATCGTATTTATACGATGAATCCAATTCAATTTCCGGTCAATGGTATCCCCAAACCACAAAGATGACAGTTGGGTATTCAGTGATGGTAATGCTATTGAATGTCAAGGTGTGTTTGTTAGAGTGACTCTTTTTGGAGTTAGTCATTTGTTTCTTGCCTTTCTGCACAAGCATGTATGTATTTTTTGTGAAGATTTGTAGCTCAGGTTGTGGCTCAGATTGTAAGTTTGCTCGCTAAGCTGGAAGGTTTGTTAGATATAGAAATATAGAGTCATAAAGTACAGAAACAGACCCTTCAGTCCAACACATCCGCACAGAACAGGCATCCAATCCGACCTAGTCCCATTTGCCAGCATTTGGCCCATATCCCTCTAAACCCTTCCTATTCATATACACAAGAAGATGCCTTTGAAATGTTGTAATTGTACCTGCTTCCACCACTTCCTCTGGCAGCTCATTCGGTAAATGTACCATCCTCTGCATGAACAAGTTACCCCTAGGTCCTTTTCAATCGTTCCCCTCTCACCTTTAATCTATGTCCTTTGGTTTTGGACTCCCCCACCCCAGCAAAAAAGACCTATAACTATATATTGAGGAAAGAGGCAACAAACTGGAGACTGTGGAGGAGAAATTAGATCTGTGAGGTCAACATATCATTCTAAGTAAGTCAACAGGACCAAAAAAAACAAATCAAAAGTCTCATTGAAAGTTGACTGATGTCGCAAGGGGGCTGAATATAAAAGAGAGGTTGTGTTTCAGTTGTATAGAGTTTTTTGGTCAGATTGCATCTGGAGTATTGTATACAATTCCAGACACTGCACCTGAGGAAGGATATACCGGCTTGTGCTACACTGACACTGAACCAACAGTGTGACGCCAACACTGGAATGATTAAATTATGGGGACAGGTTACAGGATTTCTTTCTTTGAATTCAAAGTTCAAAGAGTAAAGTAATTAAGATGTCAGAATATTAAAAGAAACTGAAAGGGTGGACACAGAGAAATTATTTCCTTTCATGGGGAAAATCAAACATAAGGGAACATGATCGTAAGATTAGAGATAGGAGAGTCACAAGCCAGACCACGATGTCACACCAAAAGTTATGGAAATGTTAAACTGTCACTGTCACTGCTAAAACTGCTGTGCTTACTGCAACAACTCAAGCTCTCTAAACAGATGAGCAGATGCTGCTGGGTAACATGATGAAAGAATATTGAAACAAGTGAATTGACTTAAGACACAAGTCAGCAGGATTTAGAATCATAGAATCCCTACAGTGGGAAGGCAGGCCATTCAGCCCATCAGGTCCATACTGACCCATTCCTCGACCCTATCCCTGCATATACAGTGATCTGACCCCACCAGAACTGTACACACAAACTGTACAGTCACATACTTGTTACCATTAATACTGTACCCCAGTGCTATGGAGACACCGGACCCCACCAGTACAGTACCCCAGTATTACACAGGGACAGATCTCACCACCACTATACTACAGTGTTATGCACTGACAGATCTGTCCCCACCAATACTGTACCCCCAGCATTATACACTGAGACCTATCCTAACCAGACTAATATAGTAGTGTTATACACTGACAGACCGTCCCCCCGCCATACTGTACCCAGTGTTAAACACTAACAGACCTGCCCCCACCAGTACTGTATCCAGTGTTATACACAGAGACCTATCTCCACCAATACTGTAACTAATGTTATACACTGACAGACCTGTCCATACCAGTACTGTTCCCAGTGTTATGCAATGACAGACCTGTTCTCAGTAGTACAGTACTCAGTGTTATACAGTGACAGACCTGTCAATACCAGTCCTGCACCCTAATGTTATACAGTGACAGTCCTATCACCACCAGTACAGTATCCTAGGGTTATACAAAGACAGACCTGTCCCCACCAGTAGAGAGTGAGACTGCAGATGCTGGAGATCAGAGTCGACAGTGTAGTGCTGTACCCCAGTTTTATAAAATGACATACCTGTCCCGACCAATAGTGTGCCTGTGTCATACACTGGAAAAGCACAGCAAGTCAGGCAGCATCCGAGGAGCAGGAGAATCGACGTTTCGGGGATTCCTGAAGAAGGGCTTATGCCCGAAACATCAATTCTCCTGCTCCTCAGATGCTGCTTGACCTGCTGTGCTTTTCCTGTTCCCACCAGTACTGTACTACTGTGTAATACAGTCGGAAACTTGTCCAAACTAGCAATGTACCCAGGGTTATAGTGACAGATCATTGCCCATTGATATGGCACAACCATGCATACACACTGGCATTCACGTCCAAATCTGTACGCCAGTGTTATAGTTACAGATATGTCTCCACCAGTGCAGGATCTCAGTGTTAGACAGTGACAGACTTGTCCCCACCAGTACTGTACTCCAGTGTTATAGGGTGAAAGATCTGTCCTCACATGGTTAGACAGTGACAGAATTGTCTCCACCACTGTACCCCAGTGTTTGCTAGTGACACACCTCTTCACCCCAGTACTGGAGCCAAGTGCTTCAATGTCAGATTTGTCCAAACCAGTACAGAAACCCTGTGCTACACAGTATCAGAACTGTCCCCACCAGTACTGTAGTCCAGTGTTATAGTTACAGACCTGTCCACACAAGTGCTGTATCCCTATGATCAGACAGTGTCAGACCAGTCCTCATTGGTACTGTAGCTCAGTCTTATAAAGTAACAGAATTTTCTCCATTAGTACCGCAGCCCAGTGTTATACAGTGACAGACCTGTTTCCACCAGTACTGCAGTTCAGTGTTATACATGACAGATCTGTTTCTACCAAGTTCTGTACCCCAATTTTATAAAGTGACAGGCCTATCCTGACCAGTAGTGTGCCAGTGTCGTACACTGACAGACTTGTCCCCATTGGGACATCTATCCAAGTGTGACACAGTGATAGATCAGTGTAGCCCAGTGTTCCAAAGTAATAGACCTGCCACCAACAGTACTGTACCCCTGTGCTGTACACTGACAAACCTGCCCCCAACAGTACTGTGGTCCAATATCATGCAGAGACAGTCCTGTCCATGCCAGTACTGTACCCCAGCATTATACAGTGACAGACCTTTCCCCAGCAGTACTGTACCCCAGTTCCATACAGTGTCAAACCAGTTCCACCAGTATTGTAGCCCAGACGTGTCCTCACCAGTGCTGTACCCCATGGTTAGACAGTGCAAGACCTGTCCTCATTAGTACTGAAGCCCAGTGTTATACAGTGACAGACCTGTCTCTACCTGCACTGTACCCCAGTGTTACACACTGTCAGAAAGGTTTACACTAGTACTGTACCCCTAATAGAGATGTCCCCCCGAGGACTGTATCTAAGTGTTATATGGTGATATCCACTGTTATGGAGTGACAAATCTGTCCCATCAGTAGGGTTTCTCAGTGTAATGCAGTCACAGAGCTGTCACCAAAAGTACTGGATAACCCAATGTTATACAGTGACAGACCTGTTCACACCAGTACTGCATCCCTGTGTCATACACTGACAGACCTGTACCTACCAGTACTGTACCCAGTGTTCCAAAGTGACAATCCTGTCCCCAACAGTACTGTACCCAACATTATACAGCAGGGAGGAAGCTGTAGAGCTCGGGAGTCAGGGTTTACGAAGGAAGTGGAATCTCTGGTCAAGAGGAAGAAGGCTTATGTTAGGATGAGATGTGAAGGCTCAGTTAGGGCGCTTGACAGTTACAAGGCAGCCAGGAAAGACCTAAAGAGAGAGCTCAGAAGAGCCAGGAGGAGACATGAGAAGTTGTTGGCGGATGGGATCAGGGTAAACCCTAAGGCTTTCTATAGGTATTTAAGGAATAAAAGAATGACGAGAGTAAGATTAGGGCCAATCAAGGATAGTAGTGGGAAGTTGTGTGTGGAGTCAGAGGAGATAAGGGAAGCACTTATTGAATATTTTTCGACAGTATTCACTCTAGAAAACGACAACGTTGTCGAGGAGAATACTGAGATACAGGCTACTAGACTAGGTGTGATTGAGGTTCACAACAAAAAGAGGTATTAGAAATCCTGCAGAATGTGAAAATAGATAAGTCCCCTGGGCCGGATGGGATTTATCCTAGGATCCTCTGGGAAGCCAGGAGGAGAGTGCTGAGCCTTTGGCATTGATCTTTAAATCGTCATTGTCTACAAGAATAGTGCCAGAAGACTGGAGGATAGCAAATGTGGTTCCCCTGTTCAAGAAGGGGAGTAGAGACAACCCAGATAATTATAGACCAGTGAGCCTTACTTCAGTTGTTGGTAAAGTGTTGGAAAAGGTTATAAGAGATAGGATTTATAATCATCTAGAAAAGAATAATTTGATTAGGGATAGTCAGCACGATTTTGTGAAGGGTAGGTCGTGCCTCACAAACCTTATTGAGTTCTTTGAGAAGGTGACCAAACAGATAAATGAGAGTAAACCGGTTGATGTGGTGTATGGATTTCAGCAAGACATTCGATAAGGTTCCCCACAGTAGGCTATTGTACAAAATGCGAAAGAATGGGATTTTGGGAAATATAGTAGCTTGGATCAGTAATTGGCTTGCTGAAAGAAGACAGAGGTGGTGGTTGTTGGGAAATGTTCATCCTGGAGTCCAGTTACTAGTGGTGTACCGCAAGAGTCAGTGTTGGGTCCACTGCTGTTCATTATTTTTATAAACGACCTGGATGAGGGCATAGAAGCGTGGGTTAGTAAATTTGCAGACGACACTAAGGCCGGTGGAATTATGGATAGTGATGAAGGATGTTGTAGGTTACAGAGAGACATAGATAAGCTGCAGAGCTGGGCTGAGAGGTGGCAAATGGAGTTTAATGCAGACAAGTGTGAGGTGATTCACTTTGGTCAGAGTAACCAGAATGCAAAGTACTAGGCTAATGGTAAGATTCTTGGTAGTGCAGATGAGCAGAGAGATCTCTGTGTCCAGGTACACAGATCCTTGAAAGTTGCGACCCAGGTTGACAGGGTTGTTAAGAAGGCATATGGTGTTTTAGCTTTTGTTAATAGAGGGATCGAGTTCCGGAACCATGAGGTTATGCTACAGCTGTACAAAACTCTGGTGCGGCCACACTTGGAGAATTGTGTACAGTTCTGGTCACCGCATTATCAGGAGGATGTGGAAGCTTTGGAAAGGGTACAGAGGAGATTTACTAGGATGTTGCCTGGTATGGAGGGAAGGACTTACGAGGAAAGGCTGAGGGACTTCAGACTGTTTTCGTTAGACAGAAGAAGGTTGAGAGATGACTTAATAGAGACATATAAGATAATCAGAGGGTTAGATAGGGTGGACAGGGAGAGCCTTTTTCCAACTGTGGTGACGGTGAGCACGGGAGGGCATAGCTTTAAATTGAGGGGTGATAGATATAGGACAGATGTCAGAGGTAGTTTCTTTACTAGAGAGTGGTAAGGATACGGAATGCTTTGCCTGCAACGGTAGTAGATTTGCCAACATGAAGTACATTTAAGTCGTCATTGGACAAGCATATGGACGGACGTGGAATATTGTAGGTTAAAATTGCTTCAGATTGGTAAGACAGGTCGGCGCAACATCGAGGACCGAAGGGCCTGTACTGCACTGTAATGTTTTATGTTCTATATGTTCTATACAGTGACGGTCCTGTCCACATTAGTACTGGAACCCAGTGTTCCAAAGTGACAAACTTGTCCCTAACTGTACTGTACCAGTGTCATACATTGACAAATCTGTCCCCATCAGTACTACAGCCCAGTGTTATATAGTGACAAACATGCCTCAGCACTGCTCTATCCCAGTGATATGTAGTGACAGACTTGCCCCACCAATATAGTACCCATGTTATATCGTCACAGACCACCAGAACTGTACTCCAGTGTTATATAGGGAGAGATCGGTTCCCCAACAGTCCTGTACCCCAGTGTTACTCAGTCACAGACCTGATCCCACCTCAATGTACTACATTGTCAGTCTGTGATACAGTTGTCTCCACCTGCACTGTACCCAGTGTTATAAATTGGCAGTGTTATAATTGGTCTATACCTCAGTGTTATTCAGTGAAAGTCCCGTTCCCATTACTACTGTACTCAAGTGTTACACAGTGACAGGGTAGTGTACTCCAATACTGTACCCCATTGATATACACTGGTAGATCCATCCCCTTTACTGTACCCCAGTGCTATAGTGTCAGAGTTGTCACCAACAGTGTTATATCGTGGCAAACTTGTCCTCACCAGTACTGAATTCCAATGTTATAGTTACAAGCCTGTTCCCACAGGTGCTGTACCCTATGAGACATTAAAGAGTTTATCTGCTCTGCTGACCTGCAAGAATTTGAATGCCCCCGGTGTAGGGTGCTGCGTTGTTGTCTTTTAGGTGGATTGTAGGAGGTTTACATGGCCATTTCCTTGCCATTCAGGGATGATTTACATTTTCATCCAGAAATCAATAAGAACATTACAGTTGGAATTTGACTACTCCCCTATAGTTACACAAAAAAAAAATTGACGATTAAGGGATGATTTGCATTACATTGTTTCTGGAATTGGGATAGTCACTGCATTGCATCTTGAGTGGCATGTGACTGTGAGGGAGTGACTGGAGGTTGTGATGTAAAAATTTTGTATAAAGGAAGGACTGTTTCCTTTGTTCAGGGAGAGCCTTTGCCACAACCTCGTAAACCCTGCAAGGTGTGGGTCAAAGGTTCCTCCAGAGAGAGACCCCTGGACATGACTCGCAAGAATGGTGAGGAGTGTTCAGGGATTCTCAAAAGCTTGTTATGTACTGTGCTTAATAAATTTGATTGTTGTTCACAGAAGATGGTGTATGCAGTTGCATTAAGTTCGTAAGGACCTTAGGAAAGAAAGACCACCACCCATGGCTATAGTATCAGATCTGCCCTCATCAGTGCTGCAGCCCAGTGTTATTCAGTGACAGGTGTGCCTCAGCAGTGCTCTATCACAGTGTTATGTCTTGACAGACCTGTCCCACCAATACAGTACCCATGTTATATTGTCACAGACCTGCCCCACCAGAACTATGTTATACAGTGACAGACCAGTCCTTAGTTTTGTGGTATGTCTCCTTCCTGAAGAAATCCCCCCCTCACTGAGAGGGTGGTCTCCCCCTCTGATCTGGATCATATCCGCTGGCACTGGCTCGCCACCTTTGTCTGCTCCAGCGAGGACCTCCCTCTCCCTCTCCAAGTGAACATGCCCAGACCCCGGCACCCAAACCCCACATCCGCCCGGCCCCTAGTCATTTACTGGAATTGGGTAAAGGGATGGTGGGTCCAGACCTTCTAGAAATTTCTTCTAGGAATTCTAGAGGCCTGGCATTCAAACAGGAACTCCATCAACAGACACATCAATTTGGACCCCATTTACCACCTCTCATAAAAAGAACCAGGTGAGACCATGATGATTGCACATCACCATTTCTTAACTCACGATAAGGGGAGATCATTGATGAAATACCTCAGGATGACTGGGCCTAGGACATTACCCTGAGGAACTTTTGCAGAGATGTTCTGAAGCTGAAATGTCTGACCTTAATCAACCACTACCATCTTCCTATATGGCAGATATGATTCCAACCAGCAAAGATTTTCCCATGATTCTCACTCATGCTGGTTTTTCCACTGCTCCTTGATGACATACTCAGTCAAATGTGGTCTTGATGTTAAGGGCAATTAGTCTCACCTCACCTCTGGAATTCAGATCTTTTGACTATGTTTGAACCAAGACTGTAATAAGGTCAGGAGCTGAATGACCCTGGCGGAACCCAAACTGGGCATCAGTGTGCAGCTTATTGCTGAGCAGTTACTGCTTGATAGCTGTGCTGATGACACCTTCCATCACTTACTGATGATTGAGAGTAGACTGATGGGGCAGTAATTCGCCAGATTGGATTTGTCTTTCTTTTTGTGTATAGAACATATCTGGGCAATTTTTAACCTGCAAGAGATAGATGGACAAATTGCCAATACAGTTGTAAGATAATTCGTCCTTTTTTAATCCAATTAATCATTTTTCCTTTCAACATTTAAACTTCCACCGCCTGATACCAATAACACCTGCCTAATATTTCAGCTTTTAGAAATTACGTATTATTAGAAGGAATACAATAATGTCCTGATTGTGTAAACTGTAATCCATTGACTTTCAAATAATTTTTCCATTGCAATTGAATGAGTCTGTGACTAAAACATTCATTTCTGGTCTGAAGCCTCCTGTAACTAGTACAATTCCCTCGGCTTGATCATCACTTTCTCATTCTGAGCCTTTATGTCATTCATAATTTTGAATCTATTAAATGCCATTGTACATTTTTCTGCAGAACACCCATTCTCTTTCTAAACTTATCAAAGTCTAACCAGCCCTGTGTGCATTTAATACGTCATATTTTTATATAAACTTTGTCCATAATATTTAGTAGAATTTCCAAACCTTCTTCAGAGTCTAACTGTTGAGACCCTAACGCTACGAATATTTGACATATGATATTGTTTCTAGTCAGCAATGACAGCACCAAGGCCAAACCTATGTTCATATACTCACTTTAATTTTCCATTTACCATACGGTTCAGCTCCACAAACAACTGGTGGGAATTTGTATCCTGGCTTCCTATGCTTCATTTTAGCCATTCTTCTCCAAAATAGCTCCAATTGCAATCTGCTGTCAGAAAAGAACTCTTACTTTCCAATCTTCACCTTTAGGCAACTATCCTGTGCTACCAATGTCAATCTGGATCAAAGTCAAAGTCAGTCAGTGAGTCTGAAAATCAAGACACCTTTCTTTGTGGATAAAGTTCGTGAACTGTTCAGTCCTACAATCCCTTCTACACTCAAGTCTCATTTGTTGTCTCTTTATACCTACCCAGTTAAAAAATCCCACCACCTGATTAACTAAATGTACTTGCTTTCCAATACCCCCAAGAAGCAATCAAACAAAAACAAGGCAGTAACGGAATTGATATATAACTCAAATTTCTTCTGCAGCCCTGACTCCATTATAAAAGGGGAAAGATTTCCACAAACAGTACTGAGAACAGGAAGTCAAACGGTGAAAACAGAAACTATATACAGATGCAACATACTGAATGCATATTTTGATTTTATATTGCTAGTCAAAAGGAACATAGAACA
Organism: Chiloscyllium plagiosum; assembly: GCF_037043375.1. NCBI lineage: Eukaryota > Metazoa > Chordata > Chondrichthyes > Orectolobiformes > Hemiscylliidae > Chiloscyllium > Chiloscyllium plagiosum. The sequence continues at coordinate 13,062,837 of NW_028270142.1, forward strand.
TAAGTAGAAAATTCATAAAGTTAAGACCGTTCCCATCATTCAAGTAGGTCTTACTTTTATTCATTCATGGGATGTAGGTATCGCTAGTTAGGCCAGCCCCTACTGCCAGAGGGCAGTTAAGAGTCAACTTTAAATTCCATTTGTAAATATTTCACATTATATTAGTTTTATTTTACTTCTGTTTATTGGTGTTAATTGCGCAGACTAGCATAGTCAGAGATTTAAATGAACTGGCCTGCCTCTTTGGCAGACAATGAGGTTACAGGCTATTTAGAACATTTCATTTATTGTGGGAGAAACAACGTGTATTTCATTTGTTCACTCTTTATTGATTGGTCCTTGTTAGTGTCCTGTATTGTGCTCACCACATTGTGGGGACATGGCTGAATTTATAGTACTGTCCAAACGAGGGTCCCTCTTGGAATGTTAGTTGACAGTGCCTTTAGTGAGTCAACTACAGCATTTCAGCTGTCCGAGTGAGATGTTCATGCACTATTTCCTTAGTTCTCCCTCTTATGCATTAAAAAGGAAATTATCCATAATCACTCTCACTGGGATAGCTGAAATGTTGTAGTCGACTCATTAAAGGCTCTGCCAACTAACATCCAAAGAGGGACCCTCGTTTGGACAGTACTATTTAGGCCCATTGTTTTCTTACCTTGACTGACTCCACCCATCAAACCCTCCTACCTCTTTCAAGGCATCAGGCCTTTCATGCTTTACTCCTGTATATCCCGATACCATCTTTTGTCCTCCCTTAGAGTCCTCATTCGCTGCTTCACGTGCCTGACTCCACATTCTGTCCTTCCTTGGATCCCACGTCTTCAATATCATTCCATATTCCCCCCTCAACCTTCAACACTGACTCATTATTACCAGTTCCAAATATCCATGCAAAGTTACATTTTCCTGCTCTCTTTCCCGTGCCATACAGTTTGTCAAGGAAAACCAGACTTCAGACACAATTGCTCACATTTTGCATCCCAGCTCATTCAGTCGCCCACATACCATATTTCCCATAATGCAGGAATGTATAAAGTTCTTGTCTTTAACTTTAAAATTTTTGTATTCCAGCCTCAAATTAAACACCAACACTCAACACTGTTTTCCCACGAGCAATTAGAAATAGGCAAAATAATGGTGAAGCTCATATCCAATAAGTTACAAAAAAAATTAGCCTTTTAAATTACAGTTAGTAATTGCTTTCATGTGAGTTCCGCACATGGACTGCTAAATTGCTTTTGTCCTCCAGAGTTACTAGTTTCCTGTCATGTAAAATATAATCCTATGTTTCTTCCTCAAGTCCAAAGTGGACAGCCTCACAATGTCTCCCATTAAAACTTCATCTGCCATAGTTTTCTTGATCTTCTTTGAAATTGTAAACTTTAAATAACAGAAAATGAGCTCTCTCTTACCCTGTCTTTGTGATTTTTCTTTTCTCGGCCTCTTCTCTCCTGTTCATTTCTTTCTTTATCATCCTCTCCTGCTTCTCTCTCATTCTTTTTCTTCCTTCCCTTTCTGGCTTTTTCTTTTCTTTTAGATGGCAGGCGACATGGCATAGCGTAGCGGGGGAATGAGCCACCAACGATTTCAGGCTACCTTTAGAATGGGGGTGCAGGTAAAATATATCCTTTCATAGCTCCAACTTTATCCTTCTCTCAAAAGGTTCATACTTCCCTCCTATTAATCACTTTCATCGCATCCCCTATCCCTTAACCCTATAATGTATCCTGCTTCTTCTGCTGTTATAGATGAAGTGAAGGTGCATGTTGGACTGGGGTGGACAAGTTAAAAATCACATGACACAGGTTATAGTCCAACAGGTTTATTTGAAATTACAAGCTTTTGGAGGGCTGCTCCTTCATCAGGTAGCTCTTTGGGCAGAATACGTAGGACACAGAATTTATAAGTAAAAGGTCAAAGTGTCATATAACTGATGTGATGTATTAGACAAATCACTTAGAACAGGGATACTGGTTTTGATTGATTAATATGTAAATCCCAGAATTTCAAGTTACAGCCCCAAGATAACTTAAGGTTTTATCAGTATATTAAAAATAAAAAAAATCTCAGCTCAGACAGCGCATTAAAGGTATGAGGTTAGAGTCTGTCTATATCCCAACATGGAGTCATACTGCCATCGAGATTTGTCTAATACATTGCATCAATTGTATGACACTTTGATCTTTCATTTATAAATTTTGTGTCCTATGTACCTGCCCCACTAGCTACCTGACGAAGGAGCAGTGTTCCGAAAGCTTGTACTTTCAAATAAACCTATTGGTCTATAACCTGGTGTTGCATGATTTTTTTAACTGCTATTACACAATTCACCCTTAACACTATCTGGCTTCACTTTTCACAGCCTCTTTCCCCAAAGTAAAATGACGAGAGGCATCCTTAGACACAGGTTTTCATCCTCCAATTCTCCTACAGTCTTTAATTATTTATATCCCCAGAGATGAGTTAATAACAAAATTACTTTTTCTTTAAAAACATCTCACCTCTTTTTGATATGCCTCATGTTAGGAATTAGGAGAAAGTGAGGACTGGGAGCAAATGCTCCCACTTCCTCCAAACCAAAGGAGTAGCCATGGGCACCTGCATGGGTCCCAGCTAAGCCTGCCTCTTCGTCGGATATGTGGAACAGTCCATCTTCCGCAGCTACACTGGACCAGCCCCCACCTTTTCCTCCGCTACATCGACGACTGTATCGGCGCTACCTCGTGCTCCCACGAGGAGGTTGAACAGTTCATCCACTTTACTAACACCTTCCACCCCGACCTCAAATTCACCTGGACCATCTCAGACTCCTCCCTCCCCTTCCTAGACCTCTCCATCTCTATCTCGGGCGACCGACTCGACACGGACATGTACTATAAACTGACCGACTCCCACAGCTATCTAGATTACATCTCCTCCCACCCTGCCCCCTGTAAAAACGCCATCCCATATTCCTAATTCCTTCACCTTCGCCACATCTGCTCCCAGGAGGACTAATTCCAATACCGAACAACCCAGATGGCCTCCTTCTTCAAAGACCGCAATTTCCTCTCAGATGTGGTTGACGATGCTCTCCACCGCATCTCCTCCATTTCCTGCTCCTCCACCCTTGAATCCCGCCCCTCCAATTGCCACTAGGAAAGAACCCCACTGGTCCTCACCTACCACCCCACCAACATCCAGATACATCGTATTATCCTTCGTCATTTCCGCCACCTCCAAACAGACCCAACCACCAAGGATATATTTCCCTCCCCTTGCCTATCAGCATTCCGGAAAGACCACTCCCTCCGCGACTCCCTCGTCAGGTCCACACCCCCCACCAACCCAACTTCCACTTCCGGCACCTTCCCCTGCAACCGCAAGAAATGCAAAACTTGCGCCCACACCTCCCCCCTCACTTCCCTCCAAGACATCCATCCATATCCGTCACAAATTCACCTGCACCTCCACACACATCATTTACTGCATCCGCTGCACCCGATGTGGACTCCTCTACATTGGGGAGTCAGGCCACCTACTTGCAGAACGTTTCAGAGAACACCTCTGGGACACCCGGACCAACCAACCCAACCGCTCCGTGGCTGAACACTTTAACTTCCCCTCCCACTCCGCCAAGGACATGCAGGTTCTTGGCCTCCTCCATCGCCAGACCATGGCAACACGACGCCTGGAATAAGAGCGCCTCTTCTTCCGCCGAGGAACCCTCCAACCACAAGGGATGAATGCAGATTTCTCCAGCTTCCTCATTTCCCCTCCCCCCACCTTATCTCAGTCCCAACCCTCGGACTCAGCACCGCCTTCTTGACCTGCAATCTTCTTCCCGACCTCTCCGCCCCCACTCCCTCTCTGGCTATCACCGTCACCTTAACCTCCTTCCACCTATCGCATTCCCAACGCCCCTCCCCCAAATCCCTCCTCCCTACCTTTTATCTTAGCCTGCTTGGCACACCTTCCTTATTCCTGAAGAAGGGCTTTTGCCCGAAACGTCGATTCTCCTGCTCCTTGGATGCTGCCTGACCTGCTGCGCTTTTCCAGCAACACATTTTTCAGCTCATGTTAGGAATTAGCAATTACATTTTTTTCTAACAGAGTATAGATGAAAGTTAATTACCTCCAAAAGTTATTTTGGAATTTTATCAATTACATAAAGATGTTTTCTCTCTCTTCTACACTTTCTGAAGTACTCAGAATATACAATAGTTATGCTTTTCTCTTTCTTTCTCATTCCCAAAGGCTTAAAAACACACAAGTTATACTTGAATACAGTTTTGAAATGTAATAATTTAAGAAATAATAAATATGAACTATTTGAAGAAAAATATTCCATCAGCTTACTGAATACTAATATTTTTGGAGCTGTTAGATTAATGGTGTACTTAGAATCATATACTTTAGTCACAGAAGGGGCATAGCACAGAAAGAAGTTATTGCACCCATCATGCTCTTGCTGGTTGTCTTTCTGCAAGTGCAACTCACCTGGTCCATACTTTCCATCTGTTTCCAACATCCTTAGACTTAAAAGTTCCGATAATTATCCCATTCCCTTTTGAAAGCCACAGTTGAATCTGTCCTCTCTATATTCTCATAATCTATGTATTAGATTAAAATCACACGCTGCATAAAAATAGTTTTCCTTGTGTATATTGTTTCTTTTGCCAACTGCTTTAAATCAGTGTTTTGTTCATGATCCCCCAGCCAACAGAACCAGCTATTTCCGAACCAGCCTGCACAGACCCCTCATGATACTGAATAGTTTTATAAAATCTCCTCCTAATATTCTCTTCTCTAAGGAGAATTGAACCAGCTTTAATGATATGTGCACATGCATACCCAGGTCCAAATGGTCCAACATCTCTTGTAGAACTGTACCCTTTACCTTATTTTGCCTTTTATTTTTTTCTACCCAAAGGTCACTGCACACCTCTCTGCCTAATTGTCCGCTCATTCCACTAGTCAGTCTGTGTGATTTTGAAGTTTATCACTATGCTCCTTACAGTCGACGCTACCTTCAAATTATATGTTATCTGCAAATTAAAGTTTAGGTCACTAATTTATCAAAAAAAGTAGGGGTCCATGTTGGGAAATTCTACTACACACTCTGCTAGGATCTAGTTGTTTGGTTTTGAGAGATTAGAGAATATTCCAGTCAGGATCAGACAAAATAAGCAGATGAATTCATTGATGCATGCTGGGAAAACAGAAACACTGCACATGCATAGTCTGCACAATTTAAAGTGAGCTCAGCGTCAGAATTCTAGGAAAAACTATCCTCTGTAATTGGAAGCAGTTTCTCTTTCTGTGCTCTATTAAAACCCTTCATAATTTTGAAGATTTTCAGAAAATCTCCCCTTAACCTTCTCCATCCTCAACTCAAAATTGATGTCTTTCATCTGTGCACTCAAGGCCTTGACCTTCCTTCTATGATATGTTGGCCTGAATGGAAGAGAATACTGAAGCTGATGCCCAACCAGTGATTTATAAATATTTTATAAATATCATTCTTTTGTATACCATGCTTCCACTTGTAAAATCAAAGATCACATTTATCTTTTTTCATTTAAAAAAGTTATCAATTTACTTTGCCACATTCAAAAGTTTCTATGCATGCATATACAAGTAACTCTGTTCCTACATCACATTTAAAATTGCAACATTTGGTTTACCCTGTTTCTCCTAATAAAACTTCCCACAATTTCCTGCAATAGATTTCATCTGCTATGTATCTGCCTATTTCATCAGTTTTCCATATATCCTCCTGAAGTATGTGACCATGTTCTCTATTGTTTACTACATTTCTGAGTTTCTATAATTTCCAACATTTGAACTTATACTCAGCGTACCCTGGTCTCGTCGATGTCATCAAGATACATTAAAATCAGCAGTGGGTATAATACTGACCCTAGGGGAGCACTTCTGATACTTCTCTCCGGTTTGAAAAATAACTATTCATCCCACTCTCTGCTTTGCGTACCTCAACCGATTTTATATCCACAGTCTGTAATCCTATGTTTGATAGAACATGTGCTGAAACAGTCTAATGTTGCAACAATAATGGAGACCTAGCTCAATAGTATCACCTTTACCCCATCACCAACTCCCATCATCGCATTTCCTCTATCTGTGTTCTCCATCCCTTGTTAATTCTGTACATTTTCTGAATAGATTATAGCCAGAATTATTACGTGCATTTCTCCACTTGTTATCAATTATTGCCAATATATTGTAATCCTTTGTGCCTGCAGCACACAAAGTATATTTACCATGCTTATGCAATTAGACACTTGCACTCTGACTTCATCTTAGCTTGTTGTTTTCTTTTCCCTATATATTCCCTCCTAATTAATAACTACTATTTATTCTAATGCTGTTTCTTTCTTCTAGCCCCTCCTAAAATATCAGTTTGGTGTGCTTCATTTGGCCAAAATTAATTTAAACTTACCCCATATCACTAAGCAACTTCTCTCCAAGGACACTGGATTCTAGCCCTGCTGACAAAACCCCTCCATATTAAACTTAACAATCTTCCTCCTTCACCATTTCTCCTGCTATGGGAATTCATTTGTATGTTACTAGCAAATGGCAGTGGAAGTAGTTGGGAGGTTACTATCCTCCGATGCTACAATTCAATTTCCTCCATTACTTCAATGCTTTTTGGGATGTCAGGACCACACTGGACTCCTAAGTTGACAATTTATGGTAGAATAATTGGCAAAACTATGTCATGAGGCAGGCCATGAACAATTGATACTGACCCAATTATAGAGTTTCAGCAGACCTCTGGGAGAGGTAGTCCCTGCTGAAACATGTCTGAAAAGTGAGAATGCTTCAAAATGGTGATGTCTATGAAGGAGTAAAAACAAAGTATTTTAGAGAGAAGACAGTATGTTAGGGAGTTTTGAGAAGATTTGTAGCTCAGGTTGAGGTTCTGGATGTCGGTTTGCTCACTGAGCTGGAAGATTCATTTCTAGATGTTTCGTCACCCTAGTAGGCAACATCTTCAATGGGCCTCTGGTCGAAGCACTGCTGATGATTCCTGCTTTCTATTTATAGGTTTGGGTTTTTTTGGGTTGGTGATGTCATTTCCTGTTATTTTTCTCAGGGGGTAGTAGATGGGGTCTAACTCCATAGAGTTCCGGTTGGAATGCCATGCTTCTAGGAATTCTCGAGCGTGTCTCTGTTTGGCTTGTCCTAGGATGGATGTGTTGTCCCAGTCGAAGTGGTGTCCTTCCTTATTTGTATGTAAGGATATTAGTCAGAGGGTCATGTCATTTTGTGGCTAGTTGATGTTCATGTATCCTGGTGGCTAGTTTTCTGCCTGTTTGTCCAATGTAGTGTTCGTTATAGTTCCTGCACGGTATTTTGTAAATGACATTAGTTTTGCTTGTCATTAGCAAAATGTAATTTATAAAATACCGTGCAAGAACTGTAACAAACACTACATAGGACAAACAGGCAGAAAACTAGCCACCAGGATACATGAACATCAACTAGCCATAAAACGACATGACTCTCTCTCACTAGTATCCTTACATACAGATAAAGAAGGACACCACTTCGACTGGGACAACACATCCACCCTAGGACAAGCCAAACAGTGACATGCATGAGAATTCCTAGAAGCATGGCATTCCAATCAGAACTCTATCAACAAACACATTGAGCTAGACCCCATCTACCACCCCCTGAGAAAAAGAACAGGAAATTACATCACCAACCCAAAGAAACTCAAACATATAATTAGAAAGCAGGAATCATCAGCAGTTCTTTGCCCAGAGGCCCACTGAAGATATTACCTAGTAGGGTGACGAAACGACTGGAAATGACCCTTCCAGTTCAGAGCGCAAATCTACCTCCAGACAGTATGTTCTGTATTATACAGGAAAAGCCTTCCAGAAGCGATTAGCAGGGCCATATAAGTTGCTTTCATTCCAGTGCCATCAGTGGGGCATTTAATCCCATTGGCAACCCAGCCAGGCCCAAAATAGTTGCCTCCATTCAGCTGGTTGGAGCAGGGGATAAATGGAGAAGGGATCGCTTCTTTACCAGTAAATTGCTGGTGAGCCTGACAAAGAAATCTAAATTGGAGGCTTAACTATTTAAATTATTTACTTGCTGTATGATAATACTTAATTTATGTCAAATGTTAAGCCAAAAAAATCCCAGCTCCCACGGTTTTCCAATTATTGAATTGAGAGAGTTACAGTACAGTTTCAATCTATCTGAAATAAAAATGATCAATGTTGGAGACATAGGTTACAGTCAGCATCTATTCCAGAAGAAATAAAGTTAACATTTCATGTTGATAGTCTTGCATCAGCTTGTAGAATTGTTCCAGATTACATTCTGGAAAATAAATAAGTTTAGAAGCATGTCAATCCACAGATGCAATCCAGTGTTAATGTGAAATACAGCCTACATACCTCCTTGTCACAACACTGTGTGGAATAATAGAATAGTTCAGCAAAGCAAAAGGTGATTCAGAACTGTATTTCACATTTCAAGATAATTATAAGTTTTTTTTGAAGAAAATAATTTATTATTTTCCAACACGTAATTGAAAAAGCTGATGACAAAAGGTCAATAAAAGTAAAATCATTCCATAATAATGATTATGTGACCATTAGATCATATTTTGTGTCCATCTTTGCTTAAACCCCAAAAACTGAACTTCAACATGCAGAATAGAAAGCTCTGATTTGCTTCCAAGTAGTGTCTGAAATCAAATTAATAAAGAAAATGTTCTTGTTAACTTTAGCCTCATTTCTGTTCCGAGGACCTGGGTTCAAATCCTGCCATGGCAGATGGTAGAATGTGAATTCAATAAAAGAAATCTGGAATTAAGGAGTCTAATCTGGACTCTTTAGGGATGGCCTTGCCCACATTCTATGAATAAATTTTAATAACCGCGAGGATGGATATGAATGAAACCCAGAAAAGGAAGTCCCACTAAGCAAGGGCAATGTCACCCAGCCAGACGATGATATAAAGGCACTGAAGCAGAATCTTAAAAGTTGGTGATAAGTCAAGGAGGAATGAAGGTAAACTTTGTCACAGTTAATAAGGATCTCGTTTGTGACTTTGGTAAGCTACAATTTGGTGCTATGAAGCGAGTGAAAGCTAATTGAAAAGATTCAGACCAGATTTAAGTGATAGATGGACATGGATTTGTGAGGATAAAATGTGTTCAAGGACTTTGGAGAAGAAGGGAACATTGCAAAATGGAACTGTAGTTTGCAAGAATGGAAGGGTCAAGGGTTGCCTTTTTACCTGAGGAGAGGGATGATAAAAGGAGGAGAATACGAACTGTGGTGAGAAGTCATTTACTAACATAATATCCAACAACAGAAAGCTAAGTGGTCAGCAGTTTAGTAGAAATATGTCTATACACCAAAAGGTGCTTCCTATGAACAAGATTAGGGCTCGGAGGGAATGAAGGAAGGGTTTGAGCTAAAGGGAGAGGTTGAGGAGAAGCTTATGGAGGTTTATAAAATCATGAGAGGCGTGGACAGGGTAATAGGTAGTGGAGTCCAAAAGTGGACGGCATAGGTTTAAGGTAAGATGGGAAATATTTAAAAAGGGACCTTTTTATGTAGAGGGTGGTGTGTGTATGGAATGAGCTGCCAGAAGAGTTGGGGGAGGTTGGTGCAATTACAACATTTAAAAGGCATCTGTATGGGTTTATGAATAGGAAGGATATAGAGGGATATGGGCCAAATGCTGGCAAATAGGACTAGATCAATTTAGGATACCTGGTCGGCATGGACAAGTTGAACTGAAGGGTCTATTTCCGTGCTGTACATCGCTACGACTTTACGACTCTAAGGAAGGAAACTAGAAAAAGATTCCAAATCAGGTTTAGGGTAATTCTGAGGTTTAGAGGGTGCATGATCCAGTAGATTATGAGAGGTGAAAAGAAACAACAGCAGAAGCAGTTTGAAAGGATGGTCTCCCTATCTCTGTAACATAAAATGCCTGAGTTCATCATACTATTTGCTAGAGATCATAGTGTTTGAGGCAGAGAAGGTGGTTCTTGATGTGACAAGAAGCCAGGAGCTTTCTTTGCCTTCCTGGATGAGTTTTGAAGAGTGGAAATTTTTAGTGATGGACAGCCAATAATGTCTTAAATGGTGTAGCTAGATGTGGGGATGAATGGTTAAACTAGTTATTCAAAGACTTTCAAAATCTGCATCCCTTTTTATTAACTGTGTGAAGATGAGAGGTATACAATGAAACAAAAAATTTGAAATTACCTTTGGCATATACAAGAAAGGACAAAAAAAAATCTACAACTAGTTCTCCTTAAACACAGTAGTTGCGTTCCCGTGCAACGTCATGTTATAGAAAATCGCACAATCGAAGTAACGGGGCCTATAGGGAGAACAGAGTTGGGGACTCCAGTTTAGCGAACGTGTCCAGTTCTGGTCGGTTACAGAAATGCCAAGTTGTTACAAATGAAATTTCCCAATGTTTTGTTGTATTCCCTGTTCCTTCTGGAGCGGAGTTTATCTAGAACCCAGCTGTCTACTACTAAACTCTGCAAAACTTTCGGAATTTTTTTTGGCGCGAGTAAAATCTCTTTTTTTGTTGAGGGGGTGGCTAAAGGGCTGTGATGCTCTGAACGGCTGGACGTGTTGATGGGTTTCGGAGGGAATGAGGGCCGACACTATCAGATCTCTACCCATCCCCCCCTTTTCAAACAGAGGCTGGGTGAACTTAGATCACTTGGGGGTGGGGTGGGGAGAGATGACGATCACCAATGGTCGTTCCCAAGTGTGCCCCTTCCACACACATACACCCTCTCGTGTCAAGTTGCCATATGTTGAAGCTTCAGATAGCCAGCAAATGAGCCTCTGCTTAACAAAAGGCCCTGCTACTCTCCAACACTCGATGGCCATCGCTGCATTTGCACCTTCTTTCGCTCCCTATCACTCTCTCTTGCTGTTCCCGTTCCTCGGCCCCCAACATGCCCAAACTCCATGCAAGGTTCCAATAAGCATACTTACAAAATATTCCAATGTTCGCTTCCCCTATCTTAGTTGCTAATAGAAACAAAAGACTACACACACACACGACAATCTGTTGCAACAGATGTGCCTACAAAATAAATCACAGCTGGCTGGTAAAACAGGGGATAGAATCGCGTAACAGCGAACAGGAGTTCACTTTATAAAAAAAGGTCCACAATTTATAAATCTCATTACAGCCTAATCGTGTTTACGAAACGCCGTTATAGAACTATCTGCATAGAGTTAAATGCATTAGAAGGAATATGAACAGATGAATTAATAACTTTGCACACAGCAATAAGTAAGCTGATTAAGCAAGATTAACATGATTAATTCTGTTTTGAAACAACTTGTTCTGAACTTTTTAAAATTCTTCAAGGGATGAGGTATCATTGCCCAGTCCAAACATCCCTTCAGAAGGTGGTGGGTGTACCACCTTCTTGAACCTGGTGCTATAGGCACGCCCATAGTACCATTAGGTTGGAGCTCCAGAATTTTGACTCAATCACAATAAGGTAACACAGATTTATTTTGAAGTTGTGGCTTGGAGGGGAACTTGTGGATATCACAGCTGTGCTAAAGGAGGACAGTATGGCGGTCCTGAGGCCATAGTGAGGCATGGGTAGTGAGGCATGATGGGTGGAGCTGAGAAATAAGAAGGGTGCAGTTACATTGTTGGGGCTGTATTACAGACCTCCCAACAGTGAGTGTGAGGTAGAGGAACAAATAGGTAAACAGATTATGAATAGATGTAGAGGCAATAGGGTAGTGGTGATGGGAGATTTTAATTTTTCTAACATTGACTGGGATACACTTAGCGTCAGAGGTCTGGTTGGAGTAGAATTTGTATGAAGCGTCCAGGAGAGTTTTCTAGAGCAGTATGTCAATAGTCTGACAAGGGAAGTGGCCATATTGGACCTGGTAGTGGGGAACGAGCCAGGACGAGTGGTAGAAGTTGTAGTGGGGGATTTCTTTGGGAACAGTGACCACAATTCTGTAAGTTTTAGAATACTCGTAGATAAAGAAGAGAGTGGTCCTAACGGAAGAGTACTAAACTGGGCCAAGGCCAATTATATCAAAATTAGGCAGAAGCTGGGAAATGTGGATTGGACACAGCTATTTGAAGGCAAGTCCACATTTGAGATGTGGGAGGCTTTCAAAGATAGGTTAACAGAAGTGCAGGATAGGCATGTCCCGTTGAAGACAAAGGATAGGAAGGGCAAGATTCGTGAACCGTGGATGACAGGAGAAATTGTACAACTAGCCAAGAGGAAAAGGGAAGTGTACATAAGGTCTAGGCAGCTAAGAACAGAATGGGCCCTGGAGGAATATCGGAAGAGTAGGACAAGTCTTAAACAAGGAATCAAGCGGGCTAAAAGGGGTCATGAACTAGCTTTAGCAAGCAGAATTAAGGAAAATCCCAAAGCATTTTATTCTCATATAAGAAGCAAGCGGGTAACGAGAGAAAGGATTGGTCCACTAAAAGATAATGAAGGAAGGTTGTGTGCCGAACCTGAGAGAATGGATGAGATTCTGAATGATTACTTTGCATCAGTGTTCACTGAGGAGAGGAACATGATGAATCTTGAGATTAGAGATAGAAGTTTGATTAGTCTGGATCACACTGGCATAATTAGGGAAGATGTGTTGGGTATGCTAGAGGTTATTAAGGTGGACAAATCCCCAGGACCGGATGGGATCTATCCCAGGTTGCTGAGGGAGGCGAGAGAGGAAATAGCTGGGGCCCTGACAGATATCTTTGTGGCATCCTTAAATACAGGTGAGGTGCTGGAGGACCTGAAGGTGGCTCATGTTGTCCACCTGTACAAGAAGGGTAGTAGGGATATTCCGGGTAACTACAGACCAGTGAGCCTGACGTCGGTGGTGGGGAAGTTGCTGGAGAAGGTACTGAGAGATAGGGTCTATTTATATTTAGAAAGGAATGAGCTTATCAGTGATAGGCAACATGGTTTTGTGCGGGGGAGATCGTGCCTTACCAACTTAATAGAGTTCTTTGAGGAAATGACCAAGTTGTTAGATGAAGGAAGGGCTGTTGATGTCATATGCATGGACTTTAGTAAGGCGTTTGATAAGGTTCCCCATTGTAGACTAATGGAGAAAGTGAAGTCACACGGTGTGCAGGGTGTTATAACTAGATGGATAAAGAACTGGTTGAGCAACAGGAGACAAAGAGTAGTAGTTGAAGGGACTTTCTCAAAATGGAGAAAGGTAGCCAGTGGTGTTCCACAGGGGTCAGTATTGGGGCCACTGTTGTTTGTAACATACATAAATGATCTAGAAGAGGGCACTGTTGGTATGATCAGCAAGTTTGCAGATAACACAAAGATTGGTGGAGTAGCAGAAAGCATAACGGACTGTCAGAGAATACAGGAGGATATAGATAGACTGGAGAGTTGGGCGGAAAATGGCAGATGGCTATCAATCCAGACAAATGTGAGGTGATGCATTTAGGCAAGTCTAATTCTAGAGAGAATTATACAATGAATGGAAGAGCTTTGGGAAATGTTGATGGGTAGAGAGATCTGGGAGTGCAGGTCCATTGTACCCTGAAGGTTGCTGCAAACGTGGATAGAGTGGTCAAGAAGGCATATAGTATGCTTGCCTTCATTGGATGGGGTACTGAGTATAAGAGCTGGCAAGTCATGTTAAAACTGTACAAGACATTGGTTTGGCCGCATTTAGAATACTATGTACAGTTCTGGTCGCCACATTGCCAAAAGGATGTGGACACTTTGGAGGGGGTGCAGAGAAGGTTTATGAGGATGTTGCCCGGTATGGAAGGTACTAGCTATGAAGAGAGGTTGAGTAGGTTAGGTTTATTTTCACTAGAAAAAAGGAGATTGAGGGGGGTACCTGATTGAGGTTTACAAAATCATGAAGGGTATAGACAGGGTGGATAGAGACAAGCTTTTTCCCAGGGTGAAGGATTCAATAACAAGAGGTCATGCTTTCAAGGTGAGAGGTGGAAAGTTTAAGGGGGATACACGCGGCAAGTACTTCACACAGAGGGTGGTGGGCATCTGGAACGCGTTGCCAGCAGAGGTGGTAGAGGCAGGCACGGTAGATTCATGTAAGATGCGTCTGGACAGATGCTTAGGGATACAAATGCTTAGGAATTGACTGACAGGTTTAGACAGTAATTTGGATCGGCTCAGGCTTGGATGGCCGAAGGGCCTGTTCCTGGGCTGTAAATTTTCTTTGTTCTTTCTTTGTTCTTCTTTGTTCTTTGTATATGGCTATAAATTGAGAGAGAAGAGTGTGCAGTGGGACCTGTGTCCTTGTGCACCAGTTGCTGAAGATAAGCATGCAGGTGCAGCACGCGGTAAAGAAGGTAAATGCTATGTTGGCATTCATTGTGAGAAGTTTCAAGTACAGGGGCAAGGATGTTGCAGGTATATAGGGCCTTGATGAGGCCACACCTAGAAGATGTGGGTGGTTTTGGTCTCCTCTTCTGAGGAAGGATGCTCTTGTTCTCAAGGGAGTGCAGCGAAGGTGATTCCAGTGATGGTGGGATTGACTAGATTAGGATTGTTTTTGCTGGAGTTCAGATGAATGAGTGTGGGGGATCTCATACAGACTTACAAAATTCTAACAGAACTAGATAGGGTAGATGCAGCGAGGGTGGTGGGTGTGTCCAGAACCAGGGGTCACAGTCTGATGATTCAGCATAGACCATTAAAGACGGAGATGAGGAGATATTTCTTCATCCAAAGAGTGGTGAACCTGTGGAATTCATTACCACAGGAAGTAGTTAATGCCAAAACATTCAATGTATTTAAGAAGCGGCTAGACATAGCACTTGAAGCAAATGGGATCAAAGGTTATGGGGAGAAAGCAGGATTAAGCTATTGAGTTGGACGATCAGCCATGATCATGATGAATAGCTGACAAATCTATATCCAAATAACTCAAGTAGGGCTGCCATGTCTTATAAAAATGGTCTGTTGTGTGGTGCACCATGTTTTTAAAAAAGTCCAAGGGAATGTGCTCCATAATTCATTTCTGCCACCCCAGCGGGTTCTCAGCCACCCAGTTCATCAGAATATTCTTCCGCGTACAGTATGCAAGATTATTAAATAGTTTCTTCCCACGCCCGTCTAAAGATGGTAAATTCGGTAGACCTAAGAGGAGAGATATCGGGTCTACTTTGACTTCAGTCCTCAATACCCTCCCTATCTCTCCTGCCACAGGGCTCCAATAAGCACGGAGACTGTGGCATGTTCAGAAGCAATGGATAAGAGTACCTACACTTATTTTACATTTGGGGCACACTGAAGATGTCCCTTTTTTAAACTTCACCAGATGTTCCGGTGCCAGATAAACCCTGTGCAGAACTTTTAACTGCATAACGCATGTCCTATTACAGATTGAGATCTTTCGAGCATTCTCCCACATGTTCTCCCATGTTTCAGAAGAGATCTCCACTCCTAGATCTTGCTCAGAGACCTCACATAACCGGTTAATATCCTGGCAGCCCCTGCCACCCAGCAGGCAATAGAGGGCACTAACTGAAAAGGTGCTTGTGGAACATAGCAACAACCTCGCTGTATCGGGCTTATAGGGCTTAGTGAGAAACATAGTCGTCTTCTGGATGAAATCTCTAACCCGAAAAAAATGGAAAAGATCTCTGCTGGGCAACCTATATTTGCGGCTCAGTTGCTCAAAAGACATCATAACCTTCCCCTCAAACAAGTCTCCCAAACTAGAAACTCCCCTCGCTGCCCATAGTTTGAACCCTGAATCCATCATCCCTGGTTGGAACCCTGGCATGCCAACTATAGGCTTAAGTGGCGAAGTCTTGGATAAGCAACCCTCACTCTGACCCATTGCCCTCCATGCCTTAACTGTACTAATAACAATGGGATTCCTGTAGTGGTCCACAACTGTCCTCATCTTATCCATGAACAACAGGTTAATAAGAGGGCACTTTGCCTGGAAGGCCTCGATATACAGCCATATTGAGTTCGGATCATTACCTACCCAATCACAAAGGACAGCAGGGAACTCAGCTGATACCTCCTGGTGTCAGGGAAATCAACTCCTCCTCCTCCTCCTTCTTGAGGCAACTGCAATTTAGTAAGTTTAACGAGAGGTTGCCCATGATGCCAGACAAAGGAATCAAACCATTCCATAAGCTTCCACAACGTTGACCTGGGAAACATTATCGGGAGCATACGCATGGGATTGATACATTGTATCAAATGGGGTACAGAGGTCATCGGGTTCGATAAAAACAGAAGGACATCATCCGCATACAATGTAATCTCGTGTACCCTCGATCCCACTTCCGGAGTGGTTATGTGGACATTCTGACGAATGGCCTCTGCCAGCAGCTCTACCACCAACATAAACAACAACGGTGAGAGGGGGCAGCCTTGCCGACTACCCCTACCAATCCTAAAATTCCCAGACTTCACCAGAGGGTGGCGATATAAAACCTCCACCCACCTAGCAAAGACCCCACCCAACCCAAACTGTTCTAAGACATCAAAAAAACATGGCCATTCCACCCGGTCAAATGCTTTCTCTGCATCTAAGGAAATCACCAACCCCTTAAATCGATCGTTGCTGTCAAACTTGGACCATATTCAGCAACCTTCTAATATTATTAGAGGACCTACAGCCCCTTATAAAGCCTGCCTGGTCCTCTTTAACAATATGGGGCAACACCTTTTCCAATCTCAGTGCCAGGATCTTAGACAGAATCTTGAAATCTGAATTTAATAGAGAGATGGGCCTGTATGAGGCACAATCCTCAGGAATCTTCTTCTTCTTAAGAATTAAGGAAATAAATATTAGCTTCTCTCAAAGATGGCGGTAGGCATTCATGCATATAGGAGTGATTGTACATTTCCAACATCGGCCCTGACAGAATCCCTATAAACTCCTTATAAAATTCACCTGGGAGACCATCAGGGCAAGGCACTTTCCCACTCTGAAGTTGCCTAGCTGCCTCCTCTATTTCCTGAACTGTCAAGGGGGCATTAAGGAGAGAGACTTGTTCCAAGGTTACCCCTGGTAGGTCCAGGTTCTTAAAAAAGGCCTCCTTTTAGCCCTCCTATCCTCGCAACCTTCAGACGGATACAATTCAGTGTAAAAACTCCGAAAAGCTTCATTAATCTTTTTAGCATCGTATGTAAGGACCCCGGCGCTGTCTCCGATTGCAGTAATGGATTGGGGAGCACGCTTTTTCCTAGTCAGGTATGCTAAATACTTGCCTGGTCTATCCCCATACTCGAACAGCCTTTGTCTAGCAAAAGCAAGTTCTTTCTTTGCATTTTGTGTCAGTATTGAATTCAAAGCAGCCCAGAGGACCGTGATTCGCCGTAGCTTAGTCACCGAAGGCCGTGCAAAATGTGCTACCTTGACGGCTTTCAACCGCGTCTCAAGTAGATGCTGCTGTTTCTCCTTTTGTCGTTTCTAGCTAGCCGAATAGGAAATAGCTAATCCCCTAGCAAAGGCCTTAGTGGTCTCCCATAGCGTAGGTGGACTACTAGCCGTGCCTGAGTTGATAGTCAAGAATTCCTGAAACACCTTCAAAAAGTATTCCACAAATTTAGAATCCTTAAGGAGAAAAGGGTCGCAATGTCGCAAACCTAGCCCCTCACTCTTGGCCTTAGCTTCCAAATATACCACCGTGTGATCAGAGATAGCTCTATTCCCAATTTTACAACCCATAATTGAATCCAGAAGAGTCGAGGGAGCCAGAAAAAGATCAATCCTCATGTGACATTTGTGTGGGTTTGAAAAAAAAAGATGACATCCCTGCCGGTAGGGTGAAGACATCTCCAAATATCCACCACCCCCAACTCCTCGCATACAACGGCCACCTGCTTGGCTTGCAAAGAAATAATTAGGGGCCCACTAGGCATCCTGTCCACTGTAGGATCCAAAAGACAATTAAAATCTCCCCTATAATAATGTGCCGTGTTCCAAAGGCACTCAGCTTAGAGAAAGCACTAATCAAAAATTTGAGGGGATGCGCCAAAGGATAGTGGACATTTAAAATGCCATATTCCTCCCCATATATCAGGGCTTTAAGTATTACAAAGCGTCCCTGCTCATCTTTCACCTGCTCTAATAATGTGAACGGAAGATTTTTCTGGATAAGTACTGCCATTCCCCTACTTTTAGTAGTAAAGGACGAAAAGAATACCCAGTCATAACTCCCCTGTTGTAACTTCAGGTGTTCCCCATCATCAAGATGGGTTTGCTGCAACAAAGCAACATCAACCCTTTCCCTCTTAAGGCGAGAAAGGACTTTTTTACTTTTAACAGTCAAACGACTTCCCTTGTTGTTCCAGGTGCACCATTTAATAAGACACTTAGCCATATTCCCTTTCAGAGACCCTTGAACCTCTGGGATGGGGAACCCTGCTTACAAAGCGCCGAGCACAAGTAAATAAAGACTTATAAAGTCGAAGAATTATGTATACAAAAACTATTCTATCATAACTACAAACAACTATTACTACCAAAAAACTACAAAGAAAACCAACTATAAAACCTCTTTCCCCTGCCCATATGGGGCACTCACCCTACCCATTCCCTCCTTCACAGCTTCTTCAAACCCAGACTGTGCCCCAGCCCAAGGCCAAAAAACAAACAAGGAGATGATCCTTAAATCAACAGAAAAAAGACAAAATCAGGATGAGCAATCCACCCATCCCTGGCTTCATGTCACCTCCACTTGTGACTAAAAGAGAAACAGAACAAACAAAAAAAAATGGAGTGGACAATAAAGAACATCCACAAAATTTCCCATTATTCAATCCGGTTATGTAAGAAAAGAAACAACTTATTCCAAATTTTTCTTTTCCCTCTTTCCAGAGAAGAAATTATTAGGGAGAAAGAAAGGAATTAAAAAAAGGAAGGGAAAACATGATGAAAGAAGGAAAAGAGAACGAACATTAACCATATTCTTCAAGCCAGTTTGTCTACTTTAAAGTGTCTACAAAGTTTTTAGCTTTATCCGTTGAGCCAAATGTATAAACTGAGTCCTTGTGGCTGAAACAGAGCACTGCGGGGTACCTCATGGAGTACTGCATGTCCAGGTTCCTCAGCCTCTTTTTAACTTCATCGAAGGACTTCCTCTTTCGAATTAAAGCTGCTGAGAAATCCTGGAAAATTTTTGACCCCTTGTACAGCAGTGCCTACAGATCATTTCCCAGTAATTTGGAGGCTTCTATTGCTTTTTGCTTGTCCTTACGCGAATGGAAGGACCGGGCGGGAGTGCTGCACTGACCCTGACCTGTGCACTGTAACCAGATAGGCCCTTTCAATCTGCAGCCGGCTGGACTCGATGTGAAGGCCCAAAAGCTTCAGCAGCCAGCTTTCAAAGAAGCTGACTGGCTGTTCACCATCCGGGAGCCCGACAATTCGGAAATTTATCCTCCAACCTCAATTTTCGTGGTCGTCGATATAGTTTCGCAAAGCCCGCATCTCTCGCTCCAACACCTGATCCAACTGGATGAGGACTCCATCGCAGCTTCCAAAGCCTTAATTCAACCTTCCACCTCCTCCAGCCGCTCCCCAATGCAAGCGGGCATCAGGGCCGCCCTGTATTTGCCACGGGACTATGCCTACATCGGTAAAACTATAGGAATTCATTTTATGTTTTATACGGCAGTCGCAGCTTAAACCCACAGAACTCAGCAGCTGCCGGTCCGCCCACGTGACCGGGAGATGGGAGCCAGAGGACAGATCAAATCCACACTAGACCAGACACTAACCATGACTCATAGACCGAAACTCCGGAGCTAATTAATTATGGAAACCCATCTCCTAATCAAATCAAGAGACTGACTGAAACACACCCATATTCATCAATACAGAACTAACCTGACGCAAAGGACAGGCATCCACCAGACAGGAACGAACAGACAAATACACACCAGCACCCCAACGTAACAAAGGAGGGGTGCTAGCCCCCAGTCCTCACAGAGAGAGACAAGCAGATAGTACCCGGATGCGTTTACATAATCCAATTAGCACCCTATTGTGTGTACACTGCAACTCTCCTGGGACGGCAGGAAACCCACCATTTGCACCTACTCCAGCGATGATGGGGAACTATCATCCCATTCATACTCAAAATCTTCACATCCTGACAAAGAAAGGTATATAATGTGTAGCAGCGCGCAGGAACAACAGAACAGCCGAGATTCGGACCTCGGTTGGTTTCCGCCGGTGTTACTGTATCAATAAATGTTACCGACTGTTGAACCGCACTCTAGGCTCGGACTGATATCATTTCATCCGCGCTAACACCAAGGCCATGGATCGCCTGCTTCTGCAGCATGGATGCGATAGGTTGGACTTGCGCATGAATCTCCCCACGGATCTCCTCAATCGCAGTCCCAACCTTCAAGGTAAGTCTCTCCATCGCCGCAGCCAATTCCTGAGAGTCTGCCAGGTCCCCGGGGGTTCAGGAGAGGCTGCTGTTGCTGCTGTCTTTGGTATGCCTGGTGGTGCAGGGGAGTGTCCTCCCTACTGCTGTTTGCTCACTCCTTTTCCCTTTGGCATCCTTCCCACTCCCAAATATTAACAAATATATGTTCTGTAAGATTTTAAACTAATAATTCCACCACATAATTTGGCCAGGGATGGCAAAAAGCACCAGTATACCTTGCTGTTAGGCAGAGCTGTCCACAGCAGTTCTACAGAATTGCCGCCATCTTGCCGAGTCCAGGTTGATCCTTTTTGAAGAGTTGATGCAAAGACAGCAGGAAGCAGGCCAGGTTATGTATAAACTTTCCATAATAATTCACCAGCCAAGGAAAGACCTAAGCTCAAGTACAGACTTTGGAGTTAGCGCCTCACTTTATCTTCCAACGGATATAACCCAGTCTTGTCCTTTCTGTAGCCCAAGTAGGTCATTTGGAGTACCTGGAATGCAAGTGTTCCCTTTCAAGGCATATGCTCACCTCGGAGAAATGTCCAAGGACTATGTCCAAATTCTCCAAATGCTTCTTATTGATCTTCCTTGTTATTAGCATGACATCTCGATAAATGGTGACCTGGGGTAAACTTGTAAACTGTACTCCATCGGCTGAAAAATTGCCATTTGGGGTATATGCAATCTCATATTTTGGTACAAGCCTTTATGGGTAATAATTGTAGCATACTTCTGGGAATCTTCATTTAACCACAGTTGCATGTACACATGGCTCCTGTCCAGTTTCTGAAGGACAGCCCCACTAGCTTTGCTCAACCAATTTTACCCTAGCAAGGTTGGGTTTCAGCCTTTTACTACAATAAGTGGTAATTGAAACAACTGCTTCTCATAAGAGACCGGAACAAAGTTGTATCTTTAATCTGCAAAGGTTCTCCAGTATAGTCTCCAGTGCTTAGTCTCGCCAAGGTCTTGCGCAAACTTAAGGTTGGAGTGTGTAGCGAATTTTGCTAAAGACCAGTTTTGCGATCACTGAAACGGCCGCACCAGTATTGACTTCTATGAGCAGAACCAAGTGACCATTTAACCTGGTGTCTATTGTTGTTGGTTCTGATTTGGATGTTGCTAAGCAATTGAACTGTTCCAAATCAGATGTAGGTGGACATTCCAGGGTGTGCACTTTCCTCTATCGTTCTTTGAATGTCTCCCAGCATTCATCTATTTCAGTCGGTAATTGGAATGGAGTAATCTTGATCAAGATGCAAGTTCCTCATCCAGAAAACATTTTGACCCCTTGTCACCCTCAGTACTTGAAGTCGGATTCAATATGAAGAAATTCTGACTTATCAACTGACAGATGGCAATGACATTTTCCTTGCCCATACCTGACCTGATGCCATGAGAATTCAAGGGGTGTAGAGTCAAATTTGAAGACTTAGGGCCAATCACTCCCAATTATGTGCAATAATCTCTGCTGCATTTGTTGAGATTGTGCTGAAAACTTTACAAACCAGTACATTTCATTTAATTTCTGAAATTTTACATGAATGTATATTTTCCTCAGAATAAAATGAAACTGTTGGATGATCCTGTTCTCAAAGTGTTTTTCTTCAACATTTAAGGACATATACTCAATTTTAATTATCCAGTTGAGATATTAACTTATTTCCAATGACTCTATAGTTCTTACAAAATGATGAAAGTATGATTCACTTCACTGGTGAACAGGCATATAAATGGAGCTGAGTCCACAAAAAGATCCGCCATGATCTTTTTGAATGGCAGAGTAGGCTTGAGGGGCCGGATTGCCTACTCCCACTCCTATGTTTACGTTCTCATGTAACTGTGTATTATGAAGTTTATTCTATGAAACAATCACAAATCTCATATAATCTGGTTCATTCTGGACTCATTCTAGGTAATAGCAAATGTTCTACTATATATGCACACACAAGTATAGAACATGGTGATGATGCTTATCTACTAACCTGGCCTGTGCATTTTGGCCCGCTGTTCCAATCAGGTAAATCCAAGAAAATTAATTGTAGCTACATACAAGTTGCTGAGGATAATCAACGAACAACTGCAATTGCTTTGCAAATCCATGCTACAGTTCAATTATCAACTTTCATTCTTTTAAAAAAAATCATGACTTTGCATTTGTAATGATGGATAATATCTGGAGTGTAGGTGAGTTTTACAAATCGAAACAACTCACAGGAGAGAGTGGGAAGAACTTGTGTCACTATAGCCTTACCAGGCCATAAGGGCTGCTCTCTCATGAGAGAGAAGCGACTGGTTTTGATTTAATTTGAGGGCCACCAGACCTCAGGCGAGGGAAGAGGTTGAGAAGGAGAATCCTTCGTGGTAACCTCAAATCAGTAATGGGAACTGAACTCACGCTGTTAGTGTCACAATGCTCTACAAACCAACAATCCAGCCAACTGAGATAAACCAATTCCCGTGTGAAGAATTAACATAAGAGCATATAAAAAAGGAGCAGGAGAAGGCCATCTGGCCCCTCAAGCCTACTCCACCATTCAATAAGATTATAGATGATCTTTTCATGGACTCAGCTCCACCTACCCACCCGCTCACATTAACTCTTAATTCCTTTACTGTTCAAAAATATACATATCTTTGCCTTAAAACAAGGTAGTTTCAGTTATTTCACTGGGCACAGAAGTCCAGATTCATAACCCTTCAGATGAAGAAGTTCCTCCTAAATTAAATCTGCTCCCCCTTATTTTGAGGCTGCACTTCCTAGTTCTAGTTTACCCACTAATGTTCCTACTTCTATTTTATCTTTTCCCTTCATAATTTTGTATGTTTCTATAAGATCCCCTCTCATTCTTCTTAATTCCAATCAACATAGTCTCAGTCCACTCAATCTCTCCTGATAAGCCAACTTCTCAACTCTGTAATTAACCTAATGAACCTCCTCTGCAGCTCTCCAATGCCAGCAGTCAGTTCTGCTATGATGCATTTTTCTTTAGCGCGAATTGGCTTTAACACAATTGAAGACCTTAGAACGGTTATTGGTAGAACACGAGCTTTCCTTACTTGTATTGGCTATAACGTGATTCTGACCCCTCTTAGTTTAAACGGCACGGCTATTGCACAATTTTCTTAATGCGAGATCAGAGAACGAGAATGGAACTATCGCGTTACATCAGAACTAATTGTACATCTCCTCAAGTAAGGAGACCAAACTGTACATTGTACTCCAGGTGTGGCCTCACCAGTACCCTATACAGCTATAGCATAATCTCTGTTTTTAAACTCCATTCCTTTAGCAATAAGGAAAATATTCTATTTGCTACCTTAATTACCTGCTGCACCTGCAAACCAGATTTTTGTGATTCATGCACGAGGACACTCAGATCCCTCCACACAACAGCATGCTGTAATTTTTTTAAAGTTTAAATAAAAATTCATTCTGCTGTTATTCCTACCAAAATGGATGATCACACATTTACCAACACTGTACTCCATCTGCCAGACCCTTGCCCTCTCACTTAAACTATCTATATCCCTCTATAGACTTTGTGTCCTCTGCACACTTTGCTTTCATCTTAGTGTCATCTGCAAACTTTGAGACACTACATTTGGTTCCTCCCACTCCAAATCATCTTTGCAAATTGTAAACAATCACAGTCCCAACGTATCCCTGAGGCACACAATCTGTCACTGATTGCCAACCAGAAAAAGACCCATTTATTCCCACTCTTTGCTTTCTGTTAGTTAACCGATCCCCTATCCGTGCTAATACATTATTGGTAATGCTATGCACCTTTATCTTATGCATCAGCCTTTTGTGAATGCCTTCTGGAAATTCAGATACACCACATCCACTAGTTTCCCGTTGTCCACCGTGTTTGTAACGTCCTCAAAGAATTCCAGCAAGTTAATTAAACATGACCTGCCTTTCATGAACCCATGCTGCAACTGCCAATGGGACAATTTCTATCTAGATGTCCTCTTCCTTGATGATAGATTCAAGCATCTTCCCCACTACAGAAATTAAGCTAACAAGCCTACAGTCACCCAAGATTTGTCTACCTCCTTTTTTAAACACTGACATTACATTTGTTGTTTTCCAATCTGCCCGAACCACCCCAGAATCCAGTGAATTTTGATAAAATTACGATAAGCTCATTTGCTATTTCCCCTTTCATCTCTATTAGTACCCTGGGATGCATTCCATAAGGACCAGGAGACTTGTCTATCTTTAGCCTCATTAGTTTGCTCAACACTAATGATAATGATCGATTCTAGGTCCTCACCTGCCATAGCCTCCATGTCATCAATTATTGGCATTTTATTGTGTCTTCCACTGTGAGGAAGAACACAAAATGCTTGTTCAATGTTTTGGCCATATCTTCATTTCCCAATATTAAATCCCCTTTCTCATCCTCCAAATGACCAATGTTTACCTTAGATACCCTTCTTCGTTTTATGTATTTGTAGAAACTTGTACTGTTTTAATATTCTGAGCTAGTCTTAGATAACCTATCTTATCTTTCTTTAAAGCTTTTCTCATGGCTTTCCCTTGACCTTTAAAGATTTCCCAGTCCTGTAGTTTTCCACTAATCCTTGCCACTTTGTATGCATTATTTTTCAATTTGATAATCTCCCTTATTTCCTTAGTTGTCCAAGACTGATTATACCTTTTCCGACAGTCCTTCCTTTTCACTGGTACAGAACTACCTTGATTATTCAAACGAGATGGGCAGGGAATATTTTGTTTGGATAACTGAGAGTTCAGATAATGGATAGCGTTTTTACGGGACCTTGAGATCTTGTTCAGATAATCGAGGTTGTTCTCTATATTTCTGCTGAGTACTGTGAAAAGTTGCTTTGGAAGTCTTCCTCAATTGTCCCACCATTTAGTCTTTGCTTCCAGTCTACCTTAGCCAACCCCTCCCTCATCCCATTGTAATTTTCTTTGTTTAAGCATAAGACTTAAACATAAGACTTATTGGATTTTACCTTCTCACCCTCCGTCTGTATTTTAAATTCATTCATACTGTGATCTCTCCTTTTGAGATAATCCCTACCTATGAGATTGTTCATTATTTCTATCTCATTACACAGGACCAAATCTACATTAGCTTGCTCCCTCGTAGGTTCCATTACAAACTGTTTTAGGTAACTATTATTGGATACATTCCAAGAGCTTCTCAAGGCTGCTTTGGACGACTTGGTTTGGTCAATTAATATGTAGATTAAAGTCCCCCATGATAATTCCATACAATTTTTATGTCAATGAGTTACATCTTTGTTTGTCCACCCCATCATGATGTTATAATATGGTGGCCTATAGACTACACCTATCAGTGACTTTCTCCCTTAATATTTCTAATTTCCACCCGTGTTGATTCAACATTTTCTCCTTAGAACCTACATCATCTTTTACTACTGTCCTGATGTCATCCTTAAATATCAGAGCTATACTGCTTACCTTTCCTTCTTGTCTGTCCTTCTGAATAGTCTGATATCCCTGGATATTTAACTCCCAGTTGTGGAACCATGTCTTTGTAATAGCCACTAAATCACATCCATTCACGATGATTTGTGCGTCATCTCATTTACCTTGTTTCGAATGCTTCGAGCATTCAGCTAAAGCGTTCTTATGCTGGTTTCCATACCTTCTTTTTGAATCTAAACATGTACACCAGAAGTACCTTAGTTTTTAAACATTCTCCCTTCTTCTGTCATGACCTGGTTTCCACTCATTTTAGTGCTACACTGCTCAGCTACTTTTTGCTTTTTATTTACTGCCTTGATTCTCTTTTTCCTTATGCCCTCACCCATTCTAGCTAACTCAGAGCCTCCCCTTAGGTTCCCATCCCCCTATCAATAAAACTGGCATTAACATGAAACCTGTCCTCATTTCACTGAGCCCATCAACTTTCATTTTAACTCTACTGGGTTTATTGAGGATGCCACAATGCAGGGGCAAGTCCATGAATATGATGTTATTGAGCCTCCTTTTCTCCACCTTTTGTTGCCAGTGAATTTTAAACCATTTACACTGGCCTTTCCAAGAATCATGACTGGCGAAAGGAGGCATTTCTTATAGAGCTCTCCTTGTCAAATTCCACAATGAAGCAAAAGTGTTCAGCCAGCCTCCACCAGCAAATCTTTTGCTACAATTGGCTGCACATGCTCCTCCAGCCTTCTAGACTTTTCCTCTCCATCAGCACTTCACCACTTTAATTCCATGCCCTTTCCTCTCAATTGCTAATCTGACACATTGAACAATCCTATGATATTTGGCAGATACCCCATATCTCTTCATTACCAGTTAAATACTCAATGTTCTCAACTCCATGATCTTCTTTGCTGCTTTCTTCTTACATTCTGACTATTTTTTTGACTCTACCTGCCTCCACTGACAAATAGTGTTTTGTGGTTGCCAGGGTCCATCCAAAACAAATATTTTAGCACTGACACTTTTCTCTATCAGCTAACAAACCTCTCACAATCTAACCAGCCGCTGCATGGGGAAGTAAAATCTAAAAAAAAGCCCTCTTTAATTTGGATTGCGGTCCCCATTTCTAGTCTCTGTTCCCTTCAAACGTCTGCATCTATTCCCTCTCCATAAAAACACAGGGGCTTTGGTGAATGGTAAATAAATCAAATACACTGTTTTACAATGGCAAGAATATTAGAGTAAATTTTTCACTTGTGCATTTCCATAATGAAAAACCTTCCACTGGAAATCCATATTGAAAAATGACACACAGTATCCCAGAACTGCCATGAGAATGAAGAGGTGGAAAACCATGGACTGCACATTCCAAAGATGACGAATCCTGTATGAAAAGCGCACAAGTGTAAGATTTATTCTATTTATAGCATTTAAAATAACGTTATTGTATATCCCCTTAGGGGATTTTGCATATATTCTATACTCTTGAATTCCGAATTCACTTACAGATCAGGTTGCAGTTGAGAATCTTGAATTTGATTGATTGAAAGGTCAAAAAACAAGTTGGAGATAGTATGGAATTGGTGTATTCTTGGAAAGAGGAAGCTGAAACACAGAATTATGAAATTAACTTGGACATGAAAATACAGGAGATAAAAAGTGAAATTATGCTAACTACAGACCTTTGTTTTTACGTGAAAGTAAAAAGTTTAAAGCTACATGTGTACCATTAAGTACTTCTAATTTGTTTGAACTTATTTTCTATGGTTTGTCAAAGCTCTGAAAAAAAATATAAATACAGGTCAGATTCAAGTGAGATGAATGCCCCAGTCAGGCCTGACAGAATAACACTGCACAACAAATCATTCCGATGTCAAATAAAAACTGCCTAGATTGGTAAAAGATTATAGGGAATGATACTCAAATGTATTATGCAATAATGGCATGAGAAATGCCGTAACTTGGAGATATATTTTTGTTCGCTCATTGTCACTCAAAGTCCTGGAACTGTGCCCCTTATAAAATCATTTAAAATATTTAGCAATTTTTTGAGAAGAAGATTTCTCTCTCTTTCTGAAAGTCTACTAACAAGCTATTTATGCTGCCATGAATTCACGGTTATTCATCAAGCTATGTATTGTCTGATGAAGGGGATAGCTTTACAACTGACCTTTGTGTAAGCATTGCTAAGCCTGATTTAAAAAATCATTAATACTTAAAAAAAATCTGAGAGAAGACAACAACATATCCATATAAGAGGGAGAGATGATTTAATATTCCTGGATAGAGATTCTGAGGATGCTGCCTTGAACATCTCCCTAGTAACTGAATATGTGAAGTGGTAAAAAATAAACAAATGATTAACAGGAAGTATCCAGAAACCTCTTAAAAATAGGAAGTATAAATGGACAGCTAAGGAGGAAAACTAATTTGGGAGAAGGGTAGAATCCCCATGTTTATTCCAAACATGCTTCAGGTTAACACCTTAAATTAGCTGTTACTCTCAAGATGGATCCATGCTAGCTTTGGCTAAATGTCTCAAGCCAGCTCAAGAGACAGCCAAAACAGAAAGTTCCTTGTAAGCAAGAGAGACCTCAAGAGATTTTGCCACATCATGCCACCTACCTGATCCAAGATTGGTAAACAGTCATCACCTGTTATTCATCCATTTATTGTGATTATGCATTACTTCTAATTGTTATATTCAATAAATTGTTATGCTTTGATTTTTTCGTCACCTGAAAATTTTATCGAATATTATACTCCCTAACACCACCGAATGTGTATCTTAATCAAGATGGCTTAGCATCAGCTTCCCAAGGACAATTAATACTGGCTTTGCCAATAATGCCCTCATCTCAAATTTACAAATGTTCCAAACATTTTACAAGAATGTGTGAATTTATCCCAGTGTTTGGGACTGCCTTGATTTTTTTTCCTTAATATGCTTTTTCTTTGAACTTAATACTCTCTT
The DNA here is from genome assembly GCF_037043375.1 of Chiloscyllium plagiosum. Lineage (NCBI taxonomy): Eukaryota > Metazoa > Chordata > Chondrichthyes > Orectolobiformes > Hemiscylliidae > Chiloscyllium > Chiloscyllium plagiosum. The sequence continues at coordinate 13,091,675 of NW_028270142.1, forward strand.
TAACTTCCTTGATTAGCAAAAAATAATGTGAGAATGTCAAGAGTGCAATAAAAAACATACAAGAATGGTTCCAGAGCTGAGAAATATTAACTACTTAAACAGATTGGAGAAGCTAGGAAAACGTTCCTTGTAAAAGAGAAAGTTAAGAAAAGATTTGACAGAAGTATTCAAAATTATGAGAGGTCTGGACAGGGTAGAGAAAAACATTTCCATTTGTAAAAGGTTCAAAAAACCAGAGGACACCAGTTAAACGGCCAAATGGTTGGGTGAACTGCTGCAACCAGTTTTGAGCAAGTTCTCCATTTATATAATAAAGGATTATTTCACATTGCAAAGATATAGAAGACTTGCATATCGATAGGACTGCAGTATCCTTGTGCTCATTTGATATTGCAAGTGTAATCAATGTACTACTCAAAGAAACAATGGACATCTGCACTTTAGAACTATACCAGAGTGATCTGGACCTGCCACCATTGCAAAAATCAATATTTGTTGAACTTATGAACTCAACAACTCATGCAGTCGAGTTCAGTTTCAATTACACTATTTATATCTGAACAGATGGTGTTGCCATAGGATCACCTTTAGGCCCAGTGTTCGCAAATACCTTCATTGGATTCCATGATAGAACAGCACGACATCTAACTTCCAAAACCTCTCATATTTCTGATTTTTTTAAAATTCATTCACGGGATGTGATCATTGCTGGCTGGCCAATATGTACTGGCCATCCCTAGATGCCTTTGAGAAAGTGGTGGTGAGCTGCCTTCTTAAACTGCTGCAGTCACCTGCAGTGGGTTGACCTACATACAGTCATAGAGATGTACAGCATGGAAACAGACCCTTTAGTCCAACCCATCCATGCTGACCAAATATCCCAACCTAAACTAGTCCCACCTGCCAGCACCCAGCCCATATCCCTCCAAACCCTTCCTATTCATATACCCATCCAAATGCCTCTTAAATGTTGCAATTGTACCAGTCTCCACCACTTCCTTTGGCAGCCAACGCTGTTAGTGAGGGAATTTCAGGGCTTTGACCCAGCAGCAGTGAAGTAATATCGATATATTTCCAAGTCAGAATGGTAGTGGCTTGGAGGGGAACTTGTAGGTGGTGGTGTTCCCACATATCTGCTGCCCTAGTCCTTCTAGGAAGCGGGTGTGGATTTGGAATGTGTATTCTGGGGAGTTTTGGTGAATTTCTGCAGTGCATCTTTTAGATAGTACACAAATCTGCCACTGTACGTTAGAGATTGAGGGAGTGGCTGTTTGTGGATGCAGGACCAATCAGACGGGCTCCTTAGTCCTCAATGGCATCAAGCGTCTTGAGTGTTTTAGAGCTGCAGCCATTCAGGCAAGTGGAAAGTATTCCATCCTACTCCTGACGTTTGCCCAATAGATGATGGAATAGGCTTTGGAGAGTCAGGAGGTGTGTTACTTGCCACAGTATTCCAAGCCTCTTGTAGCTACTGTTGTGAGCCCAGTTGAGTCTCTGGCCAATGGCAAGACGCAGAATGTTGATAGTGGAGAATTCCGTGATGACAACATCATTGAATATCAAAGAACAGTGGTTAGATTCTCTTATTGGTGATGATCATAGACTGGCATTTGTGTGGCATGCATGTTACTTTGCCACTTGTCAACCTAACCTTGAATACTGTCCAGATTTTGTTGCATTTGAACATGGACTGCTTCAGTCTCTGAGAAGTCGTGAATGTGCAATGCTCAGCATCAATCACCAGTAAACATCCCCACTTCTGACCTTACAATGGAGGGCAGGTTGTTTACGAAGCAGCTGAAGGTAGTTGGACCTGAGGACCTCCTGCAGCAATATCCTGGAGGGGAGATGACTGATCTGCAATAAACATGACCACTTTCCTATGTGCTAGTTATGACTCCAACCAACAGAGTGTTTGCCCCAATACACACTGATTCCAGTTTTGATAGGGCTCCTTGATGCACACTCTGTCGAATGCAGCACGAAAGTCAAGGGATTTGAACTATAGGGAGAGGCTAAACATGCTGGGACTGTTTTCCCTGGACCGTCGGAGACTGAAGGGTGACCTTATAGAGGTTTACAAAATTATGAGGGGCATGGCTAGGGTAAATAGACAAAGTCTTTTCCCTGGTGTCGGGGAGTCCAGCACTACAGGGCATAGGTTTAGGGTGAGAGGGGAAAGATATAAAAGAGACTTAAGGGGCAACTTTTTCACACAGAGGGTGGTACGTGTATGGAATGAGCTGCCAGAGGAAGTGGTAGAGGCTGGTACAATTGCAACATTTAAGAGGCATTTGGATGGATATACGAATAGGAAGGGTTTGGAGGGATATGGGCTGGGTGCTGGCAGGTGGGACGAGATTGGGTTGGGATATCTGGTCGGCATGGATGGGTTGGGCTGCAAGGTCTGTCCCGAGTCTGCACATCTCTATGACTCCATGGCTGTCACTCTCACCTCATCTGTGAAATTCAGCTGTTTTGTCTATGCTTGAACCAAGGCTGTAAGGTCAGGAGCTGAGTGGCCCTGGCAGAACCCAAACTGGGTAAACTGAGCAGGTTATTGCTTTGTAGGTGCTGCTTGATAGCACTATTGATGACATCTGCCATCACTTTACAGATGATCGCGAGTAGACTGATGAAGCAGTAATTGGCCAGGTTGGATTTGTCCTGCTTTTTAATGAATATGGCATACCTTGGAAATTTTCCATATTGTCAGGTAGATGCCAATGTTGTAACGATAGAGCTTGACTAGGGGAGCAGCAATGTCTCGAGCACAAGTCTTCAGCTATGTTGAAAATATGTTTTCAATCTGTAGTTACCAGCAAGAATTTCCTTTTATGTCCTTGTGGCCTCCATCCTGTCTTTGAATTCATAGTTTAAATGGAACAGTGAAACAAGTGTCACTTGTCTCAAATGAAATATGATCTTGAAGAGAGATTGGGCAAATTGGACCTGTATTCTCTAAAATTTAAAAGAATGAGAGGTGATCTCATAGAAATGTACAAAATACTTGAACGGATAGACCTGTTTGATGCAAGTTTGATACTAGGGAATCTAATTCTGGATTAGTGGTGCTAGAAGAGCACAGCAGTTCAGGCAGCATCCAAGGAGCTTCGAAATCGACGTTTCGGGCAAAAGCCCTTCATCAGGAATCCTAGGAAATCTAATCTAATCTGAAGTGTCCTTTCTTTGTTCAGTTGAGATATCAGCCGATGGGTTTTTTACTACGGTCTACCACAAACCTACCTTCACTGGTCACTATATACTTTGGGATTTTGACAGCTCCATACACTATAGGATTTACCTCATTGGTAACCTTAAATAGGGCCTGAGTGATATCTTCACTATCCAAATAGCTGCTAAAATGGAACACATCATTGCCAATTTGTGAGATAATGACTACTCTATTTAGATAATTTCCCTGTGTATAACTAAAAACTCATTAAAGGCCATAAAGTGGACACTCTTAGGAACACAGAAAAAAGAATAGGCCATTAGCCTATTCAGTATGATTGCGCTGATCAAACACACAATGCCTTTCACTGAGCAAGCCCAGAGCCGTGTACACAACTGGTAATCAGAAATCAATGTCTATCTTAAACATAATCAAAACAGAGTGTCCACAACTCTACGGTTGAGAATGCCAAAGATTCCCAACCCTCTGATTAAAATAGTTTCTCCTTATCTCCAACCTAGGCACACCCCTTATTTTTAAATTATGCCCTTCAGACTCCCTAACCAGGGAAAACATCTTACTTACGTCAAACAGGTCTAACCTTTCAAGTATTTTGTACATTTCTATGAGATCACCTCTCATTCTTTGAAATTTGAGAGAATACAAGTCCAATTTGCCCAATCTCTCTTCAAGATCATATTTCATCTACTATATCCTTGCTCAATCACTAAGCTGTCCAAATCCTCCTGAGCTGAAAATGTGTTGCTGGAAAAGCGAAGGTCAGGCTGCATCCAAGGAATAGGAGAATCAACGTTTCGGGCATAAGCCCTTCTTCAGGAATGAGGAAAGTGTGTCCAGCAGGCTAAGATAAAAGGTAGGGAGGAGGGACTTGGGGGAGGGGCGTTGGAAATGCGATAGGTGGAAGGAGGTCAAGGTGAGGGTGATAGGCCGGAGTGGGGTGGGGGCGGAGAGGTCAGGAAGAAGATTGCAGGTTAGGAAGGCGGTGCTGAGTTCGAGGAATTTGACTGAGACAAGGTGGGGGGAGGGGAAATGAGGAAACTGGAGAAACCTGAGTTCATCCCTTGTGGTTGGAGGGTTCCTAGGCGGAAGATGAGGCGCTCTTCCTCCAACCTCGTGTTGCTATGGTCTGGCGATGGAGGAGTCCAAGGACCTGCATGTCCTCAAATCCTCCTGAAGTTGCTTCACATTTTCCTCACAACACACATTCCCACTTAGGTTTATATCATCTGCAAATTTGGAAATATTACAATTTGTTCCTACTTCCAAATGATTGACATAAATTGTGAATAGATAGGCTCCAAGTAGTGATATTTTCCCACCTTGTGCCTCTTGCAAATTAGTGTAAGCATCCAGAGGAAGTGGACTTCGAGCCAACATTTGACCAACATTAAGGATCAAAGTTTATCTCAGCAACCACCACAAATAGGAACTCCTAGATTTCCTCCAATCATTGTCTATTTTTCCCTGTCTACATTTGTGCATGCGCATGTGTGTGTGTGTATGGAGAAGTTTAGCAGGATGAGAGTTTTAATTTTGTGTTAGCTGTCAACAGTTTATAATTGTTTGTTTAGCTAGAGTCTAATTACTTGTAATAAATAGTAATTCTTCTTAAATACTGAAACTTAGTGGGGAGGTGATGGCTTAGTGGTACTATGGCTGGACTGTTAATCCAGACACCCAGGTAATATTCTGAGGACCCAGGTTCAAATCCCACTGTGGCAGGTGGTGGAATTTGAATTCAATGACAAAAATCTAGAATTAGGAGTCTAATGATGACCATGTTGGAAAAACCCACCTGGTTTGCTAATGTCCTTTAGAGAGGGACATCTTTGCCTGGTCTGGCCTACATGTAACAGGAGGGCCCAGCAATGTGGTTGACTCTTAATTGCCTGATGGATAGTAAATGGTGGCCTAGCCAATGGTGCCCTCATCCTGTGAATAATTTTTAAAAAGTCCATATATCAATCTGAAAAATCAGGAAGGTCAGGGAATTTTTGTGTACTTATTCGAAAATCTTTAACTTTTGTGATGACTCCAGGAATAGCAGGGCTTGATTTTCAGCAACTCAGCTAAGTGATGCAAAATAATGATGACAGATGGTAGAGCTCTGAAATGTTGAGGAATGTGTGTATTCTACAACAGGAGCCACAAACAGCCAGGATGCAGGTACAACAAGCAATTAGGAATGCTAATAGAATGTGATCATTTATTGCAAGGGAAATTTAATGCAAATACAGGGAGGTTATGCTTCAGTTATACTTCTTCTTAGGGAGTCTCTTGGGTCCTTCCACTCCACTGTTGTGGATCCTCAGGTGACTAAATAATCCAATGATGGATCTACAAACACTGCCGCAGGCGGTACAGGTGGCATTTGAAAAGGCAGGTGGGTGGGCTGCTCAGGTGTTTTCTTTTTATACATTATAATGATTATGTTAGTGAAGAACTGAAACAACAATAAACAAACTCTTTAAAATTTGTGGTGTTTTGATCATTATGATGTGTGCGATCCTGTAAATATAAAATTAGCTTCTCAGAGTCAGTGAGGGTAAATAACAGCAATTATGAAGTTAGCCCCCATTTAGTCTAGTAGGATATCAATAATGCATCCTCAGAGGCGCCCAGATTTCCACAGAGGCAGAAGGGTTCTGAAACCATTTAAAAATGGCAAGTAGGACCTACTCAGGTTTTTACACACTGCTTCTCTTGTTTGCGCCTGACCTCCATCTAGGCCTTTTAGAAATATTTGATACAGTTTGCACCTCCACGGTTGCTTCTTCCCCAACTTCACCACTCATGGGCTAAACATTCCTTCTGAGTTAGGAGGATTATGCATTTTTGCAGGCAGCTTTCATGGACTTCCTTGAAACATTTCCTCTGCTCTACTACTATTTGCATCAACAAAGTTTGCAGTAGACAGATTACTGTGGAAGACTTGTATCAAGTGCTCCCACCTCCCAAGCACCCCACCCCAATCTCTCAAAAGCAACTCAATGACCATAAGCAGATTCTTAACACATAACAGGTAGGCTTCAGAAAGTACACTGACATTGGAGCACCCCTCTTGCCAGTAGATTTGCAGACATCACTTGGTGATATTTCTGAAGGGATTTGAGTTGTCTGCTATACATTGTCCATGTCCCTGATGTATACAAGAAAGTAACACTGTCACCCTATAGCTCATTAGCTTGGTGTCAAGCTTTGACATTAGTTAGGGGAGAAAGTGAGGTCTGCAGATGCTGACATCAGTTAGCCAAAGCGATGTTGAATTTCATGGTGATGTCTGTCCTTGCTGAGGTGAGGTCCCAAGAAATTGTCAGTGGTTCACCGTATATCTCATGTCAGAACTGGGGTCAGTTTTGTGTGATGGGAGCAGAGAGGTGGAGTACTTCTGGCTTAACTCTAAGGCCTATTCTTTGATAGGCCTCTGAACACATTGACAATAGTTTGGAGCTCGGCCTCAAATACACAACAAGCAAGCATGCTTCAGTTTGATGACAGCAGGTTGGGGTGGTGTTGGTCCTGGCCTAGAGGAGATACAGGTTCTGCTTTTCCTGTAGATTAGCTCCATAGCAGCACCAACCTTCACAAAGATAGACGGGAGTGCTTAGTGTGTAAAGTAGAACAGAGCATCAGCACAGTGACATAGCCTTGCTTAACCCAATTTGTACATTAATTGGATCTGTGGTGGATCTATTGGTGAGCATGACAGGTTGCATTCCATCATGCAACAAATAGAAAATGGTGATGAATTTCTGTAGGCAATCAAATTTGAGAAGAATGCTCAATAGTCACTCCCAGTTGACAGATTTAAAAGTCTTTGAGGTCAAGAAAAGGCCACATATATTGCTGCTCTCTGCACTTATTTTAAATTTGTCTTACTGTGAAAATCGTTCTCTGCAACTTGATAGACAAAATCTGCATTGTGAATCAGTAGAAACTCTTCTGCCATTCAGTGATGCCAATGGAGAAGGATTTTTGCAAAGATTTTCCTTGTGATGGAGAGCATACATACCCCTTTTCTAGTTACCGCAAACAGTTGCCTTATTGTCTTTCCTGAAGATGTTCACAATTAAGGCAACTCAGTGATTCCCCCAGAATACTTACCACCACCCAGGGCTCAGTGAATGGGTTGAGGTTATCACATCAAGAAATGAGTTTTGATTGAGGAGGTCCACCAAGTGATCCTTCCAATGAGTGCACCCTGCCTCTCTGTCTTTGAGGAGCACCACACTATTCTCAGCTCTGAATGAAATGGGTCTAAGGGCCATAAGGGGTAAACTTATATAAGAAATAATGCATTTACATTGTAATCAGTTTAAAGAAGATTTACTGGATTAATACCTGGGTTGTCTTAAGAGGAAAGGAATGCCAGGCTAGATCTTTTTCCACCGGAGTTTAGAAAAAGTAGGAGGTGACCTGATCCAAAGATCCCAAGGTGTAAATGGAGAGGATGTTTCCTCTTCTAAGATCATCTAGATTTAGGAGTCATTGTTTCAAAATGGGGGGTCACTAATTTAAGACAGAGATAAGGAGACACTTTCTTCTCACAATCATGAATTTTGGAACAGTCTTCCTCAAAAAGTGTTGGATGCACCGAATATTTTTAAGGCAGAGGTAGATAGATTCTTCATGAGCAAGGGTATGAAAGGTTATTGGGAGTAAGCAGGAACATGGAATAATCAGAGCAGCCATGATCTAACTGAATGGCAGAGCAGGCTTGACAGGCCAGTGCCCTACAGTTCCTGCTTATGCATATGGTCTCATATAGTTAAAAAAAATCTTTTCCAATTCCTTGCAAACCTTGCCTAAAAGTCCTGTACTATCTGTTAATGGGAATGGATTTTCCTTGCCTACCTTACTCAAACCTATCATAAACTTGCATCCAATTCTCAATTTTCCCATCAATCTCACACTCGCCAACATCCACTCCACTCGTCATGCAACTTATCCTCAAATTCAAACCTCTCCAAGTGGCTGCTGATTATTTTCTTTGATTGTTTTTAAAGCCTTGCTCACCAATAATGTTAAACTAGTTGGCCCGTAATTGTTAGGACTATTCTCACACCTATTTCTTCAACAAGGGTATTAAATTTGCTATTATCCAATTCTCTAGCACTTTCACTCTATCTAGGAAGATTATGGCTGGCCATTTCACTATCTCCAACCTGGGATGCATGTCATCCAAACCAGACAACTTATCCATTCTAAACATGGTCAAGTTTTCGATAATGCTGTGTCTCAATTTTCACCCATTCACCATTTCCAATATCTCCACTCCTTTAGCAGTCAGGGAGAAAAAGTACTCATTAAATATTCTAGCCTTGCCCTGTGTCTTTAAATTGATCTGAGCCTCTTTGCCACTATAGAAATCCAATCCATCTTTTACTAGCTGTCTACTATATGTCAGATGATTTTTGGGTTCCCTTTTATGTTGACTGTCTATTTCCATCTCTCTTTGTCAGTCTTATTTTCCTCTTCAATTCCTCATATTGCATTTGACCTGACATATGCGATCTCTTTTTACTTTATCACATTCTCTATCCTCATCAAAGGAACATTATCTTTTGTACCTTTTAGCCTTGCTGGAACATACCTAGCTTGTACCTGAAGCATCACTTCCTTAAAAATCACTTCAATTATATTTGATCATGTCAATCTTTGGTTTCATTTTGCCCTGGCTAGCTCTCTTTCAAATTGTCCATCTTACAATTTCAGTAGTCTACTTTAAACTGTTCTATGCTCAACATTACTAGTCTACGATAATATGATCACTTTTATCAAAGTTCTCTCCAATAGTCACTTTGTTCACCTAGCTCCCCAATCTCTTTTCTACATGAGTCCAAATAACTATTCACAGGAACTAAAGTTATATTTAGTTCAGATAAATAAAGATGAATTATAAAGAACAGATTTGATCAAGAACCCATAAATCGTGCAGAGATGTGACAAAATAATCAAATTTTATATTTTTTGTTAGACCAGATGAATAAATGCAGAACATTAGATTCCCTACAGTGTGGGAACAGGCCCTTCGGCCCAACAAGTCCACACCAACCCTCCAAAGAGCAACCCATTCAGACCCATTCCCCTACATTCAGCCCTGACTAATGCACCTAACATTATGGGAAATTTAGCATGGCCAATTCACCTAACCTGCACATCTTTGGACTGTGGGAGGAGACCAGAGCACCCAGAGGAAACCCACACAGACACGGGGAGAATGTGCAAACTCCATACAGACAGTTGCCCAAGGCAGGAATTGAACCTGGGTCCCTGGCGTTGTGAAGCGGCAGTGCTAATCACTGAGCCACCATGCCGCCCCATTATTCAACAAATTCAAAAAAATCCAGAGAATTAAAATGGTAGTCCCTCCAACATCTTCCAGAAACTAAAGGATCATCTCAGGAAAGAACAAGTTTATAACAACACCACTTTAAATTGAATTTCTCTTAGCAAGCTCTGAAAGTTTTGCTTTAATACATGTTGGCTACCTTCCTATCCTATTTCTCCATGTAACTTATCTTCCTTAGCATAGTCATACAAATAGATCATTAGAGACTAAATGTGGTCAATATTTCCAGTTTGAAAATCTTTAAACCTGTTCAATTCTTTGAATTTTTAAAACGTGTTAGTAGCTAGCCAGAAGAAAGTGAGGATTGCAGATGCTGAAGATCAGAGTCGAGAGCGTGGTGCTGGAAAACCACAGCCGGTCAGGCAGCATCCGAGGAGCAGAAGAATCGACATTTCGGGCATAACCCCTCCATCAGGAATCAGGCTTGTGGGTCGGGGCTGACAGATAAATGGGAGGGGGTTGGAGTTGGGGGGAGGTAGCTGGGAAAGTGATAGCTGAATAAAGGTGAAGGAGAAGGTGATAGGTCAGAGGGGGCACTGATGGACAGGTCCAGAGGGCGGGTCCGAGTTGGAGACTTGGGACTGGGATAACGTTGGGGGAGGAGATAGGAGGAGCTGTCGAAATCCACATTTATCCCATGTGGTTGCAGGGTCCCAAGCCGGAATATGAGGCGTGCCTCCTCCAGGCGTTGGTGGTAACGGTTTGGCAGTGGAGGACGCCCAGGACCTGCATGTCCTTGACGGAGTGGGAGAGGGAGTTGAAGTGTTCAGCCACAGGGCGGTGGGGTTGATGGATGCAGGTGTCCCAGAGATGTTCTCTGAAACGATCCCCAAGGCGGCACCCTGTCTTCCCGATGTAAAGGAGACCACACCGGGTGCAACGGATGCTAGCCAGGGTCAAACCTAGCCATGTCCAGAGAGTTAGAAAGTACCTCTGTCCCAGCATTTTAATGTTGGCCAATCTTCTGCAGTACTTCACACATACAATTTACGACAGGTTGAGATCTCATCAATGCCAACATTCCAAATAATGCCATAAGCAACAATTAATGAGCCCTATAATTCAAGTGCTCAAATTAATTAAAACTGAATCATTATGATGGATCTTCAAACCCTAATGTTTCAATGGGCAATGCAAAAGTAGTTTGCAAAAATAAGCAGTTGTTTTATTATCCTTAAAAAAAACTAATGTGTTTTCTCAGAATGCAAACGTATTAAATAATGTTAAGTTTTCAACTTCAACATCCTTTCTACTGAGTTTAACTGATCACAGGTAGAGCACTGCCCTCCTAATTTGGGGAATGAGAAAGTCATTCGGGGTTTCTATTTCTCATATTTATCCTGTTCACGTGTGGATGGGAGAGTAGAGGGGAACCTGACAGGGAATTAAGATAAGAGAAGGCTGTTGTGAAGTCCTGCACAGCAAAATGACCTGTTTCTGGACGTTTTGATTCTGTGTATTAAACATCGGTAGAAGTCGATCAAACAGAATATCAAATAATTTATCAACGTTCACTGTTTGGATCCACACAAAAAGAAACAAAATGACAATTTTGACAGGGCAAATCAGAATTTGGTAACCACCATTCCGCTGGACAAATCACTGTCCTTGGCTTCTGTCAGCGCAATGGTCAGAAAGGTTTGCTTAATCGCACACCTCTTAAAGCACGATTTGGAGATGCCGATGTTGGACTGGGGTGTACAAGGTTAAAAATCACAACACCAGGTTATAGTCCAACAGGTTTAATGGGAAGCACACTAGCTTTCGGAGCGACGCTCCTTCATCAGGTGATAGTGGAGGGCTCAATCCTAACACAGAATTTATAGCAAAAATTTACAGTGTGATGTAACTGAAATTATACATTGAAAAATTGATTGTCTGTTAAGCCTTTCATCTGTTAGAATACAGTGATAGTTTCACTTCTTTCATGTGTAAAAAAGTTGCATTCACGGGTTAGCTGTTAACAATGGTGAGAGCTAGACAATATGTTGAAGGTGTTGGCCCCCTGTGTTCTGTCTATGCCATGATGTTTAGATTGTTATCTCATTTTTTAGATTAGAATCAGAGTTTTACATGAATGCATGCAGTTTTTGAGCAAAGTACAATGTGACCCTGCAAAAACTGCATGCATTTATGTAGAACTCTGTTATCTCACTTTTTAGATTAGAATCAATCTAAGCATCATGGCATAGACAGAGAACACAGGGGTAAAAACAATCACTGCAGATGCTGGAAACCAAATTCTGGATTAGTGGTGCTGGAAGAGCACAGCAGTTCAGGCAGCATCCAAGGAGCAGCGAAATCAACGTTTCGGGCAAAAGCCCTTCATCAGAAATAAAAGCAGAGAGCCTGAAGCGTGGAGAGATAAGCTAGAGGAGGGTGGGGGTGGGGAGAAAGTAGCATAGAGTACAATAGGTGAGTGGGGGAAGGGATGAAGGTGATAGGTCAGGGAGGAGAGGTGGAGTGGATAGGTGGAAAAAGGAGATAGGAGAAAGTGAGATCTGCAGATGCTGGAGATCAAAGTTGAAACTTTATTGCTGGAACAGCACAGCAGGTCAGGCAGCATCCAGGGAACAGGAGATAGGCAGGTAGGACAAGTCATGGGGACAGTGCTGAGCTGGAAGTTTGGAACTAGGGTGGAGGTGGGGGAAAGGGGAAATGAGGAAACTGTTGAAGTCCACATTGATGCCCTGGGGTTGAAGTGTTCCGAGGGGGAAGATGAGGCGTTCTTCCTCCAGACGTCTGGTGGTGAGGGAGCGGTGGTGAGGGAGCGGCGGTGAAGGAGGCCCAGGACCTCCATGTCCTCGGCAGAGTGGGAGGGGGAGTTGAAATGTTGGGCCACGAGGGGGTGTGGTTGATTGGTGCGGGTGTCCCGGAGATGTTCCCTAAAGCGCTCTGTTAGGAGGCGCCCAGTCTCCCCAATGTAGAGGAGACCGCATCGGGAGCAACGGATACAATAAATGATATTAGTGCTGAGCTGGAAGTTTGGAACTAGGGTGGAGGTGGGGGAAAAGGGAAATGAGGAAACTGTTGAAGTCCACATTGATGCCCTGGGATTGAAGTGTTCCGAGGGGGAAGATGAGGCGTTCTTCCTCCAGGCGTCTGGTGGTGAGGGAGCGGTGGTGAGGGAGCGGCAGTGAAGGATGTGCAGGTAAAACTTTGATGGATGTGGAAGGCTCCTTTAGGGCCTTGGATAGAGGTGAGGGAGGAGGTGTGGGCGCAGGTTTTACAGTTCCTGCAGTGGCAGGGGAAGGTGCCAGGATGGGATGGTGGGTTGTAGGGGGGCGTGGACCTGACCAGGTAGTCACGGAGCGATCGGTCTTTGCGGAAGGCGGAAAGGGTGGGAGGGAAATATATCCCTGTGGTGGGGTCTTTTTGGAGGTGGCGGAAATGTCGGCGGAATTTGGTTTATGCGAAGGTTGGTAGGGTGGAAGGTGAGAACCAGGGACGTTCTGTCCTTGTTATTATGCGAAGGTTGGTAGGGTGGAAGGTGAGAACCAGGGACGTTCTGTCCTTGTTATTATGCGAAGGTTGGTAGGGTGGAAGGACAGAACGCTCCTGGTGCTCACCTTCCACCCTACCAACCTTCGCATAAACCAAATCATCCGCCGACATTTCTGCCACCTCCAAAAAGACCCCACCACCAGGGATGTATTTCCCTCCCCACCCCTTTCCACCTTCCGCAAAGACAGATCCCTCCGTTACTACCTGGTCAGGTCCACCCCCCCCTACAACCCACCCTTCCATCCTGGCACCTTCCCCTGCCACCGCAGGAACTGTAAAACCTACACCCACACCTTCTCCCTCACCTCTATCCAAAGGCTCTAAAGGAGCCTTCCACATCCATCAAAGTTTTACCTGCACATCCACTAATATCATTTATTGTATCCGTTGCTCCGGATGCGGTCTCCTCTACATTGAGGAGACGGGGCGCCTCCTAGCAGAGCGCTTTAGGGAACATCTCCGGGACACCTGCACCAATCAACCACACCGCCCCCGTGGCCCAACATTTCAACTCCCCCTCCCACTCTGCCGAGGACATGGAGGTCCTGGGCCTCCTTCACCGCCGCCCCCTCACCACCAGATGCCTGGAGGAAGAATGCCTCATCTTCTGCCTCAGAACACTTCAACCCCAGGGTATCAATGTGGACTTCAACAGTTTCCTCATTTCCCCTTCCCCCACCTCACCCTAGTTCCAAACTTCCATGACGTCCGGACTTGTCCTACCTACCTATCTCCTTTCCCACCTATCCACTCCACCCTCTCCTCCCTGACCTATCACCTTCATCCCCTCCCCCACTCACCTATTGTACTCCATGCTACTCTCTCCCCACCCCCATCCTCCTCTAGCTTATCTCTCCACGCTTCAGGCTCACTGCCTTTATTCCTGATGAAGGGCTTTTGCCCGAAACGTTGATTTCGCTGCTCCTTGGATACTGCCTGAACTGCTGTGCTCTTCCAGCACCACTAATCCAGAATCTGGTTTCCAGTATCTGCAGTCATTGTTTTTACCTTCAACATATTGTCTAGCTATCATTGTTAACAGCTAACCCGAGAATGCAAGTTTTTTTAAAAAAAGTTTTGTGATTTACACATGAAAGTGAAACTATCACGGTATTCTAACAGATGAAAGGCTTAACAGACAATCAATTTTTCAATGTATAATTTCAGTTACATCACACTGTAAATTTTTGCTATAGATTCTGTGTTAGGATTAAGCCCTCCACTGTCACCTGATGAAGGAGCGTCGCTCCGAAAGCTAGTGCTTCCAATTAAACCTGTTGGACTATAACCTGGTGTTGTGTGATTTTTAACTCTTAAAGCACAGAAGACTTGCAATCTCTGCGTACTTACTCTCGCAACTCTTCCACTTCGTACATATCGTCTCGTTCTTGGGTAGTCTTGTCGCTGTCCCGGAATGGCTTGGCTTTGGGTCTAGTTGGAGACTGAAGTCCAGCTTCAGGACTCAAGTTTGAGCCCAGGCCAGTCTGCACGGGGGAGAGGGCCGGCGCCAGGTCGCCAACTTTAAACACACGTCGGGGCGGAACCATCGGTCCACGTCGCCAACCCTCTGAAATCCCTTCCGGGAGCTGGTAGTCGTCGTCCTCTTCATCATCGTCGTCCGCATCCAACCACGACATTTAGCGTCCTCATTTATATTAAAAGATCAATACACAGATTAATGGAGCAAAGGCACCGAACGCACTCGCTAGCGCTCAGCGCTTCCATTGTTGTGAGCGAGGCGGGCCGTTACCTCGCCCCGCCTCCCGCGCGCACCTTTCCATAACCGCCATTGTGCCCCGCGCAGTCTCCTAGCAACGGGCAAACAGGTGTTCCATCCAGCATCGAACACAGGCCTTCCTTCGACCACAGTCGACAGGCGGGAGGCTGGAAGAACACAGCAAGCTAGGCAGCATCAGGCGGTGGAGAAGTCGATGTTTCAGGTGCAGGAATTGGTTTGCTCCTGTGTAACTTTAAAATAAAATTGCCCGCTTTTGGCAGGCAGCAATAAGCTTATAACCTTATGGGAGACTGTTAGGGCAACGATAGAATAGTTCAGTTTAAAGTTAAAGTCAGAAGGATTGTTAGAAATAGGGAAAAGTGTTGTTTTTGCAGATATAAAAAAAAGCATACAGCAAGAGAACTATTAACTCTGCAGGTATTTAGGGAAGAGTATCTCTACTTTTCAATATATAATTGTGGTTAATTAAATACTAACTTTGGTGTGTAATTATTATAGCAAATAAGTTCTTTTTAAAAGTTATGTTTTCAGCAAAAAGCTGAGATAACCGAAATGCTTGGGCTATACAAAATGATACAAGTTAATGAAATGTCCGAGGATGGAATGTACCTGCAGAATTGATACAAAATGTTAAATCAGATCTTGATGTACTGTCGGCAAAATAATGTGTGTGTCAGCACTTACAGAGAGGAAGGTTGCCAACCTGGCGAAGGGGGCAATGGGCGTGGATCTCCCAGACCATACAGAACCTCATCACCTCAGCAGTGGAGCATAGATGGGCAGAGCAAAATACTAAGAGAGATTGGGTAATGCAGGAGTCGGGAGAGGTGACCTCACACAGCTCAAAAGGATAACTGTGTAGTAGTTTGAATAATCATCACTTCAATTGCTGTCTGCAATTGGGGTCCTTTCTTGCAAGATCGTAGAATAAATTCTTGTTTCCAGCTTTGGTGGTCTCGTCTAAATTTTATTGAATTTTGTTTCTAACAGATTTGGGTGCTCGTCCTGGGATCCCAAGCTCCAGTCGCTCTGCAATTGTTGGGAAAACGGAGAAGGTGCACCTCGCTGATTTCGGCAGTCTTTAGTTTCCCTCTTTGCCGCGGCGACTCGGGCGAGCGAGATCCGGACTGAGACACCCTGGAAACAAGACGGGTTGAGACGCGGCGGGTTCAGTCGGGAACTCTTGTGCACAGGATCCGGGTAAGAGAAAGGTCTTAAATAAGTATTATCCGTGCAACCGGGGTAGGCCACAGTATTTGCTGCCATCACCGCAGGGCAGAGCGCGCTGACACGACCCGGGTAAGAAAAAGGTCTTAAATAAGTATTGTCCGGGCGACCGGGGCAAGCAACGGTTGTTGCTGCCATTGCTGTGGGCTGGCGTGCGGTGGGTTTGGTCAGGTAACTTTTGTGTACAGAAGACCCGGTGTTGTTTTTTGCAATCTTATTTTCTGCCTCTTTTC
Organism: Chiloscyllium plagiosum; assembly: GCF_037043375.1. Lineage (NCBI taxonomy): Eukaryota > Metazoa > Chordata > Chondrichthyes > Orectolobiformes > Hemiscylliidae > Chiloscyllium > Chiloscyllium plagiosum. The sequence continues at coordinate 13,107,925 of NW_028270142.1, forward strand.
ACCCTATGGTGTCGAGGTTCACAATTTAGTCATTTCTGTCCTTCTAAGTTTGTCTTTTTTCAAACTCTAGGAGTAATCTGTTACTCTCTCTTTCTTGCGCTTGTGCTATTGTCATGACCATTATTGGTTGTGGTCCTCCCAAAGACATTACCAGCTTAGTCATTATCCATTTTAACATATTAAACCCTATCAGTAAACCTACAATTATTAGTAGCACATAAATGTCTAAATTCACTAACCATTTTCCCCACCCGGTCAATCTCCAGTTACCCCATTCCCATCCCCATCCTTCATCTTTTCAGAGTTCATCTCCAATTTGTCTTATATTGTTTATCTTTTTCTTTATTATTTCCACCTTATCTTTCACTATGGAAGAGGTGTCTGGGACGAAGGTGCAGCATTCTTTACCAATCAGAGCACAAGTTCCCCCTTTTTCGGCCAAAAGATAGTCTAAAGCCATTTGATTTTGTAAAGCTGTTAGTCTCGTGGCAATCATTTCAGTAGTTATGGCCGATATTTGGGATTGAGTTTCCCCCATTGCGCTGGCGGTACTATTAATTAAATTTTAAAGGGCGGCCGCCAGTTTCAGTATTTCCACCCCTGCCCTTGTAGTGCCGTAGTTTGGGAGCAGTGTCCACAGTAGACAGTCTTCATCAGAGACCTCTCGGGTCTAACGTCTTATCCCCCCCTCCTTTCCCAGGTTGGGCTTATGCTTTTCTATTCTGAGGTGAGGGACTATATAAGCGAGGTAACAGCAGCCACTCCAACCTTTCTGGTTTTGAGGAAGTGTTTATCACACGAACATATTTTTCCCCGGGAATAAATGGATAGGCCTTCAGACCGCATACCCAATATGTTCCGTTTAATTTTTGGGGAGTGGTCATGGCAGTGGCTTGACTGTTGTGTACACAAGATGATTTTCCTAGTTGGAAAGGCGCAGCATCATTCTGATTACAGAAACAGGTGGTAGTTACTGCTCCTTTCGGTGGGGAAATTGTAAGACTATCAATAGCACCCTGATTTTTCGGAGCTGGCCTTGGGAACCATCCCATAAAGATTTATTTGCTTCCTTCAAATCTCCACTTCGTATTATTTGAACCCACATCAAATTGTTGTACATCGTATACTTCTTTTTTAGTGAACGGTATTACCGAGGTGGGGATTCCAGATTCGCCATGGTGTGGGACCTCTGTACAGACCCAACAATCGGCAAGTCCCTTTTGTTCAGCATAATTTTGGCATAGTGAAGTAAAGTAAAGTAATTTTTCCCATCTCCTTGAATAGTTAGTACTACTAATGTTACAATACTATACTAATACCCGCCCATCTCTAACCCCTGTCTACCGTCCTGCCTATCTGTCTTAATATTTTAGGTGCCAGGGAGAGGTGAGTCCACACAGCCCTTACAATCAATAACAATATATATATCAGCAAATGTTAAAAGAGTCTTTTGTCTCAGTTCATTCTTTCTTTCTCAGCTTAACTTTCAGAGGGTTGTCTGTAGGATGAGCGTGCCACTCCGCCAATGGGGCGTTCAAAGGACCTTTAACGTGAGTGTGATGACTCCACCCTTTCTCAGCAGTCTGAATAGCTGTTTCACTAGTTAGGAATGGTCCCTCCCAGCTCGGGTGCAGTTTGGTATCTTTCCAGGTCTTGATCAGGACCCAATCACCCGGTTGTATTCGATGTACTGCCATCTCGAGTGGCGGTGTCTGTACCAACAGGCCTTTATTCCTAAGAATAGACAAAGAAGAGCCGAGCTCACAACATAGTTGTTTAAAAACTTATCATTGAACTCTGACCAGCCGTTAGGCAGTCTTTCAGCCTCGATAATGCTTCCCTCTATCCCGTCTACTACAGTATATTCATTGTGCTTTTTACCCTCAATCATCCGGGAGGATCCGTCGATAAACAACTGAGCTCTCGCATGCAACGGTACGTCTCTTAAGTTCATTCGCACTTTAGTCTGATATTCAGTAATATCAAGGCAGTCATGTTCTGGATTGCCAGGGGCCAACCCCCTCTCTCCGCCACAGAAATGCAGCTGGATTCAAGCAACTGTCTGTGACTAACACAAGGTCATTCTGTTCTATTAAGATTGTCTCATATTTCAAGATCCTAGAGTCTGTGAGCCATTGTCCTGCATTCTGATTTAAGAATTCTTTGCCTTTTACTCCAGAAACCTTGAGACCTTGGTTAGTTAATTTAACACTGCTAGGTCTAAAGCTTAGGGATGATCGTGCTGCTCCCGTATGTTTCCTCTCCTTCAGGTCCCACCTTTAAATTTATCAAGGGTTCCCAGTGGGTCTCAGGAGGAGGGAACCCCTGACTCCCCTAATCTTCATCAAAAATCATCAATGATACCCCTTCTCTTTGTCGTCCTAACCTTGGACATTGTCTTTTAAAATGTCCTGGTTTTCTGCAGTAATAACATCCTGCCAGTTGCTTCCTTCCCGTACCATCTGCTCTCTGTCTCTCTTGTCCTCCTCTGTTCTCTGATTCTAACTTTCTCGTTGTAATTTCTTCAACTGCTGCAACCATTATTTTAGCTTTTTGTTTTTGTTTCTCCACTTCCCTTTTCACACACACTTTCTGTGCCTCATATAACAGATCTTCTATCTGTTTTTCACTCCAGCCTTCTAATTTCTTTTGTATGTCTGGCCATGATTTAGTCACAAATTGGACCTTTAAAAGTCCTTGTGCTACCGGATCGTTGGGATTCATTCCCGAATATTTTCTAGTGGCTTCTTTTAATCTCTGTAAAAAGGCTGACAGGGCTTCCTCCTTTTCCTGTCTTACTTCAAAAAAATTCTGAGATTTAGGTGCTGCTTCTTTAATACCCAAAATGACCATTTCTCGAAAGTCCCTCGTTTTTCCTCTGTCGTGTTCATCCATACCCTTCCAACGTGGGTCCACATTGGGGAATTTGTTTTTGGCTAGTATCACTCCCTCACCCACAGGATGTCTTTTTTATTCCCTCTGAGCAGCCCGTTTCTTCTCCTGACCGTACCTAATGTGGGGTGCTGACTACTAAGGCCCCCCTAAAAGTAAGTTTCCGACTCTCCTCTACCAATAAGGCTATTGCTACCACTGCCTGCACACACTCTGGCCAGTAATGTAGCTTCCATCCTTTAATTAAACAATGAATTAATGCAGTCATGTTTTAAATTAACCATGAATCAATATGACAGGTCACTGAGAATGTGTGAAGGAATCCTGCCAATTAATATTGATTCAGGCTAACAGAATTGAATTATTATAAATATTAATTATTAATTATATTATAATTCAGGATGGAAACACAAGTGATTAAAACATTTTAAAAACTGTAATCGCACAGTTCTGTTTGTTTACCAGTCACTTGTGACTTCTCATTCTGTTTCTGTAATTGTTTTGCTCGAGCACATTCATTTTTAAGAACCTCAACAGATTCCATAGCACCTTTTGCAGTTAATTAAATCCCCATTTGGTGGCAATATCTCGTCATGAACACAAAACTGATTCTTCATGCCTCTCATCACAAAACTGTCGCCATAATCCAATTAACTTTTTTTTCGTTCCCACTCCCTTGGGCTTAAAATTTAAGGATGACCTTGCTACCCCCGTATCGACTAGGAAAACTACGTCCTCTTTGTAAGGTCCCACCTTTAAATTTATCAAGTGTTCCTGGTGGGTTCCCGGGGGCAGGAACTGCTGACACCCCTATTTTTCATCAAGGTTCATAAACGGCACTGCCTTTACTTCCTTTTTCGGATCTGGACACTTTCTCTTAAAGTGACCTGTCTTTCCACAGTAATAACATCCCGCCTGTGGGGATTTAAACTTTGATCCTTGTTCCTGTCTACCAGACCCCTTAACAATTTCTCCTCGATCCTTTCTCCTCACTTTATTTTCAACATGCTGCCCGCCACCATTCCGGTTTCCTTAACCTTTTAGTTTTGTCCTTTTCTTTATTACTTCATTAACCGTGGCTTATCATTATTTTTGCCTTCTGTTTCTGCTTCTCATGTTACGTTGCCAGATCAATTGCTGAGCCGATTTAACCAACTGAACAGCTTTAGGGCAACCTCATGGCCATTCCTCATCACCCAATGTTTTGTTTAGACCTTGATTCTTTTAATATTTCCTGCTCCCTGTAATCTCAAATACAATTTATCAACTTATGCTTGCTTTTCTTTAAAGCCTGTTCCTAACTATACATTTTGGAATCTTACTTGTAAATATATATTTATATATTATAAATTCATTTATTCAGTGTTTAATATTCAAAACGCAAAATGCACACAGTTCCCAACTCTGAAACCCACCACAATCACCTGGTCCCAGTCCGCTGATTCAAATCCAAAACTAGTCCTCCCAAGTAGTCCTGACCAGTCATTGCTCAATTACAATGCTATAAGTCGTGAAATAACCAGAGCTGCCTTAAAAGGATTTGTCTATTCAAGTTAAAACTTCCACTGTCCTCCATAAATTGCTTTTATGTAAGGATAAAAGAGATTAGTTAGAAACTGATAGTAAGGCAGTCATGACCTGTAAAAAGAACATTTTATTTCATAATCTTGCAAAATCCTTAACCTTAAAAGAAATCATGTTAAAATTTCCATAATAGAAATCAGATTCAAAACAGTCCAGGATCTCAAGCTCCAGGGAACATTCAATCACCAACAAACAAATTTGCATTCACACTGAATCACAAAGGGTTAAACTTTCTACTAGCTGTACAGCTCTTTCCTCTCTCTCTCGTGCGCACAGACACAGACACAGACACCAGGTCTCACAGACACTTTGATTTTCCCGCAACGACTCCTTTAGCTTTTGAATATTTTTCTGGGCATCTGGCCATAAGTTAGTTACGAAGTGCACCCTCAGTAGCCCTTCAGCTACTAGCCCTTCTGACACGAAGCATAATCTGATTCCTCCTGACTGTAAGGCTGTTTTTCATTGACATTTTATCATTTGTTTTTTATCCTTTCCTCACGTCCGAGGATTGTACTTCCAATCTCTTAACATTTTTCCTAAAGGACTGTCCATTGGGATGTGGTCCTCGGACGTCCCTCTCATGTCCCCTTCTAAACTTAAATCACTATTTTTATTCCCCATTTCTATGATCGACTATTTCATTATGTAATTTAGTTAGCCTTCCTGAGGTCTGGTGTCACCTTCTTCCACACCCACTTCAGAGTCCTGACCTTCGCGTGCGGGATTTCCCCTCTTAACAACCGGTCTAAGGCTGGGTGATCGAATCAGGTAAACACCTTACTCATCAGATTAATCTTAGCCAATTAACCACTTTAAAAGTTGCTAATTACCTGTACTTCTTGTACATCCCTGACCACCAAGGCAATATTTAAAGGTCCCTTTTCTTACCTTGGTCTGTGCACAAGAGTTACCTGGTTGAATTCGCGCGCCGTTATCCCGCGGCAATACCCCGGATATATCCACCTTGCAACTGTGACAACTGCTACCTACCCTGGTTGATCGGGTTCGCCTAACCCGGTCGCCCAGAACCCCGGTTCCCCGAATATATCCAACTGGCACCGGATACGTGGACACATCCACCTGGCAGCAAATACTGTTGCCGGTCTCCCGGATGTATCCACCTGGCAGCAACTACCGCTACCAACCCCGGTCGCCAGTTACTCGGATATATCCAACTGGCAGCAACTACCGCTACCTACCCCGGTTGCCCAGATATGTGGACACATCCGCCTGGCAGCAAATACCGCTGCCGGTGTCCTGGATGTATCTACCTGGCAGCAAGTACCACTACCAAACCTGGTCAACCAGAACCCCGGTTCCCCAGATATATCCAACTGGCAGCAACTACTGCTGCCAGCCACCCGGATACATCCACCTGGCAAAAATATCAACGGCTACCCACCATGGCTGACTGGATTAGCCTATTCCAGTCACCAGCACCCCGGTTCCCCGGATATATCCGAATAGCAGCAAATACCGCTGCCTAACCCGGTCGCCCGGATAAATCTTTTAAGACCTTTCTTACCCGGGTCTTGTGCACACAAGAGTCACCCGACTGAACCCGACGCGTCTGCCCGTCTTGTTTCAGGGTCTCCCAGTCTGGATCACGATCGCCCAAAGCCGCCTCGGCAACAAGGGGAAACTAGAGATCGCCGAACTCAATGAGGTGCACCTTCTCCGTTTCTCCAAGAATGCCAAGCGGCTGCAGCTTGGGATCCCGGAACGAGCACCCAAATCTGTTAGAAACAAAATTCAATAAAATTTAGACGAGACCACCAAAACTGGAAACAAGACAATTTATTACGAACTTGCAAGTAAGGCCTTCAATTGCATAAGCAAATGAACAAATTAGAACTTAGGTTAGTGTACAGATATACCCTTTGAGCTGAGTGAGGTCATCTCTCCAGACTCCTAATTACCCAATCTCTCTTACTGTGCCAGACCACTGCCCAGCTGTGCTCCACCCTTATTACTTCCCCCTTCCCCAGATTGGCAACCTTCCTTTCTGTAAGTGCTGACACATACATTTATTTTGTCGACAGTACATCTAGATCTGGTTTAACATTTTGTATCAATTCTGCTGGTACATTCCATCCTCGGACATTTCATTAACTTGTATCATTTTGTATAGCCCAAGCATTTCGGTTATCTCAGCTTTTTGCTGAAAGCATAAATTTTACAAAAAGAACTTTTTGTTATAGTAATTACACACCAAAGTTAGTATTTAATTAACCACAATTATATACTGAAAAGTCCCTAAATACCTGCAGGGTTAATAGTTCTCTTGCTGTACCCCTTTTCTGTATGCTTTTTCTATATCTGCAAAAACAACATTTTACCCCATTTCTAACACTAGATAAGATATATATCTGTATATCTCCAGGCGACCGGGGCAAGCAACGGTTGTTGCTGCCATTGTCGTGGGACAGGGCACGCTGACACGCGGCGGCTTAGTCAGGTCAACTCTTGTGTATACAAGACCCGGGTATCCAGTCAGCCAGGATAGGTAGCGATAGTTGTCTGGGTAAGCAACGGGGTGGTTGCTGCCAGGTATTGCCACGGGACAGGGCGCATTCGATCAGATAACTCTAGTGCACAGACCAAGGTATGAAAATGGACCTTTAAGTATTGCCTTGGTGGTCGGGCACGTACGAGAAGTACAGGGAATTGGCAACACATAAATTAAGGTATTAGCTAAATTAATCTGATGAGTGAGGTGTCTACCTGATTCGACCACCCAGCCTTAGACCGGTTGTTAAAAGCTGTATGCATTTTACATTTTAAAAATATTAAACACTGAATAAATGAATTTAAAATATATAAATAAATATATATATTATTCCTAAATGCATATTTAGGAACAGGCTTTAAAGTTAGACAAGCATAAATTGATAAATTATATTCGAGATTACAGGGAGCAAGAAATATTGCAATATTTCTTTAAAAATCAAGGTCTAAACAAAACATTGGCTAATAAAGAAAAGGACAAAACTAAAAAGAGAAGGAAACCGGAATGGTGGTGGGCAGCATGTTGAAAATAAAGGGAGGAGATGTTAAGGGGTCTGGTAGACAGGAACAAGGATCAAAGTGGAAATCCCCACAGGCGGGATGTTATTACTGTGGAAAGACAGGTCACTTTAAGAGAAAGTGTCCTGATCCGAAAAAGGAAGTAAAGGCAGTGCCGTTTATGAACCTTGATGAAAAATAGGGGTGTCAGGAGTTCCTGCCCCCGGGAACCCACCGGGAACACTTGATAAATTTAAAGGTGGGACCTTACAAAGAGGACGTAGTTTTCCTAGTCAATACGGGGGCAGCAAGGTCATCCTTAAAGTTTAAGCCAAAGGGAGTGGGAACGAAAAAGTTAATTGGATTATGGCGACAGTTTTGTGATGAGAGGCATGAAGAATCAGTTTTGCGCTCATGACGAGATATTGCCACCAAATTGGGGATTGAATTAACTGCAAATGGTGCTATGCAATCTGTTGAGGTTCTTAAAAATGAATGTGCTTGAGCAAAAACAATTACAGAAACAGAGTGAGAAGTCGCAAGTGACTGGTAAACAAACAGAACTGCGCAATAAATCAATTGTTAGCCTGAATCAATATTAATTGGCAGGATTCCTTCACACATTCTCAGTGACCTGTCATATTGATTCATGGTTAATTTAAAACATGAACTGCATTAATTCATTGTTAATTAAAGAACGGAAAGATACATTGCTGACCAGAGTGTGTGCAGGCAGTGGCAGCAACAGTCTTATTGGTAGAGTCGGAAACTTACTTTTGAGGGAGCCTTAATAGTCAGCACCCCACATCAGGTACGGACCATACTAAATCAGAAAGCAGGATAATGGCTCACAGACTCTCGGATCTTGAAATATGAGACAATCTTAATAGAACAGGATGACCTTGTGTTAGTTACAGTCAGTTGCTTGAATCCAGCTGCATTTCTGTGGCGGAGAGAGAGGGGTGGCCCTTGGCAATCCAGAACATGACTGCCTTGATATTAAACCAAAAGGCGGGGAGATGGTTGACAAGGCCATCCTGATGGAAGAAGGTGTTAGCAACAGACACCTGTCTAAACCCAGCTACCTTTTTATGGAAGGGAGAACCTCTAGACAAACGAGAATTAGAACATGACTGTTTAGATATCAGAAAGTATCAAACCAAAATTAGACAAGACCTGAGAGATCTACCTTTACATGACTGGGATGGATTGTTTATAGATGGATCATTGAGAGTAGTGGAAGGAAAAACACACAATGGATATGCAGTAGTGGACGGTAACAAAAACCAAACAGTGGAGGCAGACTGGCTGACAAACACATGGTCAGCCCAGACCTGTGAATTGTACGCATTAAATCAAGCTTTAAAACACTTAGAGAATCGGGATGGGACAATTTACACTGATTCTAAGTATGTATAAAATAATAAGGGAAGGGCTCAAAGGAGGAAGGAACCCAGGAGTGAGACCCTTCCAAAGTATACAGATGGATTACACCGAACTACCCCCAATGGGAAAACAGAAGTACCTGTTGGTCTTAGTAGACCACTTAACCAGGTGGGTGGAAGCTTTCCCAATGTCATTAGCCACCTCAAAAGGAGTGGTGAAAACCCTCCTTGAACATATCATCCCACGATATGGAATAGTGGAAAGTATAGATTCAGACCAAGGTAGCTATTTTACTTCCAAGATCTTACAAGAAGTAATCGCAAGAATTCCACACCCCTTTGGCACCCACCCTCCTCTGGGCAGGTGGAACGAATGAATCAAATCTTAAAGTTAAGCAATTATCTAAGCTAGTCCTAGAGACTCGATTACCATGGACAAAATGTTTAACCTATCGCATTGCTATGCATTAGGACTGTTCCTAGACATGATATAGGCCTCTCTCCTTATAAGATGATGTTTGGATTATCTTTTTTTGGGTGGAAGAGGGGAATTACCAACTGTAGAGTTCAATGATAAGTTTTTAAAGAACTATATTGTGGTGCTCGGCTCTTCTTTGTCTGTCCTTAAGAAGAAGGGTCTGTTGACCCAGATACCTCCACTTGAGTTCGACAACCGGGTGATTGGGTCCTGATCAAGACCTGGAAAGATACCAAACTCCACCCGAGCTGGGAGGGACCATTCCTACCCTCCTGACTACTGAGACAGCTATCCGGACTGCTGAGAAAGGGTGGAGTCATCACACTCGCATCAAAGGTCCTGTAAACACCCCTTTGGCGGAGTGGCACGCTCATCCTACAGCCAACCCTTTGAAAGTTAAGCTGAGAAAGACGGAATGAACTAAGATAAAAGACTCTTTTAATGTTTGATGATATATATTGTATTGATTGTAAGGGTTGCGTGGACTCACCGCTCCCTGGTGCTTAAAAGATTAAGATAGGGTGATAGGCAGGGTTCAGAGATGGGTGGGTACTAGTATAGTATTATGACATTAGTAGTACTAACTGTTCAAGGAAGTGGGAAAAATCACTTCACTACACTATGCCAAAATTATGCCAAATAAGAGGGACTTGCCAACTGTTGGGTCTGTGCAGAGGTCCCACACCATGGCGAATCTGGGATCCCGAACTCGGTAATACCGCTTACCAAAAGAGAAATCTACGATGTACAACAATTTGACTCTGGATTAAATAATACAAAGTGGGAATCTGAAAGGAGCAAATATAACTTTGCGGGATGGTTCCCAAGGCCAGCCCTGAAAACCCAGGATGTTATCGATAGCCTTAGAATATCCCCACCAAAAGGAGCAATGAATACCACCTGTTTTGTAATCGGAATGACGCCGCACCCTTCCAATTAGGAAAATCATCTTGCGTCCATACCAACCAAGCCACTGCCACGAACACTGCCCAAGTATTGAATGGGACATATTGGGTATGTGGTCTGAAGGCCTATCCATTTATTCCCGGGGGGAAAATACATTCATGTGACCGAATGTGTGGAAATAAATGCATGTAATTGATGAAGCATTGCCTTAAAACAAGAAAGGCTAGAGTGGTTGCTGTTACCTTGCTTATATAGTCCCTCACCTCCGAATAGAAAAACATGAGCCCAACCTAAGAAAGGAGGGGGGGGGGGGGGGGGGGAGATAAGACGTAAGACCCGAGAGGTCCCTGAAGGAGACCATCTGCTGTGGACAATACTCCCAAACTACAGCACTATAAGGGCAGGGGTGGAAATACAGAAACTGGCGGCTGCCCTTGAAAATTTAATTAATATGATACCACCGGCGCAATGGGAGAAACTCAATCCCAGATATCAGCCATAACCACCGAAATGATAGCAACAAAACTAACAGCTTTACAGAATCGAATGGCTTTAGACTATCTCTTGGCCAAAAAAGGGGGAACTTGTGCGCTGATTGGTAAGGAATGCTGCACCTTCATCCCAGACACCTCTTCCATAGTGAAAGATAAGGCAGTAATAGCAAAGAAAAAGATAAGCAATATAAGAAAAATTGTGGATGAACTCCGAAAAGATGAAAGATGGGGATGGGGTGACTGGAGACTGACCGGTTGGGAAAAATGGTTAGCTAATTTAGGCATACATGTATTACTAATAATTGTAGGTTTACTGATAGGATTCAATGTGTTAAAATGGATAAAGACTAAGCTGGTAATGTCTTTGGGAGGACAACAATACAAGCGCAAGAAAGAGAGAGTAGCAGATTACTCCTGGACTTTGAAAAAGACAGACTTAGAAGGACAGAAATGGCAAGATTGTGAACCTCTGCACTGTAGAGTGAAAAAAAGAGGACAGAAAATAAAATTGCAAAAACAACAAATGGTAAAAGAAAAGAAATGGGGGAGTTGTTAGAAATGGGGAAAAATGTTTTTGCAGATATAAAAAAAGCATACAGAAAAGGGGTACAGCAAGAGAACTATTAACCCTGCAGGTATTTAGGAAAGAGTATCTCTACTTTTCAGTGTATAATTGTGGTTAATTAAATACTAGCTTTGGTGTGTAATTATTATAGCAAATAAGTTTTTTTAAAAGTTATGTTTTCAGCAAAAAGCTGAGATAACCGAAATGCTTGGGCTATACAAAATGATACAAGTTAATGAAATGTCAGAGGATGGAATGTACCAGCAGAATTGATACAAAATGTTAAACCAGATCTAGATGTACTGTCGACAAAATAATGTGTGTGTCAGCACTTACAGAGAGGAAGGTTGCCAACCTGGGGAAGGGGGCAATGGGCGTGGAGCATAGATGGGCAGAGGCAAAATACTAAGGGAGATTGAGTAATGCAGGAGTCAGGAGAGGTGACCTCACGCAGCTCAAAAGTATAACTGTGTAGTAGTTTGAATAATCATCACTTCAATTGCTGTCTGCAATTGGGGTCCTTTCTTGCAAGATCGTAGAATAAATTGTCTTGTTTCCAGCTTTGGTGGTCTCGTCTAAATTTTGTTGAATTTTGTTTCTAACAGGATGGATAAGCCTATTTAATTTACTGGGTTGGCAGGGCTCGCTTAGGTCAATTAGCCAGACAGGACAATCTGAGGTCACCATAAAGGACTCTCCCCTCACCGGAGGCAAGATGACCCCCAGGTTAAATACCACCAGTCATCTCCCACTAATGACAGCAAGTTCTATGGTCCATTCACCATGGCAAATTTACATCAGGATAGGATGTTGAATTAGCAGTTCATGTTGAAGTGGGCATATTCACAGAATCCCTACAATGTGGAAACAGGCCCTTGTTGGGCCAACAAGTCCATACTGACCCTCTGAAGAATAAACCACCCAGGCGCATTCCCCTATCCTATATTTACCTCTGACCAACGCATCTATCCTATACATCTCTGAACACTACAGGCAATTTAGCATGGCCAATTCACCTGGTCTGCACATCTTTGGATTGTGAGAGGAAACCAGAGCACCCTGAAGAAACCCACACAGACATGGGGAGAATGTGCAAACTCCACGCAGATAGTTGCCCAAGATAGGAATTGAACCCAGGGCTCTGGCACTGTCAGGCTGCAGTGCTAACCACTGAGCCACCGTGCCACCCTTTAAACTTCCTGCCGCTGCATCATTCACATACACACAAGTTTTTCAGTTCCCAGGAACAGAGATTTGCTTTGTTTTGGCAACTTGTTCATACAAGACACAAATTAGTAGGAATCCTGCACTCTTTCAAACAAACCAAGTAGAGACACCTTTGATTGATATCAAGTGATTCAAAATCATTGCAATTAAAGAACAGTGAATGTTTTAGTGCAGACTCCTGAGCTGCCAACAGGCCTGAAAATATAAGTCTGTGACAATTCTCGCTGAGACTATGCCTCACCTATCAAGTCACCACCATCTATTCAAACACTTTATTTTCCTGTTTTTGTGGGTTTGGAATGTTTTAAAAGATGACAGTACTGGATCATTAGCAATTTAAGATGAAACGTGGTCAGTAGTTTTTAAGCCAGAATTCTAACTGGGCCTTGGAGGAGAAAGCTGAATGTATTTTCCACCGTTCATGCGTTGGCTTTAAAATTGCTAAGTTAGTGAGACTCAAGGTTCAGCTAAAAACAATTTTACATTTTTTACTACTGGGCAGTCCTGAAACATTAAGAGGAAATGAGGTGGATAAGATTGACTGGTGAATCTTCAATCCAAGAGGAGTTTGTTGGGAGGTTTTCTGCTACTTATGCAGACCATATGGTCTTAAGCCTGCAAGACAATTATGGATCTGCAATAGAGCTCCATTTTCCCTCTCTTCTTACTCAGTGCAGACAGTGAAAAACAAATCTGTGAAATAGCCATTAGAGACCCAGAGGCATTAGAAGTGCCTGGAAATCCCAATATAAATAACATTCAATAGCAACAGTTATGTTAAAAACATCAATGTCACAATTTAAACTAAATCATCACTAGTGCATACCCTCCCAAATTGACTTGGGGCTTCAGTTTGGTTTACTAACTCTTCCAGGAGATTGCGTGGATCCAGGTGAAAAGAGTTGACATGGTATTACAGTTGTGTGAGGCAATCTACATAGATCAGAGAATCAATTTACATAGACCAGAGAATCCAACTGAGAGTATGGCTATCAGGCTGTTGATTGACTAGTCTGTGACACTCCCAATTTTGGACTAGCCCCCCAGATATTAATAAAGAGGACTTTGGCAAAAAAAAAAGTCATGTTAACCCTGCAATATCATTTCCAGTGCCTAGGTTGATGTCATGGTCAGTCCAGTTTCATTCCTTTGTTGAGACTTTGTTGTGTTGATACAACTGCTTGCTAGGCCATTTAATTTGCCATTGACAGCCACATTGCTATAGGTGTCACACGTAGGCCAGACCAGGCAGATATCTTTCCCTAAAGGCTGTTAATTGATTGCTTTTCCGGCAGTTAGCAATGGTTTCATGATTGTTAATTCCAAATATTTATTGAATTCAAATTCTATTATCTGATGTGTTAGGGTTTGAATCCATGTGCCCACTACGTTGCATAAGTTTCTTGATTAATAATCTTGCAATAATACGACTGGGTCATCATCTGCCCATAAAGCATTAAATAACATCATGATCCTCATTCCAAACTGGAGGATAGGGAAAGTGCTTTTTCTCCCACTGCCACCTCTATTCCCACATTTTCCTGCCCCCTACCCATATTTTCTTGCTGTTTAAAATGTACTTCTACAGTACAGGGCCAATACATTGCAGTAGTAATAGGAAAAGAGATATGTAGGAAATTGGGCTCCTTGGGGAGAAAGAGACCAAAGATCTGAGTGGTACAGGTGATTCAATTGAGGTGCAGTGATACACTTTAATAGACTACAGCAAAAAAGATTAAATGCACTGAATGAAGCCCAAATAGTAAAAGACTTTAAACACAACCTTCCACAACATCCTGAAGTTACAACTAGAGAACTTTTGAATAAACACTTTTGGTAAGTCTTCGATTTTCATCTGGAACTCTGCTTCCATTATCCTTAATTGCATCACTGTCCACCTGTTGTCCCTAGGTTCAGTGTCTTATTTTAGCTCAGAAGGAAAAAACCTTTTTTTTAATTTTAAATTCATTGGTTCCCTTCTCCCTTTTGCTGCAGCCTTCAACAGCCCTACAAACCTCAGGTTTGTACTCTTCCATTCTGCATTCTGATTTTAAACCACATCATAATGGATAGCCATGGTTTCAGCAGCCAGGATCTTAATTTCCAGAATTCTCTTCCGATACATTTTCACCTCTTGCCTTTTTTTTAAAAAACCACACCATAAAAGATATCTTGTTTCCATCTGCCTTGATTCTGAAATCAAATTCAGACAACTTAAATCTCAGTTCTGAAGAAGGATCACGAGACATGAAATATTAACCACAAATGTTGCCAGACCTGCTGAGTTTACCCAGCAAATTCCTGTTTGTTACTGATTTCCAGCATCCGTTTTTTAAAATCGGAATCTTCAGTTACATCAAAGTTGTTGACCACTTTCACTGGCAGAATAGTTAATCCATTTAAAAGGATGCTTACCATAAGCTGACGTTCTGGACTGGTAGTTTCAAATTAGGCAAACTGAATGCTTGTCATATGTGTGCAACAGTCAATCTGAACAGAGTTAGACCATGCTAAGTGTGGAAACCCAGGCAAGCCTGCAGTGGTAGCTGCAAAATTATGTTACCTCAGTCCCAAATGAGTAAGTGCCAAGAGGCAATTTTTAAAATAACATTAGTTGGCAGCAAAGTGGCCAGCACTGCTGCCTCACAGCGCCAGCAACCCAGTTCAAATCCAGCCTCAGTGACTGTGTGGAGTTTCCTCTCACAATCAAAACATGTATAGGTCAGGTGGATTAGCTATGCTAAATTGCCCATAGTGTTCAGGGATGTGCTGACTAGGTGAATTAACCATGGATAATGCAGTTACAGGGATAGATAGGGTGGGAGGAAGAGAAGTCTAGGTGGAATGCTCTTGAGGACCGGTGTGGACTTGATGGGCTAAATGGCCTACTTCCACACTGTAGGAATTCTAGGTTTTTCTTTTAAATACTCAGCATCTTCAAACTGATTAATTAAATTCCCTACAGTATGGAAACAGGCCCTTTGGCCCAACAAGTCCATACCGACCCTCCGAAGAGTCACCCTCTCAGACCTATTCCCAATGTTCACCCCTGACTATGGATAATTTAGCAAGACCAACTCACCTAACCTGCACATCTTTGGATTGTGGGAGGAAACCGGAGCACCCGGGGGAAACCCACGCAGACACAGGGAGAATGTGCAAACTCCACAGTCAGTTACCCAAGGCAAGAATCGAACCTGCGTCTCTGGCACTGTGGAGGCAGCAGTACTAATCATTGAGCCACCATGCCACCCTGATGATGATAACAGAACAGGAACTGAAAACTACACAGAGACACAAAGGAAATGTCTTCCAAAAGTGAAGCTTAAAAACACTAGAAGGAAACAAAGTTGCATTTCCTCTTGTTTCTTTGCACTGTATCTCAGGCTTACAATGATGCAAAAACAGATTTATGATCGAATAGATGGGTTCAGTCATTCCAGTTTTCTTATCTATTAACATATCCTGTTTAAGAAATTTCTTCAATCATACATGTTTCAGTTTTACATTTTACTTTTGTTTACATGAACTAAACTGTACCATATGCAAAATCTGCAATTTCTATCAGAAGAGAATTTGAAAATTAAAAATACATTTAGAGGTATTCAATGCAAATATCACAGCAATTGCTAATAATAAAATTATGAAGGGCATAGATCAGTTAGTAACTTTTCACCTTGGTGAAGGGATTAATTACCAGGCACACAGATTTAAGGGGCACGAGGTTTACTTGAGATGTGAGGGGAACTTGGTGGGAGTCTGGGACTCAGGCAGAAACCCTCAAAATTTAAGACTTATTTAGATGTGCATTTTTTAAAAAATATGCACCTGATAGATGCTAACACAAACATGGCTATGGATCATGTGCTGGAAAGTGGAAATTGGAACAGTTAGATGCGTGTTTTTGACCAGCGCAGACTTGATCGGCCAAAGGACCTTTTTCTGCACAGCAGACCCCGTGACTATGAATATAATCAGATTCAAAGAATGATTTAAATTTGTAGTGAAATGATTTATCCACAATTTAAATCCACATTAAAATATCCTACAAAATCACAGCTGAAATTCATTTAAAGAAACAGATTACATATGTTTTGCCTCAGGGATTATTTAAGAGTTATAGTCCTTCAACTCTCAAATGTAGAGAATCAGCAGTTCAAATTCCATGAGAGCTGGTGGTGGAATTAAAATTCAATTCATTTAATCGGGTTCTTGAGGCATAGTGGTAGTGTCTTTCCCCTGAACCAGAAGACCTGGGTTCAATTCACACCTGCTCCAGAGGTATGAAATAACATCTCTGCACAGGTTGCTTAAAAAAAAAGATTAAATAAAAAGTTTAGAAAAAATTATTTATTGCCTTGAGGCTCTTGTGGTGCAATAGTAGTATCTCCACCTCTGAGCCAAAAGAGGTGTGTAATAGGTTTAAGTGCCACTTGCTCCAGAGGTGTGTAATAACAGCTGTTGATTCAGAGGAACCTTGATTATCCAAATTTCAGATTATCCGAAGAATATTCAAGGTCCCGCAAAAATGTTACATCAAAGAGGCAAGTGTACTCGACTTACCTGAACTGAAGGAGATGTGAAAACGCTGGCAAAAACAAAGAAACACAAGCAGCTCAAGCATTAGCGACTGGTTATTTTGCCCTTTGCAAAAGTGTGTTTTACAGCATTCCCATCACTTTACTGGGCCATTCATGAAAAAAAATGGCCGAGAATATAAATGTATGTGTGAGGCGGTGCTTCTGTCTTTCTTTCACGAGACTGAGTTCCTGGAAACTGACAAATGCTGTTGCGATCGAAGAAGCTGTTTGGGACCTTGTTTAATACTATCTTCACCACTCCTTGCCAAATGCTAACTACTGCTGAATTTTTAAAAAGTTTTCTTGTGTTACCATTGCTTTATTTTGTTCATTATGTGAAATCTGTGTCCTCTTGCGCTCAATACATTAAAATTATAGATTTAGACAAATCCTCCGGTAAAGCACAGCGTTAGATCAGTGTGGCTTTCCTTGTTTAAGGTAAAATTGATTATCCGAATTATCAATTAACCTAACGAAATAGTGCCCGTCCATCTCGTTGGGATAATTGAGGTTCTTCTGTTTACATATTTTGGGCTCTTGTGGTATAGTGGCAGTTTCCTTATCTCTGAGCCAGGTGACCTGGGGATCAAGTCACACCTGCTCCAGAGGCCTACTGTAAGCTTTTCAGATTGATTACAGAAAATATCTATGCATATTGCCAAAGTCATCCCTTATACGGGAAATCTTCCACAAGCATTGAGACTGCTCCTCCACCAGACTGGTAAGCAAACACAGCTTCTAAGTCTGTCTAGTAATAGCGTCCTGGTGTGTAATTGGTAACTGACTTTGTCACTCAAACTGACTTAAGGGAAGGCTTTGGCCTCTAGTTTAGAGACAGATGGAGCCAAACAACCAGCACGCATAAGCTGTTTATTTCTCTCCAATCTGCCTCTGATAATTCTACAGTGGGGGCCAAAATCCAGCCACAAGTACTCAAATTATTACAGCAATATTACTGGAAATATTTATATGCAAGATTACTTCACGTTTAATATCTAAACTGAAAGCTTGCATAGATTTATGTATTTGCAGCAGTAATTAGGTAATCCAGTCCATCTTCCCTGACCTATTTTCATCTACTTTAGACGTTTATACACTATATGTCTTTCATACTCTCAACAACTATGTAAAGAAACCGTACCACTTCGCTCAGTAAGACTTTTTAAAAATCTGTGAAGATTTTTCTTAACCTTCTTTTCTCAATGCAGATAGTTAACACCATGTCAATTAATTGCAATGATCTTCTAACAAAGGCTGGTCTGCACACACAGCACACTAATAATAGTATAATCAATGCTTTGGAAAAGGGCAAGGTTAAAAACTAAGTGCTGAAACACAAAAGAATGAATTTTAGCTACAGAAACAGTACCTGAAAAAACAGAAGTAAGGAGATTAATAAAGACACTGATCTAACCCACTGCAGCAACAATTCTGATATACAGTGTATAAATTATTTATAGAACATGGAGTATTCTTAAAAATTGCATCACCTGTAGATTAAATCACTACACTGCTTTCCTAATCATTTTGATTCCCTTGTTCTGCTTCAGTTTACGCAATCCAATCCTACTTAGGAACGGCTTTATAAAGTAGAGTTCATTTATTCTTAGAGCCAACGTTACATTAAAAACAGCTTGCCATATCACAGAAAAAATATGCAGCAAAATAAAAGTTATATCAAGAAAATAAATTTCTTAAAAAAAAACCAAAATAACCATCCAAAATAAATTTAGAAAAGAAATTAAGAAAAACAAGCTATTGGCTAATACATCCTTTCAGCATTCAGTATGAAAACACACTGCTTCGGTCATATCAATATTTAGAAGTCCCTTAGAGCTCCACTTGGCCATAATAATCTATTTGGGTCCACAGGCGTACCTAACTGTTCACCCACTAAGAATTTAAGAGAAGGCTGAATTTATTTGGCAGTAAAACTCAAGTTAATTGTAATATAACCATGAACATTTATTTTATGTCCTCTTCAGGATTCAGTGAAATCCAAAAGATGTTCACTTGGACCAATTTGTTGTCAAACAAACAACCAATGCACACAGTGATCCAATCAATTCATATGCTACTTTGTGCTAATTATAGGGCAATTCCATTGTTCAGAATATTGCAATTTTGTAAAAACTAAGCAAGGCATAAAACCAAACCTTAAGAAGTTAAGAAATCCCATAACAAAATTCTTCGGCACAATAAATTAATCTCAAGGAAAAATATTAGAGTTAGTCATAGTCTCAATCAACACAGATCAGTCTTCTGACTAATTCACACCAATGTACAGGCTAAAACTTTGATAGTAATGTTCTTCATTTCAAAATATAAAGTTATCGGGTTCTATAAGGGAGTACAGCTAAAGTATGAATTTAAACTTGAAGAAAATGTTAAATTTTAATTTTCCCTCAATCCATTACAATGTATTTCAACAAATCTTTTTATGCCGATTACAAAGTCAGAATCTTTGTAATTTCATACTCCATAGTCTCAATTTGAGCTGTGGTTTAAATGGTAAAGGAATCAGACATATCGATTTAAATTTAAATCTGCTGTAAAAGCAAACAAAGTCCAAGACAAAAGATTACTGTGTAAATAATTTCTTTATTTAACAGAACACAATGGTAATTTCACAACTGTTGTTTACCTAGAAGAGAAAAAGAAAAAAAAAGTTAGAATTTTAAAAAAAAACACATTTCTTGGCTTTTGGACAATGAAATCTGGCAATGATCTAGAAATCCCTTTTGTCAGAAATAATCAGTTTTTTTCCTTATTTCCTTCTTTTCCTCCAAAGACTCCAACTTCCTTTCACAAAGGAAAACATTAACTAGAATAAGCTGCCTTTGCCCTTTAGGATGCCATTAAATCTCAAATATTTTCTCCACCTCTGTGCTATAAATTAAACTATTTCATGTATCATTCTAACTTGTTTGAAGACTTTGAATACATATCTTCTGCAAATGTATTAATACTCATTATTGCATATCCAGGAACATGAAATCTTAATACTCACTAACTTCAATATATTAATAGCTCAAGGGCATAGACACTGGATATAGGTTTGCTCACTGAGCTGAAAGGTTCAAAGCATAGATACTGAAATTTGATTTAAAATCACCACAGGAATAAATCAAAACTGTACACACATTCCCCAACAGAAGAATAAAGTTACAAAAGATCAGTTTAGCTAGAAAAAGAACCTTACTATATTATTTTAATCATTGCTTCACAGGCATCACCTGCGCAAAGTATTTTGCTACCAATGACATTCTTCAATTATTCATTTTGTACCAGATTCTCTGACATGCAACTGGACCAGAACATACAATTCCATGTGGTTACAATAACTCTTGGTCAAGCAAGTATTAAAAATTCTTATGGAATAAATGTTATAAAGATAGCTTTCAATTAGCTGAGACTGCTCATTTCCCTCCAGGCTCACTAACAACCACCTACCCAGGAAGCTGGTAGGTAGGATACAATATGACAACTCTAGCAATATTGCTGCTGTTGTTACACTTAGGAGAAAACAAGTTCCTCCCTCATCTCCAAACTAACTCAAAGAACATGTTAGTAAGCTCGCCAAAGATTCAACCCAGTCAATGAGAATTACAGCCAGACACAGAATAATCCCTTCCCATTCTCTGCCACACCAACTTTGCATCTATTCCCAGAGCTTTGAATGATATATTAAAAGATGCCACCTAACACAGCTAGCTTAGCTTTTATTGTGCATTTCTTTTAATCATATAAAACCAACACCTGCTTTAACAATATTTCAAATTGAAACAGTCATACATTCATTTAACTTTCAACACATTTTACTTAGCCCATGGACACTAATTTAAAATTTTTCAGGGCATAGCTGTAGACACGCAGTCCTGCTGTGCAGAGTTCGTCAGAAAATATATGCATTTGAATTTCTTCATCCATCATGTAATATAGCAATAACCTATCCACATCAAGTTTTATTTGTGACCAGAATAATGTGCCTATTTGTGTTAAGTATTAGATTTGCAATTCTTGCTGAAGCATCTTGAACACTCCAGTCATACAGCCCCTAAAAAAAGCACAGCTTACCTTTAGTTCATTTTTCTGATCATCCTGTTGATTTGGTCTTCTCTGTTACCAGCATCACCACCTTCGACAAAGTGTGTCGTCTTTTTGTTCATGCCACCACGTGGTGAAGATAGCTTGAAGGGCCACAAGAAATTGTTGGCCATTTTGAAGTTCTTTCCGACTGTATAGATCTCATGGATCAGATCTTCAATACAAATGATGCCATATTTTCCTGAAATGTAAATAAATCAATAATAATTTGCATACAATTTTATTTAATTACATAATTAAGAGAATTGTACTACAGGAATCTGTTGTCTGCCATCTACGCCTAGTTGAATCCATCCAGGAATGAAGGAACAGGTGACTAAGCTCCTTTGTCACATGAATGGACAAAATGGATCACACCCCTTAAAAAGGGACTAATATTTTAAATTTGAATATCATTCCCCATGCAGGAGAATACCTGCATCTTACTAGCTCAATATTAACCTTACACATCTGTAACCCTACACACCTGCACTTCTTACAGCAATTCAGTTCTCTTGTAGATTCAAATTTTCTTCTTCTTACCTCAAAGAATCACAGAACTATTACAATGCACAAAGACACTCAGGTCTGCACCAGCTCTCTGAATACCATTCTTCTACCTTTGATCCTTTTAAAATAACACTTTATCTCAGACAATAAGTTGACAATAATCATATTTTTAAAAATACAAGTACACATAATTTACAATGTCACACTTAAGAAACAAATAAATCCAATCATAATAATCCATTTTTCCACTGCCTCCCTATTCACAACACAGAAAATGCAGATTGGTTGACTACATATAGTGTCAGTTTGTTTCTTTTAAGAAAGAAATATGTAAGTGAAGGAGATGTGGCTCAAGTGTTCACAAGAATCTTAAATGAGCAGTTTGTCATGATGATAGGTTGAACAGTCTGGGCCTGGTTCCACTGGCTTTTAGAAGATGGGTGAGTTGACTGAAGTCTTTAAGCTCTTCAATGTTATTGACAATGTGAATACAGAAAGAATTTTTCCTCTTGTAAATAAGCCTAGAACTAGAGGCACTGTTTACAAACTGGGATTGCCCTTTTATAGCACAGAGGTGTGAAGACAATTTTTCTTACACAAGTTGGAGACACTTTGGAACTCCCTTACAAGGTGGGGTCATTGAATATCTTAAGGTGAAATATGCTATTTGTTACCTAAGGGAATGGAAAATTGGAATTTAAAAGACAAATAGTTCAACCACACTAATAAATAGCAGATAAGGCTAAAAAGGGGCCAAATGACTTACTTCTGTTTCTAATTCAAACGTTAAGTCTGCAAGCATGTCACCAGGCTTCCTTTTAATTTTATATATTCCGTTCATGCTGACCCTCATACCCTTGGTCTCCTGCAGTGTTCCAACAAAATTCACAACAAGCTTAAGCAACAGCATTTACATTTGTTTGGTTAGGTGCTCTGCGGTCTTCATGACAACAATTTAGAGCCTTAATCCTAGTCCCTTTCTTTGCAGGTGAGAGTTTTAGTTTCTGTTTGCTTTCATCGTTGCAGCGGCTGTTCATTATTTCACCATTCGCATCTCAGCAAACAAGTTTCTGTCTGTACATGTCCTATACCAAATTTTTAATGTAATATTTCCCAAGTTCCACTCTATCAATTTTCTTTTCTTATTGGCTTGAAACCTACAACATTTAATTGCAAAAATACAAAAGTCTTGCAAGAATGGTAGAAGGCATTGGTAAAACCACAGCTAGAATACGGTGTATAGTTTTAGTTTCTTACTTAATAAAGGCTGATAATTGTAATAAAAGTCATTCAAAGAAGCTTAACCAGGCTGATTTCTGGAACAAAGGTGTTACCTAATGAACAAAAATTGCACAGGCTGGGCATATTCTCATTTGTGTTAAGAATAAGAAACATCTTATTAAAACATTAAAGAGGCTTGACAGCATAGTTACTTAAGATCGTGAAGATGAATCATACTAGATTCAAAACACTAACTGTTTCTCTCACCAGAGATGCTGTCAGACCTGGTGAATTTCTCCAACACATGCAGTATTTTGATTTCAAATGCCAAGAAGATACTTCCCCTTGTGGGGGATCTAATAGCTAGGGTGCCCAGTTTTAACATAAATAGATTGGCATTTGTGAAAAAGATTAGAATTTCTTCTTTGAGTCACTAATCTTTGGAATGCTCTTTCAGAGGAAGATTGGAGGCTGGGTCAGTAAATGTATTTCAAGGCTGCGTAACAGAATTTTGATATGGGAATCAAGCAAGTCGAGTTTGAGCCACCATCAGATCAGTCATGGATGACGGACGATATCCGTATGCAAAACAACCATTATTGCTAGGTTGAAATCATGCAATTCCCTTGCTACCAGCACTGCGGATGTTCCTGCACCCCAAGACAAAACTATAGGCAGCACACAAACCAGATAACTCTGGAAGGCAAACCACTCCACCTTGCAATGGACAGCCCTGTCTGTTTATGAGACGATCATCAAAATGGTGTCTGATTTTATTCCAATATAGTTAGCAGTTCAATATGATTTCTGTTCCTTTGCTGCAACCTTGGGCTGTTCAATTATTAACTGACAATTCAAGTAAGATCATCAATAAATAAATACTCATGCAGTATACTTTAGCGTTGACAACTACTTTTAGTTAGTAATACGTGAAGAACTAGTAACAGACTTTTTCCTAACAAGAAGCGTGTAGTAAACTACCAGTAGGCTGGCTAGTCAGTTACACTGGACTTCATGCGGTTTTTAATCATCAACTTGCAAAGAAAAAAAACTGTTCCATGACTATCCCAACATATTCCTGGTTAGTCTGTGAAGTATTACGTCTTACCTTTATTCTGTTTATCCATAAAATATGCATGCTACAGTCATTGGTTCAGTCAACAAAGACTGGATTTTATTCTTCTTGTTTTTGTTCAAAAGCCTTTGTACCCTCACCCCTCCATACCTCTGGTCTTCTTCAGTACTGCTCCACATCACCTATGATATCTGAGACCAACTGATTCTGCTCATATCCGGCATCTGCAGCCCTCACTTTCTCCCTCCAGATTCTGCCCTCTTCAGCATTCTTGATTATAGAAGTTTCATCACTAATGGCCATGCCTTCAGCTGCCTAGTCCTCAGCTCTGGATTTCCTTTCCCAAACCTCCCTTTGAGGTGCTGCTTAAAAACCAACTTTTTGACCAAGCATTTGGCCGTTTGCAATGATATCACCTTAAGTAACTCGACCTCTAATTTTGCTTTAAATAAACACTAAGCACTTTAGGACATTTATATTTATACACCATATATGTTGTTATGGTGTTCTGATGATAATGTTTGGTATTACAAAACCAAGAACTGGCCTGTGTCGGAGACCATGAAACTTCTTTCCATGAAAAATGTTTAGGTTACTGGATTAGTAATCCAGAAGCCCAGAATAATGATCCAGAAACATGTTCAAATCCAATCGCATGTACCTGAGGAATTTAAATTCAATTATTTCTATCTGGAATTAAAAAAAACTAGCAATGGTGTCCATTAAACAGCAGATTGTGATGAAACTCCCAAGACGTTCATCAATATCCTTTCAAAAGGATGATCTGCCATCTTTACTACTCGAGGCCCTCTGCAATGTGTGCTACAGCCTTCTGAACTGGCTAAGCAGGTCATTGAGTTATATTCAAACATCTCACCTCTTTCTCAAGGCCAATTAAGAGAGATAATAAATGTTGATCTTGCCAATGATACATGGACCCTCAAGTAAATTTAAAAATACTCAGAGTGGCAAGAATGGAAACTTATGACTGTAAAAGGTAGTTGAAAAGAAAACAAGTTGCATCAAACGAGCTAGAGAAGCATAAAGGAAAAAGGAACAGCAGTACATGCTGATGGCATTTAGGGCAAGTTCATGTGGGATAATAAGAAAGCCTTATACAGTGCTTTTTCAGGAGCAGACATCTCAAAGTGCTCTGAAGTGTAGTCACTATCTTAACTTAGTAATGGTAGCAAACAGCATTCTGAAAATTACCTGTAGTTGGAAATATCATGAGTTAGTATAGTGGTAAGAATACCAGAAAGATGAAAAGCTACAATAACAAAAATTGCTTGCATAAAATTCGAGTATACATAATATCAAGCTAAACCAGTACTGACAAGTTTAAATAATATTACCCAGCTTCTTTTCAATTAATGAGTTGTCAGTGAGAGCAATGCGCCGTTGTTTAATCTTTCCAAAGCCACGTTTGTAGATCAATTCACGGACAGATTTTAAATTTGGATATCTATAAAATTAATACAAGCAACAAGGTTTATTTAAAAATGTTAATATCACAAGACATGCCTCCCCCAGAGTTTAATTCCAAATCCATATACTAATGGATCTACAAAGCACTGATGGTCTCAATCAACATAAACATAGTTCTGTGATTTGTTAACATTGACATATTCAACCCTTTACTAATAGCAAATTGACCAAAATTCTTATCAGATTTGAGGAGTGTTTCAGAGGTGCCACTTCAATACAACTGTATGCTATAAAGCATTTTGCAATGTTTAACAAAAAAGGCTTAAGAATTTAATCTATGAAGCATAGCAACTGTTCAAATTATATTTTTATATATGATATATTTTCTCTTGTTCATTGTTTTTCAATTGAATTTCTGTTCTAGCACAATCAGATTCTCCCCAACGGATCAGCATGCTACATAGATTTTTGCTGCAGGAGGATGAGTTAAGAAAATTAATGTGAGAAAAAGAAAGAAAGAGCAAGTCAGAACAAAAATTTACCAACACTTTTTAAAAATTTAGAGTGCCCGAAATTGCTTCACTATTGTATTTGTATGCCTGCCCACTTCTGGGGTCCCATCCACATTCAAGTGTCAATAGAGGGACAGTATGTAGAGTCCACCAGCATGGTTGGACCCAGGGGGGCTGGATGCATCACCATACTTGGAAATTATGTTTTAATTAAGTACGTTTCCTTTATAAATTTCCATCCTATCAAGGTGCATCTATACCACTGTTCATTTTAAATAACAGAATTATAATCCAAGAATGGATGATGTGTTTATAACACAATTGTGATTGAATTCACAACGCTCTGATTCAGATTCAATGGTATTACTTTTAGTCAAGACTGACACCCGTGACACAAACCAACAATTTCAGCACCATAGCAAGATGAGACCGAATAAAACAGCATGGTTCCTTACTTATTCAGCACATTTGTGAAAATTTGGTTGGTAAACAGTCAGACTCAGCTGTTTGATAGCAGAGACCAATGAATGGCACATGGCATAATGATAGTCAGATTGCCAAAGTACTAGGTGGTGAACATGCATAATGTTAATCTTGAGGAAACTATTTTAATTGTAAATGTAAAGAAAATTGAGCATTATGTAGTCAGAAAACTAGAAACCTTTCCAATGAAGTGGCTAAAAATTAGAAGCAACAAAATGGAAATGTATTATTTGTAATCTAACAATGCATATGACTGCTTGTAGCATTGTATAACATAACGAAGCACCAACTGCATCTATTCAGAAAATGTCATATCTAGTTTCACATTGACATCATGCTATATTTCATTTTTAAACCAAAACACAATTTCAATTTTGTCCATTGCTTATTTCCTAATCACATACCCCCATGCAATGTATGGCTCTGCAATACGGAGCATGTTGATTGAAGCTTTATTTAGTCTCACAAACACTCCATTGAAGATCTGACGCAGCCGTAGGAGTTGAAGCACTTTGCGGATTTTAGGGCTAACACCATTGATGCTGTGAAACCATGGACAGAAATTAGCAAGGTAGATAAAGGAAAATTTTATTCCACAAGTAGCTTATTTACTGTTTGTAATAATTTGAAAAAGGATAACACACTTTTACATTGATAAAAATTTTATTCACCCATAACCACAATAAATAACTAAGTATGTATTTAAACTTACCCCCTAATACGGATCACAAAAGCTAGCCTGGGTTCCGCAGGGACGTAGTAATTATTAGCTTTACGTGCCATTCTGGCAAGGCGGATTTCACGTCTGTACATTTGTCTGTACTCCTTGTGGTAACTTTCAGCCCTCTTGTAGATTAGTTTTCTCTTCTCTCTATTTACCTTTAAGTAAAAATATACTTTTCTTAAAAACTGTAATAAATACGTGGCTTAGGCTGTTTTACTTCTATAATATGATCAACAATTATTCCATTATTACATTTTCCTCAACCCTAAGAAAACCTAACCCTCAAAGTATTGAAGGCAAATATATACAAGTTTTCATATTAATACTGTTTATAATAAGTTCAGAAGGCAAATGCAATGTTAGCATTTATTTTAAGACGGCTAGAATGCAAAACTAGGGATATATTACTGCGCCTAAATAAGGCTCTGGTCAAATGCATTTGGAACACTGAGCAGTTTGGGTCCCATATCCATGGAAACAGGTGTTGGCTTTGGAGGGAGTCCAGAGCAGGTTTACAAGGGCTTGATTTAGGTGGAGCAGTTGAAAACCCAAAGTCTGTACTCAATGGAGTTTAGAAGAATGAGGGGGAATCGGATTGAAACTTTCTGAATACAGTGGAGATGGAGAAAATGTTGCCACATAGGAGACAGCAAACCTCAGAAGAAAGGGCCAACCCTTTAGAACTGAGACAAGGAGGAATTTCAGCCAGAGCATGGTGAATCTGAGGAACTCATTGACACAGAAGCCTGTGAAGGCAAAGTCAATGAGTATATTTAAGACGAAATACATAGGTTCTTGACTAGTAAAGGGATCAAAAATTACGGGGAGAAGGCAGGAGAATGAGGTTGAGAAACATATCAGGCATGATCAAATTGCAGAGCAGGCTCGATTTGGCTGAATGGTCTAATCCAATGTTTTATGTAAATTAAGATATACATTGTATGCAAAACTACAGTCATCATCATTCACTATACACCTAAGATGTTAGAATCATATAATCCCTAATGTGGAAGCAGGCCAATTGGCCTACTGAGTCCACAGTGACCCTCTGAAGTACACCCGACCCACAGCCAACCACCTTCCAACCTATCCTTGCATTTGCCATGGTAATCCATCTAGCTTTCACACCCCAGGACATTATGGGCAATTCAGAATGGCTAATCCAACTAACCTGCACATTTAGGAACTGGGGGAGAAAGACACACAGATACAGACAGAATGTGCAAACTCCACAAAATCACCCGACGCTGGAATTGAACACAGGTTTCTAGTGCTATGAGGCAGCTGTGCTAACCACTGAGCCACTGTGCTGCCACTTTCCCCTGTCCCTCCATGATCACACTAAATAGCAAGAGACAAGAAAATTGCAGATGCTGGAATCCAAAATAGACAAGCAGGAGGATAGAACTAAATAAGCCAGGCAGCATCAGGAAGTGGAGAATTCAACGTGTCGAGCATAACCCTTCTTCAGGCAAATGGTGACTTCTCCATTTCTTAATGCTGCCTTGTTATGTTCTTCCAGCCTTCATTTTGTCTACTTATTGAATAGCAAAGTTAAAAACAATGACTGCAGACGCTGGAAACCAGATTCTGGATTAGTGGTGCTGGAAGAGCACAGCAGTTCAGGCAGCATCCAAGGAGCTTCAAAATTGACGTTTCGGGCAAAAGCCCTAGCAAAGCAACCTAAAGGAGCCAAGTGGCCAATTCTGGCTCCCAGTTCATATGGGCAATTGCTCCCTAGTGACCCACAGCTGGAGGCTTTGCAACTGGACAATTTGTTTATAATGCGTAACAACTGCAGTTAAAATAACCCTCCACAAGGATGCAATCTTCAGATCCTAAATTGCTGTAGTACATATAATTTACCAAGAATATAGATAATCCTTTTGGTATGTTACTATATTGGGAAGATGCTGAATAAAAGATTACTTTTACAGAAGATGAACATAATCAATGAGTAAAGAACATTATATAAATTTATGGTGACATTTATTCTTCGATATTAAACGGAGAAAACCCAAGAACTGTCAGGAAATCGGAAACAAAACATAAATTGCTGGAGAAAGTCAGCAGGTCTGGCAGCAGCACAGAAGGGTCACTGGATGCAAAACACTGACTCTGCTTTCTCTCCAAAGATGATGCCAGACTTTGTCCCAGAACATTTGCTTTTATTTAGTTAAAAAATCACACAACACCAGGTTATAGTACAACAGGTTTAATTGGAAGCACTACCTTTCGGAGTGTTGCTCCACCTGAAGAAGGAGCGGCGCTCCGAAAGCTAGTGTGCTTCCAATTAAACCTATTGGACTATAACCTAGTGTTGTGTGATTTTTAACTTTGTACACCCCAGTCCAACATCTCCAAATAATGCTTTTATTTAGTCCTTGTTATAGGACATCAGCACAAATGTTTCCACCATTAAGTGAGTATGCAGAACAATTAAATTTCTAACTTCATAATCATAATTGAAACACACAGTTAGTCCAGTAGGTTGAAATGTTTCTCAAACCTTCTTTTCTATTAACAAACGCTTGATGCGCTTGGCCTTCATTAGTGCAAACGCCTGGCGCTTTTTCAAAAGGCTTTCAGGCACAGATGGCACTTTCTTCTCTCTGGTTAAAACAAGACAGATGGAGGTGGTGAGTTAATCAATCGTAAGTCTCAAAACTGAATTTTATCTCAATACTCTCAATGTGATAGAAGTATTAAACAATCCGTTTACATCCTGATGCAGCAGCAATCGAAAACTATTTTCGCTCTGTTAGGCCACAGCCTGACAATTAAGACACAAAACAAACAATTTTAAAAAGTGAATAAGCCAGTTGCAACAAAATATGTTTATTTTTTTTAAATTTTGAAGATCTTAATAGTTGATCAGGTTGCTCAAATCTTTTATAATAAGTCAAAGCTTCAAAAGGCTCAGTGCAAAACTCCGAACCGAGGCGCATCATAACACTGCGTCCAAACTAACTATCTTTAAGATATAATTGGTAAAATACGCGCATGGCTCATCACACGCAGGTATCCTGCCAGTAAACTACAGCAAAAACTGAGATTTATCTAAGGATGGATTCGGATTTTAAAAACCTTCACTACACACTCACTTCGTCTCCGCCATGATCACTGTCGTCTGAGAGGGGGAAAAGGCAGCAACGCATGCGCGGAGAACAGTTAAAGCCTGCCGTTGGAAACTGTCTATGTTGCTGCCTGAGTCAATGCGGCAACAGCGAAGGGTTTCAAAAATATCCGATGATTTACACTGTTCCTTGGAAGCAAAGCCACTCGTAAAAATAAGTGAAGGATGGATAGGGACCTGGAGTTATGGAAAAGGGGGAGGTGACAGCACTGAAGTGGCCTCCTCGGTAGGGGTCCTTGGCCCCGGGGGCCGAGCAGGTTCCTTATTTAAAGAGTGACGCGGATTGAAGATGATCAGAGTCGGGGGGAGGAGGTTGTGGTGGAGGTATTGGGGGCTGGGCTGGTACAGTAATTGGACACTAGGGGAAGAGAGAGCAAGGGTAACATTTATATATTCATATTCCGAACAGACCTCGGCCGGCCGAGCCGCTTCGCCTCGCCTTTCCCCTCTTTTCCCCCCCCTTCCCCGTAGTAACGGCCCGGCCTCCTGTCTTTTCCCCGGCACCCGCCATGAATATCGTCGCGGAGTTCTTCGTTGTCATTTTCAAAGTGCTCTGGGCTTTCGTGTTGGCCGCGGCGAGATGGCTGATCAAGCCCAAGGAGAAGAGCGTGTGCGATCAGGTGTGCCTGATCACCGGAGCCGGCAGCGGGCTCGGCAGGCTCTTCGCGCTGGAGTTCGCCAAGAGGAACGCCAACCTGGTGCTGTGGGACATCAACCAGGAGAGCAATGAGGAGACGGCCGAGAAGGTCCGGCAGCTGGGCGCCAGAGTGCACACTTACACTTGCGACGTGAGTAAGAGGGGCAGCGTCTACCGGACGGCTGACTTGGTGAGGAGAGAGATCGGAGATGTGACGGTGTTGGTCAACAACGCAGGTGTAGTGTCCGGACACCATCTCCTCGAGTGTCCCGACGAACTTATCGAAAGGACCATGATGGTCAACTGCCACGCTCACTTTTGGGTGAGTTTGAAGAGCTGGGAAAGTTTTTATCTATTTTCAAATACGTTTAACTGTTGGTAATGTCACTTAACAACCTCTCCTATTTTCCCTACAGTTTACAGTATTAGGCACAAACGCTGTCCTGGGATAAATGAATGTATTTGGGTAAATTGAATAAATTACATCTTGTACTGATGAGCCAGGTGTATTGAGATGTGGCGGAAGTTTTCTAATTTCACTAAGAATGTAGCGTTAACAATGTACAAGTACACATGCGTTAATTGAATGAAAAGTAGGGAAATAAACGCTTTAAAGCAACTATCCGCGTCCCGCTAACGATACAAGCTTTCCCCCCTAAAAGCTCATTCAGGCTGGTGGTTATTAAATAGCGTATACTTCACTAATTTAATGATGCAACAGAAACTGCTTCTTAATCTTTTGATTTAAAAACAATTCTCATTTTAACCCCGATCCATGTGATTCAAAGCGGTTCCCGGTGATTTGCTGATGCCTCTCGGGAATGGTTTCCGGTCCTGAGGCTAAATCCTCGACTATCGACTTTAACGTCGCATTCACCCCATCGAAATAGCGATATGTATCATGTGAGAGATCGCGCATCTTTGGACTTGCCAAAAAGTCCGATGATTGTTCAAATACAAGCATTCACTTTAAAGTTGGTCTAAATATACAGGATTATTTAAAGCTTTCAAAATCTTTCCTGAATGCTTTCTAGCTGCCGATATATATAAAGCACAATCTGTTTTCATAACCTTTTTTCTGAAGACTGAAATACTTGCACGAAATCAATGGCCTTTAACAGAATCGACGGACTGTAAAAGCTACAAACGAGAGCAACCAAATGAATATTCTGAGCAACATTCTGATGCTGGGGAACCTCCACACTTGTTTCCCTTGTTAATGTTAGCGACCTGCTAGTTGGGCTAGGGGTCTTGCGGCGCCGTGGTAGTGGTCCTAACTCCGAGCCACGAGGCTTGGGGTTCAACCTTTTCGACCAGGTGGATCAGGGGAAAAGTAAGCTGTAGTTGAATTGTGACAAAAAGCGTGTACAGGCGTGTTGCTGTTCCGGAAAAGACTCTAATCTCTATCCCACTAGCACTATTTAAACAGATTCCTTCTTGACGCGAGTTCGCTCAATCCTTTGGAACTGTTCATTTCTACTGTAAAGTTTACTGTGATTGCATGACCGGAGTCGATGGTAACTGTACACATTTAAAAAAAAATAAAACCAGATCGTGGTAATGAGTACCGTTTCTATAAGCATATAAAGCATGTAAACTGAATCTACAATGTGAATAAAAGCAAAGTACTGTGGCTGCTGGAAATCTAAGTAACGAAGTGGTTATTCCACAGCATTGCGTGAGTGTATTTTTTTTAATGACCAGTTTTGTTCACGCGCTGTTATCGACAATAAACACGATTCTGGAACTCCCAAAGGAGTTCCAAATAGCGTGTCGCTTCAAAGATTTCACCTCATGAATTTGGGGCTGTAAACGACTAAAGCTGATGCTTTTTAATTGAAACTTAGTTTCCCCACCCCTCAAAAAGAAAGTACTTTCAAAGTCTGTCATTTTAAACTTTCAGCATTTACATTAGTTTTTGTTTTAATACGATTTAGGTTTTAAACATTCAAGGTCTGGGTGGTGTCGTCTTCCAACTTAATTCCATGCATTGTGTGACTTTGTTTGTATCATACTGTTCAGATTTAACTGAAAAATACCTGGTGAAATTGGTTCTGACTCAGTTGAATTACTGTAGACTCTATTCATGGAAGACGTGCGACTTTTGTGTGACCTAGTGAGCCAATATACTCGTCAGTACCACTGGGTTTAAATAAATCTACCACTCCACTCGATTTAGAGTACAGTAACCGTTCCTCTATTTTCAGCATACTTCTGCACCAAACTTTTAAAAATAAAAAATTAAATGAAAGCCTGGATCTAGTTGTCACTTGAATAGTGCATTACTTAACATCTTTACAGTCAGGCCTGTGATTCCATTTTCAAAATAAAAGGAATTCTGGGTGCTAAGGACACCACTGTAAATGCTATACAAATATTACAGTTGCTTCCATTCTACCATGTATTGGATAACAACTTTGACCTGAACCCCTAGCTGAAGTGCGATAGCTCGAGTGATGCCTCTGCCTGGAAAATACATAATAAGCAGGTGGTACTATGAGCCAAGCTACTCTAAGTGAAAGTTGGGATAATGAGTCTGCCTTTACAAATGGCTGGCCAAATTTAAACTGATGGATTAGCTCTGAAAAATTCAGCTTGAATTCACTATATAGCAACAATGCAATAGAACAGTACAGTACAGAACAGGCCCTTCAGCCTATAATATTGAAGCTTGAAATGCTAGACTCTGAAATTTTGAACACTAAGCACATTTGGTTCTGAAGTAGAGCAAACTATCTCTGACAATCCCACTCTAGTAGCATGAAAACATATTAAGGCTAAACTAGAACTTCAAAAACATGGAATAAAGCTTCCCCTTTTGCCTCTGCCAGTTCTGAAACTACTGAGTACAGTGTAACCTATATACAGAAAATTGCCAAGCATAGTGTTTTCTTACTCCATTTCCCCCACTGGTCAGAAAGTCTGACAGCACATTAAATTATCTTCCCTCTTCAGTCTAATCCTCTTCAACTCCTTGAATTCTGTGCATGGACAGCAAAACCCTATATTGTTCAGTGGAGTGACTATAGTGACCTGCAGAAATGAGTGGAAAGACCTCCTTGCAGATCCCATTGAATTGGAAGGTAGAATGTATCTTTGTGCAAATTATCACAGCACTAAAAATATTTTTGGCATTTATGTTTGTATTTTGTTTGTAATCCATCCATGCAGCTACATATCCTGACCATTAAGTGGCACTACTGTAATTTTCTTAGACTATATTTCGGTAACTTATTCTTTCAAACTAGCTTTGACTCTTTAAAACAATCTTTGTCCGTTTTACTATCATTCAATGAGATCATGGCTGATCTGATCCTCCTCTAATCCACTATCCTGCCTTTTCCTCATAACTGTTGATGATCTTAGTGATAAAAAAGACTGTCTGTACTAAACAACCTAGCCTTTACAGCCCACTGCAGTAAAGAACTCCACAGTTTCAGTACCCTCAGAAGAAATTCCTCCTTGCCTCTGCCTTAAAGGGTGACCCTTATTCTAAGGTTGTCCTGTGCCTAGACTCTCCCACAAAAGAAAACAATCTCTCTAGATTTACCCTGTCATGTTTTTAGATTTAATCAGATACTGTCCTCCAATCCGAAAACACTTCAAAGCTTTTGAGAGTTAAAAATATAAATATGATTAAAAATAAGGATTATTTGCTATGGAGATTTTAACTAAGGATGTCTCCCTCAAATAGTGATTTTAACTAATTTATAATTTGGATGTATACCTTTCTCTCTTTCATTGCAGGCCTATAGTTTCACAGGATAGTTGCAGTTCTAGCCAGGGTAGACGTCGTGTAAAGTCATATAATTATTTGTTAGCTGCAAGGCTTCTTATAGTTGAACTGCCAGGAACTCCACTTTCAGATGCACAGTAACTTAGGACAGGTTGGGATGGTGCTAGAAAGAAGTCCTTCTATTACTTGAGGTGTAGTCATTTAACGTTAGTTGCACAGCTCTCTTGGAGCCTGTTAGACCGCTTTCAGATGATTTCTAAGTCATAGGATAACTTCTACTAATTTTCAAAAGCATATAACATATGTAAACAGGTTCAGGGTAAAACTGAAGTTTCAAGTCCCTTTCCCAACTAAGGTGATGTGTTAAGCAGATGCATATCCTGAATTGTAGCTTTTCACACTTCATTTGAGACGGCCAAGATTTGTGCTTGTCTTGCCCCCTTATCCCAATGAAAGGTTGATGGATTATTTCCAATGTCTCATTTGTCCCTGACCAAGCAGAAAAGGGAGGCAGCTGGAATGCTACAAATCATTTTATTGCACTTTTTTTTTAAATGTGTCAATTTTCCAAGTCACTAAGATTATGCATATTAGGGTTTTTCTTGAACTTCATGATCATGGGAGCTGATACTGCCAAAAGTCTTGTCTGCTAGAGCCATCTTTTCCCTTTTTTTTTAAAGAAGTATGGCTTTAAAATTTGTAACATCATGCCTGTACTGGGCATGAAAATTGGATGGATCAAATGTTTAACTTGAGTCTTTTGATTCAAATTTTGACCTGTCGTCACAAAGTCCTTGCACATTGGATCACCCTTGTTGGATCCACTAAAATGACTTAAGTCTTTAAGTGAGGGTGCCTTCACTGTCTCAATGCTGCAGGATTGTTACAAGGGAATGTCAAACACAGGATTTCTCTGGAGTCTGTACAAGGAACGTTGTATTTTCATGATCTGTGCTAATGACCTAAACTTATATAAAACAGAAATTTTGATTGTGTGGATGATGCAAAGCGTTGTAAACTGACAATAATGATGAACTTCAAAAGGACATAAAACATGACTGTGGAATAGGTGGACACATGACAGATGAAATTTAATTCTGAATAATTCTAATAACTCTGAAGTGATACATTTGTGAAGGAGAAACAAAAATGCAATATTAAGTGAAGAATATAATTCTAAAGGGAAGGAAGTAGCAGAGGATCCTGGGGGTTATTAACAACACTGCATATGTGAAAGATGCAAACATAAATATAATCGAGGGAAAAGTGATAAATGAAGCAGGTGAGTGGTCATGCCTCAACTGCAGTACTGTCCAATTCTGAGTACTGTGCTTCACAAATTATATATATAAAGGCTTTAGTCTTGCAAAGATTTTAATCATTTCTTGGTTTGGGATTCTGGTTACAAGGTTAGTTTGGAAAAGCTGTTTTTTTTTTCCTCAGCTGTTCAAAGTTATTAGAAACACAGTGCATTAGGAATAACTGTGCACCTATTAAAGGGTTGAGAGCCAGAGGCAATATAAATTTTTGTTTCTATGTTGCCAGTGATTGGGATCTGGCATTCACTCCTGGAGTATGAAAGGCAAATTGAATCACTGCTTTCAAAAGGGAACTGGATAGTTTTCTAAAGAGAGGTTTGTGGCCTGAGGGGATAAGCCAGGGAAGTGATTTGCTCTTCCAGAACTGACAGGACACAAAGGACCATGCAGCCATCTTTGTTGCTATTTTATCATCCCCAATGGATTTAGCCAGGGAATACAGATTTGCATGAAAGATTTTTTGGAAGTTTTAACTAAAAATTTCAGGCAACAACATCTGTTTGAGATTTTGAAGCTTTTTCTTAGGCTAATTCTGTATAAAGTGAAGCTAAATTTCTTGAACTTTAATAATTAGTTTGCTTCAGTGCAATTGCTTAGATTGCATCCTAAATGTAGGGGAGTATCTTTAGAGATTTGGTTTAGATTGGCTGCAAGAATCTAAAACTACTTTTTTCAGTTTTTCAATTGAGGACTTATAAAGAGGATGATAGTAAAGATTTATCGCCAGTGGCTCATTTGAGTCAAATTCTGAGTTTCATCCCTCTCCAGGAATTGGATATAAACATCCGGGTTCGTACTCATCCTGTGAGAGTACTGCAGGGTTGAAGGTATCAATTGTTTAACCTTCTCTCAAATCAAGAGCAGTGTAGCTTTCCAGAACCTACTAATCCTGAGGGTTAAGAACCCATTTACTTAAAGCGAATTGAGTTTCAGTAATGCAGGAACCGGGAGCAGAGGTGGAGGTGGTCCTAATTGCTTGGAGTCATGTTTTCAGGGGAGCTTTCATAGCACTGCATCTCTCTCAAGTGACTGCTCACACTCTGGGGCTAGTGAAAACCACACTACATCTTTTGGTAACTCTGAACCCTTGGTTCAACTTGCAGCTTTTACTTTACGGGCAGCAACACTCTTTTTTGTGCAGAGCTTTGGCTTTCGTTGCTACAGGCCACACTGAAGTTCTTGACTCTAGAACCTGGTTGTTATCCCTGATTTGACAAAGCTCCTTGATGTGGTACCCTAAGTGATTACTTTCAGACTGATCAGCCTAACAGGAAAGCGAGTTTCCCTTCTGTGACCAGAGCATATAAACATAAGAAATGGGAGCAAAAGTAGGGCATTTAGCCCTTCAAGCCTGCCCCAATATTCAATAAGATCATGATAGGTCTTGTGTTTCGAACTTCTTGGATTCCCATCTACCTACATACTGTCTGTTGAAACAGCAGTGCTCCAAAAGCTAGTGCTTACAAATAAACCTGTATGACTATATCCTGGTGTTGTGTGATTTTTAACTGATCCAACAGCAGCATCTCCCAATCATGTTTTCCAGCTTTTTACTCTATCTGCCGGATTTCTGCCAATTCACTGAATCGGTCTACAATTTTAAGTTGTCTTCACAACATACTATCCTACCTATCTATGGATTTGTCTATGAATTTATCTGCCATTCGCTCTCCTCCCTAATTTATTATAGAAAGCTGAGGCCACCATAGATCCATGCAGAGCTCCACTTGTCAGATAAAAACTGAAATTTTTTCAATAAAAATATTTTTAAAAATTACTCTTACAAAGATACAGAAGAATAGAGATAACACAACATTATTTTATTACAATAATAGTAACAATAAAATACTTCACTTAATTCAAGTTGAATTAAAATCATTAAATGAAGTGAAATTAAATTAAATTACATTACATGACATTACTCCACTTGCCACACTTCCACTGAAGCTCCCATGCGTGGGAGCAACAGTTATTATACCCATATTTGCCAAGCCTTCTCACCTGGAGTCCCTGGACCGCCAAATCTGGCCCTCGTGGCTATATAAAGGCCCTAATCAGTATCGCCGATCGATCCGTGCCTATCTAATTTAGAAAGGGTCATTACGTCTTATAAAATTTCTGTGTTCTGTAGTGCACCATATTTGTAAGATAGTCTTGGGTGATGTGCTTCTTTGTGGGTGTGCACCATTCTCTAAGACCGGGGTGGGGGGTTCTGATATCCAGTTCATTAGAATGTTCTTGCACAGTGTGTAAGAATGTTAAGTAACCTTTTCCCGTGCTCATTCAGGGAGGGTAGATTCGGCAGTACCAAAACAAGGGATATCAGGTCTGCTTTAACTTCAATTCCCAGGATCTTCTCCAGCTCATTCACAATGGCATCCCAGTATCCATAAATCTTGTAGCAGGCCCAAAAGTAAGGGTGCCTGTGCTAATTTTATATTTGGGACTTAGAGTCAGAGAGATGTACAGCATAGAAACAGACCCTTCAGTCCAACTTATCTGTGCTGACTAGGTATCTCAACCCAATCTCATTCCCACCTGCCTGCACCCAGCCCATATCCCTCTAACCCCTTCCTATTCATATACCCATCCAGATGCCTTTTAAGTGTTGCAATTGTACTAGCCTCCACCACTTCCTCTGGCAGCTCCTTCCATACACATACCACCCTCTGTGTGAAAAAGCTGCTCCTTCGGTTTTTTTTATATCTTTCCCCTCTCACCCTAAACCTGTGCTCTCTAGTTCTGGTTCCCCCACCACAGGGATAAGCCTTGGTCTATTTATCCTATCAATGCCCCTCATGATTTTATAGACCTCTATAAGGTCACCCCTCAGCCTCTGACGCTCCAGGGAAAACAGTCCTAGCCTATTCAACCTCTTCCCTACAGCTCAAATCCTCCAACCCTGGCAACATCCTCGCAAATCTTTTCTGAACCCTTTCAAGTTTCGCAACATCTTTCCGATAGGAAGGAGACCAGATTTGCATGCAATGTTCCAACAGTGGCCTAACCAGCCGCAACATGACCTCCCAACTCCTATACTCAATACTCTGACCAATAAAGGAAAGCATACCAAATGCCGCCTTCACTATCCTATCTACCTGCGACTCCACTTTCAAGGAGCTATGAACCTGCACTCCAAGGTCTCTTTGTTCAGCAACACTCTCTAGGACCTTACCTTTAAGCGCCTCGCAGTTATCTAAATTAAACTCCATCTCCCACTCCTTGCCCAATTGGCCCATCAGATCAAGATCCCGTTGTAACTCCTGGAGAAGATCCTTATTTAAACTTTGCGAACTTCTCTGGTGCCGTATGGGCTCTGTGAAGGATCTTCAATTGTATAACCTATGCTTTATTTCATACTAAAATTTTCTTCACATTCTCCCATATATCCTCCCATTTTTCCAATGAAATTTCTTCTCCTAGTTCCTGATTCCTGATCCCATGGAGTCTCTCCATTATCTCCCAAGGTGCTCCTTCTGTATGGTATATGGTACTGACCAAGGGAGCGCTCCCACATTGGAGCACTCTTCTCTTTATGTCTGGCTTATAGGGATGAGCCAAAAGCATCGTCTTTTTCTGCATGTAATCCCTAACTTGAAAGTATCAGAAGAGGTCTCTACTAGGTATCCTGTATTTCTGACTTGATTGGTTAAAAGACGTCAAGGCATCTCCCTCAAATAAGTCTCCCAAACAGGAGATTCCCTTACCTTCCCATGCTTTGAAGCTGGAGTCAAAGACTGGCTTTTATGTATAAATTGTATTCTACCAGTTAGCCAATCTTCTGTCTGTGCTAAATATGTTACCGCCTACACAATGTGTATTTACTTTCCGTAATAACCTTTGATATAGCACATTGTGATGGACAAATAAATACTGACCCAGCCAGTGATGCCAGCATCCCATGACTAAATTTAAGAAAAAAATACAGGCAATGTTTCTGTAAAATCATTAGTTCAATGTAAAACTTTAAGGTTTTAAAATATATTTTTTCCTCTTAAATTTACTAGAAACCACCTTTCGGATTCAAGGCCAGTTCATATCTGTCTGTGCTGATATAGTGGGGTCTAAAATAAAGCACTATCTTGTTTGACTCGAAGTAAACATAAACTACAGCATTATCTTTTTCTGAAATGGAATGTGGGCATGTTTATGTCGTCGTGTACCAATGCAAATTGAGTTTCCAAAAATAAAAACTCTTCCCTGACAATAGCATATGGAACGTTACTTATAGAAGGGCATAAATCCTTGCGTAGTCAAAAAAACATTTGTTAAATCCTTCAGAGTATTTTCAAGTTACTGCAAATTAGATTTGTTTATCTGAAGTAGCCTTGTTGATCATCTTTGTTGTTTTAAATAAAAGCCTCCTTGGAGGAGGAATCTGTTCTAAGCCAGTGTCATATGACTAATATTAAGCTATAAATTGGTATTCCACACTAATCTATTGTAATACCATTTCTTAATATATTTAATTCTGAAGAAATAAAAATGCTTAATTTTATTTAATAAGCTAGAGAATTAACATAGATCACAATCTCTGAATAAGTGAGGAGTCCACTCCAGTACATTGCTTACCTTTGCCACACTATTTATTCAACATTCTTAATTTTCTGAGACATTTCCCTACCTGGTTGGTACTCTTGAGAACAAGGCTGAAAAAATAAACTTTTTTGTTTTAACCAGCTTTCATCCAACTGAGGAGGTTTTGTTTGAATCGGCATTCAACAACTTGCTTGGAAAATTCTGCTTACATTTTGATAGTTGTGGCAAATTCTAGTCCTGCAGCTGAGACAACCCTCAAGATTCTTGTCATTTAATGATAACTCGCAATGCTAATTGATCCTTAAAATGCCAAAGATCCAAATACACATTTTTGTAAATAAAACAGTAATTTCTTCTGTTGTCCATACTCTTATATTTATACCAAATATCATTGAATTCCACCAATTAGTTTGAGTTGTATAAGTAGAGATAAACATGTTACTTCCACCGCCTTCAGTGGCAGAGATAATAAGTAGTCAGCTGTTTTGGACCAAGTTGGAAATTTTCTTCACTTGTGACTCTTCGGAATTCTCTCTGCTTGGGAGCTGTGCATGATTTGTACAGGTTGTTGGATTCCTGAGTACGAGTGAATGAAGATGAAGTTAAGGTAGAACAGCAAAAAACTAAATGGCTTTCTCCAGTTCCTTATGTTCTTAAAGCACCAAGGTTATAAAAGGTGCTAAATAAATGCATGCATTTTCTTTCCTATCTCTGTCTTTGCTCCCATTCTTTCAGCAGTGACCTTATTGCTAAATGCAGAATTTTGTTGCACGCTCTGTAAGTGAAAATACCTTGGTTTGAATTTCAAATTACGTTCAGATTTTATTTCTATCCTAACTTTGTTATCCAGTTATGTTGTCTGTCTGATCAGTTTTAATGTCAGAACAATCCCTCTCTGTGCTATTCTCTGTCTCTAAACAATAAATTTAAGGTTACTATCGTAACTTAAGTCAAACAAAACCACTATGTGGGAATCAATTCTGCATAATTGTCTCTTTTAAGAGAAGAGTTCCAAAAATTTCCCAATTTTTATTCATTGTATGCATCTTTTTAATTGTACACCTAGCTTTAGATTAGATTAGATTAGATTAGATTACAGTGTGGAAACAGGCCCTTCGGCCCAACAAGTCCACACCGACCCGCCGAAGCGAAACCCACCCATACCCCTACATTTACCCCTTACCTAACACTACGGGCAATTTAGTATGGCCAATTCACCTGACCCTGCACATCTTTGGATGGTGGGAGGAAACCGGAGCACCCGGAGGAAACCCACGCAGACACGGGGAGAACGTGCAAACTCCACACAGTCAGTCGCCTGAGGCGGAATTGAACCCAGGTCTCTGGCGCTGTGAGGCAGCAGTGCTAACCACTGTGCCACCGTGCTGCCCAGATGTAAGCAACCAAGGGAGAGTTAATTTTAAATGGCTATTTGCAGAGGTGCATTTTCAAATCTGTTATGATGCACCAACTTAAGTGGGCCTAATTGATTTTGTAAGCTCGGTAACATTTTTGTTTCAATGAAGCATATGTACTCCCCCAATGTGCGTTTTGTTTTTGAAAGCTATATTAATATGAAGCAAATGAAAAATAGGAGACTAATCTTATTAATTAATTACAATAATGAGGGTTGTGTTGCAAGACAATGAAGAGAAAACAGTGCATTCAAGCTGAAATAGCAGGAGAACTTAATAAGTACTTTGCGTCAGTCTTCACAGTGGAAGACATGAGTAATATCCCAACAATTAAAGGGAGTCAGGGGCTGAGTTGAGTATGGTTGCCATTACAAAAGAGAAAGTGCTAGAAAAACTAAAAGGTTTTAAAATTGACAAATCTCCTGGCCCTGATGGGTTACATCCTAGAGTTCTGAGGGAGGTGGCTGAGGAAATAGCGGAGGCGTTGGTTGAGATCTTTCAAAAGTCACTGGAGTCAGGGAAAGTCCCGGATGATTGGAAGATCGCTGTTGTAACCCCCTTGTTCAAGAAAGGATCAAGAGGGTTGGAATATATAAGCACTGTTGTGCTACTGAG
This sequence comes from Chiloscyllium plagiosum, assembly GCF_037043375.1. Taxonomy (NCBI): domain Eukaryota; kingdom Metazoa; phylum Chordata; class Chondrichthyes; order Orectolobiformes; family Hemiscylliidae; genus Chiloscyllium; species Chiloscyllium plagiosum. Next base: position 13,150,481 of record NW_028270142.1, read on the forward strand.
ACTTTATAAAGCTCTGGTTAGGCCCCATTTGGAGTACTGTGTCCAGTTTTGGTCCCCACACCTCAGGAAGGACATACTGGCACTGGAGCGTGTCCAGCGGAGATTCACATGGATGATTCCTGGAATGGTAGGTCGAACATATGAGGAACGGCTGAGGATCCTGGGATTGTATTCATTGGAGTTTAGAAGATGAAGGGGAGATCAAAGATAAACTTACAAGATAATACATGGCTTGGAGAGGGTGGACGCTAGGAAATTGTTTCCGTTAGGCGAGGAGACTAGGACCCGTGGACACAGCCTTAGAATTAGAGGGGGTAAATTCAGAACAGAAATGCGGAGACATTTCTTCAGCCAGAGAGTGGTGGGCCTGTGGAATTCATTGCCACAGAGTGCAGTGGAGGCTGGGACACTAAATGTCTTCAAGGCAGAAATTGATAAATTCTTAATGTCACAAGGAATTAAGGGCTACGGGGAGAATGCGGATAAGTGGAGTTGAAATGCCCATCAGCCATGATTGAATGGTGGAGTGGACTCGATGGGCCGAATGGCCTTACTTCCGCTCCTATGTCTTATGGTCTTAAAAGCAATTAATGGCAAGCATTGTTTTTAAATTTATTTGTAAAGCTACTGTAATTAAAGCTGATGCTATGTGAGTTTATTTTTAAGGATTAATTCCGGGGAACAGGTCAGCATCTTGAAGTGAGATATTTTGAGTTTGATTAGTGGGGGATGCTTTACTGGAGCAAAATATGAGCACTAAAGTTGTTTAGGAGAGGTGGGGTTTGCTTGTTGTGAAGGAGAGGATTCATTCTTTTTGAAATCTTATTCCCAAAGTTTCATCCTTCCATCCACCACCACACCACATTATTCCAGCCCAGTAAATGAGATACTGATTTGACATCAGCAAGAGCCTAGTGCGATCTCCACTGTAAACTTTAGTACTCCTGCTAAGCAAACATTCATGTCTAGCTGTGAAATGTGAATATGTAATATTGGTTGATATCCTGCATTGTAGTAATTTGCCTCCTGCTCAGGTGGACATAATGTCTGATGGTATTACTCGAGAGTACTCAAAGTGCCTTTGTACAAAAAATATAGGGCATAAGCTTGTCAATGATTTAAGGTCAAAGGACAAGGGTACTTGAGAACAGTATTCATGTTGTAAGTTTAAAATGATCTAGGATGTACTGACCTGAAGAGTGGAAATTATCCAGTAGTATTCAAGAAGGGGATTAGACAAATACTTGAAGTGGGTAAATGGAGTGGAATGGGGCAAATTGTGAAGAACCAGAATGGGCACAGAACAAATGGCTGCATTTTTGTGCTATATCATTTTGATTCTAGACAAAGTTATTTAACTTTGCCAAATTGTGTCTACAAGGAATGATACTTGCACATTGGCTGCTGTTTACCTACAGCTATATTTAAAGAGTTAAAACCTCTTGATGTGACCACATATTAATATAATTACTCCTGTCCTAGCTTGCTCCTGAAAGCTGGTTTTGTCTCATTGAAGACATATTTTCTTTGAACAGGCATGAAAAGCAGATATTCCCAAATATTAGTTTTAATTTAGGAGCAAATTACTGCAGATGCTGGAATCTGTACTGAAAACAAAAAATGCTGGAATTCAGTGGGTCAGACGGCAAACACGGAGAGACATCAAGCTAATGTTTAATCTAGACTCTTGGTTGCTAGCTCAATATAACTACACAACAACATGTTGCAAATGCCAGCTGGGTCAAATGTTAGGACTGAAAATGTATCTTTCTGATCTATAAAAGTCATAATGCATAAAACAGTACACAAAGTGAACAAGAGGAAAATATTGAACATAATTTTAATCAATGCACAATAGATATTAAAAGTATGCCCAGTTTAAATGTGGTTAAAGGAAATTAATCAATTTAAAATTAATATTTAGGAATATCTGCTTTTAGTGCCTCTTCATAGAAAATATTGCACTTAAATATTCTCTGCCAGTGCACCTTTCTCCACTTCACCTGACAATGGAGCAGCACTCTGAAAGCTTGTGATTTTAAATACTAAACCTGTTGGACCATAACCTGGTGGTGTGTGACTTTTGACCTTGCCCATCCCAGTCCAACAACTGATATCTCTACATCATGGCTTCATGGGACGATTGGTGAAAGGTGCATTTACCTTTTACAAAGGCTATCACAACTCTAATCTGGCCCCAGTGAGCAATTCATTTATGCCAGGCTCTCTAGTAGGAAAAGAATGAGCTTTTTAGTGTGGCCATTTAGCTGTCAGGAATGAATCCGAGCTCCACAGTAGGCCATAGGTGTGTTGTTACGTGAGAGTAGTGTCCCTGCCTTTCTTACCAAGTAGACATGGGTTCAAGTCCCACCTGCTCCAGAGGTATGTAATAACATCTCTGAACAGGTGATTAAGTACTGATATTTTCTAATGCGGCTTTTCAGCTTGGGACCCCAATATCTTGTCATGTGATCCCAGTGGGGGTTGGGAACCACAATTTGATAAGCCGTACAATAGAAATGGTGCTATATGGGTGTGTGCAGTTCATATGCAGGTCAGTGAGAAATACTGCCTTGAGAGGATGAAATAGCAATAAGGGCCACAAATGTGCTGCATCTATTTTTTTAAGCTGTTTGCCACTGCCTTTTTCAAAGATGATCATTATTCTGAAGTATGTATTTCTGGTAATTTAAGTCACATGAAATTAAGTTTGGAGCTAAATCCACCCATGAAGACACTGAATTGAAAAGAGTTTTCTACTCAGCTAGTGTACTCTCTCTGCAGTGTGGTTAGGATGTAAGTTGTTTAATACTTGGAAAAATTGACCAAAAGAAACCAAAAAGGGGGATTTTATTGGAATTCGCTGGAAAAAATCATCTGTGTTACAATTCAATGTGTTAATTTTGAATGTCCAGAATAGTACAATAAATCTTTCCTTTTTACAAGGATGCACTAAGCAGATTGTGCAATCTCCAGCCAGAATTTCAAACACTTATTAAAGGAGATTAAGAGGATTATCCAGTGTTCCAGTTCCCTTGATCCCTCTACCATTCCATCAACAAGCGGATCAAAGGGTCTTGTCAACTAATCAGATTTAAAATCTTGTTTATATGCTTTGTGAGAATTGGGAGAAATGCCTTGGCCCTTTACATCCTCCCTCACTATTTGTTCAAGGCCCCAAACACACCTTTTCTTCCGTTGACCTTGTTTCAAAAATTATTATTTGTAAACCACTCAATCCAATTTCTTAAGTATTTATCTTTGTGCAAGAGTATATGTGAAGCTTAAAAAGGATCTATTGTGTGCCTTCTAAATTTTCTGACTTTGAATTTTAAAGCAATGATAAAGCTTTTCACACTAGGAAATACAGAAGGTTGCTTTAGTCAAAAAAACTTATAGCATTTTGGTTGTTCCCATTTATCGTGGTCTGGGAAGTCAAATGTAAAATAAATTTTACATTACCTTTTGCAAGTAGCAATATTAATGTTGTCTCAGTCAGCACGGAATTTTAAGGTGCGACGTCTCTTTAAAGGATAAAGGAAGTAGGCAGCTGCTACCTATAGAATCTACCAAAATTGACATATAATGTACTTTGCACTGGTATAAAAATAAACTGGTGGAGAACCTCAGCAAGTCTGGCAGCATTTGTAGAGAGAGAAATTGGGTCTCTAATATGACACTTCAATTCTGAAGAGAGGTGGAAAAGCAATGATGTGTGTTGGGGCAAGTGGAACTGAAGGGAAGTTCTGGGAGATTGGATATCAAAGGTGTCAAAGGGAAAAAAGAGGTGGCAATATTGAACTGAGGACAAGGCATACATCCAAGAGTGTGTCTCAAAACAGAATAAAGATGACTTCTGCAGCAGTAATAGGGGAAAGTACTAAAACAGACAGAGTTCACGAAATTGTTGATCTCTGGTTTCAGAAGTCTGTATAGTGCCTAAACTACGGAAAAGGAAGTGCCGTTCCTCCTAGTTGCACTAGGCTTCATGGAATCCTACAGCAAGTCTAGAACAGATGAGAATAAGAACAGTATGTTGTACTGAAATGACAAGTGACTGGAAGGTTGGGGTTTTGTTTGCAGACTGAACACAGGTGTTCTGCAAAGCAGTCATCCAATCTGCATTTCTCATAAATATACAGGAGGCCATACGAGTAGTAAAAGAGGTACAATTAAATCACTGCTTCACATGGTGTGTTTGGGGCCTTGAACAAATCGTGAGGAAGGATGTAAAGGGCCAAGTATTACACATTTTTTGAAGTGATGGAGTAAACCAGATGCAATAATTCCTACAGAACAGTCACTGTGAAAGAAAAGGGAAGATATATGTTGGAGGTAGCAGAAATGCCAGAGAATGATTCTTTTGAATGTGGAGGCTAGCGAGGTGGAAAGTGAGGGCAGGGAGAATCCTATCATGACGTTGGGATAGAGGGAAACCAGTAAGGGCAGAAATGTGTAATATGGGCTAAGGATCTAGTCAACCGCACTGGATGGGAGGAAATTCTGTCGAGAAAAAAGGAAGACTTATCAGCACTAACATTGTGGCTTCTAGTATTATAAAAATAAATGTGATGGCGAAATGGAGTGCTTTCCAGGAAGATGTGAGAAAGTGTATTCACATAGTTGTGGGAGTTGGTGGATTTGTAATGAATGTTGGTAGACAGCCTATCCTTAGAAATAGGACTAGAAGTTCAGGAAGGGAATGAACAAGAATGATATGGACCAGGTAAAGATTTTCTAAAAAGGTGAAAATTGGAAGCAAAATTGAATAGAATATTTCCAGTTCCAATTGAGAGCAGGAAGCAACATCGATATAGTTATTTGTTTTGGAGAAAGTGAGTTGTAGCAGGAAACTTAAATAGGACTGGAATAAGGAATGTTCTTTACTCAAAGACAAACAAAACTAAGGCCCATGTGGTATGTGCGTAACCACTTTTTAAAATATAATTTGGAGAAAGTGAGACGAGTTGAGAGAGAAATTGTACTGTCGAGGAATGAGCTCAGTCAAACAGAGGAAAGTGGTGATGGATGTTGACTGTTCGGGTCTCTTCAGCACAGAGCCCTCAAACTGTCATCATAAGTTGCATAGGGGGGTTATGTCCTTAGTGAAGAGAAGGAAGTTAGGGACAAAAACTTGAAAACTGTTGAACTAACACAAGGTGTCTGAATAATTACTGATGTAGTTGTGAAGAGGCTGGACAAGGAGAATAAGCAGCCAAGATAGGAGGAAATTTGTTGGAGAACATAAGATAGGGAGCTGCGGACAGAATACCTCCTCTGACGTTGAGGTCGCCGACAGTCCTTGCAACAAAGGCTGTGCTCAGTGCTACGGTCGTGATCCAGGGAGATGAGACATGTTTGAGAATTGGCACTCAGTCTCTGCACCAGCAATCAGTATGGCAGATAACAACAGCATGTTTGAAAGCAAATTCAGAGTTAGTCCTGAGAGAGCCAAGTTTGGAATGTTTAGAGGAAAATCGCTTACACTTAGTGAGGGGAGCAGAGAAATTCAGGCAGCTTGAATGGTCTGATATGAAAATAGATCGGGTGGAAAGGTCTATTAAGTGGGGAGAGGGCTCCTGTCCAAAGAAGTGTACATAGTAGTGAAGGTGACCAAAGAAGAGTTCAACGTCATGCCTTGTTTTGGAATTCATTTCCAAGGCACAATAACAGTCAGTTTTCAAGATACTCTTTGATACTATTAACTCAATGCAAGTCTGTAATCTTGACTGTCTGTTAAGGACAACTTAAGTTTCTGGTCTTTGTAACACCCATGAGTAATAGCAAAAAATATGTAAGGTGGTGAGGCAAATAGTTGATGCACATGACAATTTTGTGTATTTCTAATGGATTTTATCTCAATTATTTGAAGATTCATTTTCGTGTGGAAGGATTTTAATGTTAAAAGGAAACCAGCATTTTTGCTGTCACTGATTAAGAGCTTGCACATACCTGTCTAGTCTCTTTACTGTAATTTCATGCAGCTCCTCTTTTAGCTTAGCTGCAAAGAAAGTTATTGCAATATGGCAAAATAAGTGGCTAATACCTAATTGTTTGCTTGAGAAATAAACTTAGCAAATGGAAGAGCTGCATTAAATTGATTATAACTCTAATTAAATTACATAAACTAGACCGGTGTGCAGTTTCTGCTCCAAGGAGAGCAAAGAACAATCTGTGCAACATTAAATAGCAGTGCAGCTGGAACCCACAAATATTCAAGAGTTTTAACCTTGCATAAAGCTCTATGGGTCTTTGTGGTGCAATGTCCCTACATCTGGGTTCAAATCCCACACTGCTTTAGAGGTGTCTCATAACATCTCTCAACAGATTGTTTAGAAATACTTATATAGCTCAGGGCTAATTTTTTTTGTCTAAATTGTTTGAAATAGAAAAAGATAAAAACAACAATTGTTATGTGATTTTAAAGAAATGTACAGAAAGAAATCTCAAGAATCTTACTGCTGTGGTCTGTTTAGACTATACTTTGAATAATTTTTATATTTGTACTTCAATGTTTTTAAACTTCTAAACAGTTGGATGATGCATTTCCAATCTTGCTGATTAGTTTTTATATACTGCTGTACTCTAGAAAGTGTTTTGTTTTAAATGTGCAGATAATACTTGATTCTGTTTCCAATTAAGTTGGTTTCTGTCTTATTCTTTGGTTTTAAGAATTTGTTTCTATTTACTGAAATCCAAAGGATGGTTTGTTAATAACATCCTGTTGCTTTCCAACCGACATGAGACTGCATGGATTGCTATCTGGAATAAACTACTTCTGTCACCTCCCTCTCGCTTGCAATGTTCAGTTCCTTTTTTGAATAAGAAATTAACTTCTGAATTCCCACTCTAGCACTAACTGTTGGAGTAATATTTGTGGGTTCTAAGAAACTTAATTAATAACCATCCCTATTTCCTTATGTAAATGTTTGAGGAAATATTTAGAGATTCTTCCTGGTGTGGGATTAGTTAGGGTTTCTTCCTTGCCTTATTCTTTTAGAAAAAAAAACTAAACAAACATTTTGTAAATCAAGTGGGGATTTCCAAATCATTAAACTTTTGTGCTACATCATTATCTAAGAAGGAACAACAAACCATATTTACTTCTATAAACTGGTTTGTGTTAATTGGAGACTTTTTTGATTAATGTTCCACAAGTGGATTGGGGAAATTCCAAATGTGCTTGCATGTAAAACATTATGCAAAAGATAAAGTTGAAGCACTCACCACAATCTTCAGCCAAAACTGCCAAGTGGATGATGCAGTGAGATGATGCAGTGATCACCAGCATCACAGATGCCAGTCTTCAGCCAATTCGATTCACTCCATGTGATATCAAGAAATGGTTGAGGAGACTTGAATACAGCAAAGTCTATGGACCCTTAGTGTTTCAGTGGTACTGAGGACCTTGTGGTTCAGAAATTATTTTTCCCCAAGCTGTTCAAGTGCAGTTATAACACTGGCATTTACCTGACAATGTGGAAAAATTGCCCAGGTCTGTCCTGTGTACACCGCCAATTCCTGCCCTATCAGTCTATTCTTGATTATTAGTAAAGTGATAGAAGTGCTATCAAGCAGCATCTCACCAACGACCTGCCCAGTGACACTTAATTTAGGTTCCCCCAGGGCCACTCAGCTTCTGACTTCATTACAAACACTGTTCAAAGATAGACAAAAGCACTGAATTCCAGAGATGAGGCTAAAGTGACAGCCCTTGACATCAAGGCAACATTCAACTGAATGGAGCATCAAGGAGCCCTAGCAAAACTGGGAGCAGATTCTCCAGGTTGGAGTCATACCTGGCACATAGGAAGATGGTCATGGTTGTTGGAGGTCAGTCATCTCAGCTCCAGGACCCTTCTGCTGGAGTTCGTCAGGGTAGTGTCCTAGGCCCAACCATCTTCAGCTGCTTCATCAATGACTTTCTTTCCATCATAAGATCAGAAATGGAATTGTTCAACAATGGTTTGGGCTTACAAATGGTAAGTAACATTCATACCACCCAAATGCCAGACAATTACTGTCTCCAGTAGGAGATAATCTAACCACCATCCTTGATAGGCAATGATGTTACATGACTGAATTCTCCCTTATCAACATCCTGGAGGTTACCATTGACCAGAAGCTCAACTGGACTTGTCATAAACATGAGTAGGTCAGAAGCTTGGAATACGGCAGTAAGTAACTCACCACCTGACTCCCCCAAAGCCTGTCCATCATCTACAAGGCACAAGTCAGAAGTGGTGGAATACTTCCCACTTGCCTGAATACATGCAAAAACAACAACACTGAAGAAACTTGATACCATTCAGGTCAAACCACCAACTTGAATGGCACCATATCCACAAACACGCTGTCCCTCCACCACTGATATTTAGTAGTAGCAGTGTGCATCCTCAAGATGCATTGCAAAGATCCTCACCTGTTTTTTTTATTATATTCTCCACAGTGTGGAAACAGGCTGTTCGGCCCAGCCAGTCCACATCGACCCTGCGAAGAATAACCCACCCAGTCCTGTTTCCCTCTGACTAATGCACCTAGCAATATGGGCAATTTTAGCATGGCCAATTCACCTTGCCTGCACATCTTTGGACTGTGGGAGGAAACTGGAGCACCTGGAGGAAACCCACGCAGACATTGGGAGAATGTGCAAACTCCACCCAGACAGTCGCCCAAGGCTGGAATTGAACCTGGGACCCTGGTGATGTGAGGCAGCAGTGCTAGCCACTGTGCCGCCGTGGTTGAGTACTGCTTCAACAACATTCAAGTTTAACACCATCCAGAACAAAACAACCTGCTTGATGGTACCGCATCTACTCCCTCCACCACCAATGCTCAGTTCACCCTCCTGCTTCTATCTATAGGTGCACAGCAGATACATGGGAACATCACCTTCACGTTCCCTGTAAGCCACTCACCATCCTGACTTGAAAAAATATATCGTTGTTCCTTCACTGTGACTGGGTTATAATCCTGGGACCAGTACTGGATCAAAGGAAGATTGGAAGTAAACAGAAGCTGGTTATTCTCTGCAGTTTTAATAAAAAGCTCAGTTTAAATTTGAAGAAACTCTGTTCCTTTTCTGCGGTAGTTAGTGTGAGTTATGTCTGATTTATCGATTCAAAAGACATTTTTGAAGGGAATCAGTCGCTTACAAACCAATGAAAGTTTCCAGAGAAGGATAACCTGAAAAACAAGGGTTCAACCAGCTGAAGAAGGATCGTGTTAACATCGGGAAGCAGAGATTACTGAGCTGGCTTTCTGGATTTTTTTTCACCTTCCACAAATAATATATTTTGTGTGTGTGTGTGTGTGTGTAAGTGGATCAGAATTTTAATTATTGTTAAATGTCAGTAGTTTATCTGTTTATCTATAATTTTAGTATAATTGCTTATAATAATTAAACCTGATCTTTGATTTCTATTAAACTTGATCTGAACATAAGATAAATTGGGGTGCTGTGTGTTCATTAACATTTGGTACTCCTCTTTAAATTACAGGGTTCAGTTATGGCATGCGAGCCCAGCGGGTCATGACAGCCTCATAATTTCTTACTTTCAATGAGCTCTGGGACTTATTCATCCTGTCTTTGCTTTTTGTGGGAAAATTACTTTGTGCCTCAACTATCTCTCTTTGAAAAGTAACTTGTTGTTCAATCGCTATTTCTTCTGCCAACGTTTGCATCTTAACTGGATGATTTTCTTCTTGAGTTAATTATTCTTACTGTTTTTTTTTAGAATCCACTTGAACAAATGGGTAAATCTTTTTATCCAAAAGAAAGCTCTAGGAATAGGAAAGCAGAGAGTTCACCATATTTTGAAAACTGACTTATCTGATTATTCTAAATGTATTATTTGTGGAACTGCATCTGCTTCAATAAATTTTGGATACTCCAAGGATGTGATCTGCATTTTTAAAATATAAGTTCATTCTTCTATTTATTTATCTCCCATATTTAATGAGGTGATAGCAATGTTCCCATTGCATTATAGGTTTGTTAGCATTGCTTGTGCAAGAGATGATGTTGGAAATATGTCCACATTGATGTCTTCTGCATTTTGTAAATCTACAGCCTCTTTTTCTTTTGCAAAGGAGGTATTATTAAATGGCAAAAGAATAGTTTGTATACTGTAGAAAACATAGCTGCTGTTACCAGTCTCTGCAATCATTTGTTGATTATGCTCTGGGAATTGTCCCAAGACGGTGATTATAGTTGTTATTTACTTCCCCAACTGACAACTTAGTAACTTAGAACTTTCAGTTTTTAAAGGCATTTCTTATGAAACAAAAACAAAATATAATGTGTTAAAAACATAAAACAAAAATGCTAGAAATTCTCCTCTACAAATGTTGCCTGGCTTGCTGGGTATTTTCTGTTTTATTCAACTGTTGAGTATTTTCTTCAAATCTAACATTATTTGACCCTAAAGCAAGGGCAGAGTCAATTTTCGCTTTTTTTTTAAATACATTTTCTAGTCAATAAGTTTAAAACCAATTTGCATATTTTTTTAATGGCAATTTTCAACTATACTGAATAATGTATATTTCTGTGCAAGTATCTTAAAGAAGTGAAATTTAAAAGAATAAGATCAGGAACTGTCAGATGCCGACATGATTGAGGATCTAGAATCCCTAGTGTGGAAACAGGCCCGTTGGCTCAACAAGTCCACACCGACCCTCTGAAGAGTAACCCACCCAGATCCATCCCCCCTACCGCTATATTTACCCCTGACAAACGTACCTAACATACACATCCCGGAACACTCTGGGCAATGAAGCACAGCCAATTCACCTTACCCCACATCTTTTGGATTGTAGGAGGAAACCGGAGCACCTGGAGGAAACCCATGCAGACACCAGGAGCATGTGCAAACTCCACACAGACAGTTGCCCGAGGTGGGAATCAAACCCAGCAGTGCTAACCACTGAGCCACCGTGCTGCCCCCTGCTGAACGTTAATTAGATTCTTGTTGGTAAATTGCCTGAATGCATTTGTCTTTTCATAATGAAGAACTTGGATTGTTCTACATATTTAATTGAAATTAAAATTTTATCTTGAGTGAGTAAATGTTAAAATCTCTCATTTTGGCTATGTCAAATATGCTGTCTAGATTTATGAATCAAAATCTATTCAGTGGGAAAGAAGTTGAATGAACCAGAATCTAGAATTGGTTGAGTTTTTTGCACTTTTACAAAAAAAAATAAAGTCTGTGTCATCCCTTTTTTCATTCACTGTCCTTTCAAGACAGAAAGCCAAAATTGAAATTCTTGTGAAATATTAACATCGTGATCGAGTGGAGAACGGTTAACTGATTGCATTCTACCACCGCATAGAGATGTGTGGGACAATTGAACATTTTTAATGTGAATTTAGCTGGTAAAGAAAGTAATTTCAGGAAATTCTTGCAAACATCAAGCTTTGGAAATGTAAACTGCACTGCTTCCCACCCACCATCCCAAAATTGAAAACACCCAGTTCAGCATTACCTACTTTACTCTTTCTGCTCTCTTGCTGCTGTGCTTGGAAAGTAAGCATATTAGAAGTAAGTATAGTATGACATATGGGCATCACTGGCAAGGCAGCATTCAATACCCATTCTAATGTTCCTTTGAATGGAGTGGCCTGGTAGGCCACTGCAGCGAGTTGTTAAGTCAACGATATACTACTGTTAAACATAAAAGGAATACAGATTGCAAAGAACTTTCAGGGCTGCCAGTAATGGTGAAGCAAATGTAAAAGGTTGAGTGACTGCTCTGTGTTCTTTGATTCATGGGAGGCTTGTCTCCAATCCTTTTTTTTTGAGGCTGTTTTGTCAGCAAGCTATTGGGTTCATCTTGTCTGTACAAGCCAATGATGAGGCTTTTCATTGGTTAAATGCTGCTCATCTGTCAGCTCAGTGAATGGATATGTAAAGGGTGGTTCATAGAAGAATAAACCTGAAATGAATTTTTTGGAATGATGAATGAAGTAGAGGACAGGAGAATGCCAGATTGCTTCTGGAAGTTCATGCAAACAACAACCACAAAACCCTAAAAGAAACTATTGGCTCAAGTTGAAGACAAATTATCAAGTCTCTTGAGAGACATGATAGCATAGCAGTAATGTCACTGAATTAGACATCCAGGGGTTTGTGCTCCTGGGATGTGGCTTCAAATCCTACCACAGCAGCTATTGAAATTTTAAATTCAATTAATAAATCTGAATTGAAAGCTAACCTCCAGCAATAGAAATTATTAAACTAGAATTGATTGTAAAACTCATCTGGTTAATAATTTTCCTTTTTTTTTAAGGGAAAGAAATCACTGTCCTTGTGCAGTTTAGCCTACATGTAATTCTAGACCAACAGCAGTATATGGTTGATTCTTAACAACTCTCTGCAGTGGCCTACCAGGGAACATAGGAATGTGTATTGAATGCTGCCTTGCCAGTGATGTCCATGAAAGAATAAAGGAACAAATATTGCCAGTTGAGAAAAAAATTGGCTTAGCGATAGCAGACAATAGAGATAATGGAAAGTAGTGGCAGCAATGCATCTTTCCCTTGTTTCTACACAATATATGAGACTAATGGATTTCAACAAAATTAGTGCACAGTGTGGCCCAAGAAATAAATTTAGTTTCTGACAAAATTCCAGATCCTGAAATTTTTAAAGGATCTGTTAACTTTAGGAAATGAAGTAAATTAATACTTTTTAAGAATGTTATGGAAAGTCTCACTTGTCAAAATATGAGCACAATTTTCACAGCAGGATGTTGGATGTGGATTGGACTATAGCCGTCTTAGGTTTTTTTCAGCTTTGTAGTTAGATTATCAACACCACAGGGAACCACTCAAGGAAGACACTTGTGACTGCAATTTTGACACAGCACAGCAGATCTACATACTCCGCTATGTTTGACTGCCCTCTTCAATTATTGGTAAATGTGTCCAGAGTTTCCCACAAGGAACTGTGACGGTCTCTACTATGCACCAAATTTATTAACTAATGCGATGGAATAGAAATTTATAGATTTACCAATTATTCAAAAAAAATTAGTAAATCCTGAGTACATTTTTGTGAATGAAAATATAAAATTACTAAATCTTGATTAAATTTAAATGGGCAAAAACGTAACTGGAACCAATGGATACAATATAGTCACATACCTTCCATTATTCAAGAAGTGATAAGGATAAAGCAAAAAACTACAGATCAGTGAATCTGACATCTGGTAGAGCAACTATTGGAAAAGGTTGAGGGATCGAAAAATCTCCACTTGAAAGGCGAAGCTGGTCAGGATGATTTTGTAAGGGAGATATCATTGGCTAACATTTTATTGAAATTTTCAAGGACGTGAATAAGTGTGTAGATGAAGGTAACACAATCTAAATTGACTTCTGTAAGGTTTTTGACAAAGTCTTATGTAGACTAGTCAAGAGCCCATGGCATCCCCAGGATAATTTGGCAAATTTGATCCAAAAATGACTGAGTGACAGGAAGCAGAGGGAGATGGTCAAAAGATGTTTTGTGACTGAAAGCCAGTGGCACACTACAAAGTTAGATGCTGAACCCTTTGTATACATTTTATTGGTTTTAGACATGAATGTAGAAGGTCAGTAAGTCTGCAAATGCAAAACATTGGTGGTGTCATAAGCAACAAAGAGGAAAGCCTGAGATAATAAAGCAACATAGATTTGCTGGTCAGATTGGCTCAATAGTGGTAAAGGGAATTTAAGTGGGAATGTTCATTGTGCAATACTTAATTTCAGCATAATTTGTCATTCAACAGATACTGAAGCAGTCCATGTTCAAATGAAACAAAATCTGGACAGTATCCATGCTTGAGGTGACAAGTGCCAAATAACAAGAATATCACTTATGCCAGGCTATGACCATCTCCAGTAAGAGACAATCTAACCACTGCCTTGACATTCAATGGCATTACTGTCACTTAATCCTCCACTATCAACATCTTGAGGGTTACCATTGACCAGAAACTCAACTGAACCAATAGACTGGGAGCAAGAGCAGGTCAGAGACTAGGAATACTGCAGTAAGTAACTTTCACCTCCTGACTCCGAAAGCCTTGTTCGCAAGTCAGGAGTGTGACAGAGCACTTTGCCACTTGCCTGGAGGATTGCAGGTCCAACAACATTCAAGAAGCCTGACACCATCCAGCACAAAGTAGCCCACTTCATTGGCATCATACCCACAAATATGCACTCACTTCATCTACAAGATGCGCTGTAGCAATTCACCAAGGCCCCTTTCGACAGCACCTTTCAAACCCGCAACCAACTAGAAGGAGAAAGACAGCAGATACGTGGGAACGCCACCTCCTGGAAGTTCCCCTCCAAGCCACTCTCAGCGCTGACCTGGAAACATACTGCCATTCCTTCTGTGTATTTTGGTCAAAGTTCATGAATTCCTACCCTAACAACATTATGGGTCTACCTACAGCACATGGATGCAGTGGTTCAAGAAAGCAACTCACTATTACCTTTTTCAAGGGCAACTAGGGATAGTTCAGCCAGCAATGCTCATGTCTCATGAGTGAATTTTAAAAAATAGATGCAAGTATTTTTCTTGACCTTGCTATTGTCAACAAAGTTACTGAAGATGAAACTATATTGACAGAACAGGAAAGATCATGTCTAAAATTTTATGGTAGAATTGGAACTTTGATCATTTGAGAACTTCTTTTGGGCAAGACAAGGGGAAGAGGGGAAGATAGTATTGCCTTTGTTACTTGCCACCCTTCTGAAGAAAATGTTAAGTTCAAACTAAAGAAATGAAAACACAAACTCTCTTTATACTTTTTATAACTTTATTCTCTTTTGCTGATCAAAGAGGAAAGAAAGACAAAAAGCTGCTAAACCTTTGCAGGTATGTGGTGTTATTCTGATTATGTCATTGGCTAGTAATCCGGATCCCCAGGCTGCACTTATATATTAAAATGGCAGATAAAATTTGAATTTAATAAAATCTTTGAAGATAAAGTTAACCTCATGGCGACCACAAACCATTGTTGATTATCATTAGGGGAAACAATTTGGTTCACTAATGCCCTTTAGGAAGGAAACTCTGCCATCTTTACATGTCCCTCCAGATTTAAATACACTGCAGGCAGTTAGGGATGGGCAACAAATGCCAGCAGTGATGCTCATGTTCTATAGGAGAATTTATTTTAAATTAGGAAAGCGATACTTCAGTTTTAAAAGCTGTCAAATCCTAAGAACTACCTACGAATAACGCAATCTTTGGGGGACAAGAGGGTTAAAATAGCAGAATAAAACAAGAACTACAGATGTTAAGGATCTGAAACGAAAGGCAGACATTGCAGGACAAATTCTGCACAGATACTACCAGGTAAAAACAATGACTGCAGATGCTGGAAACCAGATTCTGGATCAGTGGTGCTAGAAGAGCAGAGCAATTCAGGCAGCATCCGAAAAGCTTCGAAATTGACGTTTTGGGAAGGGCTTTTGCCTGAAACGTCGATTTCGAAGCTTTTCGGATGCTGCCTGAATTGCTATGCTCTTCCAGCACCACTGATCCAGAAACAGATACTACCAGATCTGCTGAAAAAGCAGAATTCACGTTTCAAGCCCAGTGACCCTTCAGAGCAGATGCTGCCAGACCTGCTGAATTTCTGCACCATTTTATTTTTAAAATGTCAGATGCTTGCAAATATTGTTGAGTACAGCTGCAATTATACCTTGGAGCCAAGAATGACTTTCACTCCAGTGTTGTCCTATGGTGACTGAATAGCTAGATCGGCACCTCTTGCTGTTTGAGGTGGGTGGGATGCTGAGGTTTGGGCATGATCTTTCTGTTATATGTGCCTTACCTCCATCTGGGCCTGTTAGAGGCACTTAAAATGATTGGCATCTTTTGTGCACACTTCTTTTCCAATTTGGGTGGACTTAGTTGAGACTATTTTGATAAGGCAGAGAGGATTTTGCATTTTATTTTCACTAGGATTTGGAGGATATACTAAAAGCCATTCCTCTGCCCTCCTGGTAATTGTTTGCTGTGACAAAGCTATTGACAGTTTGTTTTTGAAGTCTTTGTCCATAGGCTATAGACATGTGACCTGCCCATTGCAACTGATTGAATGTAAATAGTGTCTTGAAACTGGCCTGAGAGGGGCTACTAATACTGGAATGCCTATTCTGCCAGTTATTTTGCAGAGGCATCACCAGGGCTTTTCTCAAGACATTGAGGTTTCTGTTGTTCGTGATCAAGATCTCCACTGCATCCTCAGTGCTGGTAGCACTACTGCCATGTAAACCATGACCCTTGTGTCTGGCTTGAGGTCTTTGGCATCTAACATTGTTCATCAAATAGTCAAGACTGCACTGGTAAACTGGAGGTGCTGTTGAATTTTAATATTCTTGAAACGAGATAATCTATTATAAAGTTTCTTTCTTTCCTGTTACCCGTTTTGTGAATGCTAATGTCTAGGTAAGTTGTTTTACTTCCCCTAGCTTTACATCAGATTAAATCAATACTAAGTACAAATTGCACTAGTGTTTTAGAATGCACCAAAAAAAAAGTATATGGTACTTTAATTGGCCAGTTTGTGGTAAAACAATTGGGAAGACATTGATGCCGAATTCTACTTTAATGAAAGCTAGTCGAAGATAATGGTGTTTGCTGGAGGTCTGAGATGGCTCCGCTGACCAAGTTATTTTACAATTATGTATTATTTGAGCAATTTGATTAGATGCCAAATGACAGAGCAAATGCAATGTTGATAGCACAGCATTTTTGCTGTCCCTGTGAGTAATCAATCTTGCCAGGCAAGGGATCTAGCTGTTGATATGTATGGCATGTGTAAGGAACATTTCAGTTTGGATGCCTAGAGGTATACTTTTATTTATGCCTTCCAATCAGTGTATTCTGTCTATGTCTTTAAAACGTATTGCAAGTAACCTAATATTTTCATGTGACAATCTGAGCAGTCTTTTCAATAAAGTTCGCTAGATTTACATGGTCCAATATAATGCTTATAAGAACTGATAATACTTCAAACCTTTCTGAGCAGAATGTTTAACCAAAGCCATCCATTGTTATTGTCTGGGTGGAAAGCACTTAGGCTGAGGATGGCCTTTAGCAAACTTGTTTTCCTGTTATGTAAAGTAACATCATACAGTAAAGTACATGCCACACAAGATCCTTGCAACAATCAGAAGACCTAATTCATAATATGTTTTCTGGAAGTGGAGAAGGAGCAAGCTCACTTGATATTGCTACTGAACCAAATAAATAATTAGATTAAGTTTTTTTACTAATTAGAGCAAGTGAAAAACTAAACATGCTTTTTCCTTTAACTGTATAAAAGGAGGAATTTAAAATATTTTTTTGGAAATGTCTGTTGTATAGAAAAACTAATAGATTTTTGTTCTAAGATGCAGAATTTCATTGTTAATTTACACTAATGCATTTCTAATGCTTAAAGGCAGGTACTCAATTGGACTCTATTCAATAAGTTTTACAGTTTATTTGCCAAGGGTTGACATAGCAAAATTGTGTTAGTTTCAGCATCTACAGTCCTCACTTTCTCCGAACATCCTTGTAAATCTTTTCTGAACCCTTTCAAGTTTCACAACATCTTTCCGATAGATGAAATATTCGAACAGTGGCCTAACCAATGTCCTGTACAGCCTCAGCATGACCTCCCACTCCTGTACTCAATATTCTGACCAATAAAGGAAAGCATACCAAAAGCCCTCCACTATCGTATCTATCTTTTGACTCTAGTTTCAAGGAGCTATGAACCTGCACTCCAAGGTCTCTTTGTTCAGCAACACTCCCTAGGACCTTACCATTAAGTGTATAAATCCTGCTAAGATTTGCTTTCCCAATGCACCTCGCATTTATCTGAATTAAACTCCATCTGCCACTTCTTAGCCCATTGTCCCATCTTGTCAAGATCCTGTTGTAATCTGAGGTACCCTTCTTTGCTGTTCACTACACTTCCAATTTAGGTGTCATCTGTAAACTTACTAACTTATACCTCTTTGCTCTCATCCAAATCATTTGTATAAATGATGCAAAGTAGAGGACTCAGTACCAATCCTTGTGGCACTTCACTGGTCACAGGCCTCCAGTCTGAAATACAACCCTCTACCACCACCCTCTATCTTCTACCTTTGAGCCAGTTCTGTATCCAAATGGCTAGTTCTCCCTGTATTCCGTGAGATCTAACCTTGCTAACCAATCTCCCATGGGGAACCTTGTTGAACGCCTTACTCAAGTCCGTATAGATCATAAATACCGCTCTGCCCTCATCAATCCTCTTTGTTACTTCAAGAAAACTCCACGGTCTACCTTGTCCATGCTGACCAAGTTTCCCAAAATAAACTAGTCCAACTTGCCTGCGTTTGGCCCATGTCCCTCAAAACCTTTCCTATTCCTGTACCTGTCCAAATGACTTTTTTAAAATGTTGTGACTGTACCTGTACCTGTACTTACAACTACCACTCCCCCTGGCAGTTTATTCCAGAAACAAACCACAATGTGGAAAACGTTGCCCCTCAGGACCCTTATAAATCTCTCTCCTTTTACCTTTAAAAATATGCCTCCCCATTTTTGATCTCTCCTACCTTAGGGAAAATATCTTTAACCTAGTTCACCCTGTCTATGCCCCTCATGATTTTATAAACTTCCATAAGGTTCCCCTTAACCTGCCACTGAAAAAAACACCCAGTCTCTCCTTAATTCAAATCCTCCCATTCTGGCAACATCCTGGTAAATCTTTTTTTAACCCTCTCCAATTTAATAATATCCTTTCTATAGCAGGGTGACCAGAACTGTACAGATGACATTGGTGAGACCACCTTTAGTGCACTGTAAAACCTCAACATGACGTCCCAACTCCTATACTCAATGGTCTGAGCAATGAAAACAAGCACACTAAATGACCTCTTAACCAACCTGTCTATCTGTGACGTAACATTTAAAGAACTACTTACTGAACCCGATGCAACACTATCCATGGCCCGACTATTAGCTGAATAAGTTGTGCCCTTGTTTGCTTTATCAAAATGTAATACCTTGCATTTATCCGAATTAAACTCCATCTGTCACTCCTCAGTCCATTTGCCCAATTGATCAAGATCTCTTTGTAATTTTAGATGACCACCTTCACTGTCAACTATACCACCAATTTTGGTGTCATTCACAAACCTACCAACCCATGCCTCCTATATTCTCATTCAAATCGTTTGTATAAATGATTAAAAAAACGGCAGATCTAATACTGATTCCTGTGGAACACCACTGGTCACAAGCCTCCAGTCTGAAAAAACAACTCTCCATCATCACCCTCTGACTCCTATCGTCAAGTATTTTTCTACCCAATTAACAAGCATATCCTGAATCCCATGTGATCTAACGTTTACTAATCAGTCTACCATGCAGAACCTTGCCAAAGGCTTTACTAAAGTCCATATTGATAATGTCTACCACTCTGCCCTCGTCAAACATTTTGGTTACGTCCTCCAAAACTCAATCCGGTTTGAGCATCATGATTTCCCACAGCCATGTTAACTATCCCTAATCAGTCCTTGCCTTTACAAATTCATATAAATTGCCTCTATCTACAGTAGGGATTTTCTGACAAGACGCAAAGGTTTTCTTTCTGTGGAATTAGAATTGTGGAAAATAAACTCGTGAGACTAACTGCAATGGGCAAGAAAAATGTTTATAAAAATGCATATGAGACAGGTACATAGAAGTATAAATTGGTGCACGTTGCCGATTGTACCTCAAACCCGTCCCGTGGAAGTGTATTCTGACTGCCTCTGGCAAATGGACTCCTTTCTTGTTGCTTTAACAGTACTGAAATGTAAGCATTCTGAACTATTAATAAGCTGTTTCTTATAAATCCTAACATGACTGACTTCTTGGTATTGCTGGGAATACTAGAAAAACAATTGAAGCTAATGAAATCCAGGTGGCTTTTTGAAAATGACGTCTGTTTAAACATTGTTGCACTAATGTGGAGTGACACTACAGCTGTGATCAGCATGCTTTTTTAAAATTGATCCCTATTCTTCCTGGTAAAGATGTAACAGGAAAATTAATTAAGAGAGGTGCAAAGCAGCAAAATAAATCTTCTCACTTTTGTGAATTAATCAGCTATAAGCAGAAACTGGAGTGCTTTGTGTGTAACAACAGCCGAAGGTCTCTGAACTAGGATCAGGAGCCTTGTTTGCTTTAACACATTTTGTGTATTGGAGGGCCCAAGGCCACATTCACCCAATAAATTGCTTTCAGTTTATACATTTTCTGCTAGTTATTCGTATCTTCCATTCTGTTAGTGCACTGATCCTTTCAAAAGCAATTTACATAGTAAATAGATTTGATTTACAGCTCCGTTCTGAAGATAGGCCCAAGAAACTAGATTAAAACAAAGAAAAGCACAGGACTTGATCAATTGTAACAAAAAAAAGAACGACAGATGCAAAATCAGAAATTGCTGGAAAAACTCTAGCAGCATCTGGGAAAGAGAAAGCAGAATTAATGTTTCGGGTTTGGTCACCCTTCAGGTGTCAATTTATATTTTTTAAGTTGATTTGGGCATCCACTGTGCATCAAACACTTGTATATCAAGTATATTATTGCCTGGGTCTTTGGATTGTTCTGGGGACCTGAGCTCAAATCCTGCCACAGCAGCTGGTGGAATTGGAATTTGAATTCAATAAAAATCTCGAATTAAGAGTCTAATGATAAGCATGGGACCATTGACAATTGTCAAAAAACCCATCTTGTTCACTAATGCCCTGTTAGGGAAGGAAACTGCTGCCCTTGCTTGGTCTGACCTGCATGTGACCCTAGAACCATAGCAATGTGTTTGACTCTCCACTGTTCTTTGGGCAACTAGGGAATGAACAATAAATGCTGGCCTAGCCAGCAATGTCCACATCCATAAAGTTAAAAATCACACAACACCAGGTTATAGTCCAACAGGTTTGTTTAGAAGTACTAGCTTTCGGAGCACTGCTCCTTCATCAGGCAGTTGTGGAGCAGAATTCAGCTCCACAGCTACCTGATGAAGAAGCAGTACTCCGAAAGCTAGTACTTCCAAACAAATGTTGGACTATAACCTGGTGTTGTATTATTTTTAACTTTTTGTCCACCTCAGTCCAACACAGGCACTTCAACATCATCACATCCATAAATGCAGAGTTTCTTCAGCAATTTCTGTTTTTATTTCAGATCTCCAGCATCTTTAAATCATTGCACATCTCTTCCAGACACGTTCTCCTTGAAGTTCTGCTCCTCTGTCCTCTCAATCTTTCTTCTTGTTAAACATCATTACTTTTGTTCTCACTTCCTGTGGTTGATCAGGTATTTGCCAAAACTCCTGCACAGCCACATCTCACTCATTAGTGACTGCCTCCAACTCTAACTCTTCCCAAATGGATTCCAACTGAATTTCATCCTTCATGTTTGAATCCACTCAGGATCACACCCGTGATGTACAACACTCGTTAGACGGTTGTTCTCTCCATATCCTGAAATCCACAATCAGTGCCATGCACCGTCATATGCGCACTCTGAATGGCTCTCTCTCCATTGGCATCATCTCATGCCATCTCAGAGCTGTCCTAACTCCCCCTCCCCAGTTCCACTTCATTCTTCAGCTTATTTGACGTTGTAGCAACAAACTTGTTTTTCTCCCTCTCGGGCAATAATGAATGCAAGCTGTAACAACTCAGATACCCACATCCCTCTGGAATCTTTTTTCCACCAAATCCCCAAACTGCATCTCGTCTCTTAACCCCATCTCTTGTTGGTGTTTACTATCCTTTCTGATCTTCCTTTCTCTGAACATTCTGTACTCAGAAAAAGATTACATTATACAGAAAAGTTGAATAAAGTCTCTGCTCTTGAGAGTGGAGGAATGATCTTTTTCTAAGATAGTAAGTGGAATACTAAGCATGCTTTGCTATGTGGGAATCTAGAACAGCGGCCATGGTTTCAGCATAAGGAGTCACCCACTTAAGAGAAATTCTTCCTCTTCAGTACTCTGAGGATGGTAATTATTTGGAACCTTTATCTTAGAGCCAAGGAGGCTGGCTTTGAATATATTCAGGTAATGAGATTTAGAACTGTTGGGAGTTGAGGGTTATTGGAGAAAAGTCCCTAATCTTATTAATATGACCCCCGTGATCTTATTAAATGGTGAAGCAGGCTCAGAAGGTTTATGGCTCCTCTTTGATTCTACTAATTATTATTCTAATATTCTACTATTATACAGAAGAACAAGTTTGTGCTGTGAACACTAGTTTCCTAGAAAATATTCTGCAAAGAACAATATGAAAATATGTTAGTGCTGTGTGATAAATCTCTTGAAGTTGTATAAGATTTGTTGCTTCCTCCTTATTCCTTCTCTTGCAATCTTGAGAGCACATTACATGTAAAAATGAATGCTAGCCAAACCTGGACTTGTAACATGAGAAAAAGGTGTAGTATACTTTATTTATGATTTTATAGTTTGTTATAAGCTTACAAATGTGTAAGTAAAAGAAAAATCGGGCAACGTGTTTTTTTAAGAAAACTTTAGAAATACAGTCCACTTTGCTGGGATCTAAATAGTTTGAGTTTAGCCATCTCAATAATTGATCGTGCTTTTGGTAAAAGTGGATAAGACATTTTTTGTGAACTAGCCTAATTCATTTTGTCAGCATGATATACTGTTACTATTTAGTCACAAATGTAGAAAGGGAATTATGCCCTTATTGGAGTGACACATCAGTATTTCTCCCAGTCTCATTGCCTCGTCGCATAAAACAGAAGTTTTCATAATGAATCCTTTAGGTTCACTGAAATAAAGATTCATTTCAGATGTTGACAATACATTTGACACTTGGACCAGGATCTCTATTATTACATAATGTCTTTTCTTGTCTTAATATACCTGTACTATGACTAGCTTTTTTCCCCATACACCTTAATCAGCCTGCTCTGAATTCTTTCCTGACTGTAACATGCACTTAGAGCAATTGCTATGGTTCCAATACTTCTGTTTTTAGTTTCTCGAGTTAGGTTGCTATATTTCCACAGCCCTTAGGTATAATAGCTAACTCTATATTCTTTGTGAATAGCCAGTTAGTGTCTTTTATTTGAAACTTGACTGTGCCATTATCCAAGTAGGAAAGATGGCCAGAAACCATTCTCTGCTCATTTACCCATTTTGATGATTTCAGCATCTCCAGTCATACTTGAGTTGTAACACTGAATAATGCCAAATGGAATATTTGAATTGGAGTCTTAGCTGTTTTGGTAGTGGATGTCCATGATCTATTTTGTTGTCAGGTTTGTGAAAGAAAAGAGTTGATCATCAGTAGTCACCTTTTCATTTTATACCTGATGAAAATGCTTCAAGGAAAATCTTTGATTTCTTTGTTACCAAAAGAAGCACGACTTTTGTTTTGAAGAACCTTTGGATGTTTTTTAATACAAGTTATAGATGCTATATATTGTAGATTATAGATATTGTAACTTGCTTTTTGACTGAGTTTACTAAGTAAAAGCCATAGTATTTCATCAATAAACTTCATTATTGTGATAAATGATTTCTAGTCAAAATTTGGTCTCCCTACAATTTTTGGTAGGTTATTCTAACAGCAAAATCAAAGCATTATAAATGTTCCTTTTTTCCAGTTGATGTTTTTACAATTTACTCCAAGCTGGGGCCCATTGTGGGTATGTCTTTAAAACTTAATGTTCAGTTCAGTTGCTGAATCTTGTTTCAAACCTAGTCAGTGCAAATATCTTTTGAGTTGCAATTAACAAGTTGAGATTTTTGGAAGTATACGGTATACAAAATAAGCTTTTCTTCTCTCTAATGTTTGGATGAAGTAAGTGCACAGTCTTCATGGGAAGGATGTAAATACAGAGGGCAAGAATCTCTTAATGTGGTGGTAGGTGCAAGGCTGTTTTAAGTTTTCAAACAAAATGTAATGAGGCAAGGCAATTGAGGCATTTACAATTGAACCCTTTAAAATTTAATGTATCAGAACAACCGACTTCAAGTTTATAGTAGTAGACAATGGGAGCCTACAAGAGGACAGTCTTTAAAAGGTGACGAGAATAAAATTTTAAGCAGCAGTAGGAGTAGAGGCAGGCAGACTGGTAATGTTGCAGCCATGTGTGGTTTTTGGCTGAACGATTTGAGTTTTGTATAACCTGACTTCAGACTAAACTATTGACAGGGCAGGTGATTGGAAGCAGGAACAAAGGAGTGGAATTAATGTTGGAAGCCAAAATCCATCCTTCCTGTGTTTAAACTTGAGGAATTTTCACTCATTCATGACTTGCCATCCAGTGTCTTCTACCAGGAAATACAGGTATGTAAAAATTGTGAAGGAGAGTGGCTATGGCTTTGAATTTCCATCATTCTTTTCTAAGTCTCTGCCATACCCAACTGAGATTTATGATATTTTTTTTTTCATTTGCCTCTGCTTGCTTGAAAACTATAGGGGTGAGACTGTTCCTGCATTTAGAACTTCTTATTTTAATAGACTTTCACAAGTAATCTGAACAGTGACACCACAATTTCTCAAAGTACAAATTAAGACATGAACTCAGATTGTTTGCTTATAATATTTTGAAGTGTCAGAATTGATGTATATATGCTTGACTAAGGCAACAGCTATTTAATATGACCTTTTTTTATGTAGCTACTTGGCAAACAAGTGTGTACCAGAAACAGTGCCTTAAATAGATGCAGTTTAGTGCCTGTAGATGTAATAAAAAGATTAAGCATGACAGAATTTGAATAAGTTTGAGTACTCATGAGTAAATGTCTAGGGTTTTTATATCATGATATTTCTGATTTATATAATATTTGCTTCCTGTACCTGCACCCACCCATCTCTTATAATTTATACAGGAAACCTGAATGTTAATCATTTTTCTTGGCTCAACTCTTAATTCAATTCTTGAGTATTTTCACAATGTTGTACTGTTGCCAAGCTTCTGGATTAATTATCAATACCAATAGTGTTTTATTTGCAGCATTTAATTTTAAAAGTCCAATTCAATGCAGTGCTTTACAATCAGTTAATATTGAAAATATATTTCCACTTGATCTTGATTTCAAGAGTCCCTCAAACTAATGATATCACCTAAGCTAAAAAATAACACTAATTTCTTTCAATCTAACCTCTTCAATTCTTCTTGCCTAACTTTTAAAATTATAACTATTTATGTAACTGCAGCTCCCAAGATTACCCCCAGTTTTCTGTCCCTTGTAGTCAGTTTTTGATTATGAATTTTGAATAACTCAATATTCTGCTTTAGCAAGCTATATTTGCATTAGCAATTATCCTCTGTTTTTCTCCCCTCAAATGTGGATTTTACTGACTGGAACATCTTCTGACTGGGTGAAAGAAATCAATTGTGTGATATGGGATATGTTGCAAAACTTTTATGTCAGAAGTAGATGACATTTGAAAATGGCAACACCACTTCTAGCATTTCATTTTTAAACTGGGCATGTAAGTTGACCCCTTTTTTTGGAGAGATCTTTCAAGGTTTAAAAGCCTGACTTGTATGTTGCTATGTAAAGAAAGTTGGGTATACTCAGTGCCCTCCTGACTGATGTAATTGAGACTACTATTAGACATCCTTCGCTGTGTAATTGGATGCCAAGGGTAAGTTTGAGCTCAAAAGCAGATGCATTTTGCATGCATGTAGCCTCTTATTTACTTGGTTTTTCAATGTTTCCAACCAATGTTAGAAAAGGAAATAGTTTTTTTTTCCAATGTGTGCTTGGCATTAATCTACATATTATTTTGAATAACATTAAGCTATGATTAGCTTAGCTAATTGGAAATGCTTGTCTTCAGTAATAGGTTTGTGACATATGCATTCATCACAAAGATATAGTTTAAGTTAATCACTTGTCAATAGACAAAAGTTATGCTGGTGCCTCATGACACCAATGCAAAATACTCTAAGTGAATTCAGAACCAAATATCCATTTGTCCAGCTTGTAGAAACTACACAACATGCCTGCTTGCTTTAATTTTCATTTGCTTAAATCGTGCTTTATCTTCTTTACAACTAGGATCTGGACAATTCCATAGTCATTATGGCATAGAAAGCGGTCATTTAGTGGTTCAGTTTTTGTCCCAGCACTCCCTTCAGTTCCACATTCCCCTATCCAACACCATAGCTTTGCACATTTATTTCCTTTAAATGACGATCCAATTTCTTTCATCACCAATAGTCTCCATTTCTACTCCTTTTTTGTAGGCAGTGTCCCAGGCCCTACCATTCACTTATAGTATATATCTTATTAAAAAAAAAATTCTCCCTCACATCCATCCTGCATGTCTTGCCAAAAAATTAGTCCTGTCCTTGTATTGTCAACTAAGAGAACCAGGTAATCCTTTTTACATATTAATGAACCAAAACCTACAACCCATTATAAAAGATGAAAGACTGCAGCAATCTAGGTTTGTTCAAATCTTTTGTGATCTTTTGCTATAAACTCTGTCTTATGATCCTGCTCCACAGCTACCTGATGAAGGAGCAGCACTTTGAAAGCTAATACTTCTAAATAAACCGACTGCTGTTGTGTGCTTTTTAACTTTGTTCACCTAAAACTGTCATTGCACCTGTATTTGATCACCCTTCAACTTCCTAAGGAGATCAAATCTAGTTTTTCTAACGTGTAGCTAAATCAAGGCTACATTTGATCATGTGGCATCAAAGAACCCTAGAAAAACTGGAGTCAATCGGAGACTGGGGAAAACTCTCCAGTGATTAGAGTCATACCAAGCACAGAGGAAGATTGTGCTTGTTGGAGGTCAGTTATCTTGACTTCCAGAACATCTATCTTTGAGAATTCTTTAAGGAGTATTTTTGGCCTGACCATCTTCAGGTGCATAAGGTCAAAAGTGGGGGTGTTTGCTATTGATTCGAGAATATTCACCATTCGCAGCTCTTCAGATACTGAAGCTGTCAATATCTAGCAAGATCTCCTTAATTAGGAGGAAAAATTAAATGCTTTAGAGGACATAAAGGTGCATAACTCCCCAGGGCCTGATAAGATATACCCAGACTGCTATGGGAGGCAAGGGAGGAAATTGCTGTGGTCCTGGTGAATATATTTAATACATCACTGGCCACAGGAGAAGTGCTAGATGCCTGGAGGATAGCTAATGTGGGTCCTTTGCTCAATACCAGGTAACTGCTGGGTAAAGATTCTGAGGGACAGGATTAATCAATACTTAGAAAGGCAAGGATAGTCAGCATGAATTTGTAAGAGGGAGATTTTGTCTAACTATTTAATTGAATTGAATATTTTGAAAAAGGTGGCTAAACATATTGAGCGTAGTGGAGTAGTTTTTTACATGTACTTCAGTAAGGCCTTTGATAAGGTTCCACATGGAAGGCTGGAGCTAAAAGTAAGAGCTCACTGGATCAAAGGCAACTTGGCAAACTGAATTGAAAATGGGCTTGG
Organism: Chiloscyllium plagiosum; assembly: GCF_037043375.1. Lineage (NCBI taxonomy): Eukaryota > Metazoa > Chordata > Chondrichthyes > Orectolobiformes > Hemiscylliidae > Chiloscyllium > Chiloscyllium plagiosum. The sequence goes on from NW_028270142.1 coordinate 13,177,952, forward strand.
AAATAGGTTGAGACCACAGGGCTGAGTTTTAAGGTGAAGGGTAAGTGGTTTGTAGGAAACCTGAGAATTTCTTTCTCTGAGTGTAGTAAAAATATGAAACATTCTCTGAGAGGGTACTGTCTCAACATTTGAGAAGCGTCTGGATTTAAAATTCCATGCATAGGAGACAATGGGCCAAGTGCAGGTAAATGAGATTAGTATAGTTTAGTGTTTGTTGGTTAGCATAGACTAAAGGGCCTCTTTCTATACTGCATATATCTTTGACTTGGACAATATCCAGCTTTAGACTGATAAGCACCAAGTAACATTCATGCAAGGAATGACCGTCTCCAACAAAGAATCTAACCATCAGTCTTTGACACTCAATGGCATTACTATCACTGAATCTCCCACAGTCAACATCCTGAGAGTTGTTATTGTCCAGAAACTCCACTGGACTGACCAAAAAAACCACTGGCTACAAGAGCAGCTCAGGGATTAGCAGTCTTGCAGTAGGTAACTCTTTACCTGACTCCCCACAGCCTGTCCACCAGTCTACAAGGCACAAGTCAGGAGTGTGAGGGAATACTCTCCACTTGACTGGATGAGTGCAGCTCATAAAACACTCTAAGATTGACTCCAAGAGTGTGCTTGATTAGCACCATTTCACAAACACCCATTCCTTCGGCCACCAATGGTAAGTATCTGCACCAAAAGAATTAAAAGCTGCATTGCAGAAATTTACCAAAACTCCTTAGACAGCATCTTCCAAACCCAAATCCACTACCATTTAGAAGGGCAAGGAATGGAAAATGCATTGGAACAACACCTGCAAGTTCCTCTCTAAGGCATGCACCATCCTGCCTTGGAAAAATATTGCCATTCCTTCAGTGTTGCTATCAAAATCCTAAATGCATTGAGTCCACTTGCAACAGTTTAACAGGGCAACTAGGTACAGGCAATAATTGTGAGCCCAGCCAGCGGTGCTAGGACAACATACTCCCTCACCCCTAGAACCATTGAGGTAAATCTCCAAGTCCCCAAGAACCCTTCTGTGGTTACCATAAACACACCATTCTAGTGACTTGCCCAAAGCTTTTATAAAAGTTCAACATTAGCTTCCCTACTTTACTTTATGAATTTCAAGGTCCCTTAAGCTTTGCTAATTACTTTCAATACTTCTATCTTCAAAGACCCATGACTGAGAACCCCCAGTTTCGTTTTGTCCTTGTGCACTCTTTAGAACAGCCATTATGTATCATTCCTGATGAAGAGCTTATGCCTGAAACACGATTCTCCTGCTCCTTGGATGCTGCCTGACTGGCTGTGCTTTTCCAGTGCCACACTCTTGACTCTGATCTCCAGCATTTGCAGTCCTCACTTTCCCCCATTATGTATATATTGCCTCTCCTTTTTTCCATTCTGCTAAAATGCATTTCTGTATTAGTTTTTTTCGCCCATTTTCTCCTATTGCAGTCAGCTGGTGATATCATCACTGTTTGCCATCACATACTATTAGAATTGGAATTGAACTTTGAAATGTTGTCCTGTATTTCAATATCCAAGTAATTTATGATAGAGCATTTAGAACATCAGCATCTACCATTCTCCAGTTATCTACAAAATGGCCATTTAAAGAGTTGATTTTTGTCTTTAAGACAATTTTTATCCACGTTGACCCTGTTTTATTCCATGAACCTCAATTCTGTCTAATATTTTCTTCTGTTTTACATGACTAACCTTCTAAATGATACTGCATCATTTTCTTAAAATCTAAATACAAGACATTTCCTTAAATATTCTCTGATACTTCAAAAAATTCAGTTAGATTATTCCAACATGATCGGCTCTTTTATTATGGTTCAGCATTTTATACTAGTCTCAGGCAACTGAGTGCTTTGCTCTGTTCTGAATGTATATAATGCCCAAACTTTAATTTTAAGCCACATCTCTATGATTGCCTTTGCATCATATTCCAAATAATTATTTGTGCTTGTAATTTACTAATCATATTTACTTGCGTATTGAAATACTCTTTGTATTCCTTGTAACCTTTAGTCTGCACTTTTTCTAGTATTATTCGATAGTAGCTCCTTCTATGCACCATATACCTCTTTATTTTTTTTACTTCTGTATTTCGATGCATATCCCCTCCCAATTTAGTTTAAACTCTCCCCAACCACTTAAGAGGACCTACATGCGAGACCTGGTTGATGTGCAACCCATCCCTGTTGAACAGAAGTGTCCCAGAACAGTATGAATGTCCCAAAAATTTGATGCCCTTTCTCCTTCAGCATGCATTAACCACATACTGATCGTCCCCATCTCCCATCAATTATGACTTTTTGGAGGGACATGGGCCGGGTGCTGGCAGGTGGGACTAGATTGGGTTGGGATATCTAGTCGGTATGGATGGATTGGACCAAAGGGTTTGTTTCCATGCTGTACATCTCTGTGACTCAATCCAATTCCAGAAATGTTGCTGTGTAGTTTTAGTTTATTTCTAGCAACAATATGAATTAAGTGAAATAGTCAGGCTCAATCTGGGGTGCACCTTTAACTAATAGTTCCTCTCCCTCTTACAGGAAGGGGAAGCCTCCTCCTTTCCCCTAATAAAGGTTTTTTTAGTTTTCTCCTTCTGAATGAAGATAGTATTGAAAATAAAATCTCACTTGGAAATGTTGAAAGGCAATGGAGTGCAGCAAACAACAGCTGAATCATTTTGTTTAATAGCAGTCTGTTTAATATGAACTCCCTTTAACTGGGCTCGGTAACTCCCCTTAACAACAACCACTGTTTTCCTTAATGAACTACATCAATTGCAATAAATGATTTATTCATTTATGTAGTGAATTGTTTGGAACTGTCTCACTTTTCTGATAGGCGCCGCTTTGCATCAGAAGGATCACGACAGCACCCAAGAGTCTATGTTATAAAATAGATGTTTTTCCTTAATGCAGCTTTCATTTACATAATTAATATGACCTTAGAACCTGGCTTTGGTGGGGGGGAGGGGGGAGAGAAATACTGTATTATTTGACATTCAGTTTCCTGTGGTTGGTATTTCAGTGATTCTGTATTTTTTAGGTGAAATGAATACTCAGTAAAATTCGATTAGTATGAACAGAGGGAGTTATTGCTCGATTTTTGTTCACTAAAAGTTTTTTTTAAAATCTGTAATTCAGAGCAACAGAATCAATATTGTACACGTTTTCCAGCTGGTAACTTTTCATTGTTTAAGTGCAGAACTATTTACTACATGTTGGACATCCAATTCTAGGAATGTTTAAACATGTTTTGAATAGTTCTACAAAATTGTAGCAATTATTTTTGTTTATTGTCAAATAATAATTGTTATTTAAATTGCTGTTAGAGTCATAGAGATGTACAGCACGGAAACAAGCCTTTCGATCTAACTTGTCCAAGCTGAGCAGATATCCCAACACAACCTAGTCCCATCTGCAAGCATCCAGCCCATATGCCTCCAAACCCTTCCTACTCATATACCCATCCAGATGCCTTTTAAATATTGCAATTGTACTAGCCTCCACCACTTCCTCTGGCAGCCCATTTCACACATGCACCACCCTCTGCATGAAAAAGTTGCCCCTTAAGTCTCTTTTATAGCTTTCCCCTCTCGCTCTAAACCTATACCCTCTAGTTCTGGGCTCCCCCACCCCAGGGGAAAAAAACCTTGTCTATTTACTCTATCCATATCCCTTATGATATTATAAACCTCTATAAGGTCACCCCTCAACCTCCAACATTCCAGGGAAACAGCCCTAGCCTATTTAGCCTCTCCCTATAGCTCAAATCCTCCAACCCTGGCAACACCTTAGGATTCTATAATTTTATGAAAACTATAGTGCAGATATGGGCCGAAAGGCCTCTTCAGCCTGCACCAACCATCCAAGAGGCATCCACCACCATCCCTGCAATTTCTTATTTACCATGGCTAACCCACCTAGCCTACACGTGCCTGGACACTATGGCGAAACTTAGCATGGCAAATCCACCTAACCTGCACATCTTTGAACTGTGGGAGGGAATGGGAGCACCTGGTGGAAACCCAAGGAGAACGTGCAAACTCCAAACAGTCACCCAAGATTAGAATCGAACTTGGGTCCCTGGCACTGAGGCAGCAGCACCAACCACTCTGCTGCCTGTCTTCACTGCCACATGTTCCAAGTTTTAAAAGGACTGTCTAATTTTGAATTTTTTTTTGTTTGGGTATACTGTCTGAATTACAAATTTGTTTGTGGTGTAGATCTTAAAAGAAAACTTTTGACTTTTCCTTTTTATTAGACTGCCAAGGCATTTCTTCCCAAGATGCTGGAAATGAACCATGGGCATATCGTGACTGTGGCAAGTTCCCTAGGGTTGTTCAGCACCGCTGGTGTAGAGGTTAGTAGTTTAAATTATCACCTTGGAGGAATATTTATTTTTCTCCATTTAAGAAACATGTAATGCATTGAATGCGTTATGTCTTGGTGTCTTTTCAAACATGTAAATTTTCAAGTTAAAGTATATTGTACGTATAAATTGCCCTAACTGTGAACAGCTGGTCTTAAATTGCTCTACATAACTAACAGAAACTATAGTATACACACTTCAGCTTCTGAATTGGTTGAGGGGGCCATATGAAGGGATGATGGCAGCAGTGAAGAGGAAAAAGATGGAAGAATTTCATATGAGCTCATCCTTTTTTTTTCAATATGCTTTCCTTATGCATTTGAATGCTTTGTGTAATCATACGCTTTTCAGTTATTGATTTTGAAACTTGTATTATCCACCCTTAAAGGTTTGAATATTCCTTGGCTACGTAGTGTTCAAGCATAAACTGTACGCCCCAACTCCTGTCTGTTTCTTTCCTTCTCCATCCTGTGTTACCTACTGAATTTCTGAAACTAGTATGGCAAGCAATATTTGCTTAATTTAAAAATTAAAAACTAATCATACTTAATGGTCCACCCATCTCCTGTAATGAGTTTACTTTTGATTCCCCCTTCTTTGCATTGGGCCCCTTTTTACAACTGGTCAGCTGTTCTCTTGTTTATATGTACACTGCTGTAAGCCCATTTACAAAGTTGGTGCCATCATGCTCCAATTAAAACAAATTTGCTCAGCCAAGCAGAAGAAACATTGACAGTGTCTTAGAATCTGTGGACGGCAAGCTCTTTGACATATGCTCTGTCTTCATATTCTCTCTTTCTTTCCCTTTTTTCGTCCTTTCGCCCTGTTTTTCTCGCCTACGCACTCTCTCTCGCTCTCTCTTTCTCTCGCATGCTCTCTCTCTCTCACTCCCTCATTTGGGATAAACAACTGCAGCTTACATTCCAAACTCTGAGCATCAACCTTGTTTAAACACAGCAAATGGAGTAAAATGGTTATTATCAGACATGCTTTAACTTGATAATTGCTACATCCAATCTTTTAACTCTAAATGTAACCACCACACATTGACATATAGGATACATCAGAGAGGCTGTGAAGATATACCAAGACCATACAAATCCCCCAAGACAGCAATAATGTCTGGCTACACTTTCTCTAAGAAGCACCTGCTGTTTATTATGCACAAGCAACCAAATAGAATATTAACATGAACCGATGTATTACAAACACATCAATCTGACCTATCAGCTAATATAACACCCATGTTCCCATAATTCATATGTAATTACTTCTTCCATCTATTCTAGCCATTCTTCCAGATGATGGGCAGAATCTATCATCTAGAGTATCCAATTAAATTTTACTGAACCTTTAAATAGATTTTGTAAAATTGCATTCACTACTGCTGAATGTAAAGAAAAACACTTGAGTACAAAATACTACCAGCATGAAATTGACTTTCTCCAACATTTCCAAATGTGTTGAGTTCAAACTCTCTTAATAGACCTTGCAACTGCTTCTCTACTAATGTATTTCTCCTTGGTTTTTCTCCCATTGCTTCCACCACCTCCCTCAAGTGCCTATTCAGATAGGTGGCAGATCATCACTAAAATTAAAAATATAAGACTAAGGATCTTTGCCACTCCTTTTCCCAAAGAAGCACAACTGTCTTGGGTATAAGACCATGACTGTTCACTTATGTTGCTGGTAAATCTGTCTATGAATCAAACTGGCATCGTTTTTTTTTAAGTATGCTATTTTATCAATTATGCCATTTAGGATTACTGTGCAAGCAAATTTGGAGCAATAGGATTTCATGAATCCTTGAGCCATGAACTGAAGGCATCTGATAAAGATGGAATCAAGATGACACTTGTGTGCCCATACTTAGTGGATACAGGCATGTTTCGTGGCTGCAGAATAAGGTGAGATGAATAATTAGTTGTTTAATACATAAAGTTTTAAATTGTATATTTAATTCAGTTATAAATATTTTTTCTCATAAAAATTTTGACATTCAAGAAGAATGATTTGATGCTAACTTTAATGGAGGTTTGACCTGCACTTTCCCTATCACTTTGTAAAATAGCTCAATATGTCCCCACCTTCAATAGATGCGTTAAAACATGGTGCAGAGAACATTCCTTTTGTCCCCATCTGAAATTCTTTGTTAATCTATTTGCCGAACAATAAAGATAATTTGTAAAAACAAATTGACTTAAGTTTATAGAGTTTTAAAGTACATAGCAATTATTCTTTTATAGTGATATGTTTTCAGTCACTTAAACTGTTTTTTAAAAAAATTGTGTTTTCAGTTCTTAAGATTTCAGCATTGCATTCTTGTTTTTAGATTTTCATGGCTACTTTCTGCAAGGAGATTTGACCACTTCTCAATTATACGTCAGATTATGCATTTTTGTGAATGGCTAACTTAACATGTTCTGTTATAAATGATCATCTGTGGGAAGGCTTTCCACAGTATATTGGGGGTTGTGACCCGAAACCTTGGGTCATGGGTGCTGGAGATTTCAGAATGAGTGCTGACAGCTGCAATGTCTCTCCAAATTCCTATGTTTTTCAGTAGTGAGTATGACCTAACAGTTCTAAAAAAGTAGGTGTTTATTACTTAAAAATCTGGTTGACTAAATAATTCCAACTATCCCTGGTTTCATTGCTTTTGTTTACCATCGCCACCCACTCCTCCCCCAGCACACTCTTAGCTGTGGGGTCATAGCAATTTTGAAGCAAAATAGTGCCAAATGAGAAAAAGTTTGGGAAACATTGCATGGACTGGGATGCACAATTAACTCAATAATATATTATTGATATTGTAAAGATAATTATTGTCACTGAATCTGCAAAGTTGCACTGGATTATGAAGATGAGGAGTAAGAAATTAACATGCACAGGCTTTGCTTTATGAGGCTTGGTAACCATCAGCGGGGAGGCGATGGCTTAGTGGTATTATCACAAGACTTATTAATCCAGCGTCCCAGATAGTGTTCTGGACATCGGGTTAGAATTCTGCCATTGGATATAGTCGAATTTAAATTCAACAGAAATCTGGAATTAGGAGGCTAATGATATTAACTGTTGCTAATTGTCACAAAAAACTCATCTGGTTCACTATCTGTAGCAATGTGGTTGACTCTAAACTTCCCTCTGGGCAATAATTGCTGGCCTATCCAGTGACGCCCACATTCTGTGAATGAATTGGAAAGTAAAAGTCTTTGGGTTTGACCCATTTCATGGAGTTCTTGAGATTTTGAAGCATTTAACATAGAACAGATACTTGAAATGTTGTCATTATTACATAGTGGAAAAATAATTGCTTTTGTACAATGAGCTCCCAGCATTATGGCGAATGAGCCAGTGAAACTATTAAATGATAGTTGAGGGAGGAATATTGCCCTAGAATTTGGAACAATTTCTTGATTTTTCTTTGGTGACTAAGCATCTTAAAATAAGCAAGTAGGGCCTTGTTCAATGCTTCATTTGAAACAAGATTCAGCTCAGCAGTCCCTCCCATCTTACCGTCCCACTCAACAAAATATATCTTGTAGCACCCTTCTCATATGTTTGGATCACAGAGTAGGTGCAGAACTCTCAAACTTGTAATTTGGAGGTGAGTGTGCTCCAGCCACGTTGAACACTGAAATTTAATGAATCTAACCCTCCAGCATTCAAGAATAAAGTAGTAGCTGAAAACTATTCAATTTTCCATGATGTATATTTTGGTAATTATGTGCTTTTATTACAGCTGTAGGGCATTTGTGTTGTTGTATTTTTAAAACCAGGTTTGCTGCACCTACAGCATTTCAGGATGTGAAATAATTTATTTGTTACTTAACCACAAAGAAAACCACTTTTTTCAAATGAAATTTGCATGAGCTTCAGACGGTGCTTAATGACTTAACGACAAATCACAGGAATAAATAAACTTATCAGCAATTATTAAAGCTGATAGTGCTAGTAGCTATACATTTATAAACTTAAATGCATTTGTGGCGCAACCTGAGCATTGATGTGGTATTATTAAAAATGTAATAACTATATAATGCTGTACTGGAATTTTGGAAACATTTTTGTCTAATTTACAAGTTATGGTTCATTTTTCTAACAGAACCTTTAAAATGAATTGGACCAATTTCACTTTAAACAAAACTAGATCGTTTGTCTGATTTTTTTTTTCTCTTGTATTTGCTTTAAATAATCAAGTTCACATTACTGAGGGTTTTTCTTTGTGTTTTGCCTTTTGCTTTCACAAGCTTTCAAATACCTGACTTATCCATTGTCCACTCATTTTAAATTGGAGAAAGTTGTACTAATTTAACTATCCACAGTTCTCACCATGACAGGAAGAAAGTGATGTAGGGAGAGGACCATTCAAAGTATTCTTTAGTACAAAGGAAAAATCCTTCTTCCAAACTTGGCTGTATTTTGATTTTTGTAAATTAAGAAACAACTTTTGGTACTGCTGTTTTTTTTTAGATTATATTAGATTAGATTACATTACAGTGTGGAAACAGGCCCTTCGGCCCAACAAGTCCACACCGACCCGCTGAAGGGCAACCCACCCATACCCCTACATTTCACCCATTACCTAACACTACGGGCAATTTAGCATGGCCAATTCACCTGACCTGCACATCTTTGGATTGTGGGAGGAAACCGGAGCACCCGGAGGAAACCCACGCAGACACGGGGAGAACATGCAAACTCCACACAGTCAGTCACCTGAGGTGGGAATTGAACCCAGGTCTCAGGTGCTGTGAGGCAGCAGTGCTAACCACTGTGCCACCATGCCGCCCACTATCCACTGACATCCACTGACATCCTTTTCCCTACAGACAAACCTTTAATTGTTGCTTTGAATGTAAATTCACTTTTAATCTCCCAGGCTGATTTGTATAATTCACTCTACTTTTTAATCACAGTTTGAATTATTTGAGACACAGCCAATTGTTTGTTTTTCACTTTTGCAGCTAGATGTCTGATTCAGATTACACTGAGCAGTTGACATTGTTCAAGCAAAACTCCTGAAATTACAATGTTATTGTAGACTAATTGCTAAATTAGTTCATTTTTAGTGGTATGGTAGAAAACTAACTGATGACAGTTTTTTTTTTTTTAAATCTTTTCCATTGAGAGTGTTCCTTTTAAACTTCTAAATTGTAACCTAAACTCCAAATTCAACCTTTGTCCCATATTCCTTAGATAATCTCAATGGCTAATAAATAAATCTATTCCTGACACAAAACTAATTGACAAATGATGATAGATTATTGTTTCAACCTTTCCCATTCTTCATAGAAATTATTCCTGATTTCACTCCAAATAGGGTTTGGCTGATTTTACATTCCTGATGAAGGGCTTTTGTCTGAAACGTCGATTCTTCTGCTTCTCGGATGCTGTCTAACCTGCTGTGCTTTTCCAGCACCACACTCTCGATTCTGATCTCCAGCATCTTCAGACCTCACTTTCTCCCTGTAATTTTACATATGTCAGTCCTAGATTCCTCAACTACTAGTTTTCTGTATCCTCATTCTTCTCTTGTTAAACCTTGATCTTCGATCAAATCACTCTCTGCAGTCACTGGAATTTAGAAACTTGTGTAACCTCTTGTTTAACCTTGGAATCCATGTACTTTCCCAGTTAACCTGTATTGCACTCCCTCCAAGTCCAGTATACTTCCTCAGGTATAGTGCCAAGTATGGCTTAACATATTTGGTGTCATCTAACAAGGGGTTTGTATTGCTGAAGCATGAATTTGACTTCTCCTTCTGTTTCTATCTAGGTATAAAGATACCATTCCAATAGCCTCTGTGATTATTTTCTGTCCCTATGGGTGAGATGGCTGACCAGGAGCAGGGCAAGGTGGCTCTTGATTGGGGCAGATGTATTATGGGGGGGGGAGGGGAGAAAGAGTGGCCAGTGGTGTTGATGGTGGAATGTTGATGGTTTTAGACTTTGGGATAGGAGTATGAGGGATCTGTGACAGGACAGGTGGCAATTGATGGAGATGGGCATGAGTGTGATGGGGAATGACAGATTATGCATTAGCAGGATGAGTGGTGAAGGGAGAGGAGCACAAGAGAGTGATGGATGAAGTGGGGTGGGGGCTTGATTGCTGGGCAGGATGGCTTGTAAAAAATGTTTCTGAATCATTTTTGTTTTCATTTTCCACCCTTATTGGAGCTCTTCCGTATATATCACATTTTGCTGATTTCTGAAATTTTTTTTAATGTAGTCCTGAATGTGTATTTTCTTTTCTCGTTTCTATAGCTCTTCCCTCTTGCTAGTTTTGTACTACATTCATTTTTGAATGCCTCCTCCTGGTTTAGATTTTCCCAGTTTACTGTGGCTAGATTGTCTCCTCCTATTGAATGTAGAGCTTTAGCTGTTTGTTTCTTCTTTCCAAACTGCATTGAACTCATTTTTGGTGCAGTGTTCATTGCTAAGTTGATATTGGATTGACTATCTATAAACAAAACTGCTAAGGTACCATGACAGGATAAGACCCAAGGTTACTGAGAAAAGCAAATAGAAATTATGTCAGCGCTGTCTATAGTTTTCCAATTTATCTTGGATTTAAGAGTGATACCAGCAGTTTGGAGAATTGTGAATGTTACACCCTGTTCAAAAAAGGTTGGAAACGTAAGTCAGGCAATATCCCGGCAATAGTACTGAAGACTTGTCCTCCAGAACGTGCCACTCCCCTCGCAAAGCTGTTCCATTACAGTTACAACACTGGCATAACTTGACAATGTGAAGCATTGCCCAGGTATGTCCTGTACACACAAAGCAGGACAAACCTAACCCAACCAATTACTTTCTGGATCAATGGCGCTGGAAGAGCACAGCAGTTCAGGCAGCATCCGAGGAACTTCAGCAAAATCGCTGCCTGAACTGCTGTGCTCTTCCAGCACCATTGATCCAGAATCTGGTTTCCAGCATCTGCAGTCATTGTTTTTACCCAGCCAATTACTTCTCCATCAGTCTACTCTCAACCATCAGTAAAGCGATGGAAGTCCATTAACAGTGATATCAAGCAGCATCTGCTCAGCAATAACCTGCTCCATGTTGTCCAGTTTGGTTTCCAGAGGAGAGTGCGAGTGCGAGTGACAGCCCTTTACATCAGGGCTGCATTCACAGAGTTAGAGTTGTACAGCATGGAAACAGACCTTTCAATCCAACTCATCCACACCGACCAGATACGAAATTTATCTAGTCCCATTTACCAGCATTAGGCTCAAATCCCACTAATCCTCCTATTCATGTATCCATCTAGATACATTTTAAATGTCATATTGTACCAACCTCCACCACTTCCTTCGGCAGCTCGTTCCATTTCACGCACCGCCTGCTGTGTGGAAATGTTGCCCCTTGGATCCCTTCTAAATCTTTCCCCATTCACCTTAAACCTGTGTCCTTTAGTTTTGGCCACCCTACCCTGGAAAGAAGACCTTATCTATTCACACTAATCATGCTCCTTGCAATTTTTATAAACCTCTGTAAGGTTACCCTTTAGTCTTTGATCCTTCATGAAAAATAGCCCCAGTCTATTCAGCCTCTCCCTATAGCTCACACCTTCAAAACCTGACAACATCCTTGTAAATCTTTTCTGAACCATTTCAAGGTTAACAACATCTTCCCTACAGCAGGGAGACCAGAATTAAACACCGTATTCTGTAAGTGGCCTCCCCAATGTCCTGTACAGCCACAATATGACATCCCAACTCCGATACTCAATGCACTGAGTTGCAGTTGCAATTCTTTCAGTTTGTTTCTTCTCTAGGTCGCATTCTCCGGGTAATAATGTTATGCTTCTACTGTGATTTTGTTATGAGGCAGGGCAAGGAAGTAGACGCCAAGTCTACTTCATTCAGAATGGAGGTTGAACCCTACACTAGTGGTGGGTGTGTGGTAATGTGGCAGGAGGTTGAGCTGTTTTAGTTGGTGGGGAAATCTCCATCCTGGAAGATAGTAGGTGCTTTACTGTTATCAACTATACAGTGTATGAAACAACTTTCTTCATAGAATGTTACTTTAATATTGCAGAAAGAGATTAGTAAAGCACAACCAGTGAAAATAAATTGAGAATTTATGTACAAATGTCAAAAGGACTATTCTAAAACTTCTTTTGCAGGAAAGAATTTGAGCCCTTCCTTCCGCCTTTGAAACCAGAGTACTGTGTGAAAGAAGCTATGAGAGCCATCCTCACAGACCAGCCTATGATTTGTACACCTCGACTTATGTATACTGTAACATTTATGAAAAGGTAAGTAGGATAAGAAGATAAAGTTGCCAAACAGACTTCAAAGAAAAAAAGTACAAATTTACAATCTAATTGTAAGCTATTTCAATGGAAACATTCCAGTTTGTACCAACTTTTATGATTGCCCTGGAGGTAGTGCACGTGTGTTTGGAGGCAGGGAGCATTGCTTCATTCAAGCTTTCATTCCTCCTTTTTGGAAGTAAAGCAGGACAAATATAACTGAAAAGTCTCAATGCTTGAGCAGTTGTATGTTGACAGAGGTAATGCCATGACCAACTGTTTTTTAGAATATTCCATAATGGATCATATTGCAAAAATCCCTTTCAGAAGTACTATACATTCACAGGATTCTTTAATTTGTCAGTTATACTGACACAGTGCAAGCACAAGATGTTAAATAAACCAACACTAAACTTAAATTTCCTACAATAATCTGCGAAACATTGGGACAGAGCTAGTGCCATAATTGACATCAATTTCTGGCAGTTGGTAACAGCAGGAAGGTACATTACTTAAAACCTTAACTATTTGCATGCCAGCTTTATTGCCAATTATTTCCTGGATGGTACTGCTGCACAACAGTCTTTTCCTATCTTATATTGGAGAGATTTAGCAGGGGGGCACAAGCATGGTAATTCTGATACAGTGCCAAAAATGTGTGCATTTTCCTGGCATGCTCCATTACTGACACTGCCCATCTCTTGATCTGTGAAGAAATAGTCCCAATAACAAATACTGATACTTCCTTGTAAAATGTCTTAAAATTGGACACACATTCTGCCGGAAGTTTCTGTAAACTGCAGGAAACATAGCTTGGTACCAAAAACAGCACTTGGATCGTTGGTGTCTCTGCAGATGGCCTAGAGATGCCAGAACTATGATAACAGTTGGATATCCTCCAGTGTGCTTTGCATGCTAATGACTGTTCTTTCTGAGCTGCCATCTGTAGCACACACTGTACATGGAACAGTTTGATTCCACGGAAGGGTTTTTGATAAGGTCATTGTGCGAAAGGCTATGAGTGAACAAATCTGTCCAGATGTATATAAAATGCAGCTGCTTCCTAGTTATTGGTAAACAGTGCACACATATTAACAAAATTTGAGCCTTTAACAGTCATTTACAGTGCAAAGGGAGGCTATTCAGCCCATTGAATCCATGCCAGTTCATAAAATCATTTGGTGCAGAAGAGGCCCTTCGCCCCCATCAAGTCTGCAAAATTTAACCAGAGTCTAGATGAGAGTGGTGCTGGAAAAGCACAGCAGGTCAGGCAGCATCCGAGGAGCAGGAAAATCGACGTTTCGGGCAAAAGCCCTTTATCAGGAATAGAGGTAGGGTGCCTGCAGAGTGCTCCTCGGATGCTGCCTGACCTGTTGTGCTTTTCCAGCACCACTCTATTGTAAATACTCTGCAGTCACCCTCCTTCTATTCCTGATGAAAGGCTTTTGCCCAAAATGTCGATTTTCCTGATCCTTGGATGCTGACTGACCTGCTGTGCTTTTCCAGCACCACTCTAATCTAGACTCTTGTTTCCAGCATTTGCAGTCCTTGTTTTTACCTAAAAAATTAACCAGTGCCTACACTTTCTTGCATTTGGCCCATAGCCCTGAATGTTGCAATACTTCAGGTGCTCATCCAAGTACTTTTTAAAAGTGGAGGTTCCTGCCTCAATTACCCTTCCAGACAGTGCATTTCAGAAATTATTACCATTGGTGAAGATGATTTATTCTCCAATCCCCTCTAAATCTTCTGCCTTTTAGTTTAAAATTATGCCTTATTACTGACCTTACGACTAGGGGGAATAGCTGCTTTCTATTCACCTTGTCAATGCCCCTCATAATCTTGTATAACTCAATCAGGTCTCTCCCACCCCACCTATTGTTTATTCCTCCTCCCTCCTCCCACTCCATCAGTAGCTCAGAAAAGGTTGGTATAAATAGAGTCACAGAACGGTCCAGCACAGAAACAGATCCTTTGGTCCAACTTGTCCATGCCGACCAAATAATCCTAAATTAATCTAGTCCCATTTGCCAGCATTTGACCCTTCCCATTCATGTACTCATCAAGATGCCTTTTAAAGGTAATTATACCAGTCTCCTCCACTTCCTCTGGTAATCCATTCCATTCATGTACCATCCTCTGTGTGAAAAGGTTACCCCTTAGGTCCATTTTTTAAAAATCTTTCCCCTCTCACCTTAACCTATACCCTCTAGTTTATAAGTCCTGCTCGGATTTGCCTTTCCAAAATTCAGCCCCCACACCTTTCTCTAAATTAAACTCCTTGGCTCATTGGCCAATCTGATCAAGCTCCCTTTGTACTCCAAGGTAATCTTTGCTGTCCATTACACCACCTCCAATTTTAGTGTCATCTGCAAACTTACTAACCTATGTTCACATTCAAATCATTTATATAAATGACAAAAGGAAGTGGAACCAACACTGATCCTTGTGGCACACTGCTTGTCACAGGCCTCCAATCTGAAAATTACTTCTACACCAGCACCCTCTGTTTTCTACCCTTGAGCTAGTTCTGTATCCAAATGGCTAGTACTCCTTGTACTCCATGTCATCCAGCCTTGCTAATTAGTCTATCATGAGGAACTTTGTCGAATGCCTTACTTAAGTCCTTTATAGATCACATCCACTGCTCTACCATCATCAATCCTCTTTGTTACTTTTTCAAAAAACTCAAATCAACTTAGTGAGAAAAGATTTCCCATTCACAAGGCCATGTTGACAATCCCTAATCAGTCCTTGCCTTTCCAAATACATGATAAAATAAGTTCTGAAAAAGGGCCACAGGACCCAAAACATTAACTCTGCTTTCTGTCCACAGATGCTGCTAGACCTGCTGAGTTTTCCGAACTGTTTCTGTTTTCGTTTTGAATTTCCAGCATCTGTAGTTTTTTTTGCCAAGCTTGTCCAGCCTCTCTTCATATCCGGAATGTTCTATCCCATGCAACATCCTGGTGACTCTCCTTTGCTCTCCCTCCAGTGCAATCATATCCTTCCTATAATGTGGTGACTGCACACAGTACTCCAACTGTTGCCTAACCAAGTTTCTATACAGCTCCAACATAACCTTCCTACTCTTGATAATCGATAGCACAGCTGCTAAGGCAGCATGCAAAGCATTTTCCTTTAATTACACTATTAACCAGTCCTGCCACCTTCAGGGGTCTGTGGAGAAGCCCTCCAAAATTCCTGAGCTTCCTAATGTCTTGCTGTTCATTGCTCCCATAGAGCAATTTAGTTAGTCCCATCCCTTTGCTTAATTCCAATATCACTGAAAGCTTATTTTCTTCCATAAACCATAATATTTATATTTTAATAGCTTCTGCTTTTGCAACCTTTTCAAGTTCCAGATTAGTTTTGCTCTCTGGCCTATTTTAAAAAAAAATCAATTCCTCAGGCATTTCTTGGCTTAAGTCCTAAATGTTTATCCCTGTCCCTTCACGTAATATCAACTAATTGAAGGAGTCTTACCACTTTCTGCTCACTCTGCTAAACTATACATCCTGTTACAGGTGATTCATAACATCCTCACTGTACCACTCTTCCAAGTTTGAATCTTTGGCAAATTTTGAAAGTTTACTGGGCATTTCACAATCTGAGCCATTTACCAAAAAATAAACTAGGAGTCATTCCCTTTGGAGAGAACGATTGTCTGTCATCCAATGATCTGAAAAACAACTAGCTATTGCAATTTGATGCTTTATCATTTGAGCTGACTTTGTAAACTGATTACGTGCTGACTATCCTATTGCATAACCCTTAATTTTCTTAATTAGCCTTTTATTGTCAAACTGTCACTGCATTTCCTTCTTCAAACTTCTGTCACTTCATCAAAAATTCAACTAAATTTAAGCACAATCTGTTCTACAACTTTGTGACATCCACGTCTTTCCTTCTATTACTGCCACCTTTCCATTTTGTCTCACCTATCCACTCCACCCTCTCCTCCCTGACCTATCACCTTCATCTCCTCCCCCACTCACCTATTGTACTCTATGCTACTTTCTCCCCACCCCCACTCTCCTCTAGCTTATCTCTCCATGCTTCAGGCTCTCTGCCTTTATTCCTGATGAAGGGCTTTTGCCCGAAACGTCGATTTTGCTGCTCGTCGGATGCTGCCTGAATTGCTGTGCTCTTCTAGCACCAGTGATCCAGAATCTGGTTTCCAGCATCTGCAGTCATTGTTTTTACCTTGTCCATTTGTCAGCATTTAGTCTATATCCCTCTCTCACCCTTCCTATTCATTTACCTATCCCCTGTCAGGTCCAGGAGACATGTTTGTCTTTAGCCCCATAGTTTTCCCTAGTACTTTTTCTCTTTAACCATAGTTGTCTTATCCATTCCTAGAATGGGACGGTGGCACAGTGGTTAGCACTATTGCCTCACAGCACCAGAGACCCGGGTTCAATTCCCATCTCAGGCGACTGACTGTGTGGAGTTTGCACATTCTCCCCATGTCTGTGTGGGTTTCCTCTGGGTGCTCCAGTTTCTTGCCACAGTCCAAAAATGTGCAGGTCAGGTGAATTGGCCATGCTAAATTGCCCATAGTGTTAGGTAAAGGGATAAATGTAGGGGAATGGGTCTGGGTGGGTTGCGCTTCGGCGGGTCAGCGTGGACTTGTTGGGCCGAAGGGCCTGTTTCCACACTGTAAGTAATCTAGAATTGTCTTTTCTCACTGGGATATATCTTTTATCTAGGTAAAAACAATGACTGCAGATGCTGGAAACCAGATTCTGGATCAGTGGTGCTGGAAGAGCACAGCAGTTCAGGCAGCATCCGAGGACAGGCAAAATCGACGTTTCGGGCAAAAGCCCTTCATCAGGAATAAAGGCAGGGAGCCTGAAGCGTGGAGAGATAAGCTAGAGGAGGGTGGGGGTGGGGAGAGAGTGGCATAGAGTACAATAGGTCAGTGGGGAAGGAGATGAAGGTGATAGGTCAGGGAGGAGAGGGTGGAGTGGATAGGTGGAAAAGGAGCTGGGCAGGTCGGACAAGTCCGGACAGGTCAGGGGATCGAGTTGCTGGAGGTTAGAAGCTAGGATGAGGTGGGGGAAGGGGAAATGAGGAAACTGTTGAAATCCACATTGATGCCCTGGGGTTGAAGTGTTCCGAGGCGGAAGATGAGGCGTTCTTCCTCCAGGCGTCTGGTGGTGAGGGAGCGGTGGTGGAGGAGGCCCAGCACCTCCATATCCTCGGCAGAGTGGGAGGGGGAGTTGAAATGTTGAGCCACTGGGCGATTTGGTTGATTGGTGCGGGTGTCTCGGAGATGTTCCCTAAAGCGCTCTGCTAGGAGGCGCCCAGTCTCCCCAATGTAGAGGAGACCGCATCGGGAGCAACGGATACAATAGATGATATTAGTGGATGTGCAGGTAAAACTTTGATGGATGTGGAAAGCTCCTTTGGGGCCTTGGATAGAGGTGAGGGAGGAGGTGTGGGCGCAGGTTTTACAGTTCCTGCGGTGGCAGGGGAAAGTGCCAGGATGGGAGGGTGGGTCGTAGGGGGGCGTGGACCTGACCAGGTAGTCACGGAGGGAACGGTCTTTGCGGAAGGCGGAGAGGGGTGGGGAGGGAAATATATCCCTGGTGGTGGGGTCTGTTTGGAGGTGGCGGAAATGTCGGCAGATGATTTGGTTTATGCGAAGGTTGGTAGGGTGGAAGGTGAGCACCAGGGGCGTTCTGTCCTTGTTGCGGTTGGAGGGGTTGGGTCTGAGGGCGGAGGTGCGGGACGTGGATGAGATGCGTTGGAGGGCATCTTTAACCACGTGGGAAGGGAAATTGCGGTCTCTAAAGAAGGAGGCCATCTGGTGTGTTCTATGGTGGAACCGCTCCTCCTGGGAGCAGATACGGCGGAGGCGGAGGAATTGGGAATACGGGATGGCATTTTTGCAAGAGGTAGGGTGGGAAGAGGTGTAATCCAGGTAGCTGTGGGAGTCGGTGCGTTTGTAGAAGATGTCAGTGTCAAGTCGGTCGTCACTGATGGAGATGGAGAGGTCCAGGAAGGGGAGGGAGGTGTCAGAGATGGTCCAGGTAAATTTAAGGTCAGGGTGGAATGTGTTGGTGAAGTTGATGAATTGCTCAACCTCCTCGCGGGAGCACGAGGTGGCGCCAATGCAGTCATCAATGTAGCGGAGGAAGAGGTGGGGAGTGGTGCCGGTGTAATTACGGAAGATCAACTGCTCTACGTAGCCAACAAAGAGACAGGCATAGCTGGGGCCCATACGTGTGCCCATGGCTACCCCTTTGGTCTGGAGGAAGTGGGAGGATTCAAAGGAGAAATTGTTAAGTGTGAGGACCAGTTCGGCCAAACGAATGAGTGTCGGTGGAGGGGCACTGTTGGGAACGTCTGGAGAGGAAAAAACGGAGGGCTTGGAGGCCCTGGTCATGGCGGATGGAGGTGTAGAGGGATTGGATATCCATGGTGAAGATGAGGCGTTGGGGGCCGGGGAAACGGAAGTCTTGGAGGAGGTGGAGGGCGTGGGTGGTGTCTCGAACGTATGTGGGGAGTTCCTGGACTAGGGGGGATAGGACAGTGTCGAGGTAGGTAGAGATGAGTTCAGTGGGGCAGGAGCATGCTGAGACAATTGGTCGGCCAGAGTGGTCAGGCTTGTGGATCTTGGGAAGGAGGTAGAACCGGGCAGTGCGGGGTTCCCGGACTATGATCTTTTCCCCTGCCACCGCAGGAACTGTAAAACCTGCGCCCACACCTCCTCCCTCACCTCTATCCAAGGCCCCAAAGGAGCTTTCCACATCCATCAAAGTTTTACCTGCACATCCACTAATATCATCTATTGTATCCGTTGCTCCCGATGCGGTCTCCTCTACATTGGGGAGACTGGGCGCCTCCTAGCAGAGCGCTTTAGGGAACATCTCCGAGACACCCGCACCAATCAACCAAATCGCCCAGTGGCTCAACATTTCAACTCCCCCTCCCACTCTGCCGAGGATATGGAGGTGCTGGGCCTCCTCCACCACCGCTCCCTCACCACCAGACGCCTGGAGGAAGAACGCCTCATCTTCCGCCTCGGAACACTTCAACCCCAGGGCATCAATGTGGATTTCAATAGTTTCCTCATTTCCCCTTCCCCCACCTCATCCTAGCTTCTAACCTCCAGCAACTCGATCCCCTGACCTGTCCGGACTTGTCCGACCTGCCCAGCTCCTTTTCCACCTATCCACTCCACCCTCTCCTCCCTGACCTATCACCTTCATCTCCTTCCCCACTGACCTATTGTACTCTATGCCACTCTCTCCCCACCCCCACCCTCTTCTAGCTTATCTCTCCACGTTTCAGGCTCTCTGCCTTTATTCCTGATGAAGGGCTTTTGCCTGAAACGTCGATTTTGCCTGTCCTCGGATGCTGCCTGAACTGCAGTGCTCTTCCAGCACCACTGATCCTATATCTTTTATCTGTCATGAATTATTTTTCTTAGAAGTCTGCCATTGTTCTGCAAACATCTTTGCTGCTAAACCCCTTTCTAAGTACACTCCAGCTAGCTTAACCCTCATTCCTTTGAAATTACTCTTACTTAAGTTTAGCACAGTTATTTCTGACTCTCATTTCTCCCCCGAATTGAATGCTAAGTTCTGTTATGGTCACTGTTTTAGCGTTATAGAGTCATAGAGATGTACAGCACGGAAACAGACCCTTCAGCCCAACTTGTCCATGCCAACCAGATATCCTAAATTAATCTAGTCTCATTTGCCAGCACTGGGCCCTTATCCCTCTAAACTGTTCCTGTTCATATACCTATCTGGATGCCTTTTAAATGGTGTAATTGTACCAGCCTCCACCACCACCTCTGGCAGCTCAGTCCATACACTCACCACCCTCTGTGTGAAAAGGTTGTCCCTTAGGTCTCTTTTATATCTTTCCCCTCTCACCCTAAACCTATGTCCTCTAGTTCTGGACTCCCCCACCCCAGAGAAAAAGACCTTGTCTATTTACCCTATCCAGGAGAAAGTGAGGACTACAGATGCTGGAGATCAGAGTCGAGAGTATGGTGCTAGAAAAGCAGGTCAGGCAGCATCCGGGTTGCAGGAGAATCGACATTTCAGGCATGAGCCCTTGCTGATGAAAGGCTTATTCCAGAAACATTGATTCTCTTGCTCCCTGGATGCTGCCTGACCTGTCTTTTCCAGCACTACATTCGACTAGTCACCCTATCCATGCCCCTCATGATTTTATAAACATCTAGAAGGTCACCCCTCAGCCTTCGACACTCCAGGGAAAACATTTCCAGCCTATTCAGCCTCTCCCTGTAGTTCAAACCCTCCAACTCAGGCAACATCCTTGTCAAGATCATTTACACTCAGATCATTTATTAAATTCTCTTTATTACACACCATCAGATCCAAAATAACCTAAATCGCTGGTATATCTGCAACATCATAGACAATAGGTGCAGGAGTAGGCCATTCTGCCCTTCGAGCCTGCACCACCATTCAAAATGATCATGGCTGATCATCCTTAATCAGTATCCTGTTCCTGCCTTATCTCCATAACCCTTGATTCCACAATCCTTGAGAGCTCTATCCAACATCTATCATCTTCATTTACTGTGATTCTACCCTTAAGTGACCATTTGCTAATTTTCAAACATCTAATTTTGAATGGATGTGATTTGTGGGTGCTGAACCCACTGCCCTGCCTATTGGTGTCTCTCTACTCACTTTCACTCCTGCCACTGACACTCTTTACCTCTTAGCTGATTTCACTCTCATGATGTAACAAGAAATGCATTCTTCAATGAATAGTTGCGAGGTCATGATGAAGCGAATAGTTTCCTTCTATATCTTTGCTGCCTGAATTGAAGGAGAAACAGTACGTTGATTTTGAACATTTAAAAATTTCCCCTGTGTTCAGTTTCCAAAGTCCGCACCCTCCAAAGCCAATGTAGAGGAGACAAAGTACAGACTGGGCAATCACTTTACAGGATATCTACATTCTCTCTGCAAAAATGACCCGTGAGATTCTGGCTGCTTCCCATTTCAACACATCACCATATTCCCTGGTTTGTTACAGTGCTCCAATGAAGCTCAGCGCAAGCTGGAAGAACAATGCCCAATTTCTTCTTGGGACCTTACAACCTGCTGGACTCAATATTGAGTTCAATAATTTTGGGGCCTGAGCACCTTCTCCCACATCCTTACCCCAACCTCGAAGCATAAGGCCTTGTCGTCATAGGAGCTGCTACCACAAATAACCCATTGTCAGCCACTAATTGACCCCAATCGCAATTATTTCATTCTATTATGTTGACCTTTACACAGTCCTTTATCTGGTTTTCTCACTTTCTGGGCTCCGTCTCCAGTTTACGCACACCCCCCAACTCCGCTCCTTCTCTCGCACATATGCCAATGTTTTCTTAACTACAATTAGAAGGTTCATTGGAATCAAAACATTAACTCTGCTTTCCCTCCACAGCTGCTGCCAGTCCTGCTAAGGTTTTACAGCAGTTTCTGTTTTTTTTTGATTTCCAGCATCTTTGTTTAGTATTTATAGACATTTAGTTCTGAATATTGAAATTTTGGGCCCATTTCAGTCTTAAGAGGGAGATTTGTCTCTTTGCAATTTAAAAACAATTCTTTCTCTCTGTTTCAGCATTATGCCATGGGAAGCTGTCGTCTGCATGTACCGTTTTTTGGGAGCAGATAAGTGCATGTATCCATTTATTGCTGAGAGAAAACAGGCTTTAAATAACAATGAAGCCAAAAATGAAATCTAAAGCAAAACTGCTTGTTACATCCAGCACTGGGACTTCTTGTAGAAATGCATGCATTATTTGATTCATCAACATCTCCATGCAAATCAGAAAGTGCTGCAGTGACTACATTTGAGTGAACTCTCTTGGCAAATAGCTGTGAAGCTTCAGCTTTCCATGATCACTGTGGATAAAGCAGTTGATACTGTACCTGTGTATTGAACAAGTAACAAGATAAATGTATTATGCCAATCATTTTGTATAATTTTTCTAGTGGTTAGACTTGCACACGTTTTAATGCCAACTGAGCAAAGTAAGATATGATGTTTTTAACATTTGACTTTTACTCAGCAATGCGATTTGTGTTTGCTGTTAGAACTGTATTTATGTGATGTTCAAATAGAGATGTAGATAAGTGCAGTACTTTAGAAAATTCCTACTACTAAATTTTTTGAATAGTAAATGCACTGTAATGATTGACTTCTCCCACAGTCGGCCACAAGTACTTCTGTAAATCTTAGAATTACTGGTACAATGGAATATTCATTTACTTACCTTGAAACCGGGCAAATTTATGCAAATGGATCTTGCAGTTTAAAATTGCAAAACGTGTTCCCATATAGCACTAGAAAACATCTTTTTAAGAAAGAAATCTCTCATTGGTGTGCCTTTTGAATAGAGTTTAAACATTGTCCTATTTTCTGTGGATTAGTGGTCCATTTTTTAAAAGCCTGAAATTTCTACCTCCTTTGTATATCTATTTGTATAACACCTAAATTTGTTTATCAGAGGTTATAAAAGTAATGTCTTTTGTGTGTCTTTGTGATCACTTTATATATAGACCAATATTTAGTCTTCAAGTTTTTTAAAATAATATAGCTAATTGTAAAGAATTTTTAATTAAAATGCCATTTAAGATGCAAAAGATGTGCAGTTTTTATGATACCTACTATTGAAGAAACAATATTTGGACTTTACTAATTAGTCTACCACGCAGAACCTTCAAGGCTTTACTAAAGTTAGATCACATGGGGTGTAGGATACAAAACTGGCTTGACAGTAAGAGACAGAGGGTGATAGTGAAGAGTTATATTTCGGATTGGTATGTCACAAGGATCAGTGCTCGGTCCACTTTTGTTTGTCATTTATATAAATGATTTGGATGAGAATATAGGAGGCATTGTTAGTAAGTGTGCAGATAACATCAAAATTGGTGGAGTATAGTGGACAGCAAAAAAGGTTATCTAAGGTTACAAAGATCTTGATCAATTGGGTCAATGGGCTGAGGAGCAGCAGTTTAATTTGGATAAATGTGAGGTATTGCATATTGGTAAAACAAACAAGGGCAGGACTAATACACTTAATGTTAGGACCCCGGGTAGTCTTATAGAACAGAAAGACCTAGGGGTTCTGATACATATTCTTTGAAATTTTCATCACAGGTGGACAGGGCAGTTAAGGGGTTTAGCATGCTTACTTTCATTGCTTACTCCTTTTGAATTGGGACATTTTGATGAGATTGTACAGGATATTTATGAGGCCTCTTCTGGAGTAGTGTGTGCAGTTCTGGTCACCCTGTATTAGGAAGGATATTATCAAGCTGGAGAAAGTTGATGAAAGATTACCAGGATGTTGCTGGGAGTAGAGGATTTGAGTTGTAAAAATAGGCTGGATAGGCTTGGGACTACTTTCACTGGAGCATAGGTGGTTGAGGGTTGACCTTCTATAAGTTTATAGAATCATGAGGGGTAAAGATAAGGTGAATGGAAAGGTCTTTTCCCTAGGAAAGGAGAGTTCAAAACTAGGGGACATATTTTTGAGGCAAGAGGATAAAAATTTAAAAAGGACTTGAGGGGAAACTTTTTCTCTGTGGTTCATGTGTGGGATGAACTTCCAGAGAAAGTGGGGAATTCAAGTACAGTTACAACATTTAAAAGACATTTGGATAAGTACATGAATAGGAAAGGTTTGGAGGGATATGGGCCAAATAAACAAGTGGGACGAGTTTAGTTTGGGAACATGATGGCGTAGGGTAAACAATCTGTTTCCAAGCTGTATGAGTCTGTGACTCTACAATTTTGAATTGGTGAGAGTTTCTTCAAAAAGCCACATTGGGTGATCTATTTATTGGTTATTAGATTGTACCCTTCCCAGCAATTTAAATGCATTCATTTGAGCTTTGAGATACAGTACCTGCAAATACACAAGCTCTCAAATTAAATGGGCACTTTTTAACTGAAGATCTCTTGATGTAGTTAGTTAAATTATATCCTAATTTCCTTAAATGAACTCATGAATTGTAGGCTGGTTCAGGATCTGTTGGACTTATTTAAAAAGCCCTGCGGTTTTTTTTCTTCTTCTCTCTCGTAATCCTTTAGAAATTGAAAATATTAAATAGGAGCAATGTATAAATTTCTTCCCATATTCTGTGGTCGAAAATACAGCTGTTCAGAGTTGACATTCAATAGTATCAAGACCTTCATAACTGCATTACACTCCTGACCATGTTTCTTGTTGACATATTGAGAACATTATTTTTCTTCCCTGCTACCATCCTGCCTAGACCACAGGGCCTTCTTTTGTGGAAGGTGAAGTGAGATTTAATGAAGCTTAAGTTTTGGGCAAGGTACAGTCCAATAGGACATAAGCCAGGCACTTATGCCATTTGATTATGGGTGCATATGGGTTGAAAAACATTTGGAATAAAACACATTGACAAAAATTTAACAAACTTATTGTGCAGTGTTTCAAAGATAATATTTTTAAACTATGGAATTAGGATGGGGTAAATAGAATCTCCAATTGAGATCAAAAACAAGAATTTGTAGATACATTATTGAATATAGTGATTTAAAACACAGGTCGGGGAAACGTTTTCCTTCTTTGTGGTTAATTTAAGTTCATTTCAGATTAAGTTCATTAAATTCACATTAATTTAAAATTAAGTTCACTTCCAGGCTTAGAAACTGAGGCAATGGGTAAATTATGTTCAAATGGAAGCTAAATATTGATACTGGTTGGACTAAATAGTCAGTTTGAATGTTGTAACTTTTATGTACATATCTTCAGGCTGGAAAAACTAAGAAAAATCTTTGTTATTTTAACTTGCTTTCTTAAAAATCTTGTGGAAGTGGTTGCAGTTATGATAGATGTGCAGAAGAAACAGGTTCAAATCTAAACCTCTATATAACAATGCTTTTATTTGTAAAGAACAATTGAGGGAAAGTAGGTTTGTATATGAATCTTAGCCCTGGGCTGGGTTGATTATTGTTTGGATGCTAAAATGTCATACCAGAATGAACTAATAAGATATAAAATAATGTTGACATTTTTGGACCTCTATTTGTTTGACTGTTACAATGCTTAGTTAGGTGAATATTAGAGATTTGGAGGTGAAATTGGTTTATGGAAATAGTGCTCTGTACACCACAATAATGGAAAGTAACATAAATGGGTTGATCTGCTTTGAATGTTTCATACTAATATAGGTTGTTTTGCTATAACATGTGTTTCGTTAATAAGAATTTACTAAAACACCGATTGGCGAATTGGGGACACTCTCTAAAGCTCAGAGTTTTAAAGTGTGTAATGGTTATAATGCGATTCTGGCCTCATTTAGTTTAAATGGTGCAGCTATGACACGAGTTTCTTAACACTGATTGAATGAGAATGGAACTACTGCATTAAAGCAGAACTGACTTTAGTATGCATCAATTTCATTCCTTTGATCACAGTTTTTGGAAGATGGCGTGAAAACAACATGCTTCCATGCATCTAATGGAAATAAAGAGTAAAATCTTCATTCTGATTATACATTTCCTCCCCTCCCTTAGATATTTTATGTATTTAGTAAAGATGGGTTCCTTGGTAGTATAGAATTTTAATATTGATGTAAAGAAACATGTTGCCAAAACATTTCATCTTGCACTCATCAGGACAAATTCTCTTGCTGTTTGCTCTAAAAGCATATAAATAGTGCCAGTTTGGTCTTGCCGGAGGTGCCTAGAACTTCCGGGATCAAGTCTCCATTGAAAACCAGCCCAGCTTGTCTAACCCATCCTCGATAAAGACACAGTAATTTTAACTAGCTAATAAATACTTTTTAAATGGGCTCTTAAGGCACAGTAGTAGTGTCCATACCTTTAAACCCAGGGGCTTGGGATCAAGTCCCATTTGGTCCAGAGGTGTTTAGTAACATCTCTGATTAGTCTGATCAGAATATATTTTTTAAAAAGTAAAAATCTTTATTAAGGGCTTTTGTTGTGCAGTGGAAATGTCCCTACCTATAGATCAGGAGACCTGGGTTCAAATCCTGTGTGCTTCAGAGGTGTTTCACAACTCTGGACAGATTGATTAGAAATATCTAAAAATCTTTGCTCAGTTCTATTAATCTCTTATGACTCTGAAATTTACTCAAGTTCTATTGCATACATTCTCTTTCCAAAGCGTTTACTAACTTTCAGTTGAGGAGTCCACTAAATGCAGAGGGTCTACTATTGAATAGGGAACTGATAAATACTTCAGCTTTTTCAAAATCCCCTTATTTTGAGTATTTTCTATCAACAGAATTCTACTTCACCACATTTCAGATTAATTTATTGTCATGCAGACAAAATTGTTACTTTCCAGATGTTTTGGAGCAAATATATCATCACTTCCCATAACATAGCTGTACTATTGATCTCTTAAGATCCAGCTTTATTGTGTAATCTAAAATCTAGATTTTCATAATTGTTTAGAATTACAAATGTGAATAGATTGCATGAGGTCAACTACTATATTTGTTAACATTAAAATGAGGAACACAGCATTGTCTCCAGAACATGTTCACATCAAAATGGTTAGATTCATTTGTTTTTTTGAATTAGCTTCCCTTTACTCTAAAGATTCTGGATATATCTCTCTCTCCAAGATTTATTCCTACAAATGTTTAATCTGAAGTCCCCCAAATGCCTTGGTATTACACAATACTGATGGAATACTATTAGTTTGGCATATATTCATCATGAACATTAGTACACTTAATTTGGAATAATTAGTGTAGCTTAGCATTTAATGTAGCACAGGTCTTGGAGTGTCTTGTAGAACTGAAGGTCAGTAAACTCAAGTTTGCTGAAGTTAATTTCCCCATTAACATTTTGCCCTGGAGCTTTGATATATTGAACACAACTATACTGTTTCTGTTATATTAATGCAATTCTCCGAATAGTGGAAAACTCTAACAACATTTAACCAGTTGAAGTAAGAATTAATTTGAGTGCTGAAATAATTTCATATTTATTGCACCTCCAGTCTTTGATATCTTGTGCAAGGTTCTGAATTTAACATCTTCTAATGTGAGAACCATACTTTGATTTCAACAATTGTTCTCTTCTAAATAGAGCAACTGTGTCTCAAATATTATCTACCATTTAAAGCACTTTTCACCTGTTTGTGTTAGATTGCTATTCGATCTCAAATGCTCCTGGAAGCAGTTGATTACCATAACTAGAAAGAAACTTTGATATGAACTCTTTAATGTTATGTAAGAACTAAAAAGCAGGAATGGGCCATTCAGCTCCATGAGCATTCCATTCAATATAATCATGGCTGATCTCATCTTAGTCTCAACTCCACTTTCCTGCCAGCTCTCCATAATCCTTCAACCTGTTACTAATTAAAAGTTTCTCTATCTCCTTAATTTTATTCAGTGTCCTGTCAGCCACCACACTTTGGAGTAGTGAATTCCATAGATTTATGACCCTTTGATAGCAGGGTCATCTGTTTTAAATCTGCAACTCTTTATCCTAAAACTACAACATCTTATTCTAGATTGTCTTACAAGGAGAAACATCTGCTCTAAGTCTATTGTGTCAATCCCCTCTAACATCTTGTATAACCTAAATTAGATCTCTAATTTTCTTAAACTCCAGAAAAAATAGGCCTAACCTGCACAATCTCTTACCATAAGATGACGACCCCCTCCCCAACCCCAATCTCTAGAATCAATCTAGTGAGCCACTTGTGAACTGCCTCCGATGTAATGACATCCCTCGGAGAAGAACCAAAACTGTACGGAATACACTAGGTGTCATCTCACTAATGCCTTGTAAGATTTCAGCAACATTTTCCTACTTTTATACTGTGTTCCTCTTAGCAATAAATACCAAAATTTAATTTGCCTTTTTTCGTACCTGCATATTAGTTTTCTGTGATTCACTCTGCTCACTGAAGCACTGAAATTTCTCTCTGTTTAGATGGTAAGTTGCCTTTCTATTCTTCTTAACAAAATGGAAGCCTCATGCTTATTCATGTTAAACTCCTGCCAACTTTTTGTGCATTCAACCAATTTGCCCATATACACTTAAATTGTTTTATTTCTTCATTGCGATTTACTTACCCACTTATTTTAATATCTGCAAATTTAGCTATAATAACTTTCTATTCCTGCATGCATGTTACTAAAGAGATTGTAAATAGTTGGGGCCCCAGGGCCGAACTCTGTGGCACACCACTAGTTATATCTTGCCAACTTAAAAAAAAAAATCATTGAGTCATACAACATGGATACAGACCTTTTGGTCCAACTAGTCCACTCCAACTGTGTTCCCAAACTAAACTCCTCTCATTTGCCTTTTTTGGCCCATGTTCCTCAACCTTTCCTATTCATGTACTTATCCCAATGTCTTTTAAACGTTTTAACTGTACCTGCATCCACCGCTTTTCTGGCAGTTCATTCCACACATAAACCATTGTGTTTTTTTTAAAAAAATTACCTCCTGTCCTTTTTAAATCTTCCTCCTCTCACCTTTTAAAAATATGCTCCCTAGTTTCAACTCATTCACTCTAGGGAAAATACCTTTCCTATTCAACTCATTTATAGGAGTTTATAAAATCATGAGGAGTATAAGGTCAACCCTCAATCTCCTACACTCTAATGAAAAAAGTCCCACCTATTTTTTTTATATAACTCAAACCATCCGTTCCCAGCAACATCCTAGTTAACCTTTTCTGAACCTTCTCCATTTTAATAATGCCCTTCCTGTAACAAGGCAACCAGAACTGCACACAGTACTCCAGAAAATGGTTCACCAGCATCAGGTCCCAACATCCCCTCAACATCAGGTCCCAACTCCTATACTCCAAATTCTGAGCAAGGAAGGTAAACCTTCTTAACCACCCTGTCTGCCTGTAATGCAAATTTCAAAGAATTCTGTACCTGAACCCTTAGGTCTATCTGTTCTATAATATTACCAACTTTTTTTCTGTTGGTTAGCCAATCCTCAATTCAAGCTAATAGATGACCCCTTAACCACTTGTCATCTTTGCTTGTGTATTAACCTTTTCGGTGGCACCATCTCAAATGCCTCTGGAAGTACAAATATATTACAGTACTGCCCCCATACATGTGGGGAATACATTCCAGGACCTACGGCAGAAGCCCAAAACCATGAATAGGAGTGAACCCATTCATTTCAATGGGAAATGTACCTTCCTAGCAACCTGCTAGTCCCTACAATATGTTCAAAGCACAGTAATCTGCAGGTAACTGAAACCACGGAAAACTATTCCGCGGATACAGGGATCTACAGGATCCATATTGTCTATTTTGCTAATCACATGTTTGAAGAACGCTAACAAAGTAGTCAAACACTATTTACTCTTCATTAAAATCAAGATGATGCTGATGGATTGAGTTCTGACTTTTCAAATGTCCAGTTATAACTTCCCTAATAATGGATTCTAACAATTTCTCAATAACTGTTGGTAAACTAACTGGTCCACGGTTTACTACTGAAGGCCTCCCTCTATTTTTGAATAAGTGTGTTATATTAGTATTTTTTTTAATCCATTGACAACTTTCCAGCATCCAGGGAATTTTGGAATAGAACCACTATCACTGCTACCACTTCCTTTAAGACACTAGAATGTAGGGACTTGTTTGCTTTCAATCCCAATAGTTTGCTCAGTTCTTCCTCCCCTACTAGTGGTGATTGCTGTGAGTTCTTCATTTTCTAAAATCTCTATTACTTGTTAAATCTCCTGGGATGATTCCATCATGAAAACTGAGGGGAAAATATTGATTTAGTGTCTTTGCCATCTGTGTTCCCCTTATTAACTCTTCAGTTTCATCCCATTTTACTTGGTTCTGCTATAATGCATTAGTTCTGTTCTCATGTAATTCAATGTTATATGAAAATGGTGTAATAGCAGCACCATCTAAACTCGTGGGGCTGGAATCGCATTATAACCAATATACTTTTAAAAGTTTGTGCTTTAGAAACACTGTCCCCAGTTTGTCAATCACTTTACAGCAAATTCACATTAAAAAATGCATGTTATTGCAGAACGACCTGTATCTCAAATGTTTTATGAACCATGGACTATAACCTGTTTTTTAAAAAGCCTATTTGTCTATGCATGCTTTTGAAACTCATAAGGAAGTTAATCTATTTGGTTGGAAGTGGAAGAGGTGGTAATGTTTAAAGAAAGTAATAATGAATGTTGTTGAATCTCAAATCTGTAAATGGTCAGCTGGAAGCCTGTTTATAAATTTTACTAGTAGTTTGTTGGCATTACTTCCTAGATTACACACACTTTCCTGTCATTAACTACTAAGATTAGTTATGAATAAACTGTCAAAGATTAGACAGCTGAAATAATATCTGACACAACTAAAGAACAATTTTCACATCTCCTGTATGCATAGTTTTTTCACAATTGAACAATAGTCAGCTTCAGCACTATTTGTTCACCTTCTTTGATTTCCATTTCTTCACTTGCCCCCTCTGCTCTGCTGAGCATTGTTAATTTTATTCCTTAACCTATCCGATAGAAGCATTCTTATAATTTTGAAGCCATATTCATTACTTATGCCACTTGCTTATCTCTCATCCCTATAATTAAATGGAGCATTCTCTTACAGCCCATGTTGCTCTTTGTCACTAACAATAACTTCCCTATGTGATCATCCCCAAATAAATTCTTCCCCATTAGTTGCAATTGCACTTTCAAATCCTTTAAACCAATAGCTTGGCTTTCCTGCATTGCTATGATAGTTGCTGGTCAACCCAGTCATGCTGTACTCAAGCTTTTATAATGGAGTTTAAGGTATTTTACAACAGATGTTTGTTTGTTTAACATTCTGTGAGCTATGAGGTCAACACCATTGTGTCTCTACAACCCATCATGTGAACTCTTACATCATGATTGATGTAGCTATTTATTTACTAATTCTTTACATTCTACTTCTCCTCCTCCCTTCTCTCACCATGCTTGTACCATCTTTACATCTCGCTGCACTATCAAAGGACTTGTACTTAGATTTGCAGAAGGCATTTGATCAGGTGCCACAATAACAGTTACTGTGGAAAATAAAAGCTCATGATGTATAAGGTACCATATTGGTTTGGATAGAAGATAGGCAGTAGATCTAAAATGGATCTTTTTCAGGGTGGCAAGATGCAATGAGTGGTGTGCCACAGGATCAGCGCTGGGACCTCATTTTATAATTTATATAAAGTGATTTTGATGATGGATGGGTGACGACTAATCCTTGTCTCTGCAAGTGGATTTTAATATCTGTCCGTCTGAATTGTTTCCAATAGATACCCCACCACAGATGTCAACGTCATGTTTGTCACTCTCCTACCAAAATGCTAAATTCCACCATGTTATATTCTTTGTTTCTTAAGGTATCTTTTATTTCAAGGTAATTGATTAAACTTGCTTCATTACACGTCATCAGATCTAAAATAACTGATCCCTGATTGCATCCATAACACAATGACATATTAGCGTGTTTTGAGAAGATTTGCAGCTCAGGTTGAGGTTCTGGATGTACATTTGCTCGCTGAGCTGAAAGGTTCATTTTCAGATGTTTTGTCACCATACTAGGTAACATCTTCAGTGAGCCTCCAAATGAAGGTTGGGATGCCATGCTTCTAGGAATTCTTGTGTGTCTCTGTTTGGCTTGTTCTAGGATGGATGTGTTGTCCCAGTTGAGGTGGTGTCCTTCCTCATCCATATGTAAGGATACTAGTGAGAGTGGGTCATGTTGTTTTGTGGCGAGTTGATGTTCATGTATCCTGTTTGACCAATGTAGTGTTTGTTAAGTTCTTGCAAGGTATTTTGTAAATGACATTAGTTTTGCTTGTCTGTATAGGGTCTTTCAAGTTCACTAGCTACTGTCTTAGTGTGTTGGTGGGTTTGTGGGCTACCATGATGCTAAGGGATCTTGCATACCACTTTGACTGGGCCAACACATCCATCTTAGGACAAGCCAAACAGAGACACGAGAATTCCTAGAAGCATGGCATTCCAACAGGAACTCTAGGAAATTCAAGCTTATAAATAGAAAGTGGGCAAGACCACCAGTGCTTCTTTCAGAGGCACACTGAAGATATTAACTAGTATGATGACAAAACATCTGAAAACGAACCTTCCAGCTCAGTGAGCAAACCTACATCCATAATAATATACTGTTATCGGGAAAGTATCCTGAATACACTGTAGGATCATCCCCATGGCTACTTCCTCCAATTTGATTTTTCCAATCTACAAGAAGATTAAAATCAGCTGTGATTAATGTACTGCCTTTTTTGCCTGCCCTCACTATCTCCTGATTTATTTTTTGCCCTACAGATACTGTTAGGGGGGCCTATAATCTACTTCCACCCAGTATCTTCTTCCCCTTTATTATTTCTGACCACCACACATATGGATCCTACATCATCCAATACAAGAGCATTTCTTGCTAATGTACTAATTTTATCTTGTATGAAGAAAGTCTACCAACCACTCTTCCCTTCCTGCCAATCCTTTCTAAAAGTCCCAAATCCCTGAAGATTTAGTTTCCAGATTCAATATTCTTAGAACCATGCCTTCGTAATCTCTCTCCATTTAAATAATATGCTTCTGTATTTTTATTGTTGCTGAAATGGATAATTTCACATTTTCCGACACATGTAACCTATCCATATCCCTTTGCAGCTTCCTTTTGAACTCTTTCACAACTTATTTTCTACCTTTCCTTGTCATCAGTAAATTTAGCAACCCTGCCTTTGGTTCTGACTCATATATAAATTGTAAAAAGTTGAGATCCTCACATGTTCCTGTGGCACATCACACCTTTCTGATAAGTTCCCATTATTTCTACTCCATTTTACCAAATGTTTACATTAGGGCACCTGTACGTCACTCTGAAAAGTGACTTCTTGTCTTTATCATCTCTCACATTGGTCCAAAGCGCTTCTACTGCCTGGTTTTCGAAAGTTGGCTCCTACCTCTTTATTATGCTAATACCATTACTAATTAACAGAGCCATCCTTCCAACTTTTCTTAGCTTCCTGTCCTCCCTAAATGTCACGTACCCTTCAAAAGTCAAGTCCCAGTCTATATCGTTATGCAGCTATTTCTCTCTGATGGCTCTTAAGTTGTACAATTTATTTCAATTCGTACTTATTAGATCAAATGTTTCATTCCAAATACTAAGTGCATTCAGGAATAGAGCCTTTAATTGTCATTTTATTTTGTAATCTCTTATCTTGATTTACTATCAGATTCATACTCTTTATCTCTTCCTCTTCTGGTCTGTTTATCATTTTCCAGATTATTACATTGCACCTTGCCTCGTCTCTACTCTTCAATTTACCATATCTTTCCAAATTTGACTCCTTGACCCATTCGTTAGTTTATAGCCCTTTCCACTTGTTGAGCTATGCAGCTCATGAGAACACTGGCCCTAGCATAGTTCAAATGGAAACCATTGAACCACACATTCATTTCCCTAATCTTGCTTGTTTGATGTCAATTTATTCATTGCTTTGGTGCCTAGTTTCT
The DNA here is from genome assembly GCF_037043375.1 of Chiloscyllium plagiosum. Classification (NCBI taxonomy): domain Eukaryota; kingdom Metazoa; phylum Chordata; class Chondrichthyes; order Orectolobiformes; family Hemiscylliidae; genus Chiloscyllium; species Chiloscyllium plagiosum. Next base: position 13,212,136 of record NW_028270142.1, read on the forward strand.
CATACTGTGTAGAATGACTTGCTTTGTCATCCCTATGGCATCAGTACCTACACGAACAATGACAACTTGATCCTCCCCCTCCCGCTGCAGGTTTCTTTCTCACCCTAAACACATGTCCCAAACCCTGGAGCTGGCTAAGTCAGCATTTGTTGTGCATCCCTTATTGCCTCTTGAACTGAGTGGAATGGTGCTAGCAAGTCCAAGGGCAGAGAAGGACCAATCACATTGCTGTGGGTCTGGAGCCACAAGGAGGCCAGACCAGATAAGGAAACAGATTTACACCCCTTAAGGGAACTTGAAATTCATTTTTATAAATGATAAATTCATTTTTATGAACGATTACATGGTTGCCATCAGGCTAGCTTTTAATTCTAGATCACGAATTGTCACAGTGGCATTTGAACCCAAATCTCAGAACATGAGCCTGGGTTTTAGAATTAGAATTCCTACAGTGTGGAAACAGGCTCTTCGGCCCAACAAGTCCACACCGACCATCCGAAGAGTAACCCACCCAGCCCCATTCCCCTATCCTATATTTGCCCCTGACTAATGTACTTAACCTAGGCATCCCTATGGGCAATTTAGCGTAGCCAATTGACCTAACCTGCACAACTTTGGATTGTGGGAGGAAACCGAAGCACACCCAGGCAGAATGTACAAACTCCACTCCAAGGCTGGAATTGAACCTGGGTCCCTGGCGCTGTGAGGCAGCAGTGCTAACCACTGAGCCACCGTGTTGCTGGGTTACTAGTCCAGTGACACTATCACTTTGCCACCACCTCACTCATTTCTTGCTGTTGAGAACAGCACCAATCTCCCTTCACTATACTATTCCCTATTACATTACGATTTTTTTATTTTGCTCCTCAGATCTGAATGGTTTCCTTTGCTGCAGTCAGTTGACTCATACACCCTGTAGCCTTCACGCGGAACCAAAGAAGCTGAAAGAATCTTAAACTTGTTGAACAATTGCAAGGTTGAGGTTCCTATCCTCTGGGTCCTCTTCTGTGTCTCACTTGCAGTCACACTCAACCATCCCTGATCACTATCCAAATTAGAAATCTTATTGGAAGGGGAGGGGGGAATGTCTTCTGGTACAAAGTATCCGAATATCTTTCCCACACTCTTATTTCTCTGCAGCTCAGCATCCACTTCACATTCTAAGCCACAGCTCCTCCAGTCACAAGTATCTTACCACAGATATGTTTGGCCTGGGCCACACTGGCATGTGGAAGTGCTCCCATAAACTGCAAACATGTCACATCATTGACCTGCCATCCTGAAAATACTTAAGTAGTTAAGTATTTTAAAAGTTATTTATTTTCCTTTTTAAAATATATTTTATTAATCTAACCATTAGTACCATTCTATTCCAAGGTTTAAAATAGCACAGACATTAAACACTTACCAGATGTTCAAAGTTTGTGCGAAGATTTGTAGCTCGGGTGCTCGTTGCTGTGGTTCTGTTCGCCGAGCTGGAAGTTTTTGTTGCAAACGTTTCGTCCCCTGGCTAGGTGACATCATCAGTGCTTGGGAGCTTCCTGCGAAGCGCTGCTTTGATGTTTCCTCCGGTGTTTATAGTGGTCTGTCCCTGCCGCTTCCGGTTGTCAGTTTCAGCTGTCCGCTGTAGTGGTTGGTATATTGGGTCCAGGTCGATGTGTTTGTTGATGGAGTTTGTGGATGAATGCCATGCCTCTAGGAATTCCCTGGCTTTTCTCTGTCTGGCTTGCCCTATGATAGTAGTGTTGTCCCAGTCGAATTCATGTTGCTTGTTGTCTGCGTGTGTGGCTACTAAGGATAGCTGGTCGTGTCGTTTCGTGGCTAGTTGATGTTCATGTATGCGGATTGTTAGCTGTCTTCCTGTTTGTCCTATGTAGTGTTTTGTGCAGTCCTTGCATGGTATATTGTACACTACATTAGTTTTGCTCATGTTGGGTATCGGGTCATTCATTCTGGTGAGTTGTCTGAGCGTGGCTGTTGGTTTGTGTGCCGTTATGACTCCTAGGGGTTGCAGTAGTCTGGCTGTCAGTTCCGAGATGCTCCTGATGTATGGTAGTGTGGCTAGTCCTTTTGGTTGTGGTAAGTCCTCGTTCCGTGGTCTTTCTCTTAGGCATCTGTTGATGAAGTTGCGCGGGTATCCGTTTTTGGTGAATACCTTGTATAGGTGTTCCTCTTCTTCTTTTTGCAGTTCTGGTGTACTGCAGTGTGCTGTGGCCCTTTTGAATAGTGTCCTGATGCAGCTTCGTTTGTGTGTGTTGGGGTGGTTACTTTCATAGTTTATGACTTGGTCTGTGTGTGTGGCTTTCCTGTATACCCTTGTAGTGAATTCTCCGTTCGGTGTTCTCTGTACCATCACGTCTAGGAATGGGAGTTGGCTATCCTTTTCTTCTTCTCTCGTGAATCGGATTCCTGTGAGTGTGGCGTTGAAGATCCGGTGTGTTTTTTCTAGCCACGAAACGACACGACCAGCTATCCTTAGTAGCCACACACGCAGACAACAAGCAACATGAATTCGACTGGGACAACACTACTATCATAGGGCAAGCCAGACAGAGAACAGCCAGAGAATTCCTAGAGGCATGGCATTCATCCACAAACTCCATCAACAAACACATCGACCTGGACCCAATATACCAACCACTACAGCGGACAGCTGAAACTGACAACCGGAAGCGGCAGGGACAGACCACTATAAACACCGGAGGAAACATCAAAGAAGCGCTTCGCAGGAAGCTCCCAAGCACTGATGATGTCGCCTAGCCAGGGGACGAAACGTTTGCAACAAAAACTTCCAGCTCGGCGAACAGAACCACAACAACTTACCAGATGGCCATTAAACAGCTAGCTGCTTCTTCTGCTATGGAGTAACAGTTAAACCTTAGAAGGTGAAAAGCACAAGTACACGAACATGTTCTCAGATGGTTCCTTCTATCTGCCATGGACCACACCTACCCAACATCGTGCTAGTGTTTCATTATGTTTGCTGACCGTTCTATAGAATACCTGTTTCGTCCACATGCAAGACCCATCTATCATTATACTTTATATTCTTAGATTACACTGTGGTAAAGGATACATTAAGTAAGTTAGAGTCCAATAAAAATAAAATGGCTCACACTTAGTGAAGGTTGGTGACTGGGCTGGCTTCAAACAGATTTCAGTGGTCACGCTTTCACTTGGCGGCCATGACATTTCCAGCATCAAGGTGGTTTAAAGAAACAAGTGAATGATTTTCTGTTCTTCCGCAGTTGTGCTGGGTGGAGTTCTATCAATATGTTCTGTCCATGGCACCTGGAGTAGTCATGTTCAGTGGATAGTAATCAAAAATATAAAAGTTGGGTGGACAGAGACAGGCAGAACCCACTCAGGTTCATGTTTCTTCCACTCTGTTATCTGCAGAGAAATCTGACGCTTAAAACACATAAAAGGTTAGTTGTTATTTAACCTTTTCTCTCCAAAAGCAAACGGATCCAAATAAGGTCATGCTAGTCTATTTGAATGGTAGGTTTATCTTTTGGGTTCCCAATTATGGCAATCTGTATCTTGGTTTCCTATTTCCAATCACTGGGCAGCTTCTTACCAGCTCTGTGCAGTAGACTGACAGCATCAATGTAAAGGAAACGCTTATGTTAAAAATATTCTGTACTTCTTACAAAGGGCCTGTCTAACAGTTTCCCAGCATTCTTGGTCTCTGGTCCCAATGGGGGGTAAAAGCTCATATAGTTTCATGTAGAAAGAAATTTGGGCTTGAGTTAACCTGTAGGAGGATAAACTTTTTGTCTTGCTCGTTGCTTGCATGTACAGTACTTGCGTGTTACTGAAAAAGAAACATGCTGTCAAAGTTTTACACGTTGCACTCAATCATGAAATGCAAGAATCCCAAATTTCATAGGGAACAACAATTTATACTGTATTGGAAAAGGGTGCTGATTGGTCAACATTGCCATGGTGAATGCACCAGGGAACTACTGACACCATGCTTTTGTTTGATTAGAAGAAAGGTACAATGCATGAATACACTATGTTCAACTCTCCATTGCAGGAAGCACCGAGAACAGCAGTAGAGTCATAGAGATGTACAGCATGGAAACAGACCCTTCGGTCTGACCCGTCCATGCCGACCAGATATCCCAACCCAATCTAGTCCCACCTGCCAGTCCCCGACCCCAGGGAAAAGACTGTGTCTATTTATCCTATCCATGCCCCTCATAATTTTGTAAACCTCTATAAGGTCACCTCTCAGCCCTCGACGCTCCAGGGAAAACAGCCCCAGCCTGTTCAGCCTCTCCCTGTAGCTCAGATCCACCAACCCTAGCAACATCCTTGTAAATCTTTTCTAAACCATTTCAAGTTTCACAATATCTTTCTGATTGGAAGGGGACCAGAATTGTCTAACCAATGTCCTGTACAGCCGCAACATGACCTCCCAACTCCTGTACTCAATACTCCACTTTCAAGAAGCACTCAAGAACCTGCACTCCAAGGTCTCTTTGTTCAGCAACACTCCCTAGGACCTTACCATTAAGTGTATAAGTCCTGCTAAGATTTGCTTTCCCAAAATGCAGCACCTCGCATTTATCTGAATCAAACTCCATCTGCCATTTCTCAGCCCATTGGCCCATCTGGTCCAGATCCTGTTGTAATCTGAGGTAACCGTCTTCGCTGTCCACTACACCTCCAATTTTGGTGTCATCTGCAAACTTACTAACTATACCTCTTATGCTCGCATCCAAATCATTTATGTAAATGACATAAATGATCAGCCCAGCACCGATCCTTGTGGCACTCCACTGGTCACAGGCCTCCAGTCTGAAAAACAACCCTCCACCACCACCCTCTGTTTTCTACCTTTGAGCCAGTTCTGTATCCAAATGGCTAGTTCTCCCTGTATTCCATGAGATCTAACCTTGCTAATCAGTCTCCCATGGGGAACCTTGTCGAATGCCTTACTGAAGTCCATATAGATCACATCTACTGCTCTGCCCTCATCAATCTTCTTTGTTACTTCTTCAAAAAACTCAATCAAGTTTGTAAGACATGATTTCCCACACACAAAGCCATGTTGACTATTCCGAATCAGTCCTTGCCTTCCCAAATACATGTACATCCTGTCCCTCAGGATTCCCTCCAACAACTTGCCCACCACCGAGGTCAGGCTCACCGGTCTATAGTTCCCTGGCTTGTCTTTACCACCCTTCTTATACAGTGGCACCACGTTTGCTCCAGTCTTCTGGCATCTCACCTGTGACTATCGATGATACAAATATCTCAGCAAGAGGCCCAGCAATCACTTCTCTAGCTTCCCACAGAGTTTTCGGGTACACCTGAACAGGTCCTGGGGATTTATCCACCTTTAACCGTTTCAAGACATTCAGCACTTCCTCCTCTGTAATCTGGACATTTTGCAAGATGTCACCATCTATTTCCCTACAGTACGGGCAACTGGAAATGCAACGAGGGAGAGACCCAGGTTACGAATAAGTGAGAGCAGATAGGAGTTACAGGATGGGAGCAAGAGTTTCAGCAGCAAGGGGAATGGCTCTAATGATGTCAGGTCTCTTGATTAGGCATTGAGTACATGTGAACATAGCGTAATAGATCTACCCCCACCCCGAGCAAGGAAACACAACATTGTTTAGTTTCATGTCTTATATAATGACTTCTATATTTATAAAGGTCTTATATAATACAAGGATCCATGTGGACTACTGCTGCTCCTATTTCTTATGTTCCTCTTGGGTCTGTGGGCTTCTCTGACTAGAACTGGGGTATGTTTATCCAAATCATCCAAACAGGTTGTGGGCTACCTGTTCCAAATACAACAAGCCACTATTATTGGCACAAGGTAGGCTTCCTGGGTGAACAAGAATTCCACTCTACTGTTAGCTAATGCATGCAATTAATACCAACTTCACAGCCTCATTTTGCTGCTGTTGTTATTTGCCAGAAATCAAGAAAAGCAAACCCGGCAGCTTCTGTGAGATCTAAAACCACTAAAAGCTAACTCCTGCTCTTACCTCCAATCTTCTTTCCCTACTGTTTGCAACCCCCACCCTGTAATTCCCATTCTGCCCTCACTTATGGGTGACCTGGGTCCTTCTGGATCCATGGACTCTGGTAGGTGCATTGCTGGAAAATGCAACTTCTCCCAATGACATTGCTCAAAGTGGAGAGCTGTTGGCTTCTGATTGGCTGGCAGCTATCAGGGGCTAGTGTTTCCACCCAGGGATCCTTAATCTCAAGAAAGGCCCATTAGTGGCCACTTAGCTGTGTGATATATGATGGGCCTTACCCAAGGTGAGTAAAATTATCATCACCTCAATTAAATTCCAGTCAACTAATATCTTCAAGGTTAACATCTTTAGGGTTGACACCCTTAGAAAGCCATATTGCTTTAAAAACGGTATTTAAATAAAGACAGTAGACAGAATTACACATGAACTGATGTGGTTTTACTGCATGTGACCAATCATTAATTCAAAACTACGTAATCCGTATAAAATTCAACCAAGATTGACACCTTCTGCCCAATTATCATAGATTACCCATAACCACATATTTTAAATATATCACTGCGATATTCTTTTCTGTAGACCTGGACCTTTCTGGTAAGATTACCTTATTTATCCAGGTCTGAATGCAGTTATTAAAAACACTCAGTTGATGCACACGGTGGGTTGTACAACACACAGAATGGGTGTAGATGTGCTTCACAGAACAGATGAGCAAAGGATACAAAATGTTACTGCTAGGTAAGACACCTTAAACCTCTGATGGTAATGAAAATCAAACACCATAACTGCTTTCCTGGAGTATAATCTTATAACCTCTACTGATCAGTGCTAACATCAGTTCATGTATCAATAAGCATTTTTCTTTATGATTCAGGTTTTGCCTTTGCATACAACTCTTGAGTAGCAGTCTGTATCTTTATCATATATATGCATATAGTATGACAAATGCTTATATCAGCATAAAAAGATAAGCTGGATGACTATATATGAAGACAACAACTACAACTCTCACGGCACTGCCATTGGTTAACTTTACTCAAGCATCATAAAAAGCTGAAACTAAAGCTACAGTAAGAAAAATTGGTTGTTGCTGAAACAATGGTGAAGTATTTATAGCCAATGGTGCTGAAGTATATTTATCTTATCAACTTTTTAAAAAAATCACTTTCCACTAAAAATTGATATATGAGCTCAGAGCATGAGAGCAAATCTACTGCTAACAGGTAACCGACACAAGTATTTATTTTTCATTGCAAAGGGGAATCAATACAGTCTGCTCATTTCCCTTGCACATTAACTGCACCATGCATTATTTTTTTCACTTGCAATCTGTTAGTGTTGTCTTCACATAAATTCATATAATGGTATTGGTCATTTCCTCATACATATACACCCTATCGCGTGTTGACAGGTTTATAAGGATGCATTGGCAGCCGTGGGTGCTACAGGCTCCTTGACGACAGCCTTTGAATCCTTGCAGTCCTGAGCTGTGGTGCCTGAGTTAGTCTGTTTATGATCTGCTTTCTGTGCCAGATGTTTGACTTGTCTGTAAAGATGAATGGATCTAAATTAGTACAAAAACCTGAGACCCACAATAAATTGATTACAATTAACAACATCATCAGTATAAAAAATGAACACAATTATAAAATAGTGGACAATAATAATGTGAATATTTTCATGATTATAGTAAATGAGAGATGAAAGAAGTACTATCATAGAAGGAGTTTTGATGCATTGAACTAGTGTTTGCCAAGTGCTTTGAAATTCAATAAAGACAGTTTTAGAATGAGTAGATATTTTTAAGATTATTTAATTTTCTGAGTTCTGACGTATCTCTCATGCTACAAGCATACATTAGCAAATGATTTCACCTCATAGGAGGCTGGTGAAATCTACACCTGCACTAGTTAAGGGAGTTATAACAGTGAATCTGCATTGTTGCAGCATGAAATTACTACAGTATTGTTTTAAAAAGTTCATTACCAACGTGTCTGATCTGCTGTGTATTTTGAACATTTTCTGCCTGTACGTCAGATTTCCAGTATCCAACATACAGTAGCTTTTGAATGAAATAATATATTTGGGCTGGGATTCTGAAATGACAACTGTGCATTATCTAGTAAGGCAAAGACTGTCTTGACTTTGATGTCTGCCATGGTCAAACTAACAACATTCACATTCTAGGCCCAAGTGGCAATGCACCAAATGCCTTCCAGGGCTACAGCACCAGTCAAATTTTCAAAAGACAACATAGATTAACTGGAAGCAGTTCAAATACCACATTCATATGTTATGTGTTATTGTGAAGTTGGTCATTTAATATTATCTTGATGCTATTACTTTTACACAATACTGAAAAAAGTATTTTGAAAATAAAGTACACAAATTAATATTTTATGTTGCTATTTGCTAAACAGCCATAGGTCTGGTTATTTATAGCTTTGGGTAAGAAAAAGAGAGCCATCTTAACTTATTTTCAGTATTTTCCAACTATTTTAATATTTCAGATTTTTCCTGCCTTATTGTCCATGGATTCAGCTGCAGTTAACAGAATATGCTGAAATCTTAGGCTTAGATTACTGCAGAAAACAATTAAGCTCTAATTATTTCCACACAAAATTTTGCGGAATATCCCATTAAAAATAACATCTTTTTACTGTAAAAGTTCAGATCTGAAATGAATCCAAAAGATTGAGTTTTCCGATTTTATTTTCCAATTGATTTCTCAATAAGATAATTCTAATTGCATAATGTTCTGGCTAAATCCACTTCTACTACTGTGCCTATTATCTTTTGGGTTGGGAACTGAAAGCAATTATCTGAACCTTTACAAAAATATTTGCAGGCATTCAGCCAATAGATTCAATACAGGCAGAGGCAGATTAAGGAGATCACAAACTTCTTTGGAATCTATGAAAATTGTAAATAGAGCAAAAAAAAGATAAGTGTAAGTAAGATTAATCCACCAGGATAGATTCTCACACCAAAATCCTGGGAACAGCATAACGTTTAAACTTGACCAGGTAACTTAAAAGGACATTATAAAGGCCACAACATCAGAATAAGCTTCAGATAAATGCAAATAAAGGAACAACAAAGATTCTCTGGATCAGCTCCACTTTCCTAGGCCTTGGAAATCTTCAACAAAGAAAAGCAGTGCCATATTAGAGGAGGATCCATGACTTGGGAATTTTTTTAAAGAAAAAAGCACATTGAAAAGTCATCTAAATAAAATTAATTTAAAAATAAAGCAACCAAGAGAAAAATAATTAAGTTAGTAGTTATGAAGTGTCCATTTTCTGGAACATTTGCACATAACAGAAGATTAAAGAATTGCATAAATTATCTGATGCTGAAGCATTTGAAGGAAGGGTTTAGGTATTAGCTTTGTTGCAAATTTGTTTCCAAGTCAGAAGGTTCAAGTCTCACTCCAGAGATTTGAACACATAACAAAAGATACTTATTTGAAACCTTACACATACAGAAAAGATAAATTAATAATTGTCAACTAGATATGTCTTTGCACCAGAAGGTCAGAACTACACTAACATCAAACCAAGTATTGCCATTATGGTAATGGTAACTAACCTTGTCTGGGAGTCTCGTCAGAGAGCTTCAAACTGCAGATTCTGATAGAACTATTGACTTGTTACGAAGTGGAGTTTTTAATGCAAGGTTTCCTGTTATCAGGAAACGTAACAACATAACAACAACTTGCATTTTTTTTAATAACAGGTTTAACAAATGTGGAAAGACTGCAGAAGAGTTGTACTTCTTAGAACAGAGAAAGAGCTAGGATGAGACTGACAGAGTTCAAAGTCATGATCGTTTTAACAGAAGTTCAGGAAGAGGCTCAAGAGACTCAATAGTCCAATCCTAGACTGTTTTTGCTGGTGGAAAGGTTGGTAATCTGAAGATACAGATTTGAAGTGACCAGCAAAAGATGAAAAGGAAGTGATTATACTGTTTTTTTAAAACATGGTGAGTTGTGACTGGAATGTGCTGCATGAAAAGGTGGGGACTGTAGATTCAGTAGAAAAACTCAAAAGAACAATGGATTAAAACTAAAAGAGGACATGAGGAACATCTCCAAATGGTCTGTTTCCATGCTTTGGAAAGGAGCAGAATTCATTGGGAACATTTACATTATATATAAAATAATGACATTATTGTGTAAAAATGATGCACCAGCGATACTTTCAAAGTAATAAGGATTGTTGCAGGATGGAATAATTACAATTAAGCAAAGGATGAATAAAAATGATTACTGAAGCAGAAATCACAAGCAGAATCTTATGGGTTCCTCAGCAAAATGGGCTATGGTGGAATTTGTAGCAGGATCAGGTGAGAAGTCTGCCAAGACCTATCTGGACGTCGGGAGCATCCTGACACATCTTTTATGCATTTCCGGAATGATGAGAGGAGTTCCTCACTTGGCAACCATGAGTTGCCAATTAAGTGGAATTACTGCTTGATAAGTAGCTTATTAACTTGACAACTCACCTCATTTAATACTCATTTTACCAAATGTGTCGAACAAGCTGCACATGGGTATTCTCGTCATGGAAGTTAGAGTGGGTACTCGGTGACTTCAGCTCATTGTTTGCTGTGACGGAGCTCCAGTTTGGAAATCAAGCACAAAAATCTCAAAGCATGGTCCATGGGCACTAGCTACATACGTCCCATGATGCCAGATATTGCCACCTGGCATGTGTTAACCTGTAAGAACGCTCATGGCATGTCTTGGATCAGCTTACAGGACATTACTGCAATGATTTCAATGGTTATGAACACAGGTGAATTCTGTAGGAGGAAGTTCTTCCTGAACAATAAATCCTCGCTGTTTTGTTGAGTGGGGCAAGGCAGACACACACTGCTCTAGCCTAATTATTGAAAACCAGAAATTCTGAGTGAACTTTGCTGCTTGCTGGACTACATTCTAATTAATGTCTTACATGCAAAGTATTTTAAGTGGTTTTGAACCTTCTTCTAAAAATAGTACTACTAAAGGAAAATAAAAGTTACCATGGTGTGTTCGAAAAGAAGCAGTGATTTCTGTAAATCACTTGTCTTACTCACAGCCTTCAAGTTTCAAGTCAGTTTCAAAGTATGTATGTTAATCCTCCAATAAATAACAGCTGCTGATGGTCCCACTGCTAATACAATACCTTTCACACAGATTTGAGACACAGCAAACATTTATTACTGCAAAATCCAGTCTCAAAAATATAAGTACTTGACCCACGCATTTCAGGGGATTATGTTGAGCTGTCAAGAGCAAGCAATGGGCTTGGAGGATGATATGGCTGGACAGGATTTGACTGGTAAAATGAGGGGCCTATTTATGATGCATCAAAAATTACACAGATCTGTACCAGGTTCATTCTGGAAATACATTTGTCTGCTATGAATACTTATTAGAGTGAGTTTTTTTTAAATTACATCTGTCAGTGTCAGACAAAAATCTCATGACACATGGTTTATGATTGTTTAAAGGTGACCTGCAACAGTCAGGCTGTTGCAACTGTGTGTAAATAAGCCGTTCTCTTTCTTTAAATGTACAGCATAATGGAGGGGAGATGGAGAATGGCAGCTTGAATGGAGGTGCAGGACCTGCAAAGGTGAGTCAGTGGTGGCATTGGTTGGGCTTGGAATAAAGGGCATCGTGTGTAGTACACTCTGGGGCAATGAGAAGTGGAAAAGAGATTTGGAGCTGAGGCATCAGAGAGTGAAGTAGGAAGAGTCTGGGTAACCTGGGGTCAGTCAGTTAATTAAGAAAATAAGGGATTGAACAGATCGTGTCAATATTGTTAAAATGAATATCTATTGCAGAGTGATGGCTAGCAGAATCCTTCTAGGGATTTGAGTTCACTTACAACATTTCAATTCCGTGATCTTGGACAATAAATCTGACAATGTACAGGATGATGGGCTAACTGAGCCTGCAAGTTCAGCCATAACACACAGTGGGATGGGTAGGACACTGGACACTAACAGGAACAAATACATTGCATTTCCCAAAATAAAGAAAATGTGCTTAAGTCCATTGTAACCAATGAAGAAGTGAGCCAGTACATTGAGATCTCTAACTAAGATAGTCTCAACAAATAATTAATAGTGCGCTCATGAGTAAAGTGAAACTAATGTAATATGAAAGATTTACAAGTAAAATTTAAATTTGAAGAGAATACTCATGCCAATTTTTTGGTTTTATTTGAGCTGAATTTTGCCAAAACAAATCAGCCAAGTATCAATTTCACGTCAATATCGGGAAGTTTCATAGAGAGTTTCTCATGAGCTCCAGCAAGTTATCTCACACAATGCTCCAGTACTCCCCTCATTATATCCGCACCATACATTTCTATTATGCGCTCAGCAATGGTGGAAATACTCACCACAGCTGGAACCTCCCACTGCATTCCAACCACTGGCGCCATATTAAAGCCCAGCCATGCACCAGATCAAGCACCAAGAGTTTCCCATCATAGTACACTTAGTGTCAGGGAACAAAAAAAGTGCTTCTGAGGGTGCATAAATGGCATGGGTGAAACCTCATTGCATATACAAGCCCACATGCATAAATTTAGTTTGCATCATCACCCGTCTGATTGACTGACATTGTAACCACAACTACTAGAATCACGCCCCACAGGTGATGTGCCCTTAGTGCCATATCACTGTAGAATATAAGGGAGTATTACTCTTTCCCTAATGCCCATTGCTCAGTATGAAAGCATCACAGGATAGAAAGCTTTCAAATGGTTTAAAATGTTAACTTGTATTCAACATCGCCAAAAGTGAACGAAAAACAAAATAAAGCTGCATTTACTTTTGTGAGCAATCAGGGACCACTTGCCATTTCAGCAACAACAAATTTACATCAAAAGATGATCACTGCATCCAGCTCACATTATAGGAACTGCCTGTCAATTAACATCCAGTCTGGCCAGTCGCATCTGACGCTGCACTACTCTATTGTACTGAACATGTGTTCCTCCTCCTCAATGTCCTCATCTTCCTCCTTGAAAGATAGCTGCTGCTCCCCTGGCTCTTCAATGTCCATCAGATCTCCTCTGTCTGCTCCACATGTGCACAGCACAACATGCTAGGATTTTATGGCACACTCTTGTCTGGAAGCTGTCTTCCTCTCCCTTTCTCCATCCTTTCCTCTCTCTCTTTCTCTTCTTCCCTTAACAACCCAAGGCTGATCCATGCATCAGAATTTCATTTTTAGCAAGCCTATCATCTACTCCATGATTGCCTCAGTAGAAGAATGGACTGTATTGATCTATGTTCAGCCTTTGTCAGGGGGTCTGGAGGGTTATGTAATGGAGTAGACGGTAGCCCTGGTCTCCCAGTAACCATTCTTGTGTGGCATCAAACCCTTGAAACAAAGCAGGAACATGAGATTTCTCAAGAACATAGGCATCATCGAAGTGTCTAGGGTACTGGGTATACACTTCTCAGCTGTGTTATGAAAAGGCTGTCTCAACAAGACACTTGCATAATTTATAGTACCCTACACTAGGGGAAACAAGATAAAGCAGTGTGACCTGGCAGAAATGGCATCTGTAGTAACCATGGTTGGAGGAAGCAAAGGTCCTCACAAAAGAGTCCAGTGGATCCTTGGAAGCAACTAGTTGCACAAAACTTTTGTGCAGCCGTCACCTTGACAGATATGAGGATAAGATGGTAATCACTCCTTCAGGTCAATGTGTGTGTCTGATGGAGCAGAGTTACAAGACATTGGTCCATAACTGCTTAGCTGTGGCTAGAGTCTATTTATTTGTAATAAATAGCAAATCTTATTAAGTGCAGAACCTTAATCTGTGCTTTCTGTCAACCTGGATCTGAAAGACAGGTACATTGGGGAATTATACATACGTTTGAAATCTTTAACTTTCATGACAATTCTGGGAATACAGGATGGATTTTTAGAGAAGCTTATCTGGAGGGAAAATCAGAAACAAACATAGCAGCTTCCTGGTAATGTCAGCAGTCAGCATTCACACTGCATAGAAATGACAATTTGGTATAATCCTCCAGACAATGGGATAGGGACTTCTCCAACAAAGAACACCAGACAATGTCTCTCATTGGACTTTTGACAAGAGGACATTATTCCAAAGAATGCAGCACAAGCCACTCAGCACAAATACAGTAGGGGACTGTAAGTGCAGTAGAATTACTGATACCCATTCCCTCCACCTCATTTCACCCAAGAAAGGCAGCATTCCCAATACGAGTGTGTTAGTGAATACTCACAGTTCAAGATGAGAAAAAAATCATTTCTATGTCATTGCCCAGCCTGTGGAATTTTGAAATGTCTTTGCGAATTGTGGCTACAGGCAAGACTTTTAAGGTCACCTGTGATTACTTCTGCTATACGGACAGAAACTATGATCTCTGTAACAATCAATGACATGGTCATGAATTGCTCAGGCAGCCATTGTTCATGCGAGCATATACAGGGATTGTTGCCTGAGTTGGAGGCCCAGAGGAGCAACTGGCAGACTGGAGAGGCCAGGTACCCACTCTGACTTTCATTTCAGGAAATGTTGCCACCTAGTTCCTCTCGAGCACAGAGGAACGCCATCTACAAGTTCGCTGACGACACCACCATTGTAGGACAGATATCAATGACAAGAGGGAGAAGATAGAATGCTTGGTATCATGGTACAAAATAACAATCTCTCCCTTAATGTCAGCAAAACTAAAGAGCTGATCATTGACTTCAGGAAGAAATGAATAGGACACGCCGTGGGCAGCCCTGTGGCACAGTAGTTAGCACTGCTGCCTCACAGCACCAGAGACCTGGGTTCAATTCCTGCCTCAGGCGACTGACTGTGTGGAGTTTGCACATTCTCCCCACGTCTGCGTGGGTTTCCTCCGGGTGCTCTGGTTTCCTCCCACAGTCCAAAAATGTGCAGATTAGGTGAATTGGCCATGCTAAATTGCCCGTATTGTTAGGTGTAGGGGAATGGGTCTGGGTGGGTGCGCGTCGATGTGGACTTGTTGGGCCGAAGGGCCTGTTTCCACACTGTAAGTAATCTAATCCAATCACGCCCCCATCTACATCAATGGAGCTGGGGTGGAGAGGCACAGCAGGTCAGGCAGTATCCGAGAAGCAGGAGAATCGACATTTCGGGCCGGAGCCCTGATCTCCAGCATCTGCAGACCTCACTTTCTCCCTCTGAGGCGGAAAGGGTTGAAAGCTTCAAGTTCCTGGGAATGACGATAACCAACAATCTGTCCTGGACCCACCCATGTAGATGCAACAGTCAAGAAGGCACAATAACAGCTCTTCTTCCTCAGGAGATTAAAGAAATTCGGCATGTCCATAAGGACTCCCACCAACATTTACAGATGCACTATAGAAAGTATTCTATCTGGGTCCATACTGACTTGGTACAGTAACTGCTCTGCCCAGTACCGTAAGAAACTAGAGGAAGTTGTAAACACAGCCCAAAACATCACGCAAGCCAACCTTCCATCCATTGACTCCATCTACACCTCTTGTTGCCGCAGAAAAGCAACCAATATCATTTAAGACCCCGCCCACCCGGTTATAATCTCTTCCAACCTCTCCCATCAGGCACAAACACACATACCAACAGGTTCCTCCCCCATCCCCCCCTTCAGTATTAGACTGCTGAATGGACCTCTCAATTTCAAATCTAATGCTAACCTTGCTTTTGTCCACCTCCAATGCAAGTGTAACTTTGTATGCCTCAGTCAGTTCACCCTCTGATCTGTATGGCCTCGTATATTATGATCTGCCTGCAATGCATGAACATCAAAACTGTTAACTGTACCTACGTACGTGTAACAACAATAAATCAAACCAGTTTAGTAAACTGCACATCAGTGCAATGAGATTAGCTATTAAAGACATGCGAACAGATAAAATAGCCCCTTGCTACTCACTAGCAGGACAGTCAATTTGCTGTTCAAAATGTCGTTTCAGAATTGGACATTTTCTTCGATGTTGAGAATTTCATTTTCCATATTGTAATATTTTCCCATCCGCCTCAGAACACTTCAACCTCAGGGCATCAATGTGGACTTCAACAGTTTCCTCATTTCCCCTTCCCCCACCTCACCCCAGTTCCAAACTTCCAGCTCAGCACTGTCCCCATGACTTGTCCTACCTGCCTACTTCCTTTTCCACCTATCCACTCCCCCCCTCCCCCCCGACCTATCACCTTCATCCCCTCCCCCACTCACCTATTGTACTCTATGCTACTTTCTCCCCACCCCCACCCTCCTCTCATTTATCTTTCCACCCTTCAGGCACTCTGCCTGGGTTCCTGATGAAGGGCTTTTGCCCGAAACGTCGATCTTACTGCTCCTCGGATGCTGCCTGAATTGCTGTGCTTTTCCAGCACCACTCTAATCTAGACCCCCATATTTTCCCAACTCACTTGCCATTGCACACATTATTCAAGATCTGGGGAAAATTCAGCTTTAGTAAGTCTTACCATAATAATAATGCAGTTGGGGAGGAAAGTAATGACCATGATGTAGAACCTCCCAGTTTGGCTAGCCAGTTCTTTTACAGCTCATCCATAGCGACAGCATTGTCAACCGACACCAATGAAAAGCATGCCCCGCTGCTGAGTTACCCATCTATTCCATGCATGCGACTAGCAAGTAGTATTTTGATAGAGGTCTACAGCACAGAAAGAGGCCATTCAGCCCATTGATGCATCGCCAGTCACAAGCTAGCACCTAACTATATTATCCCATTTTCCCTCACTTGGCCTGTGGCCTTGTGTGCCTTGACATGTAGGAACCAGCTAAAAAAATAAGAGAGGTACATAGTTCAGGTTACAGCATTGGGAACTGCACAATGTTGGCTCCGCATGAGAACAAAGTTGAGTTGAATGTAAATTGGTAGCTGACCTGAAAACATCAGATTCCTGCTGGGTTGGCTAAATTAAAATTATTGCAAAGAATGGTGCCAGGAACCCGGATTTGATTCCAATCTCAGGTGACTGTGTGTGGAGTTTGCATAATCTCCCGGTGTCTGCATGGGCTTCCTCCGGATGTTCCAGTTTCCTCCCACAGTCCAAAGCTGTGCAGGTTAGATGGATTGGCCATGATAAATTACCCAAAGTGTCTCAGAGATGTGCAGGCTAGGTGGATTAACCATTGGAAATGCAGGGTTACAGGGATAGCGTAGGGGGTGGGTATGTGTAGGATGCTCTTTGGAGGGTTGGTGTGGAACCAGTGGGCCAAATGGCTTGCTTCCACACTATGGAGATTCTATGAAATTCTATGACAGCATTGCTGGACAATCATACTAGTGTATGAAGGAGTAGACACCATGGACAGACAGATAAATGAGTTTAGGTCAAGAGACAGACAGATAGCCAAGTATGGACATTGGAAACACAATCAATTTTGTTTTATTCTGGCAACAACTGAAGGGGAAATAAATACAGGGCTCCTGTGGTGCATTCTTACTTTTGAACCGAGGGTTCAAGTCTCACTTGTTCCAGAGGTGTGTAATAACATCCCTAATCAGGTTGTTTATAAAGTAGATTTTCAAAAAGATAAAAACAGATGAGGAAGAAGAAAACCCAAAGAGGTGGGTAAGGTTTTGACACAGACTGAGAAAGGCTTGAAGAAAGCAAGAGCAGAACAACGATGCCAACAGCCCAAAAAGACCACAGTGATAATGAAAACTCAATATATTATTTTGAAACTTTTCCCCACCAATAATGAAAATGGGAACACTTTTGTTTAAGAAGCTTTTACAGATCCTCTAAAATTGGCAAAATTAACTTCAAGTGAACTAATTATGAACTGACCCAATCACTTTAGGATCCTTTAACTTATTACCTGATATTTGAACAGTTCACCAAAGCAAACAACTCACTTGAATTAGTTTTGTCAATTTATTTGTTATCTGTAAGACTTCAAATAGATCACCTCAATGTTTCACCAAAGAAAATAAGCCTTGTGACCTTTTTAAAAGAGCACACAGGATTTCAGCTCAGATCTGAATACTGCCCTATGACCTTTTAGATGTGCCCTAATTTCTTTGTTAATTCAAGTTTGTGTGTCCTTCCTTGAAACATTTTTCATTTATGGAGGATCTTTCATAACTACAGTGAAAGCCCACAAGGTCCCATAAATACCAATAAAATAACTAACAAGTTTTTTTGTAGCACTTATTTGCAAGAAGATTAAATATTTGCAAGGAGAACTCCAGTGCTCTTCTGTGATCAGTGCTGCAAGATCTTTTAAATTTATCATAAAAGTAAATGGGAGTCTTGATCTAACAATTCATCCAAAAAAGATGTCACCTCCAACAATGCTGAAAGTATCAAATTAGATAATGTGCTCAAGTTTCTGGAGTGGTCTTTGATTAGAAGTTGATTCTCATCAACTTTTTACCTCACAACTAGTCTTGACTGGTTTATAGAGAAAGTGAGGTCTGCAGATGCTGGAGATCAGAGCTGAAAATGTGTTGCTGGAAAAGCGCAGCAGGTCAGGCAGCATCCAGGGAACAGGAGAATCAACGTTTCGGGCATAAGCCCTTCTTCAGGAATGAGGAAAGTGTGTCCAGCAGGCTAAGATAAAAGGTAGGGAGGAGGGACTTGGGGGAGGGGCGTTGGAAATGCGATAGGTGGAGGGAGGTCAAGGTGAGGGTGATAGGCCGGAGTGGGGTGGGGGCGGAGAGGTCAGGAAGAAGATTGCAGATTAGGAAGGCAGTGCTGAGTTCAAGGGGTTTGACTGAGACAAGGTGGGGGGAGGAGAAATGAGGAAACTGGAGAAATCTGAGTTCGTCGCTTGTGGTTGGAGGATTCCCAGGCAGAAGATGAGGCACTCTTCCTCCAACCGTCGTGTTGCTATGGTCTGGCGATGAAGGAGTCCAAGGACCTGCATGTCCTTGGTGGAGTGGGAGGGTTGGTTGGTCCGGGTGTCCCAGAGGTGTTCTCTGAAACGTTCCGCAAGTAGGCGGCCTGTCTCCCCAATATAGAGGAGGCCACATCTGGTGCAGCGGATGCAATAGATGATGTGTGTGGAGGTGCAGGTGAATTTGTGGCGGATATGGAAGTGTCCCTTGGGGCCTTGGAGGGAAGTAAGGGGAGAGGTGTGGGCTCAAGTTTTGCATTTCTTGCGGTTGCAGGGGAAGGTGCCGGGAGTGGAGGTTGGGTTGGTGGGGAGTGTGGACCTGACGAGGGAGTCACGGAAAGAGTGGTCTTTTCGGAATGCTGATAGGGGAGGGGAGGGAAATATATCCCTGGTGGTGGGGTCCGTTTGGAGATGGCGGAAATGACGGCGGATGATACATTGTACATGGAGGTTGGTGGGGTGGTAGGTGAGGACCAGTGGGGTTCTGTCCTGGTGGCGGTTGGAGGGGCGTGGCTCAAGGGCGGAGGAGGGGGAAGTGGAAGAGATGCGGTGGAGGGCATCGTCGACTACGTCTGGCGGGAAATTGCGTTCCTTGAAGAAGGAGGCCATCTGGGTTGTACGGTTTTGGAACTGGTCCTCCTGGGAGCAGATTATAGATCATATTTCTTGGATCACATGATGAATAATACCGGACCATCACAGTTCCGTTTGTCATGTCTGTGAAGAGAAATCAAAGTTAATGTTTGGGTCTGGTGACCCTTCCTCAGGGGTCTCCATGTTCTGAGGAAGGGTCACCAGACCCGAAATGTTAACTCAGATTTCTCTTCACAGATGCTGCCAGACCTGCTGGGCTTTTTCAACAACTTCTGTTTTTGTTTCTGATTTACAGCATCTGAATTTCTTTCGTTTTTTATTCCATTTGTCATGTATTGATCTACAGGTTGCCGTTGAGGATTTTAGGAGAGGGACACTGAAAAAAATTTACATACCATTCATTTGTCTCCCACTTGAAATGGGTGAAGATCTCCAACAAACTAATGGTCAAAAAGACAAATGAACTTGCATTAGCGTATCACTAACTGTAACATTTGAGGAGCGATACCCTTAATTTCTTGCTCCAATAATAAGTATTTTACACTTACCCACATCAGATTGCATCTGCCACCTACTTAATCAGTTCCTAGCCCTTATCTAACAAGGTTCCATAGCCTTTTATTATTTTTCTGCTTAATATTAGTACCACCTGTTTATAATATCCTCGCACAAAGCTAAGAATAATATTTACAAAAGAATTTGACTGCATATTAATGCAGGCTAATCTGTACTTACATTTCAATGGGACCATTTTCTATATTGATTGCATACTCCACTGGGTCAAGACCTTGTTCAGACAGCTGTTTCAAGGCACTTAAAGCTGCCTGTAGAACAAAAAAAAGCCTGGGTAAGCCTCTACAGGGACAATTTTTCAAAATGTTTCTTCCTCATGCACTTCCCAAAAAGTATGCAACATGACTAAAATTTTACACATACTCGGAGTCCTGATGTTGAGACTCAAAGTAATTCATGAGCTGGTGAATGAACTGTTGGGGCAACGTTACAAATGGTGATCAATTAGGAGCTCACCACTGGGAACTAAGGAGCTGCTAACATTTGAGTGGACAGCAGCTCTGCAACCTGGACGGCTGAAGCTGCAAGTGAAAACAACTGAGACAGCCCCCATCATCCTTGCGAGTAGGTGAAAAACATTTGTGCTACATCAGTACCAAGCAGGCAGCACCGGTGACTGTAGGGGTGAAGCGTCCAGCACCAACATCAGGGCAGTCAATGGACCCCACCATGAGCAGTAGAGCCTTCAAGAAGGAGACTGCACCCTTTGCCCTAGACAGTCACTTTGAGGCAGTAACTATGTGGTGGGGGACCTTCTGAAGTTGGCAAAATCCTGCAGGATTGTAAAATGACTTTCAATAGGCAAATGAAATACATTAATTGGCCTGCTGCCTCTCGTTGGCAGGAATCCAAGCTTTTGCCTTTGATACTAATGCCATACTAGTGAGAACAATTCAGGCTTCCCTTTTCACACCTTCTACTGTCGTTTTAACACCCCTCTCACCTCCCAGCCCAACTCCAGGGGGTAGAAACATTCTGCTATATTTTTAAACCTTATAATGAATACTTGTTTGGAATTCACCATAAGTCATTGTACTAAATATATTGCCTGGGAGTAAGTAGGATATACAACACAGAAACAGGCCATTAGTTCAGGCCATTCATTGGAACCAGTCCATGCCAGTCTTTTCATCCCACTCCAGCCTTCACTTTGAAATATGAAAACATTTTGTCCAGCAAGGATCTGACAAAAAGGACAAAAACACTCGAAAGGATATAATTTTAATTAAGTAATAAGAATGGAAAATGCAAAGAAAAAAGTTTGATTTCATTCCAGGAAATAAGCCTTTCTCATTTTAATTTTGTGAACCTTAAGTCATTTGTTACAAAGTGTAGTAACAGATACAATATTGGATGCAAATGCACTTATAGATGGTACAAGCGACCTAAAATGAAATGTGTCAATATAAGGCGTAAGGATTTGAAGTGCTGAGTGGATGATCCATCTTGGCCAGATGTCCCAGCATCACAGAATGCCAGTCTTCACCCACTTTGATTCACTCCTTGTGATACCAATAAATGGCTGGTGGCACTATATACTACAAAGGCAATGGGTCCTGACAACATTCCAGCAATAGTACCCAAAATGTGTGTTCCAGAATTTGCTGCACCCCCAGCCAAGTTGTTACAGTACAGCTACAACACATGATAAAGTGAAAATTGCCCATGGTCATCCTGTGCATAAAAGGCAGGACAATCCAACCCATTGCCAATGCATTAGACTCCGCCTAGACAGAAGGTGACATCAACAATGTTATCAAGGAGCATTCACTCAGAAAAAACTGCTCACTGACATTCAGCCACATGGGACTTTCAATTGCTGATTTATTATAGCTGAAAATGTGTTGCTGGAAATGCGCAGCAGGTCAGGCAGCATCCAAGGAGCAGGAGAATCAACGTTTCGGGCATAAGCCCTTCTTCAGGAATGAGGAGAGTGTGCCAAGCAGGCTAAGATAAAAGGTAGGGATGAGGGACTTGGGGGAGGGGCGTTGGAAATGCAATAGGTGGAAGGCGGTTAAGGTGAGGGTGATTGGCCGGAGTGGGGTGGGGGCGGAGAGGTCAGGAAGAAGATTGCAGGTTAGGAAGGTGGTGCTGAGTTTGAGGGTTGGGACTGAGACTCAACCCCGTGGCTCAACACTTCAACTCCCTCTCCCACTCCACCAAGGACATGCAGGTCCTTGGACTCCTCCATCGCCTGACCTCTGATCTCCAGCATCTGCAGTCCTCACTTTCTCCTAGCTGATTTATTATAGCCTTGTTCAAACATGGATGAAAGAGCTGTATTTCAAAGGCCTATTTCCTAGGTCCAACCATCTTCAACTGTTTTTATCAATGACATTCTCCTAAATATAAGGTCAGAGGTGGGATGTTTTCTGATAATTACACACTATTCAGAACCATTCATAACTCTGAAGATACTCTGAGTACAAACATAGAAAGACCTAGACAATACTCAGGTTTTAAGTTGACAAGTAGCAAGTAACACTCGCACCACGCAAATGCTTAGCAATGACCATCTCCAAAAAGAGATAATCTAACCATTGCCCCTTCACCTTCAATGGCATTATCATCATAGAATTCACCCCACCTCTGGGGCTTACCATTGACCAGAAGCTAAACTAAACAGGTTGTAATCCTGTAGCAAGTAATCTTTGTACTCCCCAAAGTCTTTACACAATTAACAAGGCGTCAGTCGGAAATGTGATGGATTACAAGTGCAGCTCTA
Organism: Chiloscyllium plagiosum; assembly: GCF_037043375.1. Classification (NCBI taxonomy): domain Eukaryota; kingdom Metazoa; phylum Chordata; class Chondrichthyes; order Orectolobiformes; family Hemiscylliidae; genus Chiloscyllium; species Chiloscyllium plagiosum. Next base: position 13,234,912 of record NW_028270142.1, read on the forward strand.
GCATCAATCAAGAAACTTGACAGCATCCATGCTTGATTGGCATTGCATGCACAAATATTCATTCCTTCCACCACCAATGCTCAGTAGCACCAGCGCCAGGGACTCAGGTTCGATTCAAGCCGCGGGTGACTGTGTGGAGTTTGCACATTCTCCCCGTGTCTGCGTGGGCTTCCTCCGGGTGCTCCAGTTTCCTCCCATAATCAAAAGATGTGCAGGTCAGGTGAATTGTCCATACTAAATTGCCCACAGTGTTAGTCAGGGGAAAATGGGTCTGGATGGATTAATCTTTGGAGATTTGGTGTGGACTTGTTGGGACAAAGGGCCTGTTTTGACACTGAAGGGAAACTAATCTAAAATTCACCAAGGATCCTTACCCTTCTTAACCCATGATCAGACCATCTAGGACCACAAAGACAGCAGATACAATGGGAACACCATCCTCAAATTCCACTCTAAGCCACTCACTATCCTGAATTGAAAACTTTTGCCATTCCTTACATGTCACTTCGTCAAAATCCTGGAATCCTGTTTCTAACAAAATTGTGCATCTTCTTATACCAAATGAACTGAAATTGTTCAAGAAAGCAGCTTAGCACTACCACCCCAAGGGCAATTAGAAATGGGCCAAAATGCTGACATACACATTCGATGAATGAATAAAAAATAAAAAAATGATTCAGGATTATTCCAAATTTACATCTTGTGCAAAGAAGTTACTTTATTTTGATAATTTAATTTTTTTTTTAAATTCTATATCAAACCTTTTCTACCTTCTTTGAATACTTTCATATAATCATCTAATTTTATCTTGATTATATATTTAGTCATGATGTATTTTTCTGTACTTTGAATTCTAAGAAATACACAGATTAGAATGTTGATTAATTTTAATTAGTATTACTATGTGAATTTGTGATGCTAGCTTTTAAGAGATGTAAGTATTCCTGTTATAGTATCAACCCTTATTTATTCTGGCAATCAAGGGTTATGGGGAAAAGGCAGGAAAGTCGAGCTGAGGATTACCAGCTCAGCCATGATCTCACTGAATGGCAGAACAGACCAGCTCGGTTATGTGTAGTCCTGTATCTTACTTCTTGGTACTGTGTATGTTTTTATGATATTAAATAGAAATATTGTAATGGCTTTCATCATGCAGTAGTATATTTAAATGCAAATTTTGTGTCAACCTTGACTTCATTGGAAACAGTGAGCTGCTGTGTGCCTTATGCTTGGAGGGTCGGTGTGGACTTGTTGGGCCAAATGGCCTGTTTCCACACTGTAGGGATTCTATGATTTATGCTAACGTAGCTCTGCTAAATGGGGATTACAAAGCATTCAATGCAATTATGCAAATACCAGTTTTAAAGTGCTTTCAATTTTACAACATTTAGAATCTTCAGCAGTGAACATACTTCATATAAAGATAAGTGCTCCAAGTGCAGCAAATGCTCATGTAGTACTTTAAGTGTTTTTAACATTTACTCTCAATATGTAAAATAACACTGACCCTCAGAAATGGACTGCTTTACGTGGGAGTAGGGAAGAATGTACCACTCCACTAAAGATACAACTGGGGGACAAGTCAACCTTGGGTAAGTTCATAGTGTGTGCAACTAAATATGGTAGTTGTATATACCCTTCATGTTGAATCAAGAGTATGGTGCTGGAAATACACAGGCTTATGCCCAAAACATTGATTCTCCTGCTCCTCAGATGCTGCCTGACCTGCTGTGTCTTTCCAGAACCACACTCTCGACTCTGATCCCCAGCATCTGCAGTCCTCACTTTCTCCTAGTTAATTTCAACTCTTCATGTTGAGTCTGATACAGGATCATACCTCTAGTTCTCTAGTCTACACTTAATGTTCGGCTTAACTAGTGCCTTAACTGAAAATTTTTTAAGTTTTTGAATCTAGTGCATCCACGCTTTTTCTCTTATGAGAAGTACCATGGATTAGAAATCCGGTCATGGAATAGACTTGAATAGAATGGAGTTACACATTACGTTGAAAACCCAATGCAGCTGACTCCAAAGAAATTGTTACTCTCACTCACTTGCCATTTTAACCTGTAACTTGCACGAATCTGCCACCCTACTCCTGCATTTACCAGATACACTAACCTTCTCCTAGTAGCTTTCCAAGTAGTTTACAGGATTTGTAATTGCAGAAAACAGCTCTTCCCACTGAAAACATGGTTGCTAAGCTGATCCACTGCACTCTTATTTCTGCATTCTGATTTGCTGTTTCAGAAGGGGTGGTTGCTGGCCAGGAAAATCACAGGGAAAACTCATCTGAAGATATGTGATTATTTTTTCATCTGATCAGGATCAACAGTGGGGTTTCACATTCCGGTTGGAAAACCTAGCTCCGTGTGTACATATTTTTCCTCTCTTGTTTTCTACTTATACTTTTCAAGTAAAGTATATCCAAAAATCATTTTCTAACCTACTCAAAATAACTGCCTCATATTTGCAAGTCTATCCTGTTGTCCGTCCATTTGTTATATTAATTTTACTAAATGAATCCATTAAGGAATTCAGGAAGAATATTGCTAACCAAAGAGTGGATAAAGTATAGAACTTATTACCTGATGGAGTAGCAATGTGACTATCATAGATGCATTAAATGGGGGAGGATGAATTTAAATAAATGAAGCAGAACAGAGTCTAAGGTTGCAGGCATAGATACTGGCGGGTAAGGGGAAGATTGTGGTGAGCATAACTACTGACATGGTCTGTTTCTGTGTTGTAAAGACTCCATAACCCTGTCAGTAAGTCAAAAACTGTTAAAAGACTGGTCATAATACTATCCCTAAAAAACCTTGTCTCATTCTTTTGTGAATGCCTGGTTTCTAATTCATATGCTTAAGAATATAACTTTTCATTTCAGGAATTAAGGTTTTAACAGGAGATAAATGAGGGCATCTGGCTGAGAAACTGGCAAAACTGGCAAAAACAGCTGTGATGCAAATGCAAATCAAACAAACCTAAGGCAATTAGCAACCAAAAGGTTAGGGCCATGTTGACTTAAGAGGTCAAAGCTGATAGTGAAAAAAACTTGAACGATAGATGACCCATTTCTGGACATCTTGGTAGAGCCAAGCTGTCTATAGCTGTCACCATTAAAGTTCAAAGCTAACAATTCTGGGAAAGCAGTTCTAAATCCATTAGAGATAGAAATTATTCACATGGTTTCCAGAAGCAAGAAAATCTTTTGGAATTAAAAAGTGGTTGCTTTTCATTTCTATTTGGGAATAGGCCTTGTGTGTCACATTGCTATAGAGAGAGATATAGGGTGGAAACGTATCTGAAAGGACTTTTGTTTAATTTATCCGTAAGTGTTTGTACCAGAATTAGGCAATTCGGTTTGGAAACGGACACAATCTTTACAGCTTTGCTTTTGGGGCGACCTACAATGCAATGGATTGAAAGATTCCAAAAGGGATGATAAGTTAGATTTGTTTCAAACAGAGGAAATATTAACTTTATCTTTCCCAGCTGTGGCTCAAGCTCATTTTGAAATTCATGAGGAAAGGAGCAACTGAAAGATTTGCCTAGCTTGCAGCTAGAAGAAATCTACAGTGATCTTCACAGAGCCTTGTAGCAATAAGCAGTCAGCAGAGTTAGCTTGGAAAGTTGTGGGAAGACAGTTGGCTATCTGTGGACAACTCAAACAAGAATCTCCTGCAGTGAGTGATGTCCAGCGAATGAGAAGTTTGACCTCCAATAACAATAACCTTAGTCTTTGTACTTACAACCCCAATCAATGAAGAATTTAACCCGATTCCTATGAATTCCAGTTTTCCGAGGGTACCTTGATGCCATACTCAGTCAAATGTAGCCTTGTTAACAAGGGCATTCACTCTCACACAACCTTTGATCTGTAGCTGTTTTGACCATGTTTGGATCAAGGCTGCATGGAGGTCAGGAGCTGAGTAGCCTTTGTCGAACAAAATGAGTGTCAGTGGCAGATTATTTCTAAGCCATCTGCAACATTTTCTTATTCATTCAAGGGATGTGATCTTCGCTGACAGAGGCCAATACTTAGTCATAGAGTCATAGAGATGTACAGCACAGACACAGACCCTTCGGTTCACCCCGTCCAAGGTGACCAGATATCCCAAACCAATCTAGTCCCACCTGCCAGCACCCGGCCCATATCCCTCCAAACCCTTCCTATTCATATACCCATCCAAATGCCTCTTAAATGTTGCAATTGTACCAGCCTCCACCACTTCCTCTGGCAGCTTGTTCCATACACGTACCTGCCTCTGCGTGAAAAAGTTGCCCCATAGGTCTCTTTCATATCTTTCCCCTCTCACACTAAACCTATGCCCTCTAGTTCTGGACTCCCCAACCCCAGGGAAAAGACTTTGTCTAAACATCCCCAGCCTGTTCAGCCTCTCCCTACAGCTCAAATCCTCCAACCCTAGCAACATCCTTTTAATCTTTTCTGAACCCCTTCCAGTTTCACAACATCCTTCCGATAGGAAAGGGACCAGAATTGCACGCAATATTCCAACAGTGGCCTAACCAATGTCCTGTACAGCCGCAACATGACCTCCTAACTCTTGTACTCCATATTCTGACCAATAAAGGAAAGCATACCAGACGACCCTTCACTATCCTGTCTAACTGCGACTCCACCTTCAAGGAGCTATGAACCTGCACTCCAATTTCTCTTTGGTCAGCAACACTCCCTAGGACCTTACCATTAAGTCCTGCTAAGATTTGCTTTCCCAAAATGCAGCACCTCGCATTTATCTGAATTAAACTCCATATGCCACTTCTCAGTCCATTGGCCCATCTGGTCCAGATCCTGTTGTAATCTGAGGTAACTTTCTTCGCTATCCACTACACCTCCAATTTTGTTGTCATCTGCAAACTTACTAACTATACCTCTTATACTCACATCCAAATCATTTATATAAATGACAAAAAGTAGAGGACCCAGCATCGATCCTTGTGGCACTCCACTGGTCACAGACCCTCTGTCTTCTACCTTTGAGCCAGTTCTGTATCCAAATGGCTAGTTCTCCCTGTATTCCGTGAGATCTAACCTTGCTAATCAGTCTCCCATGGGGGACCTTGTCAAACACCTTAATGAAGTTCATATAGATCTCATCTACCGCTCTGCCCTCATCAATTCTCTTTGTTACTTCTACAAAAACTCAATCAAGTTTGTGAGACATGATTTCCCATGCACAAAGCCATGTTGACTATCCCTAATCAGTCCTTGCCTTTCCCAATACATGTATATCCTGTCCTTCAGGATTCCCTCCAATAACCTGCCCACCACCAAGGTCAGGCTCACTGGTCTATAGTTCCCTGGTGTGTCCTTACCACCCTTCTTAAACAGTGGCACCACATTAGCCAATCTCCAGTCTTCTGGCATCTCACCTGTGACTATCGATGATACAAATGTCTCAGCAAGAGGCCCAGCAATCACTTCCCTAGCTTTCCACAGAGTTCTCGGGTACACCTGATCATGTCCTGGGGATTTATCCACCTTTATGCATTTCACAACATCCAGCACTTCCCACTCTGTAATATGGACATTTTTCAAGATGTCACCATCTATTTCCCTACATTCTATATCTTCCATGTCCTTTTCCACAGTAAATACTAATGCAAAATACTTGTTTATTATCTCCCCGTTTTCTGCAGCTCCACACAAAGACCGCCTTGCTAATCTTTGAGGGGCCCTATTCTCTCCCTAGTTACCCTTTTGTGCTTAATGTATTTGTAAAAACCCTTTGGATTCTCCATAATTCTATTTGCCAAAGCTATCCATGTCCCCTTTTTGCCCTCCGGATTTCTCTCTTAAGTTTACTCCTACTGCCTTTATACTCTTCCAAGAATTCACTCGATCCATCCTGTCTATACCTTACATCTGCTTGCTTCTTTTTCTTTCCCAAACCCTCAATTTCTTTAGTCATCCAACATTCCCTATACCCACCAGCCTTTCCTTTCACCCTAACAGGACTATAATCTATCTGGATTCCCGTTATCTCATTTCTGAAGGCTTCCCATTTTCCAGCTATCCCTTTACCTGCGAACATCTGCCCCTAATCAGCTTTTGAAAGTTCTTGCTTAATACTGTCAAAATTGGCCTTTCTTCAATTTAGAACTTCATCTTTTAGATCTGGTCTATCCTTTTCCATCATTAATTTAAATCTAATAGAATTATGGTCTCTGGTCCCAAAGTGCTCCCTCACTGACACCTCAGTCACCTGCCCTGCCTTATTTCCCAAGAGTGGGTCAAGTTTTGCACCTTCTCTAGTAGGTACATTCTATTGTCAATCCCCAAATGCTTTTGAGAAGGTGATGTTGAGCTGCCTTTTTGAACTGCCGCAGCATTTTTGGTGTATGAACATTCAGAAGGCCATTAGGGAAGGAGTTCCATGATTTTGACCCAGCTACACCGCAGATATGCAACTGGTATATGGTATACCCTGCTGCTAATGTGTGTGTTGGAGAGAGTAAATGTTTGTGGTTATGGTGCCAATCAAGTGGGCTGCTTTGAGGCTTCCTGCCTCTATTCCTGATGAAGGGCTTTTGCCCAAAACGTCAATTTTCCTGCTCCTCAGATGCTGCCTGACCTGCTGTGCTTTTCCAGCCCCACTCTGATCTAAGCATTGATCTGAATGGTGTCAAGCTTCCTGAATGTTGATGGAGTTGCACTCATCCAGTCAAATAGGTGGATTTTATTATATTCCTGACTTGTGCCTTATTGATGGTGGACAAGCTTTGCAGAGTCAGGAGGTAAGATACCTGATCCGATCACCACAGTTTTTATATGGCTAGTCCAGTTCAGTTCTGGTAAATGGTAATCTCAAAATGTTGACAGTGAACTATTTCAGTAGTTGCGGAGTTACAAATGCTACAATCACCAGCGAACATCCCACTTCTGACCTTATGTTGAAGAAAGGTCATTGATAAAGCAGCCGAAGATGGTTGGGCTGAGTTCTTCATGAATGTGAAATTGTCCAGGAGTGAGTTACTGGAGCTGAGATTGACCTCCAACAACCACAACCATCTTCCTTTGTGTCAGCTGTGACTCCGACAAGTGGAAAGTTTCTCCTCTGATACCTATTGACCCTACTTTTGCTAGGGCTCCTTGGTACTGCACTCAGTCAAATACAGTCCTGATGTGAAGAACACTCATCTCGCCTCTGGAATTCGGCCCCTTTGTCTATGCTTGAACCACGGTTGTAATGGGGTCAGGTGCTAAGAGGTCCTTGTAGAATCCAAACATCAGTTTGTAGGGGTTATTGCTGAGCAAGTGCTACTTGATAGCATTGTTGAAGACTCCTTCATCACTTTACTGATGATTGAGAGTAGACTGATGAGGTGGTAATTGGCTGGGTTTGATTTATTCTGCTTTCTGTGTACAGGACATATTTGGGCTATTTTCCACACTGCTGCTTAGATGCCAGAGTTCTAATTGTACACAGCAAATTTTAGAGCACAAGTCTTCAGTACTATTGCGGGAATATTGCCATTGCAACATCCAGTGCCTTCAACCGTTTCTTGATATCATGTGGAGTGATTCATATTGGCTGAAACCTGCAATCTGTAATGCTGGGGACTTCCGAAGAAGGCCAAGTTGGATCATCCATTTGACATTTTTGGCTGAAGTCTGCTGCAAGTGCTTCAGGTTTATCTTTGGCACGGATGTGCTGGGTTCCCCCACCACTGATGGAGGGGATAACTGTGGAGCATCCTCCTCTGATGAGTTGTTTAATTATCTCTCACCAATCATAAGTAGATGTGTCAAATTGCTCTGCCTTTTCTACCAGTTGATTTTTACGTTGTTTGGCACAAAAGTAACCTGGTGTTGTAGCTTCAGCAGGTTGACATCTTAGTTATAGGTATGACTGGTGATGTTCCTGAAATTCCCTCCCCGACTCTTCATCCCTTGCCTTGATGGTAATAGAATTGTTGGGTAATGTTGGGCCATAACATTGCAAATCGTGATCGAATACAATTCTGCTGATGGCCTGCAGTGCCTCACAGATGCCCAGTTAAATTGCTAGATCTATTTAAATATATCCCACTTAGCCTTGGTGTAATTCTGCAAAACTCAATGGAACATATTCTCATTGTGAAGATGGGATTTCATCTCCACAAGGATTGTGTAGTGGGCACTCCAATCAATAATGTGGTGGACAGCTGCTTCTGCTGCAGGCAGATTGGTGAGGTTGAGATCGAGTAGGTGCTTATCTCTTGTTGGATCTCTCATCACCTATCAGACCCAGTCTAATAGCAATGTCCTTTAGAACTCTACCAGTATTTTGAAGGAATAATATGCGCTGAGGATAAAGGGAAGCCTGTAGATACACTTTACTTGGATTTCCAGAAGGGATTTGATAATGTGCTACATCAAAGGTTATTGCAGAAAACAAAACCTTAGTGCAAGGGAATATACTAGCATGGTTGAAAATTGGCTTGCTGGCAGAAAACAGAGAGTATGTGTAAATGGATCTTTGTCTGATTGGCAGGAGTCCTGAAGGGTCCTCAATTTTTTATAATTTTTTACAATGACTTAGATGAGGTGAGTGAAAGCATGATAGCTAAATTCACAGGTAACACCAAGAAAGGTAGGAAAGTATGGTGTGAAGATGATATGAAGAGGTTATAGACAGATATATGTTGAATGAGTGGGCAAAAAAATCTGGCACATGTTATTTAAAGTTGTTCACTTTGACAAAAAGAAAGAAAAAGTAGAATATCATTTAAATGGAGAATGACTGTAGTATTCCAAGTTGCAGAAGAATTTAATTCTAATGCATGAATCCCAAAAAGATACAGAAAAAAATGCAGATACAGAACATAATCAAGTCAATGGGAAGCTATCCTTTATTATAAGAGGAAGTGAAGTGAACTTAAAAGAAATGATGTTATGCTTCAGTTATACAGGTAGTGGTGAGTGTACATCTCTAATACAATGTGCAGTTTCAGTTTCCTTATTTGTAGAAAGATGTAAATGCATTGGAGGCAGTTCAGAGGAGGTTTCCTACATTAATACCCAAGTGGGAATGAGTGGGGTGTCTAATGAGGATTAGTTGGAAGGGCTGGGGTTGTTTTCACTGGAAGTTAGAAAAGCGAAATGTATAATTGAAGTGTATACGATCCTGAATGGTCCTGCCAAGGTGGTTGTGGAAAAATACTTCCTCTTTTGGCTAGGTCCAGAACTATCAGTCACTGTTTTAAATTTAGGAGTTGCCTTTTTCTGACAGAGATAAGGAGATTTTTCTTTTCTCGGAGAGAGGTTTATGACTTTGGAACTCTGCCTCAGAAATTGGTACTTTTGGAGTCATTAAGTTTTATTAAGGTAGAGGCAGATGGATTCTTGTTAGGCAAGGGAATCAAAGGTTATTGAGATGAGATGGGAATGTGAAATTTGAAACACCAATAGATATGTCTTAATCTGATTGAATGTCAGAGCAGGCTTGAGAGACTGAATTACTTACTTCTGCTCTTATTTTATATATTTGTAATTTAAAAGGCCTCACTCTCTGTACATACAAGTGAGGGCTAGTTACTTGAATGAGATATCAAAGATTGTCTGAAATTGCACTTCAGCATGAGTCACAAACTTTAGCAGAGGCAGGTGTCCTGATACACCTTTAATTAAGTCTTGTAGTTTTAAGAGCTATTACTGGCTGGAGCCAAACTGTCTGAAGCAACTTTCAGTTACAGAGTACAGTGATGAGACTCAGACATGGAATATACTTGTCTGTTCCTGGAGTTTTTAAGCCAGGTAAATAATTTCATAATATTTATATTTTGTGACTGAATTGCACAAGTTTGTGTTTTAACGTTAGTGGAGCAAAATTGTTAGTTCTGCAAGTTAGATTTTCAAATTAAATGCCTTGTGATCTGACAAGAAAAAAGTGTAAGGAAAAGAATTATGCAGCATAAAATAGATGCTGTTGCAAGTTGTTTCTGAAGTGGCTTTTATGTTTTAAAATAGTAAATGCCACAACATTATACTGGTATTGTGCCTTCAGGTAGAACTCTGAACACATTGAGTAATTGATTAAATTTAGTTAATGAAGAAGATACTCTTTATATTGCCCAACAAAAGTGATCCCAGTGACCCCAATAATTTCAGACTTAAAACTTCTCCAAACCCAGTTGGTCATAGTTTATGTTAGGAATTACATGAATAGGAGTTAGCTGTCGGGATGCATCAGACAGTAGAAAATCAATGTTAAATATAGATGCAGGAAATCTGAATAAATATGTTACCCACAGGTCAGGCACAAACTGTGGAGGAGAAAAACAGAGTTAATATTTCAAATGATGATGGCTCTTCATTAGAATTAACCAATTATCAAACATTTGGTTTTTAGGCCCAGCATTGCCTGCAGGGCCTCAGCACCAGCAGAAACATGAGGAGTCGCAGCAACATTGACAAAGGCTAGCCAATAAAAGGATGTTTGAAACCTGAGGAGTTCACTATTGCTAGTGATGGAAGAATGGAGAATCTGGCATGTGAAGAAAAGGATTCGCACTGCAAGCAGTGTAGTATTCCCTCTTTTTCTGGTGCATATTCCAACATTTGAGGTTGTGAGAGAGCAGGGTATACATGACTCTGGTCCACAGTAGTACTGCCCCTCCACCTTCAGACAGAAGAAGAAATAATGAAACACTTGCCCAACCATTTCTTCCTGTGCTTTCTTGCAGAACTGGAAAAACATGTTGGAATTTACATGGCACAATGCTGCACCTAGTTTTACAGGAGAATCCTGAAACAAGTGCAGGAACATTCTTTGCATACTTGAATCACTCCAACAAGATTTGAGGCACAGCTGGGTGCATCTAAAAGGTGAGAGCCAATATGATGACCATCATGATGTTAGTGTAGATTCAGGTTCTAATGCTCAGAATTTAAATATATTACCCATTTTAATACTGAAACAGATGATAATATCATAAAACATATGAGGTGGCGTAGTCCATTTGGACCCTTGAGGCGTCTCCGTTATTCCAATGGCTGATCCTGTTGTGGCCTCACTTCCACCATCCTGCCTGCCTTCCAAAACACGTCACACTCCTGTAAATCAAGTCTCAAATCTATTTCATGATCCAGCCTTATCTGATTTCTGTGGAAAAGAATTCCAAAGACTAACAATCCTCTATGAGAAGAAATTCCTCCTAATTTCCATCTTCAATGCATTTTATTCTGAAATTGTGCTTCCTAGTTTTAGACTGCCAATATAAAGGGAAACATCAGTGCAAGATTTTATGCAGCCATCAAGAGCGGGAAACATGATGTGTGAATTAGGGGAACTGAAATTTAAATTTTATGCAGCAGGGTGAAATGCAAAGATTAAGTCAGTGGCCTGTTTGTGGTGTGTCTGACCTTGTGCTAGCATAAGGCACGATCCCATTTGTAACACATTTCAATATTTATTCGCATAAAAGGGGAGGCAAGTGAATGGAGTGGTGTAGGGGGCATGGAGCAGGGAAGCAGCCTGATGCCCTGTGCATTGGGAACAGTGAATCAAGATAAGAAAATGAGGCGCCCATGGGCAGTATCTGTACTTCCTACATGGGGATCCATCTCAAGGTATGGGCTGGCAAAGTCTTTACAATTGACTGAGAGTTTACATGCAACATTTCAAACTCCGACAACGTCCTTTACAATGGATAGAAGGGAGAGCCAGCAAGTTCAGCCTTGTCCCACAAGAGTGGTGAGAACAACACCGGATACTAACATGAACATTTAATAAAAGAATAAATAAAAGAAGACAACATTGTTTCTTCCTCAATAAAGAAATATTTCTAACTCCCAGTAACCATCAATGCGTGTCAACCATTAGGTGTGTCAGGATATTTAACTCTCTGGCTAAGCTAGTTTCAACAAATAATAATAAAATACCATGAATGAAATGAAACTTAATTATAATACGTACAAGTGAAATTTAAATTTGAAAACACTTATGCCATATTTATGCTCTTAATGAGTCTTATATTAATAATTATCCAATTGTGTCAACAGTAGAAAGCCTCCCTGTTTATCCAGTTGGCGCTTTTACAGCCCACCCATACTTGTTGCATTGTCAACCGTCAATGATTTTCACCACTGAAAAGGTTCTCCTGTCTTGTGATCATACATCACCCATACTTGCAGCCAGAAATTTCAATTTTAATTGCAATTGCGTGGCTATAATAAAATCGATCCCTTCATTCAAGTCATTGACATAAATTGTGGCATTCCACTAAATACCATTTGCCAACCCCAAAACAACCTATTTATCTTGGCTGTCTGTTTTCTGTTGATTAGCTGACCCTTTATCGTGGCTAACACGTATTGCTAACACCATAAACTCTTATCTTGTGTAATAATCCTTCTATGTGTTATCTTAATGCATGCCTTTTAAAAATCCATATATGCCACATCTCCGAAAATCCTGTTTATCCACACTGCTTGATACATCCACAAAAAACACAAATAAATTAGTAAAACATTACTTTTCTTTTAGAAAACCAGTTGACTGTGTCTGATTACTTTCTAATGTTCTGCTACAACCTTTGTAATAATACACTATAACTCACATTGACAAATGTTAAAGTTAACTGGCCTGTACAGATTGTTCTGGAATAACACGCATTTCATCAACGTGAATTGGCTATAATGCGCTTGATGAATTGGGAATGCTGTTTGGATGTCAAGAACTTTCTACTGAATGGGTATAGTGATTTTCCACAGACATCTTCTACAGCGCAATTTTTTAATAGTGCTTTCCCACAGCACGAATTTCTACAGAGTGAAGTTGCAGAGGAATATAACTGTTGCGTTATAGCAGAATGACCTGTAGTTTACTGCTCTCTGTCTCTGTCCTTTTGCAAAGTCAAGGAATTAGGATTGCACCCAATGCATTTACTGTCTTTATAGCAAATTCTTTTCATGTGATGTAGACCATCAGGTTAGGGATTTGGTCAGCTCTTACTCCCTTTAGTTTAGCCCTTTCTGTCATGAATGATTGTTTTATGTTCCTCTATTTCTTTGTCCTACATTTTCTGCTGTGGTTGGGGTTGTTCTTTGTATCTTATACCATGAAAACATATATAAAAAACTTGTTCAAACTCTGCTATTTCCTGGTTTCCCATTATTAATGCTGAGTCTTCCGCTCCCAGAGATGGTGAGGTAGGAGGGTTGAAGACCAAATAATTAGGTGCAGTAGTGACACACCTGATCCCCAATGCCTTCCCACCTCCACTGGATTTAAGTTTGAGGCAACAAGTTTCATAGTCAACCTTCTATCCTACAACCAAGTTATTTTAATCAACCTGTTTGGACGTGTTAGGAAACACCTCCAGGGCTGGTTGGACTTGAGCCCAGACCATCTGGTCCAGAGGTGCAGATGCTATCACTGCACCACAAGAGCCGTACCCCACCAGCAAATGAGGTCTTTAAGTGGCCAGTTAAGTACCACTTGAGGGAATCAACTTCCAGCAGTGAGAGGGCCAGCCAATATACATAATTCCTGAAAATAAATGTTGCTGGATGGGACAGCAATACACGCTCAAGGACACTGACAGCATTGAGGGAGGGCAGAGTGGTGCCCACTGAGACCAAAATTAAAATGCAATCTTTGTGCAAAAGATAATTCTACAATAGAGAAACTGCAATTTTGAATCTCAGCAATGTGAAACATCCACAAATAGAAACACAAAATACCGGTTGAAAAAATTTTATATAATCCATCAAGTCCATTCTGAACAGGTATAGATATATATTATGATGGGGTTCATTGTTAAACCACCTTCCGTCTCTGACAAAAATATGTTTCTTCCCCAAATAAGTAGAAAATCAAGCAGTATTGTTGAATATGATACAACCTTTATACTCCATTTTTAATAAATACATATTAATCTGGCTTTTTTTCCCCATTATCCTTTTATAAAATCAAACATCTTTTCTTGGAATTTGCTCAAAACATCCACAATTCTGGAAGGATAAAAAAAATCTCCACTTACTAAACCTTGCTCAAAGCAGCTAAATATTGATCTCTCCCATTATGCTTTTTGTCAAGATAAATAGCTAGTTAGCTACAAGATCTAAGATTTTGCATCCTTTTGAAGCTGTAAACCATGGATTCCCTTAGATTTTTCACCAGTACAAGTCTTATTGCTGGAGCAAACTATGGAATGCTCTGATCAGAGTTTCGATAGACTGCAGCTCTGGACATCCATTTCATTTGTTTTTTGAATTACTCTCCGTCCATCACATTTAAAGTGCAGTTTCCTTTCTCTACAATGATTTTGGCACAAAAATGACACATTTTGCTGCCAGCTGTAGCAAGTTTGACAATCGAACAGAATTTTCTTTCCAGCAACTGGGTTGATTAAAGGAGTAAATCTGGAAATTCTTTAGAAGAGAGACTTTAGGGAAAAAAAATCAAAGAAATACAGTAGATGATGTCTAAATAGTAACTCTTACAAGTGGAATTGGTAATTCTTTATGAATTATTTAACCAAATGGCACCTGGTCTGCTAATAGACCTGTCTGCACTGTTCTTCTATGTGAGATACTTTTCCAAACCACTAAATGTCTTTTCAATTGAATCCAGATGTCAGGAGCTGAAAGAAATGTTCTCAGAAAAGAGGGAACCAACATAAATCTTGCAGCTGACAGAGATCCCACTGTGCTCATTTGGAGAAGCTCTTGGAAGAAGTGCTAGGGCCAAGACACCTGATGGGCACAAAGGCAGATGTGCACGTTCAAATTCCCTAAAGGCTGAGTGTCTACAGACACGCTACAAAGTAATTGTTAGAGAATGCTGACTTACAACAGCATTACATAATAGACAAGAGTATGCTGTTGCCCTACATGTCTGTTTTTGAATAAATCCAACTGCAGGAAAGCTAAACAGCATTTTAACTTAATTTTGAGCTCTTATACAGACTTAACCCTTACCAAAGTAGGTAAGACATAAAGATATAATGTTTTTATTATTTCAAAATAAATGGAACAGTAACATAGTGGGAACTGGATACTTGTTTCCAATATAAGATCTTTACCAATACAAATATGGAATATTCTGCACAGTACAAGTCTTGCAAAACTTGATTGTAAAAGCAACTGGTAATTAACTGCCGTGAATTGCTGCTAAAACTGATTAAATCTTGTCTTGTATTTCATGTTTTTAAAAGAATTTTGGGTCCCTTGGTTTAAATTGCATGTAAAAGTTGTTGGCATGATAAAGCTGTTTTCAAGGTTTTCAACGTGGTGAAATTATAAAAACAATTAAATTTCAATCCTCTACTTCTCCCCTCTAAAAGGCCTCTGTTACGCCTGCCTCCTGGTCTAGGGATCATCTGACTTGAGTTACAGAAACTGAATATCTTTTGTTTGCAAGGCTATCAAGAAAAACAACAAATGGATTAACTTCACTGCGAAAAAGTCGTTAGGAATGAGCCATTTCATTCTTCAATAGACCTTATTAAATGGTAGATCAAAAAGAATTTTCACATTTTCAGTTGCCATTTAGGGAATATATCTGTAATCAAATACTTATTTTCTTCACTGATTAGTTATGCCTTTCCAATTTTAATACTTTCAATCTTAACCAAATTTCTAATTTATATAATACCAACTGTTCATAACATTGTCACACCTTATTTCTCTGACTAGAATGTACATCGATCTGCTTCATTCTGATTTAAATTGAATGATATTAGAGGATTAAACAAATGGGACAAGAACACTTCAATTCTACAGTAATTGAAAATGGATTATTTCCAGAAATGATAGAATTTTAGTACGATGAAAAGAGTGCTGACAAAATGTCAAGCTTCCGAGCGCTGGGGTTAATTTCTCTAAGAAACCAAAGTATTAATGAGTGACCATGTGCACTTCAGCTAAAATATTATTTCAAAACATTATTTCATTACTCAAAACAGTGTTTGATATTGCTTTGGAGTAAGGAACATCTTCACTCACTAGAGGAATAAAACTTATCCTAGATTTTCCAAAGAATAATTAAAACTTGTTGATTTTCTGTACTTAGTGAGAGATTTTAGCATTAAACAACATGGGACAGACAAAAGTACTCTAATGTGTCATGTGTAATGGAAATGGGCTCACCTCTTGATTCCTGATATGGTAATTTCCTTAAAATTCAACTGAAAGCTATTTTTAGCAGTGCTATTGCAAGCAAATATTACCACACAATCCTGTTTCTTACATTATAATCATTGCTGGGAATAAGCCGGTAAAGTTTACTTATTACGTATCCACTTTTGAGAGAATCAGAAATTCCTTAAGTATATTATGGAAACTGATTAGAATGCAGTTAATCACTGATCACAGTCAGTTTTTGGGCATTTTTGGAGTTTTTAAACAGTCATGTACAACAAGAGGGTTGGAAATGTGCGATTTGGAATATTACATTTTGTGTGTGTTTGTCAGGATACAAGCAGAATATAATAGCTGGCAACAGAATATAATTCAATTCTGCCTGTAATTTTAAAGAATACTAGCATGCATGACAGAGAAATATAATTTTCTCAATGAATGTAACCAGTGCGATATCATTCCAACATCATTCTGATTGCTAGATGAATTGCTACTTTCTCTTATTGGAATTAAAGTACCAAAATAATTTTACCACATTTTAGAAATGAATGAATTGTTGATTTTAGGTGAGGAAATATGTTGTGTCTAATCTTATCGAATATAATGCTGCCTGCCAGCAAGTACAGAAACAAGTATCAAGTGTATAACTGGGGAATGACGTAGGAGGAATAAATTAAACTGCATGTATTTCAATGCAAGAGGCCTAAAAGGTAAGGCAGATGAACTCAGGAGCATAGTTTGGAACATGGGATCGGGATATCATGGCAATTACTGAGACGTGTCTTGGGATGGACAGGACTGGCAGCTTAATGTTCCACGGTATAGATGCCATAGGAAGGATCGAAAGTGGGGCAGGAGAGGAGGGGAGTGGCGTTTTTGATTAGGGATAACATTACAGCTATATTCAGGCATGATATTTCCGGGAATATATCCAGGGAAGTTATTTGGGTGGAACTGTGAAATAAGAAAGGGATGATCACCTTACTGGGATTGTACTGTCGACTCCCAAACAGTCAGCGAGAAATTACGAAACTAATTTGTAAGGAAATCTCAGTTATCTGTAAGAATAATAGGGTGGTTATGGTAGGGGATTTTATCTTTCCAAACAGACTGGGACTGCCATAGGGTTAAGGGCTTGGATGAAGAGGAATTTGTTAAGTGTGTACAACAAAATGTTTTGATTCAGTATGTGGATGTACCTACTAGACAAGGTGCAAACTTTGACCTACTGTTAGGAAATAAGACAGGGCGGGTAATGTGTCTGTGGGGGAGCACTTTGGGGCCAGTGACCATAATTCCAATAGTTTTATTCAGTGCTCAATATCAGTAATTGCCAATCTCCGAGCACCATGCTATAACTCATCTGCTTCATCCTCGACGAAAATGTTTTCACCTTTGACAACTAGCTCTTTACCCAGACACATGGAACAGCCGTGGGATTAATTGGGATTAATTTTTCACCCCAATATGCCAACATCTTGATGCACAAACTCAAGTAAAACGTCTTTGCTGCACAGGACCTCCAACCAACAAGGATGGGCACCTCAGTACCTCACTCTGCGGCAAACCCACAGATAACCTCATGATGCCGCACTTCTCTAGCTTCCACTGAAACACATTAAAACTGCCATCCCCTATGGACAAGCCCTCCGCATACACAGGATCTGTTCAGATGAGGAGGAATGTAATGGACACTTGAAAGTGCTCAAGGATGCCCTCATAAGACCAGGGTACGACGTTCAACTCATTGACTACCAACGTGCCACAGTGAGAAACCGTAATGACCTTCTCAGAACACAGACACAGGCTACAAAAGACACAGTACCCTTCATTGTCCAGTACTTCCCAGGAACCAAATGACCATGCCATGTTCTTCGCAGCCTGCAACACATTATCGATGAGGATAAGCACCTCGCCAAGACCTTCTCCACATCCCCTCTTCTCGCCTTTAAACAACGATCAAGCCTTAAAAAGATTGTGATCCGTAGCAAACTACCCAGCCTTCAAGACAACAACACCGTACAACCCTGCCACAGCAGCTGCTGCAAGACGTGTCAGAGTATCGACACCGGTAACACCATTACACATGGGGACACCTCCCACCATATACGCAGCGAGTACTCATGTGACCAGCTAACATGGTCTATCTCATACGCTGCAGGCAACGCTGCTCCAAGGCTTGGTACATTGGTGAGACCGTGCAGATACTACAACAATGGATGAACGGACACGGTAAAACAATCACCAGGCAGGAGTGTTCTCTCCCAGTCGGGGAACGCTTCAGCCGGCTAGGACATTCGGCCTTGGACCTTCGGGTGACCATCCTCCAAGGTGGACTTTAGGACAAGCATCAACGCAGAGCGACTGAGCAGAAGCTGATTGCAAATTTCGGTTTCCATGAGGATGGCCTCAACCGGGAACTTGGGTTCATGTCACACCACATGACCCCACTTTACGATACACACACACGCACACTCTCTCTCTCTCTCATATGCACACACATACACCTCCGCACTCACACCAACACATGCACTGTCTCACAAATACCCAATTACACTCACACACAATTAATCAAGCTTACACACACATATACACAGACTCTATCACATTCACTCACATTCACATGCACACATTCACATGTACACTCAATCTGTCACCCCTACATGTGCACACATATAAGCTTATAGGGTGAAATTGTTTTTGCAGAATTACACTTTATTTTGCTGCATGAATCCATGTAAAACTCTGTAAAACTATACAGAAGGTTTGTCAGTCTGACAGCATTGGGACACAGATAGACTTCACACCTATTGTTTAAAAAGCTGAGCTATCTTGAGAATGTAATTTAAAAGAAGTTCTGGAATTTACATATCAAAGAACAGAAACCAGCATATCCCATTATAAAAGATGAAAGTTTTAATCTAAGATTATTTACTGTATCACACCTCCATGACACAGGACTCCTTTGGCAATGAATTCTGTGAGTATGATCTTAATGTCCACAACTACTTGAAGGAGTGGCACTCTGAAAGCTAGTGCTTCCAAATAAAACTGTTGGACTACAACCTGGTGTTGTGTGATTTTTAACTTTGTCCAACCCAGTTCAACACCAGCACCTCCAAGTCATAGGTTTAAAATAGTGATGGAAAAGGATACGCCAGATCTAAAAGTTAAAGTTCTAAATTGGAGCAAGGCCAATATTGATGGTATTGGGCAAAACCTTTCCTCAGTTATTTGGGGGCGGATGTTCACAGGTAAAGGGATGACCTGAAAATGGGAAACCTTCAAAAATTAGTTAACGAGAGCCCAGAAACAGTATGTTCCTGTTCAGGTGAAGGGCAAGCCTGGAAGGTGTAGGAAAGCTGGATGGCTAGACGAATTGAGGTTTTGGTCAAATGCAAGAAAGAAGCATATATCAGGTATAGACAGCAAAAATTGAGCGATTCCCTAGAAGAATATAAAGGCAGTATAAGTATACTTAAGCAGGAAATCAGGAGGGCAAAAAGGGGTTCAGGAGAATCCAAAGGAATTCTACAAATACATTAAGGACAAAAGGGTAACTAGGGAGAGAATAGGGCCTGTGTGTGGAACCGCAGGAGATGGGGAGATACTAAACAAGTATTTTTCATCAGTGTTTACTGTGGAGAAGGATATGGAAGATAGGGAACGTGGGGACATAAATAGCGAATTCTTCAAAAATGTCCATATTACAGAGGAGGTGGTGCTGGATGTCTTGAAAAGCATTAAGGTGGATAAATCACCAGGACCTGATCAGGTGTACCCTCGAACTCTGTGGGAAGCTAGGGAAATGATTGCTGGATGCCCTGCTGAGATATTTGTATCATCGATAGTCACAGGTGAGGTGCTGGAAGACTGGAGGTTGGCTAACGTGGTGCTGCAATTTAAGAAAGGTGGTAAGGAAAAGCCAAGGAACTACAGACCGGTGAGCCTGATATCAGTGGTGGATAAGTTGTTGGAGCAAATCCTGAAGGACAGAATTTACATGTATTTGGAAAGGCAAGGACTGATTAGGGATAGTCAACAGGGCTTTGTGTGTGGGAAATCGTGTCTCATGAATTTGATTGCGTTTTTTGAAGAGGTAACAAAAAGGATTGATGAGGGTAGAGCGATAGACATGGTCTATATGGACGTCAGTAAGGCATTCAACAAAGTAGACTGGTTAGCAAGGTTAGATCACATGCAATACAGGAAGAACTAGCTATTTGGGTACAGAACTGGTTCGAAGGGAGAAGACAGAGGGTGGAGACTGGAGGCCTGTGACCAGTGCTGAGCCACAAGGATGAATGCTGGGTCCACTGCTTTTCGTCATTTATATAAATGAACATTCGGAGGTATGGTTACTAAATTTGCAGTTAACACCAAAATTGGAGGTGTAGTAGACAGCGAAGAAGTTTACCTCAGGGTATAATGGGATCTTGATCAGATGGGCCAATGGGTTGAGGAGTGGCGGATGCTGTTTAATTTAGATAAATGTGAGGTGCTTCATTTTGGAAAGGCAACTCAGGGCAGGACTTATACATTTAATGGTAAGGTCATGGGGAGTGTTGTTGAACAAGGAGACCTTGGAGTGCAGGTTTATAGTTCCTTGGAAATGTAGATAGTATAGTGAAGAAGGCATTTGGTATGCTTGCCTTTATTGGTCAGTGTGTTCAGTATAGAAGTTGGTATGTCATGTTGCAGCTGTATATGACATTGGCTAGGCTGCTATTGGAATACAGTATGCAATTCTGGTCTCCCTGCTATAGAAAGGATGTGAAACTTGAAAGGGTTCAGAAAAAAATTACAAGGATATTGCCAGGGTTGGAGGATTTGAGCAATAGGGACAGGCTGAATAGACTGGGGCTATTTTCCCTGGAGTGTCAGAGGCTGAGGAGTTCCTAAAATCATAAGGGACACAGATAGGGTAAATAGCCAAGGTCTTTTTCCCCAGTGTGGGGGAGTTCGAAGCTAGAGGGCATAGGTTTAAGGTGAGAGGAGAAAGATTTAAGAGGGACCTGAAGGGCACTTTTTTCACGCAGAGGGTCTTATGGAATGAACTGCCTGAGGAAATGGTGGAGGTTGGTTCAATTATGACATTTATAAGTCATCTGGATGGGTTTATGAATAGGAAGGGTTTACAGGGATATGGGCCAAATGCCAGCAAATGGGACTAGATTTATTTAGGATATCTGGTCGGCATGGATGAGTTGGATCGAAGGGTCCATATTGTGTATCATTTGTGTTTCCATATTATGAATACATTTAGTTATTTGGGGAACGTCTCGAAACACCAGTTTAAGGATCCAAACTTGTATTTTACTCCAAGAATCTTAACATTGTACTAATCAGAATCAAAAATTAATACCTAAATCTTCCCATTAGGAAAAACAATAGGGTTAAAATGAGATTTACTCCAGTGGTGTGAAATGGGCTTGTATAAGTTAATCGCCAATTCTATCAAGTGGCTTTTTCACTAAAAGTAATGGAATGAGTTATTTCAAACAGAATGGAGTATAAATGTAATAAAATTATACAAGACATGAGTCAGACCACAGCTGAAATACTGTGAACAGTTTTGGGCCCCTTATCTAAGAAGAAATATACTGGCTTTGGAGGGAATCCTGAAAGGATTGGCTGGACTGATACCAGGAATGGAGGACTGTTTTATGAGGTGAGGTCAAGTAAATTGGGCCTGTATTTGTTGGAATGTAGCTCAATGAATGACGACTTTATTGAAGCACAGAAGATTCTTAGAGAATTTGACAGGATAGATGCTGAAAGTTATTTTCCCTTGTCGAAGAGTGTAGGATGAGAAGGCATAATCTCAGAATAAGGGGAAGCACATTTAAGATGGAGATGAGGAGGAATTTGTTCTCTCAGAGGGTAGTGAATCTGTGGAATTCTTTACCGCAGAGGACTATCATGGCTGGGTCATTAACCAAATTCAAGAATTAGACAGACAGCTTTTTAAGAACTAAGGGAATATAGGGATGTAGAGAAAAGGCAGGAAAATAAAGTTGAGGATTATCAATTCAACCATGATCTCATTGAATGGCACAATAGACTTGATGTGGCCTACTTCTGTTCCTGCACCTTATGGTCTTAAATTATTACTGTAGACTTGTTTCTTAGTTTCATTGCTTTTGCTTGGTATAAAATTGAAATCTAGCAAGACTTTCCAAGTTAATAAAAAAAAAGCAAAAAAAATTGGTTCCCGATTTGCGAGGTGCTTATTTTGTTCAGTGGGTCCAGACCTATTTTATTCCAGGACTAATTGTAAAGGAACATAAGAATAACCTGTATTTATTTAGCTCCTCTAAACATAGTAAATCCTCTCAAGGCACTGTCCAAGTCTGTTATAAAATAAAATTTGACACATATGGAGATATTAGGTCAATGACCAAAAGGTTGATCAAAGAGTTGGTTTTAAAGGGGATGTATTTCCAAAGAGGAAAGCCAGGTAGTAAGGCAGAGAAAAGTCAGGAGAAATTCCAGAATTTGGGATTTTGGCAGCTCAAGTCATGGTTGCCAATGATGGGGTCATTAAAATCAGAAATGTTCAAGAGGCTATAATTAGAGGAGTGCAGATATCCTGAAGGACTGTAGGGCTAGACATTACAGAGATTGAGAAGGGTGAGGCTTTGTAAGATTTGTAAACAAGGATGAGAATTTTAAACTGGAGCATTTTTTTAACCTATGGAACACAACAATGTGCGAAAAGACGAGAAGCAATTTCAGTCATGGACAGGAGAGATTTAGATTACTTCAATTTACAGAAGACCATGGGAGGTCATTCAGGAGCACATTGAAATAGTCAAACTGAAGGTAGATGAGGTCCTCAGTTGCAGATGAGCTAAGGCAGAAATAGAGTTCAGCAATGTTATAATGATGGAAATAGGATAGCCAGTCCTAGTGATTGCGTGGATATGAGTTAGAAAGGATATTGCAGCATCAAAATTATGGCAAGGTTGCAAACAGAGCTTAAAAATGTGTTGCTGGAAAAGCGCAGCAGGTCAGGCAGCATCAAAGGAGAAGGAGAATCGACGTTTCGGGCATAAGCCCTTCTTCAGGAATGAGGAGGGTGTGCCAAGCAAGCTAAGATAAAAGGTAGGGAGGAGGGACTTGGGGGAGGGGCATTGGGAATGCGATAGGTGGAAGGAGGTTAAGGTGATGGTGATAGGCCGGAGAGGGGGTGGGGCGGCGAGGTCGGGAAGAAGATTGTAGGTCAAGAAGGTGGTGCTGAGTCTGAGGGTTGGGACTGAGAAAAGGTGGGGGGAGGGGAAATGAGGAAGCTGGAGAAATCTGCATTCATCCCTTGAGGTTGGAGGGTTTCCTAGGCGGAAGATGAGTTGCTCTTCCTCCAGGCGTCGTGTTGCCATGGTCTGGCGATGGAGGAGGCCAAGGACCTGCATGTCCTTGGCGGAGTGGGAGGGGGAATTGAAGTGTACAGCCACGGGGCGGTTGGGTTGGTTGGTGCGGGTGTCCCAGAGGTGTTCTCTGAAATGTTCCGCAAGTAGGCGGCCTGTCTCTCCAATGTATAGGATGATCCGATGTATCTGGAGATTGGTGGGGTGGTATGTGAGGACTAGTGGGGTTCTGTCCTGGTAGCGATTGGAGGAGCGGGGTTCAAGGGCGGAGGAGCGGGAAGTGGAGAAGATGCAGTGGAGAGCATCGTCAGTCATGTCTGAGGGGAAATTGCGGTCTTTGAAGAAGGAGGCCATCTGGGTTGTTCGGTATTGGAATTGGTCCTCCTGGGAGCAGATGCGGCGAAGGCGAAGGTATTGGGAATATAGGATGGCGTTTTTACAGGGGGCAGGGTGGGAGGAGGTGTAATCTAGGTAGCTGTGGGAGTCAGTCGGTTTACAGTATACGTCCGTGTTGAGTCGGTCGTCCGAGATAGAGATGGAGAGGTCTAGGAAGGTGAGGGAGGAGTCTGAGACGGTCCAGGTAAATTTGAGGTCGGGGTGGAAGGTGTTACTAAAGTGGATGAACTGTTCAACCTCCTCGTGGGAGCATGAGGTAGCGCCGATACAGTCATCAATGTAGCAGAGGAAAAGGTGGGGGGTAGTGCCAGTGTAGCTGCGGAAGATGAACTGTTCCACATATCCAATGAAGTGGCAGGCATAGCTGGGGCCCATGCGGGTGTCCATGGTTACTGCTTTGGTTAACCACCTCCTTTTGGTGGTGGGATATAAAGATCGGTGCGCCAAACTACCACCGCTCCTCCCTTGTATTGCTGAGGCTAAACGCCAGCTCGCGGACACCTCCTCCTACTGCCCCCTTGACCATGACCCCACTTCCCACCACCAAACCATCATCTCCCAGACCATCCATAACCTCATCCCCTCAGGGGATCTCCCATCCACCACCTCCAACCTCATAGTCCCACAACCCCGCACCGCCCGTTTCTTCCTCCTGCCCAAAATCCACAAACCTGACTGCCCCGGCCGACCCATTGTCTCAGCCTGCTCCTGCCCCACCGTACTCATTTCTGCATACCTTGACACGGTCCTGTCCACCTTAGTCCAAGAACTCCCCACCTACGTTCGGGACACCACCCACGCCCTCCACCTCCTCCATGATTTTCGCTTCCCCGGCCCCCAACGCCTTATCTTCACCATGGGCATCCAGTCCCTATACACCTCCATCCCCCATCATGAAGGCCTCAAAGCCCTCCGCTTCTTCCTTTCCAGCCGAACCAACCAGTAACCTTCCACTGACACTCTCCTTCGACTGACTGAACTGGTCCTCACTCTTAACAACTTCTCCTTCCAATCCTCCCACTTCCTCCAAACCAAAGGAGTAGCCATGGGCACCCGCATGGGCCCTAACTATGCCTGCCTCTTCGTTGGATATGTGGAAAAGTCCATCTTCCGCAGCTATACTGGCATCACCCCCCACCTTTTCCTCCGCTACATTGATGACCTAATCGGCGCTACCTCATGCTCCCACGAGGAGGTTGAACAGTTCATCCACTTTACTAACACCTTCCACCCCGACCTCAAATTTACCTGGACCGTCTCAGACTCCTCCCTCCCCTTCCGAGACCTCTCCATCCCTATCTCGGACGACCGACTCAACACGGACGTATATTATAAACCGACTGACTCCCAGAGCTACCTAGATTACACCTCTTCCCACCCTGCCCCCTGTAAAAACACCATCCTATATTCCCAATTCCTTCGCCTTCGCTGCATCTGCTCCCAGGAGGACCAATTCCAATACCGAACAACCCAGATGGCCTCCTTCTTCAAAGACCGCAATTTCCCCTCAGACGTGGTTGACAATGCTCTCCATCGCATCTCCTCCACTTCCCACTCCTCTGTCCTTGAACCCCACCCCTCCAATCGCCACCAGGACAGAACCCCACTGGTCCTCACCTACCAACCCACCAACCTCCAGATCATCCTTCGTCATTTCCGCCACCTCCAAACGGACCCCACCACCAGGGATATATTTCCCTCCCCACCCCTATCAGCGTTCCGGAAAGACCACTCCCTCCACAACTCCCTCGTCAGATCCACACCCCCCACCAACACAACCTCCACTCCCGGCACCTTCCCCTGCAACTGCAAAAAATGCAAAACTTGCATCCACACCTCCCCCCCTCACGTCTCTCCAAAGCCCCAAGGGATCCTTCAATATCCGTCAGAAATTCACCTGCACCTCTACACACATCATTTACTGCATCCGCTGCACCCGATGTGGCCTCCTATACATTGTGGAGACAGGCCGCCTACTTGCGGAACGTTTCAGAGAACACCTCTGGGACACCCGCACCAACCAACCCAACCGCCCTGTGGCTGAACACTTTAATTCTCCCTCCCACTCCGCCAAGGACATGCAGGTCCTTGGTCTTCTCCATCGCCAGACCATGGCAACACAAGCCTGGAGGAAGAGCGACTCATCTTCCGCCTAGGATTCCTCCAACCACAAGGGATGAATGCAGATTTCTCCACCTTCCTCATTTCCCCTCCCTCCACCTTATCTCAGTCCCAACCCTCGGACTCAGTACCGCCTTCTTGACCTGCAATCTTCTTCCCGACCTCTCCGCCCCCACCCCCTCTCCGGCCTATCACCGTCACCTTAACCTCCTTCCACCTATCGCATTCCCAACGCCCCTCCCCCAAGTCCCTCCTCCCTACCTTTTATCTTAGCCTGCTTGGCACACCCTCCTCATTCCTGAAGAAGGGCTTATGCCCGAAACGTCGATTCTCCTTCTCCTTTGATGCTGCCTGACCTGCTGCGCTTTTACAGCAACACATTTTTAAGCTCTGATCCCCAGCATCTGCAGTCCTCACTTTCTCCAACGTTGCAAACAGTCTATTTTAGATTCAAATATTTTCCAATGAAAGAAGTTGTAAAGGAATGGAGTGTGAAAAGGAGACTGAAGGAAATGGCTTCTGTGTTTCAAATGTTTAGTTGGAAGAAATCTGCTCATTCAGTTTGGAAACAGCAGGGTTGTGTCATCAGCATATATGTGGAACCTAATGCTGTGTTTTTCAGATGTTACCGAGCAGTAGCATATGGATGAGGAATAGGAGGGACTGTTGTTGTTGATGTTAATGAAAGAATATATTCAAAAATCAGAAGCAACTCTACTGACAGGCTTTGCTTGGTAATTAACTGAAATTACAGAGCAAAATTAAGATCACCACTAACTGAAAATAAAACAATTATGTTTCTCATATTAAATTAAATTTTCAATCAGTTCGCTTCTAATGATATCAATTTATTTGTTCAAAACTCTTTACTTAACTGTTATAAACAGCAACTATAGATTAATGACTATAGAAAAATAAGAAACACAATTTTAACTTTGGTTTTGAATTAAATTATACCGAAGTAAACACACAGAACTGTTTCACAAAAATTACATTAGTCAATTGCATTTTGGTCAGAGCCAAGTTCCAGGACATCAAATTTGTATTATCCATTGTACTGGTTAACCTAAGAATGAGGTGAGAAAACAATTGTTCAAATTTCCGATAATTAAAATGTTTAACTAATTCAAGATGTGAAGGTGCCAGTGTTGGACTGGGGTGCACAAAGTTAAAAATCACACAACGCCAGGTTACAGTCCTACAGGTTTATTTGAAATTACAAGCTTTCGGAGTTCTGCTCCTTCATCAGGTAACTAGTGGGGCAGGATTATGTGACACAGAGTTTATAGCAAAAGATCAAAGTGTCATCAAATCAGTTGTATGACACTTTGATCTTTTACCATAAATTCTGTGTCCTATCATCTTGCCCCAGTAGCTACCTGACAAAGGAGCAGTGCTCTGAAAGCTTGTACTTTCTGTATGTATCATGTCTCAAAATTTTGGAAATATCAGAACTAGTATTGGAAATAAATATTTGGACTTAAGATTAATAATTTCCATACAATTTAAGTGCGTCATAAAATTCTACTATAAATAAACACCACTGTGTAAGTGGACACATTACCCAGAAAATAGTTGTTAATCTACCAAGTTCCTTCCCTCAATGAAGATATCAATTTCTGTCACATTTCATCAGAATAAAAGTAGTGGCTCATTTCATTACATAAAACATTTACATATTGCTATGCAGTCCAAACAGTATTAGATTAGATTACTTACAGTGTGGAAACAGGCCCTTCGGCCCAACAAGTCCACAACGCCCCGCTGAAGCGCAACCCACCCATACCCCTACATTTACCCCTTACCTAACACTACGGGCAATTTAGCATGGCCAATTCACCTGACCTGCACATCTTTGTGATTGTGGGAGGAAACCGGAGCACCCGGAGGAAACCCACGCAGACACGGGGAGAACGTGCAAACTCCACACAGTCAGTCGCCTGAGGTATTAATCTTGTCAAGATTAATTTTTGACTGCAATATGTAATTCCCATATCCTTTACAGCACAATATAACTCTGCTTACTTTGTACAACAGCTGGATGAAATAGAAAGTGAGAGTAAAAAGTTCAGACATGGTGTGATTAAATATTAGAACAGAAGAACTGGAGTCTTTACCATTCACATTCTTGCATGGGCAAAATCCTGAAACTCCCTTCCAAACAATGCTGTGAATATACCTACACCCAAGAACTGCAGCACATCAAGGCAATAGATCATCAACATCTTCTCAAATACAATTGGAGATAGGCAATAAATGTTTACAGCAGCAGGAGCACGCACATTCCGTGAACAAATTTTTAAAAACTTCATTAGTTACACAGGTTTTAAAGTATTCACATGTAAGCAACATTTGTTAAGATTAACTACCAGGCTGAAAACTGAAATAGGAGAAAGTGAGGACTGCAGATGCTGGAGATCAGAACTTAAAAATGTGTTGCTGGAAAAGCGCAGCAGGTCAGGCAGCATCAAAGGACAGGAGAATCGACATTTCGGGCATAAGCCCTTCTTCAGGAATGAGGAGGGTGTGCCAAGCAGGCTAAGATAAAAGGTAGGGAGGAGGGACTTGGGGGAGGGGCATTGGGAATGCGATAGGTGGAAGGAGGTTAAGGTGACGGTGATAGGCCGGAGAGGGGGTGGGGCGGAGAGGTCGGGAAGAAGATTGCAGGTCAAGGAGGTGGTGCTGACTCTGACGGTTGGGACTGAGAAAAGGTGGGGAGAGGGGAAATGAGAAAGCTGGAGAAATCTGCATTATCCCTTGTGGTTGGAGGGTTCCTAGGTGGAAGATGAGGCGCTCTTCCTCCAGGCGTCGTGTTGCCATGGTCTGGCGATGGAGGAGGCCAAGGACCTGCATGTCCTTGGCGGAGTGGGAGGGGGAAATAAAGTGTTCAGCCACGGGGCGGTTGGGTTGGTTGGTGCGGGTGTCCCAGAGGTGTTCTCTGAAACGTTCTGCAAGTAGGCGGCTCGTCTCTCCCCAATGTATAGGAGGCCACATCAGGTGCAGCGGATGCAGTAAATGATGTGTGTGGAGGTGCAGGTGAATTTGTGATGGATATTGAAGGATCCCTTGGGGCCTTGGAGGGAAGTGAGGGGGGAGGTGTGGGCGCAAGTTTTGCATTTCTTGCGGTTGCAGGGAAAGGTGCCGGGAGTGGAGGTTGGGTTGGTGGGGGGTGTGGATCTGACAAGGGAGTCGTGAAGGGGGTGGAACACCAATAGGGGTGGGGAGGGAAATATATCCTTGGTTGTGGGGTCTGTTTGGAAGTGGCAGAAATGACGAAGGATGATACGAGGTATCTGGAGGTTGGTGGGGTGGTAGGTGAGGACCAGTGGGGTTCCTCTGGTTCTGTCCTGGTGGCGATTGGAAGGGCGGGGTTCGAGGGCGGAGGAGCGGGAAGTGGAGGAGATGCAGTGGAGAGCATCGTCAACCACATCTGAGGGGAAATTGCGGTCTTTGAAGAAGGACGCCATCTGGGTTGTTCGGTATTGGAATTGGTGCTCCTGGGAGCAGATGCGGCAGAGACGAAGGAATTGGGAATATGGGATGGCGTTTTTACAGGGGGCAGGTTGGGAGGAGGTGTAATCTATGTAGCTATGGGAGTCAGTCAGTTTATAGTAAATGTCCTTGTTGAGTCGGTCGTCCGAGATAGAAATGGTGAGGTCTCGGAAGGGGAGGGAGGAGTCTGAGACGGTCCAGGTAAATTTACTATATACTGACCTCCTCCCACACTGCCCTCTGTAAAAACGCCATCCCATATTCCCAATTCCTTCGCCTCCGTCGCATCTGCTCCCAGGAGGACCAATTCCAATACCGAACAACCCAGATGGCCTCCTTCTTCAAAGACCGCAATTTCCCCTCAGATGTGGTTGACGATGCTCTCCACTGCATCTCCTCCACTTCCCGCTCCTCCGCCCTTGAACCCCGCCCTTCCAATCGCCACCAGGACAGAACCACACTGGTCCTGACGTACCACCCCACCAACCTCCAGATACATCGGATCATCCTTCGTCATTTCCGCCACCTCCAAACAGACCCCACCACCAAGGATATATTTCCCTCTCCACCACTATCAGCATTCCGGAAAGACCACTCCCTCCGCGACTCCCTCGTCAGATCCACACCCCCTACCAACTCAACCTCCACTCCCAGCACCTTCCCCTGCAACCGCAATAAATGCAAAACCTGCGCCTACACCTCCCCCCTCACTTCCCTCCAAGGCCCCAAGGGATCCTTCCATATCCATCACAAATTCACCCTCACCTCCACACACATCATTTACTGCATCCGCTGCACCCGATGTGGCCTCCTATGCATTGGGGAGACTGGCCGCCTACTTGCGGAACGTTTCAGAGTACACCTCTGGGACACCCGCACCAACCAACCCAACCACCCCGTGACTGAACACTTTAACTCCCCCTCCCACACCGCCAAGGACATGCAGGTCCTTGGCCTCCTCCATCGCCAGACCATGGCAACACGATACCTGGAGGAAGAGCGACTCATCTTCCGCCTAGGCACCCTCAAACCACAAGGGATGAATGCAGATTTCTCCACCTTCCTCATTTCCCCTCCCCCCAACTTATCTCAGTCCCAACCCTCAGACTCAGCATCGCCTTCTTGACCTGCAATCTTCTTCCCGACCTCTCCACCCCACCCCCTCGCCGGCCTATCACCGTCACCTTAACCTCCTTCCACGTATCGTATTCCCAAAGCCCCTCCCCCAAGTCCCTCCTCCCTACCTTTTATCTTAGCCTGCTTGGCACACCCTCCTCATTCCTGAAGAAGGGCTTATGCCCGAAACGTTGATTCTCCTGTTCCTTTGATGCTGCCTGACCTGCTGCGCTTTTCCTGCAACACATTTTTAAGCTCTGAAAACTGAAATATACAAAACCTGCAAGTCCAGTCTGTAGGAGTCAACCTTCATCTAAAACCATATGAAAATTTAAGTTATGTCTTCAGAATTGGGGCTACGAAGCTCCAAATTTCCCCAGTATAACCATCAAGCTACACCTATTATTCAGTAAATGTCAGGAGCATAATCTGGGAACAAATCCAATGTTATTTTTAAAATATTAGACTGCTCAAATACCAGAGCTATTTTTTTTATAGGTGATGGAGAGAGAACATTTCAGTTATCAGTTCCTGATTAGTTCACTATAAATCTGAGCCAACTCTTAAATAAAAACTGTCACCTGACAGATGATTTTCCAACTCACTAGCAGGCTATAACTTTCCTTTCTTTTTACACGCTACTGAATATTTATACCTTAATGATACCTAAAAAGGAAACTGTTATAATATCATTTAAATTTTTTATTCAGTTTTCCTCTATTCCTGAATGTATTGATTCATTGTTCCACGAGTATTGGCTATTCTGGAGCATCTTTCTCAAGTTGCCATTACTTATGGATAACCATTGACAGGAAGCCATCAACATGTTTTTTGACTGTTGGTGAAGGGAACACCATGGCCACACTTTCAGAATTCATAAAAACATAGACTGTCAGCAGTTCTTCCAACATAAAAGGTGGTCAGGCCCCAATGTAACAAATCCGGAAAGATTTCACTTTAAGACACTTTATACTTCACTGGCATTACACTGCAAGACAATAGGATGTAAGAGAAAGTTCCTCAATAGTGCACATCATTTTAGTGCTTTAAGTAATTTCAGCACAATAAATGTGCATGTATGTTCTATAAACTCATCACAAATTGACACTGATATGTCCTGTAGTTCTGAAACACAAATTTCAGAGAATAATGTGCCAAGTTGTGAGTAAGGTGTGGAGAGGAATGATCAGAAAAACTAAACATAACTTAAACTAATTTAGTAAATGGAGTTATGAGATACTAACATACAACAAAATCACCTACTGGTAAAAATCTCTGCGTTTGATCAGAAAAGCTCAATGCAAAGAAGAAATATTGTATAATTAAAATGGCTGTTTTAATTAATTCCTTTAAAATCAAACTTCTGTTATGTAAACAATTTTTGTTAACATACAAATGGCAGACCATACCAAAATAATATGTAAATTTAATCTCCGATTGTACCTAAGCTGGTAGTTAAAAGGATCAAGGACACTGACTGTAAGAATTCCACCAATAGAGCCATCAATGTTCACTAATTATAATAATGATAAGCTTTCTGTGGATAAACGGTCCTCAAAATTACAGATTCATGATGTTCTTAAAATGCTCAGAAAAGAGAAGTAAAAAGAAATTGAATGACTATTACAATAGAGCCAGAGAGTCATACAGCACAGAAATAGACCCTTCGGCCCAACCAGTCCACGCGAACATAATCCCAAATTAAACTAGTCACACCTGCCTGCTCCTGGCTCATATCCTTCCAAACATTTGTTATTCATGTACTTATACAAATGAGTTTTAAATGTTGTAATTGTACCCACATCCACACTTCCCCAGGAAGTTCATTCCACATGTGAACCACCCTTTATGTAAAAGAATTTGTCCCATACCTTTTTTCGATCTGTTTCTCCTCACCTTAAAAATATACGCCCTTGTCTTGAAATCCCCCATCCTAGAGAAAAGACAACTACCATTAACCCTATCTATATCCTTCATGATTTTACAAACTTTTATAAGATTGCCTTTTAACCTCCTACACTCCAGTGAAATAAATCCCAGCCTATCCAGTCTTTTTTTATAACTCAAACCTTCCGTTCCCAGCAACATCCTGGTAAAAGCACTGCTTTTGAAATGTAGACAAAAAAGTAATCAATAGTTTCAGATGCATCATTTTGTACATTTGAAATATGTTATGTAATCATTTGCACTCAGTTTTGAAATTCTTGTACTTGGATTCACAGACCTTGATAGTCTCATCTCTTCTCATAAAACCCTTAAGTTATCTCAAAAATGTGACTTAAAAGAAGTTCTGGGATTTACATATTAATGAACTGAAACTCACAACCCATTCTAACCGATGAAAGACTTAACAGCAATTTAGGTTTGTTCAATATATCATTTCAATTGCATGACACTGTAATGTTGCCACAAATGTTGCATCTTATGATCCTCTTCCAAAGCTCTCAGATGAAGGAGCCTTCAGCTGTTACTTGATCTCATGTGAAGTGGATTGCATTGGCTGAAGACTGTTATCTGTCATGCTCTGGACCTCAGGAGGATGCTGAGATGAATCATCCACTTAGCACTTGGATATCCTTAGCCCTGTCTACGCATTCTGTTACATCCTGCTGAGCATTTCAAGGGCTTTTGATTAGATTAGATTACTTACAGTGTGGAAACAGGCCTTTCGGCCCAACAAGTGGGCGGCCCGGTGGCACAATGGTTAGCACTGCTGCCTCACAGCGCCAGAGACCCGGGTTCAATTCGCGCCTCAGGCGACTGACTGTGTGGAGTTTGCACGTTCTCCCCGTGTCTGCGTGGGTTTCCTCCGGGTGCTCCGGTTTCCTCCCACAGTCCAAAGATGTGCAGGTCAGGTGAATTGGCCATGCTAAATTTCCCGTAGTGTTAGGTAAGGGGTAGATGTAGGGGTATGGGTGGGTTGCGCTTCGGCGGGGAGGTGTGGACTTGTTGGGCCGAAGGGCCTGTTTCCACACTGTAAGTAATCTAATCTAAAAGTCCACACCGACCCTCCGAAGAGCACCCACCCAGACCCATTCCCCAACATTTACCCCTTCACCTAACACTACGGGCAATTTAGCATGGCCAATTCACCTAACCTGCACATTTTTGGACTGTGGGAGGAAACTGGAGCACCCAGAGGAAACCCATGCAGACATGGGGAGAATGTGCAAACTCCACACAGACAGTTGCCTGAGGCGGGAATTGAACCCGGGTCTCTAGCGCTGTGAGGCAACAGTGCTAACAGTGCAACAGTGCCGCCGTGCTGCCCACTTCTTCTCTTATGTTAGATTTTCAGCATTCAACTATTATGTTTTTCTACATAAATGCACATTGTTGCTGTGGAGAATTAATTAGTCCCATTATTGGCTCCTGTGGGGTTAATTTCCATTAACAATTTAACGTAGAGTTGAATACTGGGTTGGCGCAGAGAATTTTTTTTATCATTAGCTTTAGGGCAACATCAACAACAACGTATGTAGGGGAATCAAGGGTTATGGGGAAAGGGTAGAAAAGTAGACATGAAGGCCGGATCAGCTGTTAATGACAGAGCAGGCCTAATGACAGATCAGGCTCAAAGGGCTGAATTGCCTACTCCTGTTCCGAATGCTTATGATCTTATTTGTGTACCAAAAGTTACAGGACATTAAAACAAATGCACTGGGCAAAGAATCTTAAAGAGGAATTATTTATTTCATTGGCAATGTATCTTTAGAGATATTAATAGAAAAGTGTAATTCAGAGGAATGAACTATTTATGATGGACATCTGCCCAATGTTTCAGATCCATCAAAATATTCTCGTACAATTTAACTCTTGATATCTAATCAGCTGGATAACATGCTCAGTTGAATATGTTCATATGGCTAAATTCCTGGGACCATGTTTCACTAACTACTTTATTTGAAAAGAGATCTTTTTCTCTTAATTGTCTCTTGAACTCAGGGTTTTTGCCCAGATTGTTTAGTAGGTCTCCTGCAACTGCTGGCTTTATCAAATACCCTTTCTCGACTTTCCAGCCTCTATCAATGGCTTTGGTGTGTACTACTCGCGGCACTAGGTCTTCAATCCTGACCCACCATTATGGCAATGTGCTCCAATTTTTGGGTGCTGTCCTTCTTTATCTCTCGCTACCAGCTCACAGCAGTTGGCATACATGATCCAATTCCTCTTCCTAGTTCTCTTGCACAGAGGATTTGCACTGGCATCTCAGAGTGCACTGGTGAAAACTGTTAAGATTGTGAAGAGATAAAAGTGCTGATAAAAGTCTTAAGCTGTAAGGGTTAATCTTAGATGAAATCTGGGACTCCTTGTCTGCAATTTAGCATTTTACTTCAAGTTACTGTGTTAAATCTAAAGTTTTTTTTAGAAGTTTAGGGGCAGAACCAAGCGAGCAAATTATGGCCTCTGCAAAGCAGGTGAGAGGAGTATAATAAGTAACTTTTTTTTTCTAGTTGGCTGGTTACAATTAAACAAGAGAGACGAGGGTTATTGTAGTATGTTGGTAGTATCCCAACTTATGTTTCACCTAGAGGATGCTAGAAATCTGAAACTCATTGCCTGGTCGGGTGGTTGAAGCAGAAACACTCATAACATTTAAGAAGTATTTAGGTGTACACTTGCAATGTCAATGCATACAGGGCTACAGACCAAGTGCTGGAAAATGGGATTAGAAAAGTTAGATGCTTGTTTATGACCAGTGCAGACTTGTTCGGCCTGTGCTATAGACCTCTATAACTTGAATGCAGTGTTGGATCCAATTTGCTATCTTGCTGTGTTGCTAAACAAATTTTCCAGGTGAAACTTTGTCAAAAGCCACACTGAAGTCCATGCATCAACAGCACTAAACCAATCTTTACACAAAGTCATTGCCTCAAAAATTGTTAAAAATCATCCTTTTATATAGTCAGGCTGACTGACTATTCTTGATTAATCCTCACCTCTTCAAATGGAGATTAATTCTGTCAACTTTTTTTCAATACTTTTCCTACCACAGACTCACTGCATGTAGTTGCCTGGTTTATCCCCATGACACTTCTTGAATAATGACACCACATTAGTTGTTCTCCCACTCCTCCAGTAGCCAGAGAACAACGGAAAGTTGATGTCAGAGCATCTACAATCCCAAATCCTGCATCCCTCAGCCTGTGATATATCTCATCTTGCCCTGGGTCTTATCCACTTCCAAGTCTGCTAAAATAGCTAACACCTCCTTCTCCTCAATGCTAACTTGCTCAAGTATAAGATTTTTTAGCAGCAGCTAGAGTCATTGTAGACTATCCACATGACTAAGATCATCGTGGGCACAACATACAGTGGAATAGTCACACCACAAGTAGAGTACGCAGATAGAAAAAGAATGCATGACTTAGACAAAGAAAAAACACCAGTCGGATAATACAGGAGTCCCTTGGGACAATAAGACTGTAAGATGTAGGAGCAAAAGTCAGCTATTTGACCCAATGAGTCTGCTCCAGTGAGTCATCAAGATCCTGACTGCTTTGATATTCCTTAACTCCACTTTTGTACTTATTCTCCATAACCCTTGATTCCTTACTGATTACAAATCTGTTTCCTGAACCTTGAATATACTTAACAACAATACAGCACTGTTGGATAAAAATTCCATAGAATCACTACCCTCAGAGAGAAAATTTCTCCTCATCTCCACACAGTCTTAGATTTGGAGTAGTTGATGACAACAGGAGAACTGTAGCTGACAAATAAGTGAACAACTTATTGATACAGTCTTAGAAAATCAGTTGGATCCTTGGCAAATGCCAAGTGAAATTAATAGAAAATAGTTAAATCTTAAGATACAAATAACAAGTCATCCTTGTAGGAAAAAAGTAGTCTAAATAGATTATACTGTTGCATCCTTTTCACTTGAGATTCAATTCCAGGATGTCAAAACTTAAGGTTGCATTCAGACAAGAGAGGAAGAGGATTTACAGCCATAATTCCCCTCTTGATAATTTTAGTTAAAATTAAAAGGTTATAACTGAATATGAAAAACAAATCCTTCCCAATCTGTTATTCTAAGTCACTAGAATGGAATGATCCCGATCAGTAAGACATGAAAAAATCATAATCTACCAGGATGTAGACATGTCAATCATCCTGTTCCTGCAATTGCCCATATGTTTCCTCTATCTCTTATAAACAGGATTAAGAACTGCTAAACTTATTATTAATGAAATATGAAAGTTTCAGTTTAAAATTAGGGATTGACAATTTAAGAGAGAGATGACAAAACATTTCTTCACTCAGGGTTGAACGACTTTGGAATTCCATTCCTCAAAAGGCAGTGGATCCAGAACCTTTCAGTATTTTTTTAAGGCACAGTTAGATAGATTCTTGATTACCAATGCAATGAAACATCATCAGGAATACAGAATTGAGGTTAAAATTAAATCAACCAAGATCTTATTGAATGGCGGAGTAGGCTCAAAGGCCCGATTGGCCTACTCTTGTTTTTTGCTTGAAAAGAAGTGCAAACGTTAATTCCACCCAACCCCTCTACAATAATCTTCCTTCCAAAATGTCAGGTCACTCATTCAGTGAAGAATCTAAATAATGAAGGTTTGAAGTTGCACTTATTACGGGGTG
This sequence comes from Chiloscyllium plagiosum, assembly GCF_037043375.1. Taxonomy (NCBI): domain Eukaryota; kingdom Metazoa; phylum Chordata; class Chondrichthyes; order Orectolobiformes; family Hemiscylliidae; genus Chiloscyllium; species Chiloscyllium plagiosum. The sequence goes on from NW_028270142.1 coordinate 13,272,109, forward strand.
ATCTCCACTGCAAATTAAATGACAATTCTGCCATGAGTTTTGTCAGACCCCATATTACAACAGACATCACAATCTCCCTGTTTTGTGGGCTGGCTGTAGACATAACAGGAAGGCATGAGTGTTGCTAGTGAGGGGAGGTAAGAGGGGCAAGAGAGTAGGGGTTTTCAAAAACAAGGGCATGGAGATTGCTTTCTGCAGGGCCATTCCACATCAATGTTGGGTTCTTCAAGTACATTACATGACAGATGTTGCATGCCATAAACTAAAACTGAAAGTGATTCTACTCCTGCAACAAATACTACTGAGCTGAAAATGTGTTGCTGGAACAGCGCAGCAGGTCAGGCAGCATCCAGGGAACAGGAGAATCGATGTTTCGGGCATAAGCCCTTCTTCAGGAATGAGGAAAGTGTGTCCAGCAGGCTAAGATAAAAGGTAGGGAGGAGGGACTTGGGGGAGGGGCGTCGGAAATGCGATAGGTGGAAAGAGGTCAAGGTGAGGGTGATAGATCAGACTGGGATGGGGGCAGAGAGGTCAGGAAGAAGATTGCAGGTTAGGAAGGCGGTGCTGAGTTTGATGGATTTGACTGAGACAAGGTGGGGGGAGGGGAAATGAGGAAACTGGTGAAATCCGAGTTCATCCCTTGTGGTTGGAGGGTTCCTAGGCGGAAGATAAGGCGCTCTTCCTCCAACCGTCGTGTTGCTGTGGTCTGGCGATGGAGGAGTCCAAAAACCTGCATATCTTTGGTGGAGTGGGAGGGGGAGTTGAAGCATTGAGCCACAGGGTGGCTCATTCCTGAAGAATCCACTTTCCTCATTCCTGAAGAAGGGCTTATGCCCGAAACGTCGATTCCCCTGTTCCCTGGATGCTGCCTGACCTGCTGCACTGTTCCAGCAACACATTTTCTCCAAAAACTTACAACCCAGATGGCCTCCTTTTTCAAGGACCGCAATTTCCCCCCCAACGTGGTCGACGATGCCCTCCACCGCATCTCTTCCACTTCCCGCTCCTCCGCCCTTGAGCCCCGCCCCTCCAACCGCCACCAGGACAGAACCCCACTGGTCCTCACCTACCACCCCACCAATCTCCATGTACAGTGTATCATCTGCCGTCATTTCCGCCACCTCCAAACGGACCCCACCACCAAGGATATATTTCCCTCCCCTCCGCTATCAGCATTCCGTAAAGACCACTCCCTCCGTGACTCCCTCGTCAGATCCACACCCCCCACCAACCCAACCTCCACTCCCGGCACCTTCCCCTGCAACTGCAAGAGGTGCATGACTTGCGCCCACACCTCCCCCCTCACTTCCCTCCAAGGCCCCAAAGGAAACTTCCATATCCGCCACAAATTCACCTGCACCTCCACACACATCATCTATTGCATCCTCTGCACTCGATGTGGCCTCCTCTATATTGGGGAGACAGGTCGCCTACTTGCAGAGCGTTTCAGAGAACACCTCTGGGACACCCGGACCAACCAACCCAATCACCCTGTGGCTCAACACTTCAACTCCCCCTCCCACTCCACCAAGGATATGCAGGTCTTTGGACTCCTCCATCGCCAGACCACAACAACACGACGGTTGGAGGAAGAGCGCCTCATCTTCCGCCTAGGAACCCTCCAACCACAAGGGATGAACTCGGATTTCACCAGTTTCCTCAATTCCCCTCCCCCCACCTTGTCTCAGTCAAATCCATCGAACTCAGCACCGCCTTCCTAACCTGCAATCTTCTTCCTGACCTCTCCGCCCCCACCCCAATCTGATCTATCACCCTCACCTTGACCTCTTTCCACCTATCGCATTTCCAACGCCCCTCCCCCAAGTCCCTCCTCCCTACCTTTTATCTTAGCCTGCTGGACACACTTTCCTCATTCCTGAAGAAGGGCTTATGCCCGAAACGTCGATTCTCCTGTTCCCTGGATGCTGCCTGACCTGCTACGCTTTTCCAGCAACACATTTTCAGCTCTGATCTCCAGCATCTGCAGTCCTCACTTTCTCCCAGAAACTGTACTGGACCAGCCATAAAATATTATGGCTACATGAACAAGTGAGAGGCTAGAAATCCTGTAGCAAGTAGTTCACTTCCCAACTCTGCAAAGCCTGTCCACCATCTACAAGGTATAAGTCAGGAGCGTGATGGAATACTCCCCACTTGCCTGGATGAGTGCAGCTCCAACATAAGAAGCTTCACACGATCGAAGACAAAGCAGCCCTCTTGATTGTCATAATATCCAAAAACATTCAGTCCCTCCACCACCAATGCACAGTAAAATCAGTGTGTATCTAGAAGGATAATGGCTGTCCCTCAAAGCCATTCACTGTGGTGACTTAGAAATATATTCTTGTTTCTTCTGCATCATGGGTATTGTCTCCTTAGCAGCATTGTGGATCTATCGCCACCAATCGGGCCACCACAGATCAAGGAGACAGCACAGATCACTTTTTCAAAAGTAACAAAGAATGAATAATAAATGCTGCCCCAGCCTGTGACATCTGAATTGTATAACTGACTAAATAACAGCAACAGAAAATCATGCTGGTGTGCAATCAGAGACAGTTCTATAGCCAGAATCACGCCAGCAGTCATGATGCCTGCACTCTGCAGTACTTTGCTGTGCTAGCTGAAATTGAGCCATAATGGAAAATCAATCCATTTAACAACAAACTGGACTTGCTGAGGACATAGCTGATAATTCTAATGCATGTGTCCGCATGTGTACAATGAAAATCATGCTGTCACAAGAAATAAGAGCAGATCATTGTGCTGAAACAACAATCCTCCTGCCTCAGGCATTCTCGAGATGCTCGCAGGGCATGTGTCGAGATTTGTGGTAGCATTCTATATACAGCATAATGTCGATAGTGTGAGAGGACAGACTTTTGGCCAGTAGTCGAGGAGGATAAGCGTAAAGAGAAAGAGGATGAAAATGAGAAAAAGGAAGAAAAGATTAAAAAAAACTACACAGTGTCTTTCTGGACTGATTGTTCATAAAGAACTAAATGGAATGTAATACAAGTAACAATCATTCCAACTCCAAGAGTTCCACACCAATCCCTACTTCTGACACTGTCCATTGAGTGCAAAAATAAAATAAAAATGACTACAAAGTTAACATTCCAATCAAAACTTATAATTGAAATCATGTCATATTGCTCACCAATAGAAACTAATCACCTCAGTGCTGATTTGCAAAAGATTTTGTCTACCTTAGTGCTCCTATACAGAAGTGCCTCAGTTGCTGCAGCTTGGCTGCAGAAAACCACGGATGCTTTTAGGAGGATAAACATGAGCAGCTCTAGGCTGAGAACTGCACCATCTTGGTACATGTGGCAGTGTTGGGTTAGCTGGCAGACAGGCATTAGCAGAGTGGCAGGCATGGGAGCATGAATGCTGTCATCCTATGACAGAATAGTTGGTTCATGTTCCATGGAATCAAGCCATTCCCTGAGGATGGCACCACAGTAATCCTAGTAATCCAGTTATAAAAAAATTGCAAGACTGTGGTGACACCCTGCAAATCTCTTTGCACACTGTAATCCATAGCCAAGAAGCTAACAGTTTGACTGGCATGACCTTGTGTGATAGCAGTTTGAGCTTCCAATGCAGTACTCAAAATTTGGGTGGCTACTTGTGGTGATGCATGTGCTCAATTTGATATCACTCTCACCTCTCAGTCAGAAGGCTATGAATTCAAATCACACTCAGAACTTGAGTGCTATAATGCATGATAGGATTCTGTGTTGGATTCACCAGTGAATTATATTACACTTGACTCCATACCATTCATATTCTAACACTGAAGTCACAAGGACCCACAGAAATTGGAATGTTCTTCTGAAATTGGAGTTATTAGATTACTTACAGTGTGAAAACAGGCCCTTTGGCCCAACAAGTCCACACCAACCCTCCGAAGAGCAACCCACCCAGTCCCATTCCTCTACATTTACCCGCTCACTTAACTCTAAGGGCAATTTAGCATGGCCAATTCACCTGACCTGCACATTTTTGGACTGTGGGAGGAAACCAGAGCACCCAGAGGAAACCCACGCAGACACAGGGAGAATGTGCAAACTCCACCCAGACAGTTGCCTGAGGCGGGAATTGAACCCGGGTCTCTGGCACTGTGAGGCCGTAATGCTAACGACTGTGCCACAGTGCCACCCACACTGGAGCACTTTAGCATGGGGACTTTAATATCTACCTATCCCATGATAATACTAATCACTGCAAACATGTTGCATACATTCTGTACCAATTATCTCTCTTCTTGGTGAGAAAGCAAGGAAAAATGATTAGTATCTTTGTCAGCTATCATAGCTGAGCCCCATCTTTTTTTTCACTGGAGCATAGGAGGCTGAGGGATGACCTTATAGTGGTTTATAAAATCAGGAGAGGCATAGATAAGGTGAATTGCCAAGATCTTTTCTCCAGGAAAGGGCAGTCCAAAACAAGACAACATAGATTTAAGGTGAGGGGGAAAGATTTAAAAGGTACCTTTTCACAGATGGTGGTACATATATAGAACCAGCCGCCAGAGGAAGTGGTGGAGGCAGGTACAACATTTACAACATTTAAAAGACATTTGGACAGATGGATAGGAAATGTTTCAAGGGATATGGGCCAAATGCAGGTAAATGGGATTAGTTCAGTTTAGGAAACCTGTTCGGCACTTTGGGTTGTGGCGGAGGGCCTGTTTCTGTGCTGTATGACTCTATGCCAGGTCATATCAGAGAACAATTGATGGCCCACAGGAGATAAATTCAGACTGAGAGAAGTTCTCACAAAAAATCTTTACTAAAAGATTGAAAAATCATAAACTCTAATTTTAACCACAAACTTGGCTGAAAGAGTCAGATGCAAATGGCAGCATCAAAGTCAGGAATAATTCAGAAGACAGAAAACAATGAAGTGAGGAAGTTGTTGGGAGACAGGGCAAAGAGCCTGGACCGGTTCTGAGATGATGGTTTGTGTTGTGGTGGTCAACTCTGTAAAGAGCATTGCCAAGTGTGATTGCAGATGAAGGCGGTGAGCCATGACAGTCCAGGATTCAATGGCATCTTTGCACTGGTCTCTCTTGCTGGCCATCTGACCTTTCCATCTTGCTTCACTTCTTCCAATATCGCTCCACGCAGCCAGCCTCCAGATCACAGTTGTTGGCAACTGTGTGCTCATGTCTGCTAACTTCATATTCCACTCGCAGGTGCTTGTGTAGTGGAAGTATGGGCATCCTCCAGGTTGTGACTTTGTGGCTAGTTCAGAAGATCTTTTTGTTTACTGGTCATCATCAATTTAATAAATATAGCTTAGGTAACAAAGACATTATTGGCTTAAGCACAAGTGTATGCTGATGGCATTAGCACTCTTCAGGATCTCTGAATTGGTAACCTTGCCCTGACAAGGTGCCAATGATACATCTTAGACAGTGAAAGTGGGAACTCCTGCACATGTTGTTCAGTCCTTACTCCTGAAGAGGAGTACACAGAGGACACAAGCCTATTAGGCTTCCAGTTTGGTGTTCTCAATCATATTGCTGTTGTTCCATATTCTCTAACTCAGTTTGGTCATAATAGTTGTAGTGCTGATTTCAGTATCAAGTGACAGATTGCTGGTGACTGGGGAGCTTAGTTATATGATGCTATCAACTGTCTCCAGGGTCACATTGTCAAAGTTGACTGATGGTGGAACAGCATTACCATGACATTTTTCCTCCCCATTACTGATGGTCAAACTAAGTGCTTCACAAACAGGGGAGAATGTATTTGTCATCAAAGAATGATCTTCGATATAGAATACTAGTGTGGCATTATTGTCATAGCGCAATTCTCTCATAAGGAGTTGGCATACTCTTGGGTCTGAAGTGTGGGCAAGACTGAACAGCTTTCCATCATTTCTGGTATGTAAGTGTATGTGGTGGCGAACTGATGACATATGACAGCAGCAAAGAGAATATGCCAGAATATAAAACTGTTTGACTCCACAGTGGATCTGACAGGGTTCTAATGTTGCTATGTCATTGTTGACCTTACAATTCATACTGGAATGGAAGGAGGGGTCAAATTAAGCAGCTTCAATGGTTAAAAGGTTTCCTTCATTGGCTCAGCTGAATCGCCTGTCCTTGCATGGTTGAGATATTTGATGAGATCAATGAAGGCAATACACAGCGGTTTTCTTCATTCACAGAACTTCCCCTGCAGCTACCAGACTAGGATCATGTTGACTGTGGGTATTCCAGTTCTGAAACCTGTTACGGGGCTATGCCCCACTACTTTTGGAGATATGATTTTTAAAACTTTCAACTGGTTGGAATCATTGGAAATTTGACTTTTACATAAGGCAAATTGCTTAAAAATGCAAAATCTTGTGAACATGGAGATGAAAGGACCAATAAATCAGCCTTGGGATGGGAATTAAAACACAGATTGGCTGCAATCAAAACCTACAAAAACCTATTGAAGTCTCAGGAAGACATTAAGAAATGCAAAGTACTGAACATTGATTACAAGGCTGCCAGAAATAGATTCGCCTGAAAGAAGCTCTTGGAAATAAAAAGTGAAGGAAAATTTCAAAGAAGGTTCCAAGAGCATTTAGAAATTACTGAAAAAGAGCTGGTGTCTCCACTACTCTTTCTCTCACAAAGAAACTGACCTGGTTCCCATGGAGAAGGGAGAAGTAGTATTATGGAGCTGAGAATTATAAAAATAACTGAAATATTCTTGACTGCTGACTACAACCAAGAAGCTAGATAACCAACTTTGGTATCAGGTTAAAGACTTAAGCCTCAAGGTCAACCAAAGAACTCTAAACAGGATATTATTTTATCTCCCTTTGTATGGGATAATGTTCCCTTTATGTCTGTGTATAAAAGGGCCAAAGTGACTGATCAAAGACTATATGCTCGACATTGCACCTTTAGTATTTTCTTTGGATATAGCAGATAATTTTTCATTAACTTTAGAAAATACTTGGTATTGGCTCTTTATTGCTTACAGTAAATACAGTTATTGCTAAGTTTGGGGTCAATAATGGATTACAGGGATATTAGCCTCAAACTGGTTGGGAGTTTTCCACTTTTGCTCCTAATTGTGGAGAGTGAGGCATTGCAATTGAATGTATGTAAATATGCTGCCAATATCCATCTGCACATATGTGGTTGTACCTATGATACCATGGTAACTCCACGGTATCATAAGCTTTTCACTCAGAAAATCATAAAATGCATGTGAAGAGATTTGAGGTTTCCTTGATAATGCATTTTTATATGTTAAGGTTGTAATTATTTCAACAGATTGATGATGTATCACTGCAGGTTGCACATTTTCATTAGTTTAATTTCAATCAACCTGTCTTTCTTTCTCAACAGATTATCTGCTAGGTATCCAGAGTGGCTCAACTAAGAAGAAAATAGAAAATGATGCCCTTGCTCCAACAGCAAGAACTTTATATATCACTTTTACCGTTGAACATTTCAAGGAACTTCACGGTAATGAAATTGAAAATAGATGAATGCCAGGTCAAAGAGCTATTATGCAAACATGACCAACATAGTAAATGGAGTTTCGAAGTATGTTGGTCCACATTGTTTCTGCACTCTGTATAGGAATGTCCGGTTAAGGAACTGTTGCTTTTTATGTGGATAGACAGTATAGCTAGAGGGAAAAGATATAAAAGGGACCTAAGGGTCATCTTTTTCATGCAGAAGTTGGTGTGTGTATGAAATGTGTTACCAGAGGAGGTGGTGGAGGCTGGTACAATTACAACATTTAAAAGGCATTTGGATTGGTACATGAATAGGAAGGGTTTAGAGGGATATGGGCTAAATGCTGGGAAATGGGACTAGATTAATTTAGGATATCTGGTCGGCATGGACGAGCTGGACCAGAGGGTCCGTTTCCGTCCTGTACCACTCTATGACTCTATCTGTGTGAATGTAAAGATGGTCCTGCTGCTTTGAATGAAGATTGCACCCTAATACTTGCACAACTACAATCATGATATTGTGATTATTTTACATGTCAATTGCTTTAATGTTTCACATGATATTTTATATAATGTCTTTGAATTGGTTAACATGATAGTATATTTTTGAAATGTATTCTATCCCTGACATAAACTTGGAAGGCATCAAGAATCACAACTCTGGCAGAACATATGTGAATATTACAGACATTGACAAGGCAAAAATAAACCCCCTTGAGTACGTCAATCACTCAGTCATTTTCAGTATTTGAAGGTTAATCTTAAAAGGTTAAATTTAAACTATTACACATATGAAAATTCGGACACAACGGAAAACATTACAGAGAAAGGAATTGTGGTTATGGTTCTTTACAGAGAAATAATAAATTTGAAAGTATCATCAGGACACATATTTTCCAAGGACCAAATGAAAGTTCTTGTTACTCAGATTCTTAAGGCCACAGCTTGAGAGCTTGTACCAGCTTGTCTCACAGCAGATTACAATCGTTTAAAGTTTCTTGTAAAATGAAGCCACCATAATAACTGACAAACAGATCAATGAAGGCAGTGAGGTTCAGTAATGTCAAGCCAATAATAAATCTGAAAATGTTGGGGCTGAAACACAGGAATGTTAAGTGCACTGAAGATTTTACGAGATTACACATGAGGATTTTATAAGTTTAAAACAGAAGCAAATCAAGGAGATGGAATTATTAAGCATTAATATAAGCATAAGTGACAATTACAATATTTTGGATATCATGACATAAAGATAACATCTTTCAAAGAAAGCACTATGCAATTACAGGTTTTTTTTAATAACTAAGGCTGAATTTTTGATACTGAAGGGGGAAGCTTACATCTTCAAATTTCTGAACTCACTAGATCAACCTTGGTAGAAAGGTCTCAGTAAGTCATGATCTTTGATCCAAGGCCATCCAATTCTACTGAAAGCATTCTTACACCCGTCCTCTTTATACATGCATGGCTGACAACCCAGACTCAAAGGTTCTATTTCAGTTGGAAAATGTTTTGCCAACCTACAGAATAGTTGACTTTGCTTGATTGACATCTTTAAGTGGGTACATTAAGTTGTTATTTTTGTGATCTCAGAGTCATAGTTTTACAAAGAGGGTCTTCAGCCCATCATGTCCACACCAGTCATGAGGCACCTATTACTCATCCCATTTTACAGCAAGTGGCCTGTAGTTGTGTGACATGACATTTCAGATTATCTCTTTGTCAATTTTTACTTGTTTACAATTAAGAAGTGTGAAGTGTTTCTAGCTACTGTTGTTGATAATTTTCAGATTTACTATTAGCTTGACATTATTAAATCTCACTGTCTTCATTAGCCTGTTTAGGGGTTATTGTGGTGGCCTTTTTTAGAAGAAATGATAAACTATTAGAACCTGCTGAAGGTTGCACCAGTATTAAACCCATGAATGTAGCGTTAAGAATCTGAATAATAAGAACATTTATTTGGTGCTTAGATGACATGTGTCCAGATGATACTTTCAAAATAATAATTTCCACCATAAAGAACAATCACCACAATTCCTACATCGGTAATGTTTTTTTCTCTTGTGCCTGTGCTTTCACGTGTGTAATATTTTAAATTTTACCTTTTAAGATTAACCTTCAAATCCTGAAAATGACTGAGTCATTGATGTACTCATGGGGATTTTCCTCTTGGCATTGTTCTGTAATGTTCACAGTCTCTGATTGTCAATGTTTTAAGGTTGTAGAAATAGCATTTAGTCAAAAGAACGCTTATGAATAGGTTTTCTTTCTGAGCAGTTCCACTCATTCTATTTTACTATATAGCCAATTGGATATATGTATATAATGAATTTGTATGGAAGAACTGAGAGTTGGCATGGGAGCCATAAGGTGGGTGCGGGGCATGAGTTGGCACTAATATAGAATAGAATGGGCATGGTGGGAAAGAGGGGCCATGGAGATCATGAATAAAATCTTTGTAACTAATCATGCACAGGATTCATGAATTCAGACTCTGGTTCATGACTCGTCTGAGGGCAGTGAACCATGAGTCATCCAGAAGCTGGACTAACTCCAAGAAAATTCCAAGATTTTAACAAATCAACTGCATTTTCTGGCTTTAGCGAGAAAAAAATCCTGATCTCTCTAGTTTCAATTGTTTTAATACAGCATTCAATTGTTTTGAAACTATTAGGAAAATGCAACACAGAAAAATTGAAAAATATTAGTTAAAAATCACCCAACACCAAGTTATAGTCCAATAGGTTGATTTGGAAGCACTAGCTTTTGGAGTGCTGCTCCTTTATCAGGTAGTTGTGGAGCAGGACCATAATACACAGGATTTATAGCAAACGATTCTGTGTCTTTTTTTAACTCTGTCCAACACAAGCTCCTCAACATCATGAAAAATATTAAGTTATTCATCTGAAAACTGATTTCATCAAAATCTTCCCAGAACCAATCTAGTGTTTTATTTTGTAAATTAATTATATTGCGACAAAACTGATTATTAATACAGCATTCAATCGGCCAAGCCCAGTAACTAGTTCATTGTAGATGTATGACTAAGAGATGAAAATTTAAATAATTATCTTGATTTATATACTATTCTTAAAATTCCTTATTTGGAGGTGGTGAAGAGCAACTACATGGTGCTGGTGATGATTCAGGGAGAACAGTTGGTGGGGCAATTTCCAGTGCAGCCCTAATCTGGTTTTCTAATAATTGCTAACCACCCTGACCTTCAAAATGAAGATAATGCAAACACGAGAAAATGAGCCAGAAATGGGAAGAACACCAAGAAGCCCAGATATCATACTGTCAGAAAGTTAGTATGTCTAACAACTATTTGTGTCAAAATGAGATAGGAACAGAAATTCATCAACACTTTTTAAATATGTTGGTCACATAATCATCACTTGCATGTGTGTAGCTCAAGCGATGCATGTATGTATCAAACACTTTAAACATGATTTCCTCTGGCATTTGTGAAATATTAGATGCATCTTATCACGTTACATGGAAGAAAATAAATAAATCCTTTGTTAAAACTCTAGATTTTGTATATAAACATTGAACCAACTTTAACTTTCCAAAATTTTAAGAATAAACATAAAGACTACATTCCTTCCTTCAGTAATAAAGATTAATAAACTATGTTGGTTTTCTAACTTTTTTTTTAGCAGTTAACATAGGCAGCTAACTTTTCCATGCAACTTTATCAGTTTAGCTCTAACAGCAAGGAGTACCTGGACAATCTAATTCTGTCAGCATAGGAAAGAATGCTTTTAAATTATGCTTGATCAGTCTAGCAAAACCCTCTCCTCTCTAGTGAAAATAAACTGATCCAGATTGAATTGAATTACTGCAGCCAGTCCACACATATAATTAGTTCTTATCAGCCAAAAAAGGGTAGGTGGTCTGTTATTAAAGCCTAAAGCAGTTCATTTTGATTACTGAAGAGAGAAGTAACTGTGGTTACTTGCTGGTGCAGAATATAAAATAATGCACAATTATTGTAAATAAGGGTTAATTTTCGCCACCAGGAGACATAGCAATGGTTGCATTTTTTTAAATACTATCTTTTATGTCACAGATAAATCTTGTGTTGATTATTAGAAGCAGATTGAAATCATCCTATTAAGGTTTACTCCATTTTCAATGGAATATCAGGTGGGTTCTGGATCTGAATTAAAATATTGCTGTAAGACCTTTGATGACTGCAGCAAGACGACAACTGCTCAAAAATAAAAATGCATACAGAAACGTACTAAATAAAGCTTTGTGTATCCATGTGCCTCTCCATTTCTATTTAGCACATCTCCTCTCTGTAACTTTAATATTTTCATTATACCCACTACTATCCTGTGGTTAGGTAGGCTAATAGACAAATAACCCAAGGGCTATTATAACTAGCCATTAATTCCAGAACCACGCTAATTTTCCTGTCAATTATGCTTTGTTCTACTCTTTCCACCCCACACAAATTTCCACTGCATTACTAAGATTGCTCCAAAATGTTCCACTTATATGTGACATCCTTAAAAACCCATATGCAGAGGCTTTTTTGATTTTCGGGAACATTATTTTTCCTTTGGACATGCTTGGAGCTTATCATTTACTATTCATTCATCCCACAGATAGATTTTTCTACAACCAAGCTTCTCAGGACCTCTGACACATATTAAATTGTCAAAATATGTGTTAAATTGTTAAAATTTAAATCACAAGCTCCCCACTTACTGTCATTATGAACTTGTACATTATTTTTATTCATTAATGGGAAATGGACATTGTTATGGACAACACTTATTGCCAATTCCTAGGTGCCCTTGAGAAGGTGTCTTCTTGAACCACTGCAGTCCAGGTGCTGTGAATGGACCCACAATGCCAATTGGCAGAAAGGTTCCAGGATTTTGTATCCGCAACAATGAAGGAACGACGATATATTTCCATGTCAAGCTAGCGAGTGGCTTGGACGGCAACTTGCAAGTGGTGGTGTTCCAATGTATCTGCTGTCCTCACCCTTCTAGATGGAGATGGCTGTGGTTTTGGAAGGTGCTGTCTACAGTTGGTACATAGTACTACTGAGTGTCGGTGGTGGAGGAAGTAGATGTGGTGTTCTGGCTCGTTGAGTGTTTTCATTGTACTAAACTGTATTAATAGATTAGCACTAACACAATATATATTATTACAAGTCACATGTAAGTCCTTTTATGTGTTTAAACTAATATCACTCTCCACCTTTCGATCTCTCAATATTATTTTATCCTTCTTTAGTTCTCCCTCTCCAAATCAAGGATTGACCTCTTCAGCCCCAGTAAACGTACACTAACTGAAGATACTCCATTTGATAGTGGTTGGTTGCTGAGTGTCCACCATCTTTTATAAATGGTACAATGCCAATAAATCACAGAATTGTTATGGTCCAAAAAGGAGCCATTTAGACCATTATGTCTGTACTGACTCTCTGAGCACTTTCCCTTAATGCTGACCTGCTGCCTTTTCACTGCAACCCTGCACCACTAAATCATCATCAATTGTCATGTTGAATACCTCAAATGAACCTGCATCCAGTACACTTCTAGGCAGTGCATTCCGTATTATAACTACTGGTTGTGAAAAGATAGTTCTCAACTCATTATATCTTCTCTTGCAAAACACCATAAAACTGTGTCCTATGGTTCTTAAGCCAGTTACAAGCAGAAATAGTTTCTCCTTAACCATCTTGTACATATCCCTCATAATTTTGGAAACCTCTCTGAAATTTCCTCTTAGTTGTCTTCTCTAAGTCAAGCAGTCCAAACATCTTCAATCTTTTTTCATAGTTGAAGTGTCTCATCTCTGGACCTATCCTTGTGAACCTTTTCTGCACTCCTTTCAGTGTATTCAAATCCTTCCTAATAATGTGGTACCCAGAACTGTACACAATACTCCAGCTGAGGTCTAACCAGCATCTTTTTGATGTTCATCGTAATCTCCCCACTTTTGTACTCTATGCCATTATTGATGAAGCCTTGAAGACATGTAGTGATTGTAATGAGGTAAGCCAGGTGGAGCTCATAGGTTAGGCCAATAACCGGTTGCAATTAGGGAGCTCTGGCTGACAGATATAAACATGAGCATCAGAGTTTCTGTTCACTCTGAGAACTGCCTCTGAGGAAGGCGGACCAATGTCAAGTATCATGCACGTGTTCATATTGGTGACGAAATACCGGTCTCTGTGGAGTTATTTCAGTGGCAACGAGAGAAAACAATATGCTCCTGAAGAAATTTGCTCACAACAGTCATTTTCAATGGGGTAAGCGTTTCTGGCAACATGCTGTTATTTGTGAAGTTTGACTCATTCGATCCTGCCGAAGACTGGGCCCAGTATGTGGAAAGAATGCATTATGTTCTGGGCAAATGACACTGGAGACAATGAAAAGCAATGATTAATTCTCCTGACAGCTTGTTAACATGCAGCTTTATCGATTATTCAGAGGGCAACTTTCCCTGAGCCACGAGATATTAAAACCATTCAAGAGCTGACGGATTTGGTTAAAGAATATTACAATCACAAGTCTCCTTTAGTTCTGAGACACTATCACTTTTACTCAGCAGTTCGAAAACCAGGGGAATACAGATCAAGATTTTTGACTAGGATAAGATGATTGACAGAGGTATGTGACTTTGGTTGAATGCTTAATGAGCTGCTGAGAGATGGTTTGGTATGTGGGATTAATTTGGTATGTATTCCATGAGATCTAACCTTGCTAATCAGTCTTCGATGGGGAACCTTGCCGAATGCCTTACTGAAGTACATACAGATCACATCTACCGCTCTGCCCTCATCAATCCTCTTTGTTACTTCCTCAAAAAACTCAATCAAGTTTCAGCCAGGGTTTCCAAATTGGAGATGTAAGTGAGAGGTTATGTCTGGTGGCCAGGATTGGATACAGACATAACCATGTTGGTGGGGAAGTGCCAAGAGTGCCGACAAAATTACCATCAGGAGCTCCTCCACATTCATGGGAACAACTGGGTAAACCCTGGATTCAGTGACACAGCAACACTGCAGGACCTTTCAAGGGCTTAACATCTTTAGTCATTGTGGACACCCTCTTAAAAGTGGTTGGGTGGTTCACAGAGTTCATTCACCAAACACAGTGACAACGATAGAAACACTAGGAGTATCTTTTGCATTACATGGGCTCCCAGGTGTGCTGTTCACAGACGACAGTCCATCATTCACCAGCAGAGAATTTGAGTATTTCCTGGAGTCCTATGACATTTGGTATATAAGGACAGCTCCATGTCATGCATCATCTAATGGCCTAGTGGAAGGAGCAGTCCAAACTTTGAAGTCAGGCTTAAAGAATCAGCTTACAACTTCAATCGATGCCAAATTGTCCCTGTTCCTCTTTGATTATCACATCACCCCTCATGCAACTACAGGGATAGCTCCAGCACAGTTGCTAATGGAGAGAACACTCCACACCAGATTAAATCTGATCTTCCCAGACCTGGGCCAGGGAGAAGAGGAGGGTGACACAGCATCAGGAATGCCAATGCCAGACATAAGACTCTTCTAAGCGAGAGTCCCAGTAACACTTTGGGGGACGTTTGGTACTGAAATCACAGAAATGGTCAAGCCCCATGATGTACAAAGTTCAGGTAGGTGAAACAGTCCTGAACAAGCACATGGATCACGTGAAAGCTGCAAACTTGCAAATGGTGTGGGAACAGAACATACCAGTCCCCTCAGAATAGACGGAAAGGCTATCAGAGCCCATGGGTTTGCCCCCTCTGCATAGCCAGACAAGTGTCAGTGTCACTATGCACATATAAATAAAGTGTGACTTGGTGACCAGATACCGGCCTCTGTGGAGTTATTTCAACTTATATTTTATTGACAGCTCTCTCTAGCCTTTCTGCTGCTTTTAATCATTTATATATATTCCTGTACTCCAGCAGATGTGTTACAATAGTAACCTTCAGTCTATACGGTCTCTCCATGTTCTTAGAACGAAGGTGCAACATCACACATTTCTCCAGAGTAAACTTCAAATAAAAGCAAAATACTGTGGATGCTGGGAATCTGAAACAACAGAACACTGGAAAAACGCTAGCCTGACCTGAAGAAGAATCAAAGTCGAAAAGGGTGGTGCTGGAAAAGCACAGCTGATCAGGGAGCATCCGAGGAGCAGGAGAGTCAACTTTTTCAGGTATAAGCCCTTCATCAGGTATGCGCGGGGGGGGTGCTGAGGGGTGGGCAAGGTAGCTGGAAAGGTGATAGGTAGATGTAGGTGGGGAATTGGGGGATGATTGTGATAGGTCAGTGGGGAGGGTGGAGCGAATAGCTGGGAAGGGAGATGAACAGGTCAAGAGGGTGGTGCAGAGTTGGAAGGTTGGATCCAGGATGGGGGGAGGGTAGATTTGGAAATTTGTGAAGTCGACGTTGATGCTGTGTGGTTGGAGGGTCACAACGCAGAAGATGAGTCATTCTTCCTCCAGACATTGGGTGGCTTGGATTTGGTGGTGGATGAGGCCCAGGACTTCCATGTCCTTGATAGAATGGGAGCAGGGAGGGGGTGAGTTAAAGTGCTTAGGTGGTGGGTTGTTGGGTGCGTGTGTCCCAGAGATGTTCCCTGAAACACTCCACAAGTTGTCTCCCCAATGTAGAGGAGACCACATCGAAAGCAATCGACACAGTAAATGAGGTGGATGTGCCGGAAGTGAATAGATCCTTTGGGGCTTGGACGGAGGTGAGTGGGGAAGTGTGGGCGCAGGTTTTACACCTCTTGAAGCGGTAAGGGAAGGTGATGGGCGTGGACCTAACAAGGGAGTCACAGAAGAATGGTCTCTGCGGAATGCAGATAGGAGAGGGAAATGGAGCTCTGGTGGTGAGTCTGATTGTAGGTGGCAGAAATGGCAGAGGATAATGTGCTGAAACTGGATATAAGTGGTGTGGAGTTTGAGGACCTGGAGATTCTATCCTTGTTGCAGTTGGAGGGGTAGGGTTCAAGGTCAGAGGTGTTGGAAGTGAGGACCAGGTGGGTTCTAAGCTTGTTGTGGTTGGAGGTGTGGGGTTCAAGGATAGAGGTGTCGCATTGCGATTGGAGGGGTCAAAGCAGACTCGAAATGTTAATTGTTCCTCTCTCCATGGATGCTGCCAGGCCTGCTAAGTTCTTCAGCTTCTCTGTGCGTGTTGCATACTGAACTTCATCTGCCACCTATATGCCCATTACAGCAATGTGTCAATGCCTTTTTTAAGTTCTACACCATCCTCCTCACAGTTTATAACTCTCCTAAGTTTTCTGTTGTCTGCAAACTTTGAAATTATCCTATGCATTCCAAAATCTAGATCACTTATACAGTAATAATCCCAGCATTGACCCCTAGGGAACTCCATTACAAACTTTTTTCCAGCCCAGAAACATCCAGGATCCATTGCCCTCAGAATCCTGTCTCTCGAACTATTTTGTATCGACCTTGTTACTGTCCCTTTTGTTCCATGACCCATGACTTTCCTCACAAGTTTGCTCTGACACTCGATTGAATGCCTTTTAGAAGTCCTTATATACCACATCAAATGGCCTTCCCCTCATCAAATTTATGCATTCCACTTGAAAAAAACTCCAGCAATTTATCATAACATAATGATATTGTAACAACAGTCAGGAAAAGGGGTGATTACTTTTCTTAGAATGGTACTAATGGCAGTTCTTTTTATCAAATTGATTCCTGGAGCTGCACCCAATGGATTATGTTAATTTTCTTCTTTCCTATGTTGGCAAAACAAGAATCCCTGCTGTGGCCTGACAAACTCGTCACATTTGAAAGCCAGTGGGTATGAACTCAGGAGTTATGAGTGGAAGGCTGTGAAATATGCCCACCAATCAATGGTAAGCAAAAGCATATTTTTTTAACCATTGCTATGAAATAATACAGGTAGTTTTGGGATAACTCATATTTCGGCAGTGTGATTTGGCTATAACGTCACTGAAGTATTAGGGAACTGCATTTTTGAGAACACTTACCATTATTCGCAATAGCATGACTCCAGTGGGGATTGGTACAAGCACTTCGGTCTGTGCATGCACTAATATCCGCACTGAAATCTCTGCACATGCGCGATGACAGTGGATTTCGTGCCGATGTCTGCGCCTAAGTCTCCGTGTTGTTTTGCACATGCATGATGTCAGCGCCGGTCTTCATGCTGTACTGCGCATGCACCGATGTCAGCTGCCGACAGAGCAGCTTTCTCTGAGAGGTATTGTACAGAGAGCAGCTTTCTTACAATTTCTAAATGTACTGTGTTAAATTTACTTTTTTTCTTTAATAAATATGATTTCAACCTTCATTCAGGCTGTGCTATACTCTGTGTTAAACTTTTGAGTGATCATGAGTAACATTTTCTTCCTGGTCTGCCCAACCCCACCTTTCCCAGAAGCCCCGTTATTTCTATTAAGCGATTTTCTATTAAGCGAGGTTTCACTGGAAGGCAACTATGAGGTTGTAGGAGAAAAACTTGTACTGGAATAGACGATGTTGCTGAGTTAAAACTGTAATAAAACAAAGAACGTGGATGCTGGAGATCTGGAACAAAAATCAAAAATTGCTGCCGAATCTCAGCAGGTCCGGCAGCATCTGAGGGCAAAAAGCAGGGTTAACATCTCAAGTCAAGTGACTCTTCACCAGAGCTCTCTGAACTCCCACGAGATATTTTTTCCTTCTGAAAGATACAGTCAGACCTGCTGAATTGCACCAGCAATTTCTGTTTTTGTTTCAGTTAAAGTTGTGTTCTCACTCCCCAAATTAACAATAAAACTCAATTTTATCTTTCCACATATTACAGACAAAATATCACTACAATTTGATTACTGAGATTATGTTAACTTCAGAATGCAGGAGAAAATATGCCCAGAAATTTGCTGAATGAATACTAACAGCTTAATTTTAAAGAGGGAAAATGCTAAATTAGCATCCAACTTTTAAAAAAACAGATTGACAAAGTAAAACTCTTTTGCTTTGTAATTTAAACTCATTTCTGCATGATTTATATTTAATAGCTTCATAATATGAAAAGACAATTAACTGCATAAATAAGGTTTGATGAAAATTGAGCTGTCAGAAGAATTCTAAGCAACCAAGCTTTGAACTAGCCATATCTTTTCATTAACTTTTCTTCAAGAGCAGCAACATAATTACTTGCAGTCAACCAATTATCTAAAATCATTACTGTAATAAAATTGTTCATTTTGATCTGCTACGTTATATCATTCTGTTTTAGCAACGAAAATGACTAAACTAATTATCAAAGTGATTGCTCCTTTTAACAAATAGCTGAAAGTTCTGATTAAAATGTCATCTGAAAAGCAAATTCTTTTCTTTCTCTCGACACTTCTGCTAAGAAAAAACAATTACTTTTACAGATTTGTGAACTGTAATAATTCAAAAGAAACACCAGATTGATTTGTGTTAATCCACCTCATTTTTAGTGTATTCAACAATTTTAAATTAGGAATGTTTGCTTCAAACAGTTGTCACATATTTTTGGTAACTGATTGTTTGGATTGTACCTTGGATTATCAGAGCGTCTGGAAGAAGGGAGTGGGTGTAGATGTAAATGACAGTGAATGGCTTGCATAACATTTACTCTCGTCTTCAAAGAAAAGCTGATGCAGCCTTATGGACGTGCCATCAAGTTGACAAATGGGTGCTGTGCAACCCTGTGCCTCCCACTGAAATCCAACTCCTGATTTACACAATATCATCCTGTAAGGAATGTTTTACTACAGAGCATAGTTTAAACTGATCCATATTAGGTAATATAATCCATTCATTATATGTTTGATTTAAAAGTATGAAATACTGAAAAAGAACAATTTGTTCTGGCTCCATTTGCCAACCTAATATTAAATAAGGTTTCAATACAAAGAAATCTGTAGTAGGGTCATTAATTAGTTACAGGCCACTGGCAAGATACAAAAAACACTCAAGACAGAATGCTATTGCATTAGTGGTGATACGGCAGAGCAATACCAGATGTAAGGGCTCTTATAATAGACTGATCAAGCAAAGGTAATTTTACCTTTTTAGTCAATGTCTACCTAAACACATCAGTCTTGTCCAACTTCAATTCTTTCAAAATAAGGACTTTCATTCTATTGATCTTTGTTCTTTAGCTGTCAGTGAACCGTCTCTCTTTGTGCTCATCTCTGCTAATTTCTCTCTTATGTTTGTCAAATGAAGTTTAAAGCACTCCTACAATATCTTTCAGAATCAAACTCAAACAGGCCACCTCTCTGCAAATCACCAGTTTGTATCCCTGCTGTTTCCTGGGTGTTAGCAAGTCACAGGTTAGAACAACATTACAATCAAGAGTTAGTTTTCAAGATTACAGTCAAACTTAAATGCAGGCTGTGCTCACCCTGCTCACTGACTCAGTGATTCCCAATTCCCAACAGTTGGAATGCTAGTTTTTCCATAAGCTTACACATACCAATAAGACTTGAGCCTGAGGTTAAAAAATAAATATTCTGAAATTGTATGCCTCATTAATTAGCAAATCTCATGCTGTTCAAACATTGGTAAGTTTGCACTACAACAGGTCTATATCAGTGATTATAAAAGTATGTGAATTGTTCTTTTCACAATTTTATTTTTTAACTAATTACATTTTCAAAGAATTGACATTTGTAATATTGTATGCAGCTTTTTAAATAGCTGTTTTTGTATCTCCAATGTTCCCTTGAAAAGCAGGCTAATTACGAGTCTGACAGACTGCAAAGTAAAGGAGCTCCTTCCAGGTCGATAACATTCTTTATACCGAACAACGTTAGTATACTTATAACAGGGGTCTCACAACACATGCAATGGTTTGGAAAGTGGTGGGGTTCTCACATTCATCAGGTGTGGTTATCCTGCTAATGTCAGCCATAATTCAAAGCCAGACGTCTGGGCTCTATTCGCTCACAGTGTCTGTGACAGAGTTCAAATTCTGCACCTTCAAACTCAGAGGCAGAAATTCTACCACAAAGCTAAAGAATTAATCTTACTTTTTGAAATATTATGTTAAGGTACATCCCTATATCTAAACAAGGTTTTATTTCATAGAGATGATATATTAATCTATGTCTACAAAGAAAAATCAGTTTTTTTTATTTCTTCACAGAATGAGGGCATTGCTGGCTAGGCCAGTGTTTATTGCCCATCCCGGGGGCAGTAAACAGTCAACTACCTGCTGCAGGTCCTGGAGTCACACGTAGTCCAGACCAGGTAAGGTTAGCAGTTTCCCTCCCTAAAAGACATTCGAGAACCAATGTTTTTTTCTCTAACAATCCAAAAGGGTTTCATGGTCATTGTAAGATTCTTAATTCCAGATTCCTTGAAATACCTTTAACAAATAGTACCTTTATCCAAATGAAAATAAATAGTGCTAAAAATGCAGAGGATGTGTAGACATTTGAAAAAGAGAAAGAATTGGGCAATTCAGCCAGACAGAAATTCAGAAAGGGAAGCAGTGGATATAATCAGGGAGCAGTGGATGTAATGTACAGATCATTCTGCTATAACATGCATTTCATTAACGCAAATTCATTATAACACGATTGACGAATTAGGAACATTGTTTCTAAAGGGCGAAATTTTAAATCATGTATTGGTTATAATGCGATTCCGGATCCATTAGTTTAAATTGTGCTGCTGTGCGATTTTCTTATAACACGGAATTGCATGAGAACGGAACTACCACGTTATAGCAGAACTGACTGTAATGAAAATTTGGATTTTCCGAATATATTTGATATTCAGAATGCATTACCACTTATTAGGCTATATATATCTATACATATAGATATTACAGATGAGAAAATGTACTATTGTCAAGCTTGCAAATGACACAAAATCGGTGGTAAGCAAGTAGTGAGGATGACAAAGAGTCAGCAGAGGGATATAGACAGATTAGGCAAACAGGCAAAATCTTAGCAGATGGAGCACAATGTGGAAAAATGTGAGGTTATGCACTTTGGCAGGAAGAATAGAGGAGCTGAATATTATTTAACTGGAGAAAGACTGCTAGGAGCTACAGATGGAAGGATTTGCTCCATTAATCTCAAAAAGCTAGCATCCAAGTTCAGCAGGTAATAGGGAAGGCAAATGGAATGTTGACTTTTATTTCAAAGGGAATGGAGCACAAAAACAGGGCAGTTTTGCTAAAACTATATAAGGCATTATCCATAGAAACATAGAAATGTAGAATATAGGAGCAGGAGAAGGCCATTTGGCCCTTCGAGTCTGCTCCACTATTCATCGTGGCTGTTTGCCCAACTCAATAGCCTAATCCTGCTTTCTCCCCATTACCTTTGATCCCATTAATCCCAAGTGCTATATCCAGCCGCCTCTTGAATCCATTAAATGTTTTGGCATCAACTACTTCCTGTGGTAATGAATTCCACAGATTCATCAATCTTTGTGTGAAAAAGTGTCTCCTCATTGATGCATCTGAGACAGTTGGGGCAGGAGATAGCATTTCATGGACTTTCTGTTTAAAATGAGCATAAAATGCATTGAATGCACCAGGGAGCGATGCATTTTTGTCCACTATTCTATTCTGCATCGCTTATGACAAATCCAACCCAATTGCCAAATGATGAAAGTGATGGAAGGTGTCAACAGTGCTATCAAGCAGTACCTGCTCAGCAATAACCTGCTCAGTCACACCTAGTTTGGGTTTCACCAAGGGCACTCAGCTTCTGTCTTCATTAGAGCCTTCGTTAAAACATGGATAAAAGAGTTGAATTCCAGGGCTGAGTTGACAGCGACAGCCCTTGACATCAAGGCTACAGTCGACCAAATGTGGCATCAAGGATCCCTAGCAAAATGCGAATCAATAGGTATCGGGGGCAAACCCTCCACTGGTTGGAGTCCTATTTGGCAAATAGGAAGATGGTTGAAGCTGCTGGACGTCAGTCATCTCAGTTCCTGGACATCTCTGCAGGAGTTCCTCAGGGTTGTATCCTTATATTCAGCTGTTTCATCAATGATATTCTCTCCATCATAAGGTCAGAAGTTGGCGTGTTCGCCAATGATAGCACAATGTTCAGCATCATTCACAACTCCTCAGATACTGAAGCTGTCCATGTTCAAAGGCAACGTGATCTGGGCAATATCCAGGCTTGCGCTGGCAAGTGGCAATTAACATTCGCGTCATACAAATGCCAGGCAATGACCATCTTCAATAAGAGACAATCTACCACTGTTTCTTGACATTCAATGGGGTTACCATCACTGAATCCCCCACTATCAAATCCTGGGCGTTATCACTGATCAGAAACTCAACTATACACAGCACTTAAACATAGATCCTACAACAACGAGTATTGCAGCGAGTAACTCACCTCCTGACTCCCAAAAGCCTGTCCACCATCTACAAGGCATACGTGAGGAATATGATGGAATATTCCGCACTGACCTGGATGGGTGCAGCTCCAACAATACTCAAGCAGCTTGATGTCATCCAGGTCAAATCAGCCCACTTATTAGGCATTACATCTAAAAGCATCCACTCACTCCACCACCAATGCTCAGTAGCAGCAGTGTGTATTAACTACAAGATGCAATGTAGAGGTTTACCAAAGATCCTTAGACAGTACCTTAAAAACTCATGACCACTTCCATCTAGAAGGACAATGGAAGAAGATACATGGGAATACAATCAGCTGCAATTTCCCCTCCAAGCCATTCACCATCCTGAAATATATTACCATAGACCAGTGAGCCTGACGTCAGTGGTGGGAAAGTTGCTGGAGAAGATACTGAGGGATAGGATCTATTTATATTCAGAAAGGAATGGGCTTATCAGTGATAGGCAAGATGGTTTTGTGCGGGGGAGATTGTGCCTTACCAACTTAATAGAGTTCTTCGAGGAAGTGACCAAGTTGATAGATGAAGGAAGGGCTGTTGATGTCATATACATGGACTTTAGTAAGGCGTTTGATAAGGTTCCCCATAGTAGATTAATGGAGAAAGTGAAGTCACTTGGTGTGCAGGGTGTTCTAGCTAGGTCGATAAAGAACTGGTTGAACAACAGGAGACAGAGAGTAGTAGTTGAAGGGAGTTTCTTGAAATGGAGGAAGGTGACCAGTGGTGTTCCACAGGGGTCAGTTTGTTGTAATACTGTTGTTTGTAATATACATAACTGATCTAGAAGAGGGCACTGTTTGTATGATCAGCAAGTTTGCAGATGACATGAAGATTGGTAGAGTAGCAGAAAGCATAAGGGACTGTCAGAGAATATAGATAGACTGGAAAGTTGGGCGGAAAAGTGGCAGATGGTTTTCAATCCAGAAAAATGTGAGGTAATGCATTTAGACAAGACTAGTTCTAGAGCGAATTATACAATGAATGGAAGAGCCTTGGGAAAAGTTGATGGGCAGAGAGATCTGGGAGTGCACGTCCATTGTACCCTGAAGGTTGCTGCAAACGTGGATAGAGTGGTCAAGAAGGCAGATAGTATGCTTGCCTTCATTGAGTATTGAGTATAAGAGCTGGCAAGTCATGTTAAAATTGTACAAGACATTGGTTCGGCTGCATTTAGAATACTGTGTACAGTTCTGGTCGCCACATTACCAAAAGGATGTGGACGCTTTGGAGAGGATGCAGAGAAGGTTTACGAGGATGTTGTCTGGTATGGAAGGTGCTAGCTATGAAGAAACGTTGAGTAGGTTAGGTTCATTTTCATTAGAAAAAAGATGAGGGGGGACCTGACTGAGGTTTACAAAGTTATGAAGGGTGTAGACAGGGTGGAGAGAGACAAACTTTTTCCCAGGGTGAAGGATTCAATAATGAGAGGTCATGCTTTCAAGGTGAGAGGTGGAAAGTTTAAGGGGGATACACGCGGTAAGTACTTCACACAGAGGGTGGTGGGTGTTTGGAACATGTTGCCAGCAGAGGTGGTAGAGGCAGGCACGGTAGATTCATTTAAGATGCGTCTGGAAAAATGCATGAGTAGGTGGGGAGCAGAGGGATACAGATGCTTAGGAATTGACTGACAGGTTTAGACAGTACATTTGGATCGGCTCAGGCTGGAGGGCCAAAAGGCCTGTTCCTGGGCTGTAAATTTTCTTTGTTCCTTGTTCTATTCTTTCACTGTCACAGAGTAAACATCCTGGAATTCCTGCCTAGGGGCATTGTGGGTCAAACTACAGCACATGGAATGTAGCAGTTCAAGAAGACAGCTCAGCAACATTTTCTTGAGGGTAACTAGGGGCAGGCAATAATTACTGGCCCAGCCAGTGATGCATATGTTCCAAAAGTGAATTTTTAAAAAAATTTAGAGACGTCTCACTAGGCTGATACCAGGAATGGAGTGATTAGCTTACGAGGAGAGGTTGGTAGGTTGGGCCTGTACTCAATAGAATTGAGAAAAAGGGCAACCTCATTGGAACAGAAAATTCTTAGAGTTCTAAAGAAGGATCACTGGACTCAAAACAATAACTCTGCTTTCTTTTTCCTCACAGATGCTGTCAGACCTGCTGAGTTTCTCCAGCAATTTCTGTTTTTCTTTAAGACTTTAGGGGACTTGATAAATGTGGGGCAGCTAAGTTGTGGGTAGAATGGCCTCTTCTGCTCCTGTGTCTTATAGTCTTAAGCAGGGCAGAGTAGAAAGAACAGCGGGAAAAGGTCCAAGGTACAAATATTTGGACAAGTTGACTGTTCTCTGTCAGGGTAGAAGAATTGATATGGACCAGACCAAAAACCCTCAAAATATATGAAGAAGATAGCGCAGACCTTAACTTTTTCTTATTTTAAAGGCAAGTGCCAGGTATTCCATTTCAGATTAAATTCAACTGATCAAACTACTAATTTTGAAGCAAAACACACTTTATTCATACACTATAGATAAAAGACAACAAAACAAATAATTGGAATAACTTAATTCTACTGGAAAACTTAACAGAATAATAGATTATTTAACTACTAAATAGTAACTGTTCCAATACAGTAATATCCCATAAACACACCCTTTGCAAAGGCAAATTCAGTAAAATAGATTGTCTCACATACAATTCTAGCAGCAGGAAGAGAACCCCAGCTTTTAGCTGTAACAGAGAGAGGAATAGGAGCTTCCAAATCCAGCTTCAAGACCCTAGCAGCTGCTAGAGAAGGTTAAAACTAAAAAAAAATCCCAGTTCTGTGGGAGCTTGACTCCAACCATTCAGGCTGTTTCTATTATTTCAACTAAAAATAAATGCCTCACCTGGCTTTGGGAGCTACGTCAACCTTTCTTCATAATAATAACCAGGACAAAATGTACCTCATAAAGCCATAGTATTACCACACAATGAGCCTCAGCACTGTAAGCTCTGGAAAGGAAAAATAAACTATCCAAGGCCTACAATTCTAATCATCACTGAATGACTCCTGATGAAAAGTTTTTTAGAATTTTCTTCGGAATATGGGCAATTTTGGAAACGCTTTCTATCTGACATATTCAATGTTGTTTGTCTTTTTCAAATATTGAAGACTTGCCTTTTATTTTTTACTGCCTATTCTTTGTTGCCCTTGAAAACATGAGCCTCTTCAGATTTGAAGTGCTACATTTTCACTGCAGGAGCAAGAAATGGAATTGAATGCCATTTGCTGCTGTGATTGAAGCTCTAGTCGCATACAATCAATGCATTTCTGTAAACTAAATGCACTATTTCATCAACTGCTACTAAATCTCAGACATTCATCCATTTAATGGCAAACAGGTTGCATTACAATTCATACTGTACCTATCAATATTTTGAACAAACACTGGAAAAGCTGAGGAGACTTGAATTTAAATGTGATCTAGAGAGTCAGAATCTTGAAATTCAGGGCATGATAGCCCTTGATTTCCTGATACAGAATGGGAAGTCCTCCTGGAAAAAGTGATGGAGACTGGGAAAGTGCTGTTTCTGGCGGGTGGCTGATAGAGACCTCTTATCTAGAAAGACAGGCAAGGAGGAACATTACTGACACAAAAAGGAAGAAGTGCAGCCTGCAGATATTGGATTCAGTATCAGAAGAGGTTCAATAACCTGACATGCTTTGGCAAAGTGAATACTATTCAGTTTCACTAGAACGATCCTGGGGTATGGAAGAATTGTCTTGGGAACAAAGGCTGAACAGCTTAGGAATTGAGAGTGTGGCGCTGGAAAAGCACAGCAGGTTAGGCAGCATCCGAGGAGCAGGAGAGTCAACGTGCCCATTCCTGATGAAAGGTTTATGCCCGAAACATCGACTCTCCTGCTGCTCGGATGCTGCCTGACTTACTGTGTTTTGCCAGCGCCACACTTTTTGACTCTGACTCTCCAGCATCTGCAGTCCTCACTTTCTCCTAGTTTCTGAACAGGTTGGAACTCTATTCAACAGAGTTAGAACAATGAGAGGTGATCTTGTTGAAACATTTAGCATTCATAAGGGGCCTGACAGAGTGAATGCTGAAAGGATGTTTCCCCTCACTTGACAGTCAAGGACCAGAAGGCACAGTTCCAGAATAAAGGGGCGCCAATTTCAGACTGAAATAAGGAGTAATTTCTTCTCTCAGAGGATTGAGAGTCTTTGGAATTTTTTGCTACAGAGAGCTGTGGGGACAGAGTCCTTGAGTATATTTAAGACTAGGATAGAGAGCTTCTTGATCAGTAGGGAAATCAAGAATTGTAAGGAAAAGGCATAAAACTGGACATGAGGAATATTGTATCAACTATGATCTTACTGATTGGAAGAACAGGCTCAAGAGGCCAAATGGCTTATTCCTGTTCCTATTTCTTATGGTCTAATGTCGAGGATAGACTGTGTTTATTCATCCTCCAGCAGTCATTCCAGCCAAAGAGCCACAGAGAATTTCAAACAGAGTGCTGCTGAGGACCTGTCACCATACATTCACATTTTACAGGATTATAGAAGCAGGCACCATGTTTTACTATGTTCTTGTTCCTCATTACAGGATAATTTAACTCATAACGCCTAAAACAGGGCTTTGAATGAGGGGAGGGTCCTCTACCTGCAATGTTCGCAGCAGAAACAAAGGCAATAGACTCTGCTAGGACCATAGGTAATGAGGAAACCATGCATAGTGAGATGGATATTTATAGTGGAGATAGTGATCAGAGAACAGCAATGTGCTGATTAAGCACGGAGCGTGGTAGATCACCATGCTGGACAGACGGATATAGCCTCAGCGCAGGAAAGATTTCTGCTCTCCATGATCAAATCATGATATCTTTTCATGTGTTTCCCACAGTGCAGAGCTTGCGTCAATAAGTTCATTTCCCTTGCCATCAAGAGTATTCTTTATTCCTACATTCGACATGGGCATTGCCAATATTTATTGGCATTTCCAATTGTCAGAGGGCAGTTAACGGTCAACCACTTTCTTGTGATTCTGGAGTCACGTGCAGACCAAGTGAGTGGAAATGGCAGATTTATTTCCCTAAAGGACATTAGTGAACCAGATGGGATTTGCAATTCGGCTTACATTTTATTCCAGATTTTTACTGAATTCAAACCTCACCACCTGCCATGGTGGAATTCAACCATGTCCCCAGAACATTTGTCTAGGGTTCAGGATTACTAGTCTATTGATCTTAACACTACGCCACCACTTCTCTCAAGTTGTATTAGAGCTCTAATAGAATGCTACCACACCTTATAAGTGTTCTGTCCACCAAAGCAGATACAATTACATTGGTGGGTCCTCACATATGCCTAGATAGGGTCTTCACCTAGAATTCGCCTGACGAAGGAGCAGTGCTCTGAAAGCTTGTGATTTCAAATAAACCTACTGGATTATAAACTGGTGTTTTGTGACCTCTGACTTTGTCCACCCCACTCCAACACAGGCGCTCCACATCGTGCCTAGATATGGTGACACTGGGTGAACAACATGGCACTAATGTACAGGAGGTACAAAGTTATTACTAAAATCTGGGAGCTTGTGGTAGAATAATGAAATCTGGCCTACAAACTCATCTAACACAGTTTAACATTGTCATGTCCATTGTATCATACCTATAGTCAAATTCCCAGACTCTATCATTACCATTCCCGGGACATCAGCAGCACATACCCACCAGATGTGGCAACACAGTGGTGTATAGTCAGGTGGAAGTTGCCTTGGGAATCCTTAACATTGACAGTAGACCTATCAGGACAGTAGACCTCTGACTGGAAGATGTAAGCCTTTGTCATAAATGAGAAAACATTCTGAAAGAGGTAGTACTCCTGTAATTGACTGCTGAGTGGTCATAGAGTCATAGAGATGGTTAGCACAGAACAGACCCTTCAGTCCAACTCATCCATGCCGACCAGATATCCCAATCTAATCTAGTCACATTTGTTTGCATTTGGCCCATTTATCCCTCTAAACCCTGCTTATTCATATATCCATCCAGGTGCCTTTTAAATGTTGCAATTGTACCAGCCTCCACCACTTCCTCTGGCAGCTCATTCCATACACACACACACCAACCTCTGCGTGAAAAAGTTGTCCCTTAGGTCCCTTTTATATCTTTCCCCTCTCACCCTAAACCTATGTCCTCTAGTTCTGGACTTCCCACCCCAGGGCCAGAGGCTTTGGGTCAAACACAGGCAAGGAAAACCTCTCAGTGATCACCACCTACCATCCTCCCTCAGCTGATAAATCAGTCCTTCTCTATGTTGAACATGATTTGGAAAAAACTCTGGGTGGGGAAATCAAATTCTCATCAGCAATTGTGGCTTCTGATCACTCCTGCTGACTGAGCTGGTTAAATCCTGGATAACATACATTCCGGACTGGCTTTGTGGCAGGTAGTGAGGAAACCAAGAAGGAAAGATCTACTGGATTTCACCTCTCGGATTTATCTGTTGCACATGCAACTGTTCATGGCAATATTGGTGGAAGTGATTTTTGTTGTACTGAAAGAGATGAAGCCTCTCATTCTACAGTATCATAAAGTCAGAAAACCAACCTTGGTTCAGGAAGGCATGCATGTCAAAAGCAGCACCAGACACACCTAAAGTAGTATGCCAACTTTGTGAAGGTACAGTACATGAAATTTAAACTCTAAATTCTCAACTTGTATAGCTTGCTTATAATGCTGTCTGGATATAGACACTGTATGACCATTCAGCAATCAAGATGCAGCAGTTAGGAATTAAAGAGACTAGCCAATGAGATTAGAAGTATAGGTATAAAATGTTTGGATGCATGTCTAATTTACTCTAAGCATAGGCAAGAAGGATCTTAATATTTTTCATTTATGACAGAGGTCCACATCTTTTTTTGTCAAAGGCAACACTGCTGTATGGGTTTTCTCCCCCTCATAATAGAACATAGAACATAGAAGAATACAGCACAGTACAAGCCCTTCGGCCCTCGATGTTGCGCCGATCCAAGCCCACCTAACCTACACTAGCCCACTATCCTCCATATGCCTATCCAATGCCCGCTTAAATGCCCATAATGAGGGAGAGTCCACCACTGCTACTGGCAGGGCATTCCATGAACTCACGACTCGCTGAGTAAAGAACCTACCCCTAACATCTGTCTTATACCTACCCCCCCTTAATTTAAAAGCTATGCCCCCTTGTAATAGCTGACTCCATACGTGGAAAAAGATTCTCACTGTCGACCCTATCTAAACCCCTAATCATCTTGTACACCTCTGTCAAGTCACCCCTAAACCTTCTTTTCTCCAATGAAAACAACCCCAAGTGCCTCAGCCTTTCCTCATACGAACTTCCTACCATACCAGGCAACATCCTGGTAAACCTCCTCTGCACCCGTTCCAGTGCCTCCACATCCTTCCTATAGTATGGCGACCAAAACTGCACACAATACTCCAGATGTGGCCTCACCAGAGTCTTATACAACTGCAACATGACCTCAGGACTCTGGAACTCAATTCCTCTACCAATAAAAGCCAGTACACCATATGCCTTCTTCACCACACTATTTACCTGGGTGGCAACTTATTTCTACCTTATTTCCATTTGTGTCGTCCAATCCCGCCTGAAGCAAATGTGAGTAGCATAGGTTCTCCAGGCAAAGTTCAGTGAGGAAAGTTTAATCAGAAAAAGGTAAATACACCACCTTTTTACAACAGTAGCTAAAGCCTTCAGACAGATTAACCGATGTCTCAAGTCTTCCAATGAATGATTGTGGGTCAGTGAATGGGTGAATAACTAGGTAAGTGGGTGGGCAAATGATAGGTGGATAAGTGAGTGAGGCTGGTAATTAGATTCAGAGAGTAGTAACGTAATTGTGGGGCAGTGATTTGTTGGGAAGCTTATGTGGTTATTGGATCTGGTTGGAGAGGTAGTTGAGGGTCCTACAAGAGTTGGGGTTGATTCTACAAGAGTTGAGGTTGGCAGTGCGAGGGGGCTAGTTGAATCAGCTCAGTTTGGGGGTGGTTAGTCGCATGTTTGAGATAGTAGTCAGAGGTTGTGTTGTTCTGTTGAGCTAACATGGGCTTACCACACAAATCCCATGTATCAGGTCTAAGCTCTGGGTGACAGACATTTGGAGAGGGTCCGGGGCAGCCAGGATTTAGCCCATTGGAAGGTTAAATTTGTCAAACATTTTCCATCTATATCTGTGTGTGGGAGCTCCACGAGGTCCTGACATGTAACTGCCAACATCTGTCCCATCACTGACGGTCCAGAGACTTGTAGCTTTGAGCCATAAATCTATACAAAAGGACATTTTTGCTGCAAATAGGAAAAACAACTGGAAATAACAAATTCCTCCCCATTTTAATTGTCTAACATAAAACAGCTTTAGGTGGTCAGTTTAGTATATCTGCACTGATGCTTTACACTGCTCTGCACACTTTGATGACAGATTGCAATAATTACCATTAATTACTAAATGCCCTTTAAATCAGGGCTACCAATCATCTCCGCTCTTCTGGGACTATCTCATAGCAGAGCCACTGTCTTGCATTCTAGGTTGTCTAGTGTTTGCTGTTTGTTCCATTTTCTGGATCATCAATCTTTGCACATTGCACTGTCGGCAGCCCATTCCCAACACTCTCACATTTGCCAGCTTCACCAGCACTCCCCATCCCCCCGGTCTTATAGGTTTGCCAACATTATCCCTCCCTGGTCAGAATCATCCCTTAATATAGTCTCTAAAAGTCAGTTACTCTGCTTTAAATAATACTTCTTAAACTTAGACTTATGCATTCAGAATTCTGAAATGCAGGTTTTCCACAATATTGAGTATTATGAGCACAATTGTTAGTTTCACAGTACACCAAGTCCTTCTGATTGTGATGAGTGCTCACAATTTCTCTGAAATTATACACTTTAATAGTATATTAACATTTCTTTTGGAAATGTGAATTATGGAAGATATATTAAGATTTACTATTGCATTATGCACAAATATAAAAAATAAAGATGTTTTTCTCACAATAGATTTATTTTGGCTTATTTTATCTAACTAAAGTAAGTCACTATCAGCAATTTTAACTGAAATGCAGACTTTAAAGAAAAGAGAAGCCTCAGTCCAGAGTGTAAAGATTTCAACAGCTGCTGACTTAGTGACATTAAGAACCCCTTTGGAGGTGTCCTGCTGCACTAATGTCTCAGAAATGTTTAAAAGAAACTTCAAACAATCTGCATTCAGTAGGTGGTAGAAGAGATCTCCACAGGGTTCACTTGAAGACCAGTCCAGCAGTCACTCAGTCATGAATCAGAACTGTCAGTGACTGTCCGGATAATAAACAGGTGTCAGCAGACCATGCAACAAACTTAATCTTTTTTTTCACAAAACATATCTTTATTATTTTACACTTTTAAGAACTAAATATTTTTGCTTGTTTTCCACATGATGATTAAGGAAAACACTTCAGTATCATTGATAGATACAGTAAATATACTTTATTGTTCTGTGCAGCTCAGGTTCTAAATTGAAGATCCAAATATTCAGCATGTGGAATGCCTCCTGATTGTTTTAGGGGTTGAGGTTTGGTGGAGAGCAGGGGAGACAAATCAGAACTGGTCACAAATGGAACTAAGCAAGAAAAAATGTGAAATAGTGGTTTAATGATATAGTCGTATTGGGATCCACAATTTCACACACAGCAAATATGATAAAATGGTTTCCTCACTACTGTCTTACTGGGTATAGCACCATAGGAGACTGTGAGGAATTTGTCTTTCTGTCCTGTCAAGCACTGTTACTGTGTGGCTTAGGGAGATCAGATGTAAAAATAGACGAGGCCAAATATCAACACAGAAAAAGGTTTAATTTTCTTGCGAAGCTCAAGGATAAAGATGAAAGCAATGTTATTTAGATCTGATGCCATCACTTAAGAATGATGTTAAAACAAACATCGTACCATCAAGAGGAGTAGAAAAATTGAGAGTTTTTCTTAGTATAGGAAAAAGCTGGATTGTAAATGCTTTTAAATCTTTGCAGAAGTGAAATACACTGGCGAAATAGTAGAACATAATAAAGTGTTTATAAGACAAATATGACTAATTTAATTGCATCCAAACTATTCTGATGACGAATCATTTATTAACATTTCCTCCAGATTCCAATTTAGCTAATGACTAGGTGGCTCAGTGGTTAGCACTGCTGCCTCACAGCGCGAGAGACCCAGGTTTGATTCAAGCCTTGGGCGACTGTGTGTGAAGTTTGTACATTTTCCTTGTGTTTGTGTGGGTTTCCTCTGGGTACTCCGGTTTCCACCCACAGTCCAAAGATATGCATGTTAGGTGGATTGGCCATGCTAAATTACCCATAGTGACTAGCTGTGCAGGCTAGGTGAAGTAGCCATGGGGTAAACGCTGGGTTACAAGGATAGGGTAGGGGGTCTGGTTCTGGTTGGGATGCTCTTCAGAGAGTTGATGCTGACTTATTGCAACAAATGGCCTCTTTCCACACTGTAGGGATACTATGACTATACTAGATCCAGTCAAATTAACCAGAACAATTCTATGAAAAGATATTTTGTCACAGCTGAGTGATTTACAAGCATTAGAAGTTACACCTATATTTTAAATAACATGAAAAGCAAGCTGCATCAGGACTGCAGCAAGTACTATCCATACTCAGTGAAGTACTACACTTTTGAAAACATTACCATCTCGTCATTCAGTCATGCAGTTCTTGCTTTTCTCCCATTCTCCCCAATAATTCACAATCTCAAAATGTTTATATACCGAGAACCTTGTTACTGGGTTTAACAATTTTTGATGTGAAAAGCCTTCTTAAACAGAATAGTATAGTTTAATGGAAAATGATTACCTAAATGTTACAATTTTGTTCTAATTTTTAACTAATCCTGACTGGTATTTTAACAAACTTAAACCACCTCAAAAGAACACATTTAGACCAATAACCTAAGGAATTTTCAGCACCTGTAATCACTAATTTCATCTTAGGTAACTAATTGTCAAACCTATTTCTTATACATTTAATGATTAGCTTTTCCAGTCTTTAACCATACTATTGGAAGACTGGGGTAGGGAGACGGGAGGGGAAGGGACAAACCATTAATTATATTTGAGCAACTGCCCTTGTCCCTTTTCCCTGAAAGTATTAGATCTCTGGTGCACAGATGACTGATATCAAAAGCCAATTACAAATCTATATTGGCCACTCTTATGACTGGAAGTGAATGGCGATTTTGTTTCATTGGAACAGGGTTTGAGGGGACAGGGCAATTTTCCAATCTTTCTGGCACCAATTTAATTCAAGCATTCTTCATGCAACACTAATTTCAAAAGCCAGGTATATTTAACAAATCATTTATCATCATAATGAAAATTGTTACTCATTTACAATATACAATAATAAATCTATTAGCCGTAATGAAAAACCTTCAACAGAATATGAAGCTTTAGAATTATAACATATGAGCACAGTAGACTCTATCTTCTATGGAGTTAATTTCACGCTTCAGTAAGGATCAACAATGAATCTAGTCCTCTTATCTGAATGCTGAAATGGAAATGATTTTATCTTGATAGTATTTTACTGTAATTAGTTCAAGGAATAGCAAGATTTCAATACAGGTACAATTTCTATAATGTTTCCAACTCTGGTGTAAAACTCGCACTTTTGTTCATATACCAATTCCTCTGTAATGACTTGTAAAAAATTCAGAGAAGTTAGTATATGGACAAAAAGGATGAAAAAAGAAAATCAAGGTTTTACACTTCAGCATTCCACAGAAGATGATGATGATGATGCTTTGCAAGTTGTAATCATTAACCTGCCCTTTTAATGGACACATTAGGAAATGAAAATTAAAGATATATCAACACAATCAATTTTAATATAGATTACATGTTTGGTTACCTGATCTCGGCTGGCTTCAATGGAGCTTCCAATGCCATGAAACGTTATTTGCACAGGTGAAAGTGTCAGGTATGTCATACATTCTTTACCGTTCTGCATATCACTGTATTGCACCTGGAAGAATAAAGACACATCACACAAAAAATGAAACTTTTAATCATGCAAGCTCAACATTTATCATGATTCCAATATAATGTTTTACTGAATTCAGCATCAATTTTATAAAAGTAAATTTCACAAGTAGAACCTCAATGTGAATACTATTTCCATTAAAAACATACAGGGCTTGATTTTTAATTCCAGATAAAAGCAGGATTGAATAGAAAATAGTCTTTTGAACTGCTTCTACATGTGACTGTTCTAACATCGGTACAAAGCAAATTAATCCCTTCGGTATGTCATCAGTGATTTTGGACAATTCCCAACTATCTACTGCCTCAGGCTGAGGCCAAAACATTGAATGTTTTGTAGGACCTGTGCGTAAAGTTCTTAGGGCTTAAAAAAAAATCAAAGGGTATAAGAGGAAGAGAAACTGGGTACGAAGTTGAATGATCAGTCGTATTGAATGGCAGAGTAGGTTCAAAGGGCCAAATGGCCAACTCCTGCTCCTATTTTCTGTTTCTATGGTTACCTAATCATTATAGGATTCCATTACTTCATTTGAGGCAATTCCAAAAATACAGGTAAAATATGGAGCTATTAGTAAATACATACTTCTAACTTGAATGTTTATTCCATTAACGTGAAGCAAAACAAATCATTTTGAATGTGGACCATAGGAAACTTGTTGATCAGGAATAATAATAAATATATTACACTAGAGACTTAAGCAGAGAGAGTAGATAGGTATGATTTGGTAAATCAATTTTCCATCCAAATAACTATAAAAATTTCCCCCATACAATGTACATACTGACATTCTTGAATGGTTGAACATTTAATAGTAAATTTGTTTGTGGTCATGTCTGTGAAAGGAGAAAGACATTGACCATCAACTGAAAATTTGCTGTTAATCTGTATTTGTTTCACAATTTTGTAAGGGAAGGTTTTTATCTTTCTGGCATTTTGTGTAACTAGTAAAGACTCCCAATTTTTTGTTCTCCTACTTGGGATGTACAGCATATGATTCATATATATTTTAATGTAAAATTTAATGGAATTTTAAGTGCAGTATGGGTTTTGGTCTGAGTATTTTTTTTAAGATGAGATGTAGGAACTCTGGCTGGACCAGCATTTATTGCCCATTCACGATTGGCCTTTGAGAAGGTGGTGACAAGCCGCCTTCTTGAATCACTGCAGTGCATTTGTGGGTACAATGACATTAGGGAGGGAGTTCTAGGATGTTGACCCAATAACAGTGAAGTAATGGTGATATATTTCCAATCAGGATGGTGAGTGAATTGGAGGGGACTTGCAGGTGGTTGTGTTTCCATGTATCTGCTGCCCTCATCCATCCAGATGGAGTAGTCACGAGTTTGGAAGGTGCTATTTAAGGAGCCTGTTGAATTTCTGCAATGCAGCTGAGAAATAGGACACGCTGCTACAACTGGAATGCTTTGACCTCGATGGTGTTCAACTTCTTCAGTGTTGTTGTTGCAGCTACATTCATCCTGGCAAGTGTGGAATATCCCATCATACAATTGACCTGAGTCTTGTAGATGGTGGACAGGTTTTGGTGATTCAGTAGGTGAGTTTCTTTTTCTTAGATTAGATTACTTACAGTGTGGAAACAGGCCCTTTGGCCCAACAAGTCCACACCACCCCGCCGAAGCGCAACCCACCCATACCCCTACATTTACCCCTTACCTAACACTAGGGGCAATTTAGCATGGCCAATTCACCTGACCTGCACATCTTTGGACTGTGGGAGGAAACCGGAGCACCCGGAGAAAACCCACGCAGACATGGGGAGAATGACTGTGTGGAGTTTGCACAGTCGCCTGAGGCGGGAATTGAACCCGGGTCTCTGGCGTTGTGAGGCAGCAGTGCTAACCACTGTGTCACCGTGCCGCCCACGGTCATCAGTAAAGTTGCAGGATTCTTCGGCTCTGACCATTTTCTTGCAGCTATACTATTTATCTGGTTAGTCCAGTTCAATTTCTAGTCAATCGTAACTCCCAGTTATGGTAATGCCATTGAAAGTCATTGTTGTGACAGCCAGATTATTTCTTGTTGGATATGGTAATTTCCTAACAATTGTATGATGTGCGTGTTACTTGTCAATTGTCAGGTCAAACCTAGATATTGCACAGCCCTTGCTGCAATTGACAGAGAGCCTCAGTCACAAATGGTGTTGAACATTGTGCAATCATCAGCAATTACCCCCATTTCTGACCTTATGATGGATAGAAAGTAATCGATGAAGCAGCTAAAAATGGTTGGGCCTAGGACACTATTCTGACAAATCCTTCTACAGATGTACTGAAGCTGAGATGACTAACCTCAAACAACCATATCTTGTTTTGTACCATTCATGACTCCAAACAGCAGAGAGTTTTCCACCTGACTCCCACTGACTTCAGTATGATTTGGGCTCCTTGATGCCAAATGTTGTCAAATTCAGCTTTACTGTCAAGGATATAGTGAGTAGGTTATTGCTAAGTAAATGCTGCTCGGTTATGTTGTTGCTGACACTTTTCATCACTTTACTGATGACCGTGGGCGGCACGGTGGCACAGTGGTTAGCACTGCTGCCTCACAGCGCCAGAGACCCGGGTTCAATTCCCGACTCAGGCGACTGACTGTGTGGAGTTTGCACATTCTCCCCGTGTCTGTGTGGGTTTCCTCCGGGTGCTCCGGTTTCCTCCCACAATCCAAAGATGTGCAGGTCAGGTGAATTGGCCATGCTAAATTGCCCGTAGTGTTAGGTAAAGGGGTAAATATAGGGGTATGGGTGGGTTGTGATTCGGCGGGTCAGGGTGGACTTGTTGGGCCGAAGGGCCTGTTTCCACACTGTAAGTAATCTAATCTAATCTAAATGTAGACTAATGGGATTGTAATTTGCTGGGTTGAATTGTCCTGCTTTTTGTGTACAGGAAATACCTGTGCAATTTTCTACATTGTTGGGTAGGTGTCAGTGTTATAACTGAATTGGAACAGCTTGGCATGGACACAGCAAGTTCTGGAGCACAAGTCTTCAGTTCTATTGCCAAAATGTTGTAATATTCAATGCCTTCAGTCATTTCTTGGAGTGAATCAAAAAACCTTGTCACTGATGTTCAGTTTGGGTTCAGCCAGGGCCACTTAGCTCTTAACCTCATTACATGGTTCCTCTTGTGGACAAACGAGCTGAATTCCAGGGGTGAGGTAAGAGTGACTGTCACAGAGTCATATAGCATGGACCAGACCCTTCAGTCTAATCAGTCCATGCTGACCATAATCCTAAACTAAACTAATCCTGTCAACCTATGATTGGCCCATATCCCTCCAAACATTTATTTATGCACTTATCCAAACATCTTTTAACATTCTAAGTGTATCCACATCCATCACTTCCTCTGGAAGTTCATTCTACATACAAACCACTCTGTGTCAAAAAGTTGCCCCAATGTCTTTTTTGAATATCTCTCCTCTCACGACAAAAATAAGGCCACTAATCTTGAAATCCCTCCCCCCAGGGAAAAGACCACTGCCATTCACCTTACCTACGCTCATGTTTTTATAAACTTCTATAAGGCCACCCCTCAACCTCCTACACTCCAGCGTCTCATAATTGGAATCCTTCATTCCTGACAATATGACATTAAAGCTGGATTTGACAAAATGTGGCATCTGTGATGCTGGGAAACATTGGAGGAGGCAGAGATAGACCATCCATTCATCACTTCTGGTTGAAAATTATTGCAAAGCTTCAGCTTTATATTTTGCACTGATGTGTTGGGCTCTCACCTTGTGGAGGGTGGATGGGAATTTTTGTGCAGCCTCCTCCTCCTCCAGTGAGCAGTTTAGTTGTCCACCATCATTCATGACTAAATGTTGCAGGAGTTTAGATTCAATCTGTTTGTTGTGAAGTTGCTTAGATGTTTTGTTTAATTTTGTCATTAGTCCCCTGATGTGAGTGAGATGGACTTTGCAGGGTCAACAGGGTTGTGTTTGCTGTTTCTGGTGCCTTAATCAATGTTAGGTGCTCTGTCTGTTTTCATTCCTTTTTTGAGACTTACTAGCGATTGATTCAACTGACTAGCTTGCTCAGACATTTTAGAGAAGAGCTGATAGTCAACACATTGCAATGAATCTGTACCTCATGCAGGTCTCCTCTCCTAAAGGTCTCCTCTCCTTATTGAACCAAATGAGTTTTACAACTATCGACAATTGTCTTCATTAAATTTTTAATTCCAGATATTTACTGAATTCAAATTAAAACTATCTATTATGGTTGGAATCTAACCCAAGTCCCCAGATTATTACACCTGGATCTCGGGGTTGCTGGTTCAGTGACAATACAACTACACCATTTTTTGGATTAACATGTTTATATTTCTGGGGTTATGATATTTTTTAATAATCATTATAATGAGAGAATTACTTCCTGGGGTGGTAATGGAAATGTGTTTTAATGGTGAGTTTTATAGGTAAACATTGATGATCATTAGTGTGTTCTCTGTTTAGAAGGATCAGAGTTGTTGTTATGCTTTGGGAAAAAACACACAGCCTGAAATCTTTTGATTTCAGTTTGCAGAGGTCCTGGTTGAAATTAGACATGTGAAACTGTTTCTTCTGAAGGAAGGAGATAGTTTAGAATGGTTTTGAAATAATTTACCCCAGTTTGAGAATTTTAGCTTGAATTTTCCATACCATAAGTGTTTGGTTAGATCCCTTAAGTGGTTATTTGAAACTGAGGAAATCTAAGTTCATTTCTATGACTAATGGAGAAAGAGGCTATCAAACCCTCAAGATTAGGAAATGAAAATAAACTGCTAAGTTAAACATTTTGGTGATAAAGAAAAAATTGTCTCTCTTGTATTTGAGTGCGAGAAAGTGATGGTATTGGGATAGATGAAATTGTATTTTTATTATGTATTTCAAAATCTGTCAAATGTGTCATATGTAAGTAGCTTTCTTTATTCTATTTTACCCATACTTTTCTTTGCATAATAAACTTCTGTTTTATTGTTGATACAAAACCTGTAGAATCACATTATTGTGTGTTCAGAGAAAAAAACCATCTTGTTAAATAGAACGAAAAACCTGTGATCTATCAAATGATATTTCAATGAGATTGTCCAGTGATAATATCAGTTAAGATCATAATATATTTAAATGCACATTCCCTAGACTGTCTACTGTCACTTTGTATTTCATCTGACTGCCATGCAAAACAAATGGAGTTATATTGCACTGTAAAGGATACAGGATTATATACTGAAGTCAGAACTAATCTTGACAATTCTTATCTTTATCACATAAGAATATGAGTAATAGGAGCAAGAGCCCTTCAATCCTGTTCAATGAGGCCAGGTTGATTTTCTAATTCAACACCACTTTCCTACACAAAGTCTATCTCTTGAAGTTTCAAGTATGTGGAAATTGATCAATCTCGGTCTTGAACATGCTCAAAAACTAAGCCTTCATGAACTCTAAGCAGAGAATTCCAAACATTCCCTATGAGTGAATAAATTGCTCCTCATCCAAGACCTAAATGACCAATCCCTTATTCTGAGATTCTGTTCCCCAGTTCTAGACCTCACCCCAGCCAGGGAAAATCTCTTTTCTGCAATTACCCTAACAATGATCATAAAAATGATGTATGTTTGAATGTGATCATCTTATTTCCTTGTAAATTCAAGAATAGAAGTCCAGTTTATTTAATTATTCCTTATATGACAATCTCTCCACCTCAGGAATTAGTTTGATGAACATCATTATATATCATTGCACATAGAATTCCAGATGTCCTCTCACCAAGGTTTCACATTGCTGTAGTACATGAGAACATCAGAACTGGCTGATCTTTTCGTGGCCTCAGCTTCACTTACTCGCCCTCTCACCATTACACTTAATTCCTTTATTGTTTAAAACATTATCTACGCTAGCTTTAAAAACATTCAATAAGGAAGCCTCAACTACTTCACTGGGCATAGAATTCCATAGATTCATAACCCTTTGGGTAAAGAAGGTTTTCCTCAATTCTGTCCTAAATCTGTTCCCTCTAATCTTGAGGCTATACCCCCCTGTCCTTGTTTCACCCGCCAGTAGGAAACATCCTCTCTACTTCTATCTTATCCAATCCCTTCATAATGTTATATGTTTCTGTAAGACTCCCCCTTATTCTTCTAAATTCCAATGAACATAATCCCAGTGTACTCAGTCTCCCCTCATAAGCCATCTCCAGAATCAACCTAGTGAACATCCTCTACACCCCCTCCAGTGCCAGTACATTCTTTTGCAGGTAAGGAGCCCAAAGCTACACGCAGTCCTCCAGGTGTGGCCTCACCAGCACCCTTTACAGCTGCAATATAACCTCCCTGATTTTAAACTCAATCCCTTTAGCAATGAAGGACAAAATTCCACAAGCCTTCTTAATTACCTGTTGCACCTGCAGACAACCTTCTGTGATTCATGCACAAGGAACCCAGGTCCCTTAGCACAGCAGCATGCTGTAATTTTTTACCATTCAGATAATAGTTCTTTTTACTGTTATTCCTAACAAAATGGATGATTTCACATTTATTAATACTGTACTCCATCTGCCAGACCTTTAAATTGTGAATAATTGCGGTCCCAACACTGATCCCTGAAGTGCACCACTAGTCACTGATCGCCAACCAGAAAAGCACACATTTATCCCCAGTAAGAACATCTTTACTCCTGTATTCAAATCCTCTTGTAATAAAAGCCAAAACATACAATTTGTGTTTTTAATTGCTTGGTGTGCCTACATAAAAACTTGCAATAACTCATCAACAAGGACACCAAGTTCCTTTGAAATTCAACATTATCCAACTGTCCCTTAGAATCCATAGAATTTCTACAATGTGAATACAGGCCATTTGCCTCAACAAGTCCACACCAACTCTCTGAAGAGCATCCCAAACAGACTCACCTCCTACTCTATCCCTGTAACCCTGCATTTCCCATGGATAATCCACCCAAACCATGCATCCCTGGACACAATGGGGGAAATTTAGTATGGGGAGAAAGTGAGGTCTGCAGATGCTGGAGATCAGAGCTGAAAATGTGTTGCTGGAAAAGCGCAGCAGGTCAGGCAGCATCCAGGGAACAGGAGAATTGACGTTTTGGGCATAAGCCCTTCTTCAGGAATGAGGAACGTGTGTCCAGCAGGCTAAGATAAAAGGTAGGGAGGAGGGACTTGGGGGAGGGGCGTCGGAAATGCGATAGGTGGAAAGAGGTCAAGGTGAGGGTGATAGGTCAGACTGGGGTGAGGGCGGAGAGGTCAGGAAGAAGATTGCTGGTTAGGAAGGCGGTGCTGAGTTCGATGGATTTGACTGAGACAAGGTGGGGGGAGGGGAAATGAGGAAACTGGTGAAATCCGAGTTCATCCCTTGTGGTTGGAGGGTTCCTAGGCGGAAGATGAGGCGCTCTTCCTCCATCCGTCGTGCTGTTGTGGTCTGGCGATGGAGGAGTCCAAAGACCTGCATATCCTTGGTGGAGTGGGAGGGGGAGTTGAAGTGCTGAGCCACAGGGTGGTTGGGTTGGTTGGTCCGGGTGTCTCAGAGGTGTTCTCTGAAACGCTCCGCAAGTAGGCGGCCTGTCTCCCCAATATAGAGGAGGCCACATCGGGTGCAGAGGATGCAATAGATGATGTGTGTGGAGGTGCAGGTGAATTTGTGGCGGATATGGAAGTTCCCTTTGGGGCCTTGGAGGGAGGTGAGGGGGGAGGTGTGGGCGCAAGTCTTGCACCTCCTGCGGTTGCAGGGGAAGGTGCTGGGAGTGGAGGTTGGGTTGGTGGGGGGTGACGAGGGAGTCACGGAGGGAGTGGTCTTTACGGAATGTTGATAGGGGAGGGGAGGGAAATATATCCTTGGTGGTGGGGTCCGTTTGGAGGTGGCGGAAATGATGGCGGATGATACGCTGTACATGGAGATTGGTGGGGTGGTAGGTGAGGACCAGTGGGTTCTGTCCTGGTGGCGGTTGGAGGGGCGGGGCTCAAGCGCGGAGGAGCGGGAAGTGGAAGAGATGCGGTGGAGGGCATCATCGACCATGTACAGCGTATCATCCGCTGTCATTTCCGCCACCTCCAAATGGACCCCACCACCAAGGATATATTTCCCTCCCCTCCCCTATCAGCATTCCATAAAGACCACTCCCTCCGTGACTCCCTCGTCAGATCCACACCCCCCACCAACCCAACCTCCACTCCCGGCACCTTCCCCTGCAACCGCAGGAGGTGCAAGACTTGCGCCCACACCTCCCCCCCTCACCTCCCTCCAAGGCCCCAAAGGAAACTTCCATATCCGCCACAAATTCACCTGCACCTCCACACACATCATCTATTGCATCCTCTGCACCCGATGTGGCCTCCTCTATATTGGGGAGACAGGCCGCCTACTTGCGGAGCGTTTCAGAGAACACCTCTGGGACACCCGGACCAACCAACCCAACCACCCTGTGGCTCAACACTTCAACTCCCCCTCCCACTCCACCAAGGATATGCAGGTCTTTGGACTCCTCCATCGCCAGACCACAACAACACGACGGTTGGAGGAAGAGAGCCTCATCTTCCGCCTAGGAACCCTCCAACCACAAGGGATGAACTCGGATTTCACCAGTTTCCTCATTTCCCCTCCCCCCACCTTGTCTCAGTCAAATCCATCGAACTCAGCACCGCCTTCCTAACCAGCAATCTTCTTCCTGACCTCTCCGCCCCCACCCCAGTCTGACCTATCACCCTCACCTTGACCTCTTTCCACCTATCGTATTTCCAACGCCCCTCCCCCAAGTCCCTCCTCCCTACCTTTTATCTTAGCCTGCTGAGCACACTTTCCTCATTCCTGAAGAAGGGCTTATGCCCGAAACGTTGATTCTCCTGTTCCCTGAAATTTAGTATGGCCAATCCACCTAACCTGGACATATTTTGACTATGAGAAGAAATAAGAGCACCCAGAGGAAACCCACGCAGACACAGGGAGAATGCAAAAACTCCACACAGACAGTCGCCCAAGGCTGGAATTGAACCTGGAGCCCTGGTGCTGTGAGGCAGCAGTGCTAAGCACTGAGCCACCATGCCGTACCATTTATGGGATGATAGGTATTTCGGTTTTCTGTACCAAAGAGGATAACCTCATTTCTCCACATCGTATTCCATTTATCAAATCTTTGCATGTTCCCCAATCCTCTTCA
The DNA here is from genome assembly GCF_037043375.1 of Chiloscyllium plagiosum. Classification (NCBI taxonomy): domain Eukaryota; kingdom Metazoa; phylum Chordata; class Chondrichthyes; order Orectolobiformes; family Hemiscylliidae; genus Chiloscyllium; species Chiloscyllium plagiosum. The sequence goes on from NW_028270142.1 coordinate 13,316,183, forward strand.
AGCATTTTTGAATCCTTTTCATAATTCACACTTCCATCTAGCTTTGTATTAGCTGCAAACTTGCCAATATTATACTTAATCCCTACTCTCAAGTCTTTTTTAGAGTTTATGAAGAGCTGGGCCCAAGTACTGATCCATGCAGTACAGGTACACAATCCTTTATCCAAAATCCTTGGGGCCAGTTAATTTTTGGATTTCGGAATTTTTCGGATTTCAGAATAAATGACATTTTCACAGTGAAATTTAAAAAAATGACTGAACAGCAGATCATGTGTGACTAGTACGAGCACTGAGAGAGACAATTGATGCCTGCCAATGCTGAGCCACGCCCCCAAGTCACATCTGCGTGACGTGGGTCGAGTGGGTGTGGAGATGGGTCACCTGCTCACACGCCAAACAACCTTGCTATTTAGAAAAAACCTCACGATAAAAACTTCGAATTTCGGAGCTTTTCAGATTTCGGAATTTTGGATAAAGGATTGTGTACCTGTGCTCTATAAGGCAAATCTTGTCAACCTGAAAATAACCCATTCATTCCAACTGTTGTTTTCTGTCCATTAACCGCCTTTTAACTCATGCCTGTATATTCTCCCAAATTCATTTGGTCTAATTTTGTTTATTAACCTCTTGCCCGCAACCTTAGCAAACACAATCTGAAAAATGTAAAATGTACACATGCCACATTCATTGGTTTCCCCTTATCTCATCTAAGGTACATCCTTATAATAGTGATCTTCATTTGTAATGGATGTGTATGGTACAGTTAAATAGCAGTATATAGTGGATAGAAGATATATGATATATAGTGGATCAAAATCTAGAAGTGCAGTAGTATTTTCGATATTTCTAAGATTTGTGAGAGATTATTCATATCAAGAATCTACTTAATTCCATACTTGCAGTATAGTCTAATGTTACATTCACAATCTTAAACTTCAGAGCCAAATTATAAACAGCTTTTTTAAAAATTCTATAACTGCAACAGTTATATAACTAAGGAACTAAGTCATTCATCAACAATTAATACCAACATTCAATCATCGCATTGAGCATTGCTGATTAGATCACTATATATTGTTCATCTCTAGTGCCCATGAGAAGGTGGTGGTGAGCTATCTTCTTACAGCAGCAGCCTTGGGGGATAAGTCCACCACAGCACTGTTAGGAAGGAATTCAAGGATTTTGATCCTGTGATATGAAGAAACAGCAATAGATTTCCAAGTCACAGAAATAAAACCAAATTGTTATGGATTGCTGGAGATCTGAAATAAAATCAGAAAGTACTAGAGGAACTTAGCCAAGGTCTTACAGCATCTGTAGAGAGAGAAATAAAGTGAGCATTTCAAGTCTTTGGAAAATTGATGGGTTTTACACTGTAGCAAAAGGGGAGAGGAGGAACAAGTAGAACAGATGGTAAAGTTGCCCCAGAGCAAAAGGCAAAGAGAGTGCTAATGGTATCAGTGAAGTAATACAGATGGAGAGTAGTGTATGTTGGCAGGTGTTAATGACAGAAAATAGGTCAACTATGCTGAGTGCAAGCCCGTGCAAAAAAGGCAAGGTGTGAGGTAATTAAAATGTTTGTTGCTTACCCCTAATTATCTTCGAGAAGATCAGATTTCTTCCTACTACCAGTATAAAGTATACTGAATACTATTGCTTCTCAAATTTCCAATTTTAAGATTAAAATGTATTCAATGAGAAATATTAGATTAGATTACATTACAGTGTGGAAACAGGCCCTTCAGCCCAACAAGTCCACACCGACCCACCGAAGCACAACCCACCCATACCCCTACATTTACCCCTTACCTAACACTACGGGCAATTTAGCATGGCCAATTCACCTGACCTGCACATCTTTGGACTGTGGGAGGAAACCGGAGCACCCGGAGGAAACCCACGCAGACACGGGGAGAACGTGCAAACTCCACACAGTCAGTCGATTGAGGCGGGAATTGAACCCGGGTCTCTGGCGCTGTGAGGCAGCAGTGCTAACCACTGCTGCCTCACAGTGGTTAATATGTTAAAGAGGAAAACCTGAAATCACCTATTAATTCAATAGCTCATCCCAGCAATGTGCTTGTTCACTGTGGTGTTTAAGACAATGCCAAAAGAATTTGCAGGCTGTCGATAACAGTTGCAGAATAAGTAATAAAGTGAAACATGACTGAAACTTCCATCATTTACAGGATTTAAAAATGCAATATTGAGATATCACCACGGTTAGTGTTAACTTTCAAACCTCACAATCTTTTGGTCTCATTAAAAAAGTTTACAGGGAATAAATATATCAATGAAGCATTGTTGTCTGATCAAGTAAGAAATGTTTATTGTTTTTCATATTTAATTTTCTCTCATCTTTTTCCAATTTATGACAGTTAAGATTTTAATTGATGAGTATTCACAGCCTTAAGCTTTCTCCCTAAACCACTCTACTTCTCTGGAAAACCTACCTCTGACCAAGCATTTAGACACCCCTTTTCATTGACTTATTCGCTGATTCAGTGTCTATTTTGTCTTATGATGCTTCTATGAAACACCTTGGAACATTTACTCATCTGAAAGGCATCAAACAGATGCAAGTTTTTGTTGGTAAAGTTTCATAGCTACAGCAAACTTTTTATTAACTGACACCCATGGGACCAGAAATGCACCAGTTGATCATTTATTCCAGTTGGTCAAGAGGTGCACATAATCAATGTAAAAACACACAGTATGTAATAGAAACGTAATGCACGGAATCTACACATCACTGTTATACTTCGTATACGACATAATCACTTAAATAATAATGCAACAATGCTTTAAATAGAATGTATTGGCATAAAGCCTTTTCACTAATCACCCTCACCTGACTACTCAAACATAATGGTAATATAGTAAATTTCCAGTAATTCAGATATATGATTTTTGCCAGGGTTTATTGAGAGTGCCAGTTCATATGGTGCCGGTCAAAACAATACTTGCTTTACTGTCTGCCAAGTGAAGACTGGTTGCTTCACTGTAAGGTTAATCCTATTCCAGGACATGGTTTATCATTACCTGTTCCAATCTTTATCAAGTAGATACCTCAACAATCATCAACAGTAGTTGAATGTCTTATTCATATGGCAGTGACCTTGGGAACAATGGAGGCAGCAACGTGCGTGACTGGAAGTGAAGCAATACATATGAAGACTGAGGTCCCCTTGGGGCGAATGTTTACTCGACTTTACAGTTAGTATAAAATTTAACAGAAAACTACTATTCTATACTGACTGGATGTAATGAAACTATTAGAAAGTATCTATGTACTTGTTATATTTGATAGTAATTAAATAGCAGAATCAAACTGCAAAGCTACTCATTTTACATTCCATAATGTATTGCAAGAGGACAAAGTAAACAAATAAAACAATTCAAAGTACAGCTGCACTTGTATTCTATCACACAGAGACATATATTATTCAGCTGCAGCTGTGTTGGTGGGAGAAGTTCAGTAATATAAGTGAAAGAAGAAGATAAATCAGCCTTTAGTTGGTTTAATTAGCTTTAGTTAAGAGATTAGCAAAGAGTGGAAAGTCAGGTGCTGCATCAGTTTTGTAACTTTCTTCTTTTTGAGTGCTAAATGAGAAATGTTTCTGTACATCTATTAAAGAGAGAGAGAGAGAGAGAGAGAGGTAATGGGGAATATATGTCCATTAAAGGCAAATAGAGTTGATACTATAATCAACAAAAGGAATTGTCAAGACTGTTAAAAGTAGTATTCTAAAATAATCTCCATGATAAAGGAGAAGAAATATAAATTAACAATAATAAGAATTTACTGGATTTAATATGTGGAGGAAAGATAGCGCTGGAGAATCTAATGGGACTTAGAGGAGAGATATTTCCAGCAACTGACAATTTCTGAACCTTATGACATCTATCCCAAAGTATGAAGACAAATTGGAGATGAAATCATCATTACATGAGTCATAATTTTCTCCAGCACATGTTGTGTTATTGGATTGGAAACTTTCAGATGTTACTCCTTTATTTATGAAAAGAGAGACAGCTAGAGAAACAAATGAAAATTATGAGGTTATGCATTTTAGCCGGAAGAATAGAGGAGCTGCATATTATATAATAGAAGAAAGACTGCAGAAAACTGCAGAGAGAGAAGTTTGAGGTTCTTGTGTATAAATCATTAAAAAAACCCTAGCACACAGCTCAGCAGGTAATAATGAAGGCAATAATAATGGAATGTTGGCCTTCATTTCAAAGGGAATAGAGAATAAAGAGACGGAAGTCTTGCTAAAACTATATAAGGCATTAGTTAGACCAGACCTAGAATATTCCAAATAGTATTGGTTCCCTTATCTAATGAAAGATACACTCACATTGGAGGTAGTCCAAACAGGGTTCAGTAGATTGATTTGAGGTATAGAGAAGGATTTTCTTGAGGAGATTGTTGAGTAGATTGGGCCAAAACTCAAAGCTTTTTATTGAAACATATAATAGTCTTAGGGGGCTTAACAGGGTAGATGCTGAGATTGTGTTTCCCTGTGGGACAATCTAGGATCAAAGAGCATAATCTCAGAGTCAGGGATTGTCCAGTTGGGACAGAGATGAGGAATTTCTTGTTTCAGTGGGTAGTAAATCTATAGAATTTTTACTGCATAAGTGTGATGATGTTGTGGCTTTAAGAGGTTATTTTGTCCTTGTATGTTTTGAAAAGAGGTCTTAAGGCAAAAGTGATAAGCAGTCTACCAAAATCACTAGAGGAAACAGCTTATGAGTCTTTGGGTTTTTTAAAAGAAAGTTGAAACAATAGAAGCAGCCCAAAATGGTGGGGTCGAGCTCTCACAGCACCAGGATTTTTCGGGTTCTTTTCAGCAGCAGTTGTTTCTGGGGTCTCAGCAGGATTGGAGGGCAGTGAATCTCTCCTGGATGGTACACTCTCTCTTTGGGTTTTGTCTGGATGGTTTTTTTCCTGAAGTTGCATGTGAGACTATTCTGTTTCCTGAATTTGCCTTTTGAAAAGGGTAGATTTTTGGGATATTACTGTATTGGAACAATCACTGTTTAATTGTAAAATAATTTATTATTCAGATACGTTTTCCAATAGAGTTAAGTCCATCCAAGTTCCTCGTTCTTTCGTTGTATCTTAACCATAGCGTTTGAATAAATTATGTTTTACTTGACAACGAGTAGTTTGACCAATCAAATCGCACTCAGGTACACAGCCCCTCATATCTACCTTCAAAATAAGAAAACGTTAGATCCAGACTACCTCTCATTACATTTTGAAAGGTCTGGTCTAGTCTGGTCCGTAACAAGGGCTGTAGAAACTTCGTGTTAAGTATATTCAAGACTAGAATAGATTTTTAAAGAATGAGAGAATCAAGAGTTATGGAGAAAACGGCAAAGTTGAGGATTATCTGATTGGTCATAATCTCATTGAATGGTAAAGCAGACCTGTCGGGCCAAATGGCCTACATTTGTCAATCTACAATCCATGGCAGGAAAGCTTCTGGACTCTGTCATCCAGGACCAAATGATTGAGCACATGGTCAATAGTAAACTGATTAGAGATAGTCAGCATGGGTTCACAAAGAACAAGTGTATTGAATAAATGTTATTGAATATACTGAGGGGGTCAATAACATGGAGTGCCTAAGGATTTTATCTAAGCAGATATCGTTTGATAACACTCCACAAAATACATCTATCTGAAAAGGCCAGGGAGGAGAAATGGGTCAGTATCTGGGGCCTAGGGCAGTTGCAGATCATTCACAGAAATGCCTCAATCAGAAAAGAGGGGCAATGAGGGTTGCACTTACCTAGTTCCCTATCTGGCCTGAGGTCTGAGCAGAATGACTTGATAGGAGTTACCAAACATTCACCTTGACCACTTCCTGCCAGTCTCAAATTACAAGTGGGTGGGGTCCAGTGGTTAAGTAACCATCAATTGTCCAATTAAAAGCCTTGATTGGGGTGAGGCAAGCTAGTGGCCCTAGGGCTTACCTAGTCACCACAGAATTTCAGATAGGTTAGGGTGGGTAGAAAGGCCACTCCGGGAATTTTATAGCCCACAACCTCACCCCTACATTCAAATCTGCTGGCAAGGACCATAATTCTGCTCTCTGTTTAAAACGGCAAAAGGATTTGATAGGGAAGATCAATTAAATCTACTTTGCTTGGTGGTACAGGCCAGCATACATGAGTACAATCTTTAGTTTTTAAATGAAGGACAATTGAAATAAGACACTATCTCCCCATTAGAATAGTTTGACAAAAAAAGCAAAGAACTGTGGATGCAGGAAATCTGAAACAAAAACAAAAATTGCTGGAGAAACTCAGTAGATCTAGCAGCATGTGTGGAGAGAAAGCAGAGTTAACATTTTGGATTCAGTGATCCTTCTTCAGACTGATGACTTTTTCTAATCAGTTCATTGTTGCCCACATGCTCAATCACTTGTTCCCGGATGACAAATTCCAGAAACTTCCAGAGCTGAGCAATGGAGAAATGATCCTAGTGCATTCCTGCCAAGTTTAACAGACATTTTCAAGGTCAGGATGCTTAGATTCTTGGTAAGTAAAGATACCAAGAGGTATGAATCAAAGATGGATAAATTCAATTGAGTCACAGCTCAGCCATGATCTAACTGGATAGCAGAACAGACTCAAGTAGCTGAACAGCTTTCTCCTGTTGCTGTGCTCAACTCATTTCCTCTGGCATTGTCAACAGCAAGGCGGAAGCTCTGAAATATATCCATAACTGAACTTCTACGCCATTTTGGCAAAAGTTGATGTTAAATATTTCCCTCATTAATGCCTGCAAAGAAGTTCATCGTCGTATAAACTGTTGTGACTTTCCTCTCCATCTGCTCTTTTCTAGCCTTCAGCTTCCAAAGAAATCTGGCACTTATTGGGGTCCAGTTCCACATTCAGAAACAGTATTCAACAACTCAGCCAAGTAGCCATTCTTTAAATATGAGTCTGTACAGTTAGTGTTGATGTTCTGTTCACCAGGGAATGGATCATAGCTGAATGTGAGTCTTTCTCATTTAACACATAAGCATGTAGACTATTTTCACAATCATACATTTTTCATATGACAATAGAATCCAATAATTCACTGGACAGAATATTATTCACCCATCATAGTTCTATCACTGGTAGTGAATCAGTTGGAGTCAAATCACTTTAATTCAATTTTCTGTTTTGCCCTATATCCTTTGTATACCTTCTTTTCAAACATTCATCTTATTTTCTTTACATTGTATTGTATTCGCATCAATTGTGATAAAGTCCTCCACACTTTCTATTAAAAGATTTCTTACAACTTCCCCCTTTAAAGATATCCTTGACTCTATGCCCCCTTGTCAACCAGTAGAAACAATGTGCTGAATTTTACAAAAGTCAATTGGACACCAATTTGGGGGAGTTTCATGGAGGAATTCTCTCCGTGAGCTCTAGGGAGTTACCTCACACAACTCTCCACTGATTATGTACAATTATGTACATTATGTACAAACCATTCCCAAAATCACTGTGCTGCTCAGCCCACATTTAAAGGATGGCTGTACATCAGGTGAAATCTGCTAGCCAAGGATATTCCTTCACAGTACATGTAAATATAGAAACATAGAAGATAGGAGCAGGAGGCCATTTGGCCCTTCGAGCCTACTCTGCCATTCATTACGATCATGGCTGATCATCCAACTCAATAGCCTAATCTTGCTTTCTCCCCATGATGTTTGATCCCATTCGCCCCAAGTGCTATATTTAACTACTTTTTGAATACATTCAATGTATTGACATTAGAAACTTCCTGTAATAATGAATTCCACAGGATCACCACTCTTTGGCTGAAGAAATGTCTTCTCATCTCTGTCCTAAATGGTCCACCCCGAATCCTCAGACTGTGACCCCTGGTTTTGGATACATCCATCACTGGGAACATCCCTTCTGCATCTACCCTATCTGGTCCTGTTAGAATTTTATAAGTCTCTATGAGACGCCCCTCATTCCTCCCCAACCTCCCCAAGCCCCTAATGGCCAGTATAACAAAACATCAGTGTTCAGTATGGGATCATCACAGGAAAGCCTTCAAACAGTTGATAATGAACAGCATGAAAATTGAAGGCAAAAGAAACCAGAAAGTCACATTTGTTTCTGGGAATAAACAGGACTTGCTGCCTTTTTAACAATAAATTTACAGTTAATAAATGATGATCTCGCCCAACTCATATATATTGGAACCAAAGAACTGTGAATGCTGTAAATCAGAAATAAAAACTGAAATTGCTGGTAAAGCTCAGCAGCTCTGGCAGGATCTGTGGAGAGAAATCAGAATTAACATCAGGTCACTCAACCCAAAACGTTAACTCTGATTTCTCGCCCATAGATGCTGCCAAACCTGATGAGCTTTTCCAGCAATTTCTGTTTTTGTGTTATACTTATAGGAACTAGGTGTGCATTAAGTCCTGTCTGGCTTGTCATGTTCAATGCTGTACTACTCTATCATGGTAAAGGTGATGCTCCTTCTGCTTAAAGTCCTTATCTTCCTCTTTGGTAGACTTTACTGTCCACCACATCCACCCTTCCTTGCTCCAGCTGTGCACAGCACAGCATGCCAGGACTTTGTCTGAACTGTATTGCAAGGTGCCCCTAAACCTATCCAAGCATTGGAACCTCATCTTCAGGAGGTCAACTATTGCTCTATGGCGCTAATGGAAGAATGAGCGGCACTGTAGCTATATTTGGCCTCAGTCCAAGGTTTGAGTCATGGAGTTATCACCTACGGGTGCAGAGACTAGCCCTTGTCTCCCAACAGCCATCCTTGAAAGGAATTGGAACTTGAAATAAAGCAGGAACCTGATAGTTCTCAAAGACATAGGCATCATGGCAGCTTCCAGGGTACCTCGACAAGACTTCTAAGATGTGGTGCCAATGATCACCGATGATTTGTACATTTACTTAAAGTATGCGTTTTCTATTGTTGAAGTCTGTCACATTATGGTATGGCACTGTCAGCATGAAGTGTATGTGATCTATAGCACCCTATAGTTGAGAGAATCTAGTTACGGTGCCAAAGCCTACCATGCAGGCTGCAGCACTGATCCCATCATGGGGTAACAAGATGAAGTGGTGTGATCTGGCACAAATAGCCTTTAAACAGCTGTGGGTTGATGATTGAGAGATCGCACACTGGTCCCTAGTGGGAAAAGCCAGTTACATTAAAAAATAGTGGATCTATCCTCGTGACAGTCATTGGGATGGATTTGCAACCATCACTTTCTGTTTACAAGTCCTGCTCCAGCAGATGACAGTGACCTGGGCAGCATTCCCTCTAATTTGTTGTCCTGGTGTGCATGGTCCATGTGCAGCAGCGAATTCCAGAACTGGAAATCATTGCTGAAATCTGCATCGGTACGCTGACTGTGGAATGTTGGTGCGGTTGTGCATGTACAGAGCTTAGAGGGAAAGTTGGTGCTGGGACAACCTCATCTGCAGCATCAAGGCACCTGGCTCATTTAGAGGAAATGGCATTGAAGGCGATAGACTCTAGGCACACTGTACCTCCTCTACACCCTGAAGGGACCTTCAGCTACGAGATCTCCAAGTGGAGGCTGTTCAGCAGTCGCTGGCCCTGGACTGTTAGTGCATTTGTTCTTCCTCAATTTCTTTGTTCTTTCTTTGCACCACGGCCAAAGTGTCAATAAATCCTACTGTGGTTAGATCCATTGGGCACAGTTCCAATGACCCTATGTGGGGAATATCATAAACAGAATAGGTCCTTAATAATGTGAGCATTCAGCATTTGCATCACACACAAATGACAGATCAAGATGGTTCTCAATAGAGTGAATATGGAAGTTGTGAGAAATTTCCTTTTGTAGAGATTAATTATAGCGTGTAATGGATAGATCATTGTTAAATATTGTAAGTAAGACCATGTGAAGAAAGCAGAGCAATGGAATTATTTTGGAGTGTTCTAGCAAAGCTCAGCTGAATGCTCTTCTTCTGTGCTGTAAAGATCTATAGTTTTAGATAAAAGCTTTCACTTTTATATAACCAAATACTGAAAAAAATCCTTTTAAATTTTGGATATTGTTCATGCTCCCTTGTGCATCTCTAGAATTCATAACCCCAGAGTGCTTGGATGCAGATACTAAACAAACTTAAGCAGGAGATACTCAGATTTTTCATTAGTAATAGGTTAAAGGGTTATGGATAGGGGGCAAGAAAGTGGAGTTGAGGCCAAGGTGAGATCAGCCAATATTAAATTGCAGAGCAGGCTTGAGGGATTGGATTGCCAGCTTGTGCTCCTAGTTCTTATGTTAGTTTGTTCTTTTTCTCCACATCTTCCAACACCTTTGGGTAACAAAACTGTCCACTTTCTGGTCTAGAGAAGCTGAATTTTAAAAATGTAATTTTGGGATGTCGTAACTGGAAAAGGGTCCTTCAGTACAGATTTGTGACCCTAATGTACTAACTGACTACATTGAACATTGGATTCTGTCTTTCTCTACTCACTTCCTCAAAACTTGTCTAATTTTAATAATCTTCATCTTGGCCTTCGCAGCATCTGTAGAACTATTCGTTGTACCTCATGTTTCTCCTCATAACTATAATTATATTATAATCTGGTAAATTGTGTGGTCTCATGGCATTCAGGTCCTTTCTATAATGGGGTGCTGCCTAAAACTCTACACAGTATTCTAACTGCACTCTAAACACTGTTTATCAATATATCTTCTACTCTATGCTACTATATATAAAATCCAAAAGCTGTTGGGCTTTCTAATGGCTTATCTACATGCATTAGCATTTTGAGAGAATTACATATTTGGACCCTACAACATCAATGCATTGAGATTAATTGCACTTACCACATGGCAATTTCACTATTTTGACTAGCCTCACAGGTTCTTGCATTTGCCAAAACCCCCTACTTTGAGTCATTCTCGCAGATTTTGTGCTCCCTAAGTCCAAATCATCTAAATCCACTTTAAAAAAGAGTGAATCAGGTACTGATTTTTGATTAAGAACGTAGATATGTTTGAACTGCTTCTAAACGTAACAGATACCTAGGATGGGGGATTTACCTGACAAGGAAAGGGTGGATGTCTTTCCATTGGTGTTCAGAAGAACAAAAGGTGATCTTTTTGAGACATATACAATCCTGAGGGGGCTTGATTGGGTAGATACTGGGAGTTTGTTTCCTCCTGTACAAGAGACTAGGACTATGGGAAGCAGTATAAAATTCAAGGAACAGTCTGTGTCATTTAAGGCTGAGAAGAGACTTTTTTTTATTCCCCTAGGTGGGGTCATGAACTTTACAAACTCTCATCCCCAGGGAAAAGTGGAAGGAGGGCCATTTTAAAGCAGAAGCAGATAGATGCTTGATTAACAAGGGAATCAAAAGTTATCAGCAATACATGGGAATGTTGATTTAAGGCCTTAATCAAATCAGCCCTGATCCTGTTGAATGGTGAAGCAAGCTAGAAGGACCAAATGATCTAACTGTGTTTCTAATTCATATGTTCATGTTATACTACCTCTTTCCTTCTTTCTGTTCTTTTCTCTTGAATCAGGATTTGATCTGATTTAAACGTTACTGTCATGTGTATGCAAGTACAGAGAATTTAACTATTCTTCAGTTCCAAGTTGAAGACATTTGCTTTTTGAGGGATAACTAAAACATTGTAACCATAACCTTATCTGTCTTGGTTGTATTTCACGGAGTCTACAAGGTGTGTGTGTGATTTTTTTTTGAGGCAGTCATTTGATCTACTGCTGCAGCACATTTGCTGCATTATAGATGTTTGGGCTGAAGAACCACATGAGATATATCAAACTGCACTTTTCTGAGCAAAGCAATGAATGTAATTATGGCAAAGATACATACTACTCTTTTGAGTACAGGCTCTAATTTGAAATGAGGCTATTAATAAAAAGGCACATCAGCAAGACGCAGTTGGTTGCTAACAGAGAACTAGGGTATCATTCTTCCCTAATTCTACAAAGAATAAAGATTCCTAAAAATCTTAGACATTAAGCCATTTCCTGCAATGCAGGAGTTCCTTGATGTGTGCAGGATCACTAAATTTAGCATTTTACTAATCCCAGCAGGACAGCGACTAACATAATGTCCATCAGACATTTCTAGTGGTCACCCCTCTGTGAAACGTCCTAGGAGAGTGTGAAAAATATCCACAATTTAAAAGGTTTTCTTGCTAGATCATTAGAGAAGGATAAAGGACTGCACATTTATAAGTGATATATTACCCAATCATCATGTCAAAAAAACATGTGTTTGATACAAATATTCTTCATTGGATCGCAACTACTTATGTAACTTGAAACAATTTATAAAACTTGACAGTAATTATTTGTCCTCTAATAGCTCAAACTAGATGCACCCCAAGTGCATCTACTATCTTGAACCTTCAACAGCTAAAAGATTGATGCTTTTTGAACAGTAGACTATTTCAATTAATATTTTTCACCAGTATGAACTGACACTGGGCTGGAATAAGCTAGTATTTAAAGATGTATTATGACATTTTCTGATGCTTCTTAGTTATTCTACATCCAATTAATTTCACATTATATTATCAATAATTTTAATCAGTTACACCTTTTATGGAAAGGGACTAAGAAAATAAAAAGTTTTCACTGAACCATCTAGTTTTATAATACATTCCTTTACTTCTAGTTTTATCAATGTACCAAAACTGCCGATTCCAAATATAGCGACATCTGTCATACCTCTCACAAAAAGAGACTTATCAACATCCTGATGCCTGGGTTGGATTTACCAAATGCATATTAATCAGGCCATACATGATGAGGCACCCACCTGAATACTAGCACGCTGACGTCCCTCGACACCCCCAGGTTTTACAGGAACAACTTGATTTAAACAGTATGGACAAATTCCTGGGTAACATTTGTTGGATCTGTCACTTGTTGAGTCAGTGATGGTGGTGCAAGTTAAGGAGCCTTTACAATGTTTATGAAGTGCGCAATAGAAGTGCATTAAATTATCAAGAACCTACATCAAATTGATCTCAAACATCATTACCAAGCACAAACATAGCCCAAGAAAGATTTCACGTGCTAAATCTTCACAAGCATCACATTATCTCAAATCGATCCATTGACTGTATTTAATAATTATATAAGGCTCATTGTTGAATTGGCAGAGCTTATTTAGAATGCTGGGCTCAAAGAGTATGTGAATAAACATGAAAGCATTGAGATACGAGCGCAGATAACAAGGACAAAAGTTACTCTGATATAAACAAACAACAGAATACCTGTTCTCTTGCTGAAAAGCAGAAAAAGCCAACCTGAACTTCACTAGAAAACTGGATTTCCACCTCACATCATCACTATCTCTTGCCACAACCTAACGACACTGTGTGTGATGGAATTAAGGAGAAAAGGCACCAAACCACATCACAAGTCTTCAGTAAAAGACAGCTCAACCCCTACTCTTTAAAACTCTTAAATAGTGCATGATTGGGAAGTCAATAAACTCATCCTGACAAAATATGGGGCTGAATCTTACATTTCTTGGCTAAGTTTCAGTTTTGGAAAGTTTCCTGGAGGGTTTCCCTCCATGAGGCCGTCCAAGCATTTCATGCTATTAGCCCAAATTTGCATCATTAACTACCCACCATGTTTTTATGGCATCCTTTTCATACAATGTTAACCCGATTCTCCCATTCACTGTAACCAAAGAACTAGCTAAACTCGGATATCCCAGAACTGACTGACATCCATGGTATCAGCACCATCTTTAAAAGGCTCCTGCACGCTTGGAGAAGCACTGCCAGTCTCAAGCTCAAAAATTTGTCTACCTCCTCTTTAAATCCTTTTGGTGATCTAGCCTCAACAATATTCTGGAGCAGAGAATTTCAGACTTTCAATGCTCTCTGAGAGGGGAAATTCCTTCACATTCCAGTTTTAAATTGGCTTCTCCTAACGATGTAAATGTGACCCTGGTTTGAGACTCTCCCAACCTGTGGAAAAGCCTTCTCAACATTTACCCTGTCAAGGCCCTTCCATTCTTGTGTGTTTTAATAAGATCACACTTCATTCTTCTAAACTGTAATGAAAATGGTCTAACTGTAAATCAACCTCTCCATCTTTGGGACAAATCAATGGATCTCCTTTGAATTACCTCCAATGCCAGTACACCCCTTTTTAAATACAAGGATCAAAACTGTATGCAGTACCCCAGATGTGTACTCATAAACATCTTGTACAGTTAAACTCCAATTTCCTAGCAATAAAGACCAAAGTTCTATTTGCCACCTTGCTGTACCTATATACAAACAAGTAGTAAGAGTAGATCACCCAGCCCTTTGAGCCTGCTCCGGCATTAAATAAGATTGCGGCTGATCTGATTTTAATCTCAACTCTACATTCTTGCATACCTCTGATAATCTTTCATGGAAAACAAGAATACATCTACCTCTGCCTACGAAGTATTAAAGATTCGACATCCACGACCTTTTGTGGAAGGAAATTCCAATGGCTCACAACCTTCGGAGAGAAAACCTTTTCCTCATTTCTATCGTAATTGGACAGCCCCTTATTTTAAAACTATGACCTTGAGTTCTAGATTCTCCCACAACATCCTTCCAACTTCCAAACTGCCAAATCCCCTCAGGATTTTATAAGTTTCAATTGTCACCTCTGACTTACCTAAACTCCATAGGATACAAGCTTTGCCTATCTAGCCTTTCCTCATAAGGTAATCTATTCATTCCCTGCGTTATTCTCGTAATGTGAACAGTTTCCAATGCATGGTAAATACAGTGACCAACACTGTACACAGTATTCCAGATGCATCTCACCAATGCTCTGTGTAACTTAAACATAAACTCCCAACTCTTGCCTCAATTCCCCTCACAGTAAAACATAGCATTCTATTAGCTTTCCTGACTACTCTGTGTACCTGATATTAACCTTCTCCAATTCATGCATTAGGACACCCAGATCTCTCTTCACTCGCTGCACACAGAGCTCTGCCACCTCTCACCATTTAGATAATACGCCTCCTTTTTATTCTTTCTGATAAAATAGATAACTTCACACACTCTCACATTGTACTCCACTTATCAGATCTTTGCCACTTAACTAATTTATAGCCATTTGTAGACTCCTTATATATTCTTCACAACTCACTTTCCTACCAATCTGAGCCGTCAGCAAATTTAGTGACCTTATGTTTGGTGCCTGCATGCTAGTTTGCTTGTGTTTCATGCACAAAAAAATAATACTCTCTAAATTGCTCTCTTTAAGCGTACTCTGCCTTTTAAGCATTCTTACCCAAATTCATAACCTCACACTTTCCAAATTAAATTCCATCTGCCAAAATTTTGCCCCTTCACTTAACTATTTCTTTCCCCTTGCAGATTTTTTATGTCCTCTTCACAACACACCCCGTCACCTAATGATGTATCATCAGAAAATATGATAGATTACATTCTCACCTCTGCTGCAAGTCATGAATACAGATGGAAAGTAATTGAGGCCCAGGGGCACTCCATTAGTTATATATTTCCAACCTGAAAATGACTTTAATCCTGACTCTGCCTTCTGTATATTAACCAATCCTCAACCCATGCTTATACATTACCCCAATATTGTGAACTCCTAGCTTGTGCAATAACATTTTATGTGGCACTTTATCGAATGCCTCCTGGTATATTTGTAACACATCAAATTATATTTACTTTATGTCCACTAATCAGATGTTTCCAATGAGAAAATCTTGTTTATTAAGTTAACTGCTGTACAGGTGTTGGCTGACATATTAACACAATTATGATAATTATTCTTTCATCTTCTTAACCTTCTCATTTTTAACCTGAAAGTAAATCATTGAGAAATGGCCTGTTCGATCATGTTTTTATTTAAAACAGCCTCATTTGTATTGGTATCATACAAAATTTCTTTATGCTGTAAAAGATTACAACAAAATTGGCCAATTTCCTTTATCTACGAGATCAGTATTGTAACAAATAAGAGTACACAGTGTATCTGCTTATTATTACGTTTTAATATTATAATCTGATCAAATAACATGACAGAAAAAACCTACTAATTTCATAATAATGTTTTATAAAAAGTTTACCTCTATTTTTAATCATCTTTCACAGCTTCGTTACCTCCACACTCTCCTCCTATATTTTGGGTGGTGAATTGGGATACTCTAGGCCAAAGAGCTGTCCATGGTGTGGGCCATTGTTGATCCCTATTAGATAACAGGAAACATACTTACTCAAGCCTAATCAGTTGCTTAGGATGGGGAAGGGAGAGGAGGAGTTCATAAATTTACAAGATAAACATAGATGAGGAAGGTCATTCAATCCTTTCCAATTGATTCACTTAGAAAGATCCTTCAGCCCTCCCATCATAGGGACCAAATGTCTGTTAAATGATTTAAGGTTGTTTTGCCTCAACTACTCTACTGAGAAGGTCATTCTATGTGCAAAAGAATTTCCCGATATCAGTTCTAAATTTACCTTTTAGTAGTTTGAATTGGTGTCCTGTGCCCTGCTATTTTGAGTTCTTTTCAATTAATTTTACCTATTATGTATCTTAATTAAGTCACCATCCTTTGCCTTTTAAGATCGAGAAGTCTTTTCTCCAAATTTCTAATCACTCACTTTGCAACATCAAGGATCAGTCTTATCTGTTCTCTGAATATTGTGTTTCAGTGATCAGAACTTGACTGAGTACTTAAGTTTTGATACAACATTACATAGGTTAAGTATCTCTACTTGTCATTTCCATGGTACAACTCTCTATGGTTTAGCTATATGGTTAGCTATAGTTTATGCTATATGGTTTAGCACCTGAGTTAATTTTTCTCATTTGTTGCTTTGTATTGATTTGACAGAGAATGCATAAAATTCCATTTGCCTTTCGAAGCCATCTTTAGCTATTTCAATATTATTCACCAAATAATTATTTTGTTCATTCTTTCCAAAATTTTTAAAGTTTAGAATGAAAAAAACGTAATTATTAATAGAATCACCCCAATGTTCTCAGCTCCAAACATTAAATTTATTCCATTGATTTTCTTTTAAGCAAGTATATTTTAATGTTAAAGAATAGATATAAGCTACTCACACCCATTTATTTTTTTTAATGGAGAAAACACTGGAAAATACTTTCTTCAATTCCTGTAGAAAAAACTGCATTTGCTAAATTACAATTTCACGACAAATATCAAACAAATGAATTCCTTCCTCAGTGAATCACAC
Organism: Chiloscyllium plagiosum; assembly: GCF_037043375.1. NCBI lineage: Eukaryota > Metazoa > Chordata > Chondrichthyes > Orectolobiformes > Hemiscylliidae > Chiloscyllium > Chiloscyllium plagiosum. The sequence goes on from NW_028270142.1 coordinate 13,333,444, forward strand.
TGTTTTCAGCTTAGGTGGTCTAAAAATGAATTGGTCATGGTCAAAAACTATGAAACTGGCAGTGAATAGAAAATAATGTATCCTGAAGATTATAACAAGTTAACAACTATATCACAGAGAAGTATCTCAAATCAGCCTTGAAAATACAACATTCTGCTAATCAAAGTACTACATTTTCAAATATTGAAACTGAATCTTCTTTACTTAACAAATCAACTTGACATCTGTGGTTGATTAACACCAAAAGTCATCTTAATGCAGGAAAATTGTGATAACTGTGACTAAAAAATTGAGCATTGGTTAAGCTGAGTTATAAATTATATAAATTATATTTAAAAATGAAGCATCTTTCAGTAGAGATGATGCCTTGGGAGTTAACAGTGAGTCCAGTGTGAAATAGGGCCCAATTCCAAAATGTGCATATCAATGAGCACAAAATTAAAATACAAACAAAAACAACAGGAGTAGTTCATTTCACCCATCAAGCCTCCTCTGCCATGTAATAAGATCATGGCTGATCTGACTCTAACTTCAAGTCCACAATACTAATCACTTTTCACCCACTTGCTTACCAAGGATATATCTATGTCTGTCTTGAAAATGTTCAAGGAGTCTGTTTCCATCATCTTTTCAGCATGAGAGTTTTAAAGTTTCATGATCCTCTGAGAGAAAAAAAGATCACCTCATCTGTTTTAAATGGACAATGCCTTATTTTTAAATAGTGACTCCTAGTTCTTGATTCTCCCATTAGGGTGATTCATTCTCTCCCCATCCACTATAAGATTCCTCAGGATCTTATACCTTTCAATCAAGTTGCCTTTCTTTCTCTTCTAAATTCAGATGAAACAAGCCCTCATAAGACAACCATCCCATTCATTCCAGATGTTGGTCTGGTAAACCTTCTCTGAACTGTTTCTAACACATTAGCACCCTTTCTTAAATCGGGTGGACAGAACTCCAGATGTGCTCTCACCAATGTTCTGTATAACTGAAGAACAACCTCCTTCCTCCCAGGCTTTCTGTCTCAGCATGGCGTCTTCTTGGCTTGGCGTGGCGATCTCCTGGCCTGGCGTGGGTATCACCCGGTCCTGCGTGGTGATCACCTGGCCCGGCATGGCGGTTTCTCAGCCCAGTGTGGCAGTCACCCAGCCAAGTGTGATGATCTCCTGCCTTGGCATGGTTGTCAGCCAGCCCAGCATGGCGGTCACCCAGTTCGGTGTGGCGGTCTCCCAGCCCAATATGACAGTCACCCGGTTCAGCGTGGCAGTCTCCTGGCCTGGCATGGTGGTTGCCTGGTTCAGCATGGCAGACACCTGGTTCCGCATGGCAGTCTCCTGGCTTGGCATGGCAATCTTCTGACCGTGGCGTGGTGGTCTCCAGGTTTTGTGTGGCTCATGGTGGTCTTTTGGCCATGCATGGACTTCTGGCCTCAAGGTGACATCTGATGCAATCTGTAGGCTAGTGGCCAGTCTGGACTGGGTTTGAAGGAATGTTGTTCTGAATCTTTTATTTTGCTATTTTCCAATTTATTCCAGTGATCTGTAATCCTTGACTTTTTATTTCTTTACTTTTCTGATTATTTTATCTATATAAACTGGAAAAAACTGAGGTCCCAGTGCCACTTATGAACCTGAAAAAGACCAGTAATGCTTATTCTCTGCTTCCTGTAATCACCCAACTCCAGCACTCTATTGTAAGTTGCATTCAAGTGCTAAGTCACACTAAGTTGACTGGTTTATATGTTCCTAACATGAAAGGCCGAGCTGAACAGTTAAAGAGGAACTAGTCAGAACTGCTTCTTTGATTAGTTAAGTCCAACAACTCTTTGAATAGAGATTTTCTTAAGACCCTCCCTAAGTCTTGGAACTTCAGAACTTAAACTGTAGATTTCAATTAAATTTTAATTATAAACTACAAACAAAATTAAATTTGTGCAAGAACATTCAGACCTTCTTATGCATCAACAACCAACATTGAGTCCTAGATCAAACTGAGTGTGGTAGCTGCATGTATATGATCATGAACTAATGCTGTTATTTATCAGTTGCTCAATTTTGTTTGAGGTAGAGTGGGTACTTTTCTGGGCAGAAAGAGATAGCCTTATGCCAGATCATGTGTTTGCATGATAAACAATGACAAAGGAACAGATCAGGATAGCCACTGTCTCACAGGATGGCACTGAAGCACCCTACATGAACATCATTCATTCCTTCACTGTTGCTTGGTCAAAATGCTGGTATTCCCTGTCAAAGGACATTGGGGTCGACCTTCAGTAGGAGGACTGCAGCAGATCAAGAAGGCAATTCACCACTACCTTCTCCAGGCTAAAGAGGACAGGCAATAAAATGCTGGCCAGCCAGTGAAGCCCATGTCCCAAGAGTTAATTAAAAAAATGGCTTACCTGTTTAGCAAATAGCTTGGTCCTTATTCATGAGGTTGCTGATAAGTCTAACCTTACAATATGTGGTACTGTAGGAATGCCAATGCACATATTGACAAGTGAAAGTAAGTAGTAGAAAACCCCTATGCAGATTTCCCAATGAGCGCATCAAGGAAATGAAGTTTATTTGACTACTTAATTTCAAAAGTGAATTTAAGTGCAGGATAGATCTCATTAAGAAATTCAAGAAAATTATTACATGCAATTGCAGATTCGAATGTATCACCTACGCATTGAAAACATGTAATGGGTAGGAGGTTAGGTATCATTCCATCAAAAACACATGTTTCATGGAATCTGTCAAAGATGTTTGCAAGAGCTGAACCTAGAGTTGATGTCATGGCAACATCATCGATTTGGACAAACATGGAGTTTTTAAAAACAGAACTCAACTTGTCAGTTATTATGTTCATAATTTCAATGCCTACAGATTCATGCATTGGTGACAGATCTAAAACACCATGAAACAGAGTTGCAGTGCAAAAGTCCATGCATCATTTGGGTGATACTGGTAAATAGGCTAGCATTGTCAAATAAGCATCGATTTTTAAGTCCTATATGATGCACATACAGGGTGAAAAATCTTTTCATGTCTGCACAGGATGATGGCTAAAAGTCCTAACTACTTTCATTACAACTGGACAAAATTCCATATCACCAATTTGGGCCTTTTAACCAAACTCTTTAGCCATTTAGCAGCCACCGAAGCTGCCTCCAAGCTGTTTCCATATGCAGGTGGAATCAAGCATGCATTGGTCTCCCATAACAAAACAGTCATGCAATTAAAATGATATATTGAACAAACCTAGATTGCTGTTAAGTCTAGGTTAGTTCAATAATTCATTTTAATTGCATGACACTGTGACCTTTAGCTATAAATTCTGTGTCTTATGATCCTGCCCCGCTAGTTACCTGCTGAAGGAGGAATGCTCTGAAGGCTAGTACTTCCACATAAACCTGTTGGACTATAACCTGGTGTTCTGTGATTTTAAACTTTATTACTATTCAAGTTTAAGCATGTAAGTTAATTTTGACAACCTAATTATTTATGGAGTACATAATAGTCACAGTTAATCCTTTTCTCACACATGCCTGCACATGCACTTGTACAAAAGGATAACGGCAAAGGCAAAGTCACCAGGGCTTTACCAGATCATAAGGCTGCTTTCTCATTACGGAGAGAGAGAAGAATAGTAGAGGTTTAACCTGAGGATCACCACGCCTCAGGCAACGGGAAAGGTTGAGAAGGAGAATCCATCAAGGTAACCTCAGCCAGTGTGGGAAATTAACACTGACTGTTAGCATCACTCTGCATCTCAAATCAGCTGCCCAACTGACTGAGTTAAACTGACTCCGAGAAAAGAATTATAGCAGTAAAGAAAAGGACATTTTTGTCTATGCTGACATTCTGTAGAACAATCCAATCTATCTAATTTTCCCAATGTATGCCCAAAATCCAGTGAGTTTATTTATTTCAGTTACCCAACCAAATTCCTTTCAAATCAAATCAGCGCCAATTCTTTGACAACTCTCATCAAAATGAGTTCCAGATCAATACTATTTGATGAGTTAACAAAAATTCTTCCTCACATTTCTTTTACATCTCTTGCCTAGTACTTTTATTCTGGGTCCCCTCATGCTTGTACCATCCGCTAATGAGAACAGTGATCCTTTGTCTACCTTAGCTAAACCCATCATAACCGTGTCCACCTCTGTCAAATCTGCCCTCAATCCTCATTGTTCCAAGGAGCACACACTCAGTTTCTCCAATCTAAACTTATAGCTAAATTCCCTCATCCCTGGAACCACTCTGGTAAATTTCATCTGCATCCTCATATCTCTCAGCATATATTGACCAGAACTGAACACAATACACATTGTAGATTATCCAGAACTCTATACAGGTTCAGTGGAATCTGTTCATCAGTTCTGTGGAAGGGTCACTTGATCTGAAACGTCAACTCTGATTTCTCTCCACAGATGCTACCAGACTGCCGAGTTTTTCCAGTAATTTGTGTTTTTGTCACCCAAGATCCATATGCTTTCCAAACTGCTCTCTCGGTATGTCCTGCCATCTTCAAAAATCTACACCCATGAACCCCCAGGTCATGGATTTGAATACTTCAAACCACCCCTCAAACTACATGCCTAGTTTCTTTAGAGATAGGAGATAGCCAGAGAGGTGGATATTCACCATTCCATAAGAATTTGAATCAAAGTGATAATCAAAGCCAGCAGCTCAGGGGAACCATGATAGAGCAGACAATCAATTTTCCAAAAATGCAGTTCTAGTGCATGAAGAGATTGGGGGGGGTGCCGAGCACCCCCCCCAATCATGCAAGGGCCTCACACAATATTCTCCAGATATAGACTTCCACCGAGAAGTAGACCTTGAAGTAGGTGATGCACAACTCATGGGGAAGATGTAGAAAATAGAAGTGTCACAGCTGCAGAGGGAGGTGTCTGGGAACAGCCACAGGGCATATCTCACCAGGATTCCATCAACATCAAGAACCATTTGATTCAGGTGTATGATCAATTGAGCTTCTTTGATGCAAGAGGAATGGCATGGGCTAGAAGTCACTTTGAGTTGCTTTTGAGAGCACTTCCACTGAACATGAAACCATATTAAGTCCACCCTTAGCACCTGATGATTTTGCATCCATTCCAAAGACCCTTACTTTCTTTGATCTTCCATTACCGTGAAAGTTCATACATCCAGTGTTATCTGTCAATATTTACATTGTGTTGAAAATAGGGAATGTGCTCTGTTGCAGGCACAACAAATTCCACTCAGTGCTCTGAGTGATGTGGTGCCCTTTGGACATTGCCACTTCTGAATTGTTCTCCTCCTATGGCCTCAGAGATGTTGGAGACAGGCTGTTCATTTCTCTTTGCTCATGGTTGAAATATATTGTCTTTTTCATTGAGGTACAATGGAAGCATTTCCATAAGTTGCTACATCCGCATTTCTGCAGAGGCAGTATCCATCACTAGTTGTTATTGCACAGAATCTCTGCGCGAGGGATCAAGAATGACAATTATAATGATGTTACTCTGTGAAGAATAGCATCCTCATTCTCTTCAGCAACTGCCTCAGTCCTCTGATGATGCTTCAGTAGCAGCTGGCATTCCCTCCAAATATCACCGACCAGTCATGATTCCATAGCGTGGCATGAATTCTGTAAATGTAAATGTATATTTCCTAGACATGCTTCCTAAACTACCATATATGGCTTTCCAAGAGGTTGCCCACACTCTCTCTGGCAGCATTTATACAATCAAAACCTGGACCATACTCTGAGTGGGACTGCTCAGGACTGCCTCTGACTTTGTCACCTCCTCCTGCACACTTATGAGATGTTCACCACCAAATGTCAATATACCTATGCAAACACAAAGGCCCTGCAGAGTACACTGGCTGGTCAAGGGTACATTTGTTAGGTGTGATGGAGGCTATTTTAAGGTTCTTTCTGACAGAGCCTGACCTGTTCATGATACCTCTTCAATATGCCATTGGATGGTAAAGCTGGTCTATGGTGAAGACAGCAACATCTCTAAAATGACTCCTTGGTGTGTTTAAATCTGGTCTGCTTACTTTCAGTCTGAACTCTGTTCCCAAAGTTGCCAATTGACTGTCCACCCTTCCCTCCAGTCAAGCAGCAGTTTACTCCTCACAAAGAGTGGGAGCTATTACTGCTTGTCTTTGGGACCAGGATGCGCTCTTAGAAACAGCCCTATATCTCTGTGAATAAAATAATGTATTTTGCTGTGGTTCCATTGGAACAAGAGTTCCTTAAGAAATTGTCAGAAGGGATTGAAGGGAAAGAAGTCATTTCATAGCATCCTCACCCAAGGAAATGACAGCAATGCCATGAGAAGTCTGACAACTGTATATGAATGATCATGTCAGGGAATGCATCTTCAAACTCCTCCCCATGACAAGACCAACCTCTCACATTGCAGATGCAGCACACACCCAGCTTTAATCCATTCCTGTTACCCAAACCTGTGCAAATTCCAGGCACTCCAGTTTATCATAGCAATGCTTTCAGCCCCGCGTCCACGGATAGCTCCATTTTTCATCAACTATTCAGCTATGGTAGAAAGACCACCTAAGTTCAGCACCAATCACTGATATGGTGCCCGTTCTTGAGAACAAGGATATCCGGGGGTGACAAAAATATCTGTATTTCATAAATTCTACGGAGATAACTCTCAGCAGCGTAGTGGCAGAGCCCATCTCACCTGGCATTGGTGAGAACACTGAGTATGATCTGTTCTTGACTTACATGACTTCTCAACTCCCAGAACAATGATAGGCAGATCCACTTCTGTCAATCTTACAAAATCCTCTTCTAATATCTGTACTTTAAAGAATTATCCCTCAGACTATGCTATGTATTGTGTCTAGTTCGATGGCAACTGATCAATTCAATTTTGCTTCTTAGTTTTTATTGTAATAATAGTTTGACACAATTGATTTGCTAAGTCATTCCCAAGGGCAGTTAAGAGTTAACTACATTTTTTTCACCACATTGATAAAGATCTGGAGTAATATACAGGCCAGAATAGACAAGGATTACAGACTAAAAGCAAAATACTGCAGATACTGGAATTCTGAAAAAGCACTAAGAATGGTGGAGAAACTCTGCAGGCCTGGCAGCATCTGTGCGAGTTCCTAACAAGAGTCATATCAGACTCAAGACATTAGCTCTGTTTCTCTCCCCACAGATGCTACCAGACCTGCTGAGTTTCTCTAGCATGATATGTGCTTGTTAAGGATTACAGATTTCATTCCCTAAGAGACATTAATGAAACAGATGGATTTTTCAGACTGTTGAAATACTAAGTGGGTAAGATGTTAAGGATCCCACAACAACAGAAAGCATGATGTGAAATGTGACTTAATTAGGCAAGATGCAAAAGTTTGATTTCCCAAAAGGTGGCTGAGAACAGAGATTAAGTGAAAGTAATGTTGTAGTTTAACAAAATTTACACTGGCTTGTGATGGGTTTCTACTTTTAATCCACTGCCACGAATACCCATTAGCTTCTTTTTTTTAAAAATTGTGTCCTATCGTCAAGGTGAAACCAACAACACGAGAAGCATGCAGCACCAGGTTAATGATTGCTTAAAGGTGGTAAGCATCTACTGGGGCTTTGTGAACTGGTCAACAGTTTTTCTTGTTTAACTCTATGGGACAAGGGAGGGGAGCAGGAAAATGGACTCTTATCTGGCATCTCATGAACAGCAAAGATGAGACAATGGTAATGGGGTTTATCAAGTGTGGACAGGCACATGAAGAAATGGAAGAGAGGTTTCTGGGAAAGCAGGGGGGTGGGGTCAGGGCATAAAGGAGTGAAGTGAAAAGAAATAAAAACAGAAAATGCTGGAGAAACTCAGGTGGTCTGACAGGATCTGTGGAAAAAGAAACAGTGTTAATATTTTGAGTCCAACTTGAATCTCATGGTCTACTTGTTGCGAAAGAACGACAGTGGGGACAGTCAGTCAAAACTAAGAAATTACAGAGTTGAAGGAAAGTGTCAGCACTATCCAAATGTGTTGCTATTTCAAGGTGTCAGCAGGTAAAGTTCTTATAGGCCTCTGAGTTCACCTTCAATCACTCCCCAAGTGTACTCCAATGAGGCTGTCTGACAACATCCTTGACAATGAATGGAAGGGAGGGCAGCAGATTCAGCCATGTCCCATGGAGTGGCGAATTCAACGTCGGATGCTATCATGAGCATTCAATAAGGAATGCAAAATAAAATACATGGCTTCTTCTACAATAAAGAAATGTCCTTAAATAATTAACATATTGTGCCGACCATGAGGTATGCCAGAACACTTAGCTCTCTGACTAAGCCAGTCCCAAGTAATAACGAGGATGCATACACGAATGCTCACATAATGAACCAGTATAAGAACGATGGGCCGAATAGCTTCCTTCTGTGTAAAATAATTCTGTGATTCTATGACGAATAAATGAACCGAATTTAATGTAAAATATTTGCAATTGAAATTTAATTTTAAAGAAAAACCCTTTCTGCTCATAATTCTTATGTTAATGAGAATGTAGTTGGACAGAAATGTTGTGGTCAAGGTAAGGAGCCTCCCTGTTTGAACAGCAGGTCCCCTGAGAGGCTACCCATTAATGAAATATTGGCAGCATTGTCGGCTGATGGTGTGTTTCATCAATGAAAAGCTTCTCCTGTTGCTGAACCAAATATGTTTTGCTGCCAGCAAAATAAAATTACAAAAGTTTTAGTTATTTTAATAGCTCAGCTGGAGTATTATGTACAGTTGTGGGCACCACATTATCAGAAGGATGTGAACACACTGGAGACAGTGCATAAGTGGTATACAAGAATGGTTCCAGAGGGACTTCACTTGTGAGGGTAGACTGAAAAATCTGAGATTTGCCTTCTCTTCTCACTTGCCCTCAAGACTAGGGACACAATTCACAGCTCCAAGCAGCTCTCTGGTATAAAGTAGTCACTGTGAACTTAGAGGGTAGTGAATCTGTGGAAATCATTACTGCAGAGGGCTCACAAGGCTGGATCTTTCAATATATTCAAGACAGAGAGACGGATTTTTTTTAACCAGTAAGGGAATCAAAGGAAACAGGGGAAAGGCAGGAGAGTGGAGTTAATGATTATCAGAGCAGCCGTGGTTTCCATGAATGGCAGAGCATACTGGATGGGCTAAATGGTCTCCTGCTGCTCCTACATCTTATAGTCACCTATCAAATTTGGAGACAGATTCCTCCATTCAATTATGGATGTGGATGGACTCTTGAAGCCAGAGGGCCAATTAGTTTTAAGTAAGGAAGTAGGAAAGATAGAAGCTTCACCTTTCTAATATTTTAAAATCTTGAATTAAAAATAGATTTAACAAGCAGCCTAAGACAGTGAAGGCCATTCTTTTGCATGCTATCGGTGGCTTGTCCAAATCTGAGATGGCTATCATCTAGAAGGACAAAGACAGCAGATGCATGGGAACACCACCTCCAAACTCCCATTTGAGCCAAACACCATTCTGATTTGCAACTACATCATTTCAAAGGTGTCTGGCCAAAATTCTGCAATTCCCTTCCCAGAGCACTAAGGGTGTTCTTACACTGCATGGAGGGTAGCGGTATAAGAGATAGCTCACCATCACCATCTCCAGGTCAGGTACACAATAAATGGCAATAAATGCTGACCAGGCCAGCAATGCCCACATTCCATGAATGAATAACAAGAATGGCAGGCTTGCATTGAGTACTGGTTCCCTAACTTACCAACTCTAGGTACCTAAAATGGTGCCAATTCAGGAACCGGAAGGCTGACTAGAACTTTTATTTAATTGTTTTCAGTTTGGCTCTCAATGAGTCTGATTAGTTACCCAGTGCATGTAAGCAGGTAGCTTTGGTGGCCCTGATTCCATCTCTGCAAAGATGACCTAGTGGAGGGATGTAGCCATGGAACGATATATACCATGAATGATCGGTCCCTAGGGAGTACTGGGGAACCAAGGGACCTTGATGTGCAAGTTCATTGATTTCCAGAGGTGTCAGCACAGACAGACAGGCTGGTGAAGAAGGCATACAGGATGCTTGCCTTAATTAGCCAAGGGGCAGAATATAGGAGCAAAGAAGTCAAAGCATTGGATAGGTCATTGTTAGAATACTGTGTGCAGTTGTGGTCACCACATTATCCAAAAGATATCTATGACTTTAATACTTAATCTCATCTGTCTTCACTTTCTCCCTCAGCTCTGGAAGCAGAAAATCTAATCCTTTACATGGTACATACTGATGACGTAATTAAGAATCTAAAATGAACATCCTTAACTTACAGTAATTTTAATAGTGCTGTGAATAATGCAGTGAATAATTATGCTGTTTTCAACACTGAATAAAGTTCTGGAAATTCACTGTTTTCTCTCTTATATCCTTCAGTAAACTTGACTCGGCTCTGATTATTTTACCTTTCTGTTTAAAACACTGTATCTGAGAACTTTGACGTATTAATTAACTGGAGGAAAAATTATAACAAAGCTTAAATTAATTTTCTTCATGAATAAACTTTCTGAAAGAAAGTGCGAAGATAATGGGAAATATGTTTTAATGGCTGAGTGGTTAAAGAGTCTGTGCTTTGCAATTCTAAGACATTCGATCAAAATGTTTCAGATTTATTTGTGGTCCATATTTATCTCAAGGGAATCAACAATTCTCCTCACAAGCCTTAGAATAGGAAGTTGAAAACAGTGTACTCTACCTGCTATCTGAGAACTCCACTTGGAAAGTACATATGTTTATATGTCGGGTGAGGAAAGCCTAAGGCTTGACTGTGATGTTCTCTATGGTTCAATAACCTGCTGGCACACACAGCCTTGCTTACAGATAATAACCATAACTTGAGGGCTGCTAGCACCATGGCACTTTATGCAGCAGGAATCAGTGTCTTCAATTGTGTAGACATAAAAGAAGAGGAAGGAGTAAAATAGCATCTGTAAATAAATTAAAGCGTTTATTTTGTTTGTACGCTGAGACTAGCTCAATTGTCCAAATTGCACAATTTCTGCTTTGAAGGGTCAGTGAGCTGATTTTACCTTGCAAAATCTTGAATTTGATTTTTCTGAAATATTTTATAAACTTGACTATAAATCAGAAACTTTGATGCAAGTCCACATTTTATAATTATGACATTTATATTGAGTTTCAAGTGTTTCTCAATTTCAACTTATTGAAATTTGCAATCCCTTGTATCAGCTGATCTGACAAAGAAAACATGTACAAATAAAATGTCACATATAGTAATTATGTTTGGAGAATCTGGATGCAACCTGTTAATGCAATCATTATTTCATACGTGGATACATAAATGTGCTACCAATTTTGAAAAATAAATGTGAACACGGAAAATTCAACAGTTCTAAATACTGTAATTTTTTTTGAAAATTAGAAATAATCAATATTACAGAGCTTTACTTTCCCCACCTGAAAACCTTGGATTCTGGCTAAGTACTCTAGCTGTTGAGAGGGCTGTACTGCTGAACATGGGGACGCAGGTACTTTTCCTTTCAAGCTTATAGCTTCTGCAGTTGGGGATGTCCCATTCAATAGAAGTTCCCTTGCAATGGTTGCTGTGTTGCTGGTAGCGCTGAAGAATGAACTACATCCATGGTTTATTTCTTTAGACGTCAAACAGTTCATTGCAGGAGCTGCCTTGTTACGACTTGCTTCCATTTCTTGATAAATATCAGGGGAAAGATGTAGAATTCCCTTTTGGGCTGAAGATCAAAAAAGATAATAGTCATATTATTACAATTTTCCAATAAACATATTGTATTTTGAGTAATTGGCTTCACAGATTTATCAACAGCAAAGTACAAAAATCAAACCAGAACAACAACCAATCTTAAAAGTGCCCAGGTAACTTAATAAGTTCTATAATCTAAATTTATGATAATTTAAACAAAACACTAACAGATTTGTTCTTTATCCTAATATTGAAATTGTGGTTTTAACTTGTCATTTCTCCAGTATGTCTTTACTCTGATTTCAGTAAATTTATGTTATGTGTTGTACTTTTATGGTTAACCACATTTGGGTATTGCAATTAATAGAAACTAGGAACAGAAGTAGGCCTTTTGACCCTTTAAGGCTACCCCTACCATTCAATATGATCATGGCTGATCCTCTAATTCATTGCCATATTCCTGCTTTCTCTTCGTTACCCTTGTGCCTTTAATTTCAAAACATTTCTTTAATATATTTAATGACCTGGTCTCCATAACCTTCTAAGCTAGCAAATTCCACAGGTTGGCCACCCTCTGAATGAAGAAATGTTTCGTCATCTCAGTCCTAAATAACCAAATTTGTATCCTGAGACTGTGACTTCTAGTTCTAGACTCCACAAGCAGAAGAAATTTCCTCCCTGAGTCTAGTCTGTCAGCTTGTTAAACTTTTATATGTTTCAATCAGGAAGAGTCTCATTCTTTAAAACTCTAGTGCAAACAAGCCCAACTGAACCAATCTCTCCTCATATAACAATCTTGCCATCCCAGTTATCAGACTAGCAAACCTTTGCTGCATTCCCTCTGGCAATATATCCTCTTTTAGCTACAGAGATCAAAACTGTGCACAATACTCCCAGTGCAGTCTGACCAAGGCCCTGTAAAACTGCAGTGAGACATCCCTATATCTGAATTCAAATTCCCTTGCAGTGAAGGCCAACATACCATTTGCCTTCCTAATTGCTCACTGCATCTGCCTGACTACTTTCATTGACTGCTATATAAGGACACCCAGATCCCTCCGTAGATTCTCATTTCCCAATATATGACCATTTAAATAATGCTCTGCTTTTTGGTATTTTACACTGGAAGTGTATAACATCATATTTATCCATATTACACTGCATCTTCCATGTGCTTGCCCATATGCCCTTCTCAGCTAAATTGCCCTGAAGACTCCTTGCATCCTGCTCATAACTCAAAATCACACCTAGCTTTGTGTCGTGTCTGTCTGTTAAGTTGACTGCCTGAAGTGCTGGAATTTATTTGATTTCATAACAAATATATATTCTATTTCATGATCCATTAATCTAATTATATAGATGTTGGTTAAAGCAACACATTCTGATTATCATATGTGTAAAGATGCAGGACACCAGTGAACAGTAAAACAACATGTCTTTGGCTAAGACAGAACTAAAAATGTGTTGCTGGAAAAGCGCAGCAGGTCAGGCAGCATCCAAGGAACAGGAGAATCGACGTTTCGGGCATAAGCCCACTATCCTAATTTTATTCCCATTTATTTTAATAGAATAAAACTTAAACAGGTCATCCATTTCACCAGTTTTTTGCCTCAACAGTGAAGGTGAAAAAATTCACAAGGTATTCCTTAACAGTTGTTGATGCTGGGGTCACTAATGACTTGAAGGTAATTAAATTAAAGTAAGCTAGCACTCCATTAAGAAAAGTATGTTCATGGTCTACCTTACTGAATGTTCCTGTGAATATTAGTTAAGTACTGAATCCAGGTGCTTTATATTTCTCTGTTCCAGGTCTCAGCTGACTATGAGGTAAGAACTGGCCTGTAACCAGCTTCTAAAGAGATCAGTGAACCAATGCTGCAGGCAAGATGAGTCAGTCACAAGGGGATTATTTACTCTATGTGAGTTCATCACACATAGCCCATTCCATTCAATATTCTAGGAAAAGGATGTATGTAGTGCCAAGTGGAAGTTTCAATCACAATCTTACATAATCAAGGACAGAACTTAATCACAGAGTCATTCTTCTATTATGTTTCATAAAGTACACTGTTGTTATAAAGTTGCATCTTTCTGTGCATTACTTGGAAACAAAGCTTCAGAAATTATAAAATTTACCAACAAATGGATCCCCATTCCTTTTCAAACAGTGTAATGTTAATAGCATATAGGTACAAAGTCATGTTATGCACTTTGATGCCACAAGACACCAACAAAAACTTTACACCACAAGCTTATCCCACATGTTTAGCATTAGGAAGAAACCATGTTAGTTTTCTTTCACTACTAAGACTTAACAAATTCAGCATAAATACTACATAAATTGCTACCACGTGAATTGCTACACCTATCCAATTCGTTGCTTGCTCATAAAAGCAATTAAATGTTCGGAATATTTCACTATTTCTCCAAAGCTCTGTCCACAGCAGACAAGAATGGTCTGTACAAAAATAGCAATATTGAACATAGTTGAAAAAAAAGGCAGGAGACAATCATTGACTATATTTAAAGAAATGTGTTAAAAGTTTCACAGATTACTGATGTAATTTTTTTAACTACAACGTGATAAGGTAACCAAGATCATTCGATTGTTTCTCACCTTCAACAGATGTCCTTTTTACACTTGTGGCACACAATGCTATCACTTTCATGCTGTCAACTTGTAGATCTAGAGACGTATTTCAGAAAATGTGGTAAGCTTGATTGATTTTTATTGCATGTGTGGCTACTCTTGCTTATCAAGTGATAAAACCTTTGAAATTAGTTTCCTGGGCATGTCGAAATTTGGTCACTTCCAGGAAAATTTCAGAAATGTCTACAATGTCAGCAGCCATTCCTGCCAGCATTATTTTCACACTGTAAAATAATCTAATCTAATCTAATCGAATTATGAAATAAAAGCATGCCCAATTCCTGACCTTCTGTCTTTCTCACCCCATTGACAATGGTTAGAGATGGAAACAGAGAAGATCCTTTGTCATTTGAATCTCAGCAATCACTTTTTTAATATATAAATCTGACTCCATCACAGTATTACAGAATCCCAGCCTCTGAAATTCTTTGCCTAAGTGGACCCAAATCCTTCTAAACATCAGCATTTACAAGTTTCATGCATTTTAAAGTATTTGGCATTCTTACGCTTCCTGTCTTAGTGATTACTCTAACACTTTGCAACATTGTACTCCATCTACCTTGTTTCCCAAACTCATAATCTTTTCATAACTCTTTGTGGCCTCTTTCTGTCCTCACAGTTTACATTCCCATTTAGCGTTGCACCATCAAAAAATGTAGATACAATGGGCAGAGGTTCCTAGCACTTCAGTGACATGGGCAATGGCAAGAAATATGGCAAGATCAAAAGATCAAGTTTTTTATACTGAGAAAAGAAATTTAAGTTTCTCTGAAAGCTTCAATGGCAAGCTGTGAATCTTGCTAGTAAGTAGTGGCTACCTTATCTCCACACATTTGCATTTCAATATTAGCTAATCTCACTCCATTTATATGTCGTTTGTGATTCTCTCGTGCACTTGTGAGAAACTAAATGGCACCAATTCCCAGAGATAATCTGGCAGATGCAGCTCAATGGTTGTTTCTTTGGGCCTCAACAAGATCCATTCACCAACATCTGCTTGCACACTCCATGGGCAGTGGCCATCTTCACTCTTTGTCTCCAGAAGCTGGCAGCAGCAAAACACCAGTCTCACTACATCTGCGTGGTAGATCTTGTACGAGCTCACAACACACTTCACCACTGCACGTTTGAAGCTCTTGGTCACCTTACAATGCAATGGTCTTGCCAGGTCCAATTTGCATACAAGGACACTCATTCTCATGTAAATGTAAAGAATGCATTTCATGGCTCTTCGCTTGCTTTCTGAGCTCTGCTTATATTGTGCCTACTTTAATGGCATTTGGTTTTGTGCAGGGGAGGTTGCGCCTCACTAACTCGATCAAGTTTTTTGAGGCAGTGACCTAGATGATTGGTGAGGGAAGAGTGGTTGATGTTGCCTACATGGACTTCAGTATGGCCTTTGACAAGGCCCCTCATGGCAGACTGGTATAAAAGGTGAAGTCATGCGTATCAAGGATGAGCTGGCAAGATACATACAGAACTGGCTTAGTCATAGGAGACAGAGGGTAGTAGTGGAAGGAAGCTTTTCCGAATGGAGGGCTGTGACTAGTGGTGATCCACGGGGTCAGTGCTGGAACCTCTGTTGTTCGTTGTCTACATAAATGATTTGGAGGTAAACATAGTTTCCTAATTAGTAACTTTGCGGATGATACAAAGATTGTTGGAATTGTGGATATTGAGAACAATTGTCAGAGGATACAACAGGATATAGATCAGTTGGAGGCATGGGCAGAAAAATGGCAGGGAGAGTTTAATCCAGACAAATGTAAGGTGATGCATTTTGGAAGGTCAAGTGCAGGTAGAAATTATGCAGTGAATTGCAGAACCCTTAGGAGTATTGATGTACAGAGGATACAGAGAAAGTTTACAAGGATGTTGCCTGGTATGGGGGATTTTAGCTATGAAGAATAGACTTGGTTTGTTTTCACTGGAACGCAGGAGGTTGAGGGGTGACCTAATAGAAGTTTACAAGATTGTGAATGA
This sequence comes from Chiloscyllium plagiosum, assembly GCF_037043375.1. NCBI lineage: Eukaryota > Metazoa > Chordata > Chondrichthyes > Orectolobiformes > Hemiscylliidae > Chiloscyllium > Chiloscyllium plagiosum. The sequence continues at coordinate 13,349,765 of NW_028270142.1, forward strand.
CATGGATAGAATGGAAAATATAAGTTTTGTTTTTCCTCCATGGTGGAGGTGTCAATTACTAGGGGGCACAAATTCAAGGTAAGTGGGAGGATGTTTAAAAGAGATATGTAAGGCAAGTTTTTTTTACCTGAAGCGTAATGAGTACCTGGAACATGTTGCCAGAGGAGGTGGTGGAAGCAGAGACAACAGCAGCATTTAGGAAGCACCTGGACAAATACATGAATAGGAAGGGAATAGAGGGATACCAATCTGGTAAGTGAAGACAGTTTTAGTATGGAAGAGCAAAATGTTACAATGCAGGCTTGCTGAAGGGCCTGTTCCTGTGCTGTATTGTTCTTTGTTCTTTGATGTCCACGACAACTGATTTATGCCTCGCCTTTTAGCAAGGTGAGGCCCACCCCATGGCCGAACACTTCAATTTCCCCTCCGACTCTTTCAAGGACATGCAGCAACTGGGCCTCCTCCATCACCACTCCCTAACCACTCGATTCATAGGGGAAGAACGCCTCATCTTCCACGTTGGGACCCTCCAACCCCATGGCATCAATGTGGATTTCACCTGTTTTCTCATTTCCCCTACCCCCACCTTATCCCAGATCCAACTTTCCAACTGGCACGCCCTCATGACCTGTTCATCTTCCTTCCCACCTATCCACTTCACTCTCCCCTCTGACCTATCACCATTACCCCCACCTCCATCCACCTACTGCACTCTCAACTACCTTCACCCCAGCCCCACCCCCCTCCCATTTATTTCTCCACCTCCTAGGCTCCCAGCCACAATCCTGATGAAGGGCTTTTGCATGAAACGTTGATTCTCCTGCTCCTCAGATTTTGTCTGACCTGCTATGCTTTTCCAGCACCACACTCTTGACTCTAATCTCCAGCATCTGCAATCCTCATTTTCGCCAGGTATTTCATATTGCCTGTCAACCTGCCCCTGAACCAGATGCACACATGCCAGAGGCATAATAACATCACTGGGCTCCTCAGTCTTCAATCCAGTTTACCAAGTGTCTCTGACAAACGTGCCTGCTGCTCCTGTGTCCGTGCATTTGTGTGAAGCTGTTTATACCTGACACCATGGAGTCATCTTCTACTTAAGCCTGAGCAGGTACCTGGTTACCAGCAAGGCAAAAGTGAGGACTGCTGGAAATCAGAGTATAGATTAGAGTGGTGCTGGAAAAGCACAGGTCAGGCAGCATTCTAGGAGTAGGAAAATCGACAATTCAGGCAAAAGCCCTTCCGCCTTCAGTCCTGATGAAGGGCTTTTGCCCAAAACGTTGGCCTTCAGTCCTGATGTAGGGACGTTGGGTCTTCAGTCCTGATAAAGGGCTTTTGCCCAAAACGTTGGCCTTCAGTCCTGATGTCGGGACGTTGGGTCTTCAGTCCTGATGAAGGGCTTTTGTCCGAAACATCGATTTTCATACTCAGATTAGATTAGATTAGATTACTTACAGTGTGGAAACAGGCCCTTCGGCCCAACAAGTCCACACCGACCCATCGAAGCACAACCCACCCATACCCCTACATGTACCCCTTTTTAACTAACACTACGGACAATTTAGCATGGCCAATTCACCTGACCTGCACATTGTTGGACTGTGGGAGGAAACCGGAGCACCCGGAGGAAACCCACACAGACACGGGGAGAATATGCAAACTCCACACAGTCAGTCACCTGAGTCGGGAATTGAACCGAGGTCTCTGGCGCTGTGAGGCAGCAGTGCTAACCACTGTGCCACCGTGCCGCCCACCAGCACTCCTCGGATGCTGCCTCGCCTGGTTACCAGCAGTCCTCTGAATGCCAGCAATCTTGGAGAATTTCTTCCTCAGCAAGCTGTGGAGGTGTGTCATTGATGTTTTCAACAAAACTGTGTCTCTGAATTTAATCTAAAATAGGGACCTCACCGAGATGAAATTCTCTGAAATGCTGAAGGTGCAGGAATAAGCCCTGCATTGCATCTCTGAAGGACTCTCATACATCTCATGGATGGAGGAGCTGCTGATGGTTTAAATGGCCAGCCTTTTTGTGGGCCGTGGCTATGTGAGTGCCACTAGTGCCTCATAAGATAAGCGAGACCATTAGCTGTGCAATATGGATAGAAGCTTGAGCATCTTTAGTCAACAGTGTTGGTAATGGACAGCAGTGCAGCACAGCATAATGAAGCTTATTGGTTGCCTCAATATGGAGGTTTCAGCATCTCCACGTGAGTGGTCTCTGTTCTCTTTAGGCATCTTGAGGATCTTCTTCCCACGTAGGGTGAGGAGTAAAATGTCAACCAGATCATCGTCTGCCTTGGCCCTTTTTGTACAGTTAAGACTTTTTTTTGCTGCAATTAGATAAAAGGAGGGATTGAGTGAGGTAAAAGAGGGCAGAAGAATTGTTAATGGTGGTGCAGGAGCAGCTGAGAGGGTGAGACATCCTCACTGAATCAATAGGCAACATCAAGATCAGCAAGGGTTAGTAGTTTAGGAGGATGAAGTGGGGAAGAAGCACGAAGTGAAAATGCTGTATGCAGCATGGTGAGAGTTGCAGATAATTAGTCTTGATGATGTTATTGCACAGTGGCAGAGTTAGAGTGAGTGTGAGGAAGCAGAGAGAAAATGGGGAAACTTACCCTTGTGGAGTGCAGAAGAACATTAAACTTCTTCCAGCATATTTGGACATTTCTTTTTGCTGCTCAAAATGGCACTAATCTGGGTTGCAATGTCTCATGTGCTGGTCCACCAGAAACAAAATGACCCTTCTCTCCAACACTCTGTCCACCAGCATCCTCAGATCACTTACAACAAAGTGGGGTGCCAGCTTTCCTTTCTGGGACATGCCCTTTCCCGAAATGGTCCAGCTGCAGAGTATAAATGCCACTTCCTGTCTTACAGCATTTGATGTGGTATGCAGCAAGGGTTTAAATATGGAACCAGCAGCAAGTACTTCTGCCTCTGCACAATTGCATGAGAAGGGTATTGTAGAGCCTCAACTCATTATTAATTCAGTGGGCAACGGTAGATTGCATGAGACGCTGTCGTACATCATAGCCATGACAGGAAGCCCTCCATGAAATTACCCAAAAATAATAGAGAAAGAAAATAAGGAAATTAGACTTCATCTAAATCATTAATATAGATTGCAAACAGACAAGACCACAGCATTGATCATTGCAACACTCCATCAGTCACATCTAACAACTTAAAACTGCTCTGTTTATCACTACTCTTTGCTTCCTGTCCATTAACCAATCTTCCATTCATGCTAAAATAAAAGAAAGAACAATAGATGCAGGAAATCTGAAACAAAAACAGAGAGTGCAGAAAATCAGAACTGGGTTCCAGTACTGATGAAGGGTCACTAGACTTGAAATATTAACTCGTGTTTTCTTCCCACAAATGCTGACAGACCTACTGAGTTTCTCCAGCAATTTCTGTTTGTGCCTCTATGCATGCAAATAGGTTATGTCTAACTCCAGAAATCCTTATCTTTTGTATTAAACAGCTTGAAAAAAATTACTAAATTTTTTTGGAAATCCAAATATTTTACAGCTACTGGTTTTGCTTTATCTTTTGGTTACAGCCAAAAAAAAAGATTTGTCGAACATGATCTGTCTTTCAAAAAAGCATGTTGACTTTTTCTGATTGTACTATGGTTTTCTCAATGTATTGTTAAGAGTTCCATACTAAGTGATACAGCAATTTCTTGATACAAATGTCAGGCTAGCTGGACTGTAGATCCTTTTCTGTCCTCCTTTTTTGAATAGTGACATTACATTTATATGTAGTGTTTGAACAAAAGGGAAATCCTAATCCACAATAAATAATGTCATGCACTGACTCATTCATGCAACTTCTACTTACAAAGCAGTCCAGGATCTGAAGGTGGAACACTGAATGTTAGGATCAGCTTACAGTCTTCCAAGCTGTCCTATCACAAGAACAGAGCTGAGTGAAGATATGTCATTTCAAGGGGAGGAAGATCCCTGGCATGCTAATCAAGAAAGTGACAACAGCCTTGAAGAAATGGGATATAATGTTCCCAAGGCACAAAGTTTTCAGTCTGTGGATCGTTGTACACCAGGCGTACATGTGGAAGATCCACATCTGGATCCTGCAGAAGTCCTGACACGTGGATATAAGTGGGAATTGCCCAGGAGGTTTACACTTCTAATGGGTCAATTCCTCCCTGTCCAGGATCCTTGTAAAAGTTTCTGACTCTGAGCTACAGTGGAAGACTTGGGACAGATCCTCATGATTTAGCTTGATAGTTACCCAGCAATGTTAGAGTATCAAAACCTGGTTGAACAGGTATCTCCTTAACCCCAGTCAATGCCCTTGAGCACCTGACTATATTCTTAAACACCTGATCACCTCCCTCCAGCTCAACCTGACTATCCCCATGACCAGGAGAAAGTGAGGAATGCAGATGCTGGAGATCAGAGCTGAAAAATGTGTTGCAGGAAAAGCGCAGCAGGTCAGGCAGCATCCAAGGAGCAGGCGAATCGACGTTTTGGTCATAAGCCCTTCTTCAGGAATGAGGAGGGTGTGCCAAGCTGGGTAAGATAAAAGGTAGGGAGGAGGGACTTGGGGGAGGGGCGTTGGGAATGCGATAGGTGGAAGGAGGTTAAGGTGACGGTGATAGGCCGGAGAGGGGGTGGGGGCGGAGAGGTCGGGAAGAAGATTGCAGGTCAAGAAGGTGGTGCTGAGTCTGAGGGTTGAGACTGAGATAAGGCGACCTGTCTCCCCAATGTAGAGGAGGCCACATCGGGTGCAGCGGATGCAGTAAATAATGTGTGTGGAGGTGCAGGTGAGCAAAATTTGTGCCCACACCTCCCCCCTCACTTCCCTCCAAGGCCCCAAGGGATCCTTCCATATCCGTCACAAATTCACCTGCACCTCCACCCACATCATTTACTGCATCCGCTGCACCCGATGTGGTCTCCTCTACATTGGGGAGACAGGCCGCCTACTTGCGGAAGGTTTCAGAGAACACCTCTGGGACACCCGTACCAACCAACCCAACCACCCTGTGGCTGAACACTTTAACTCCCCCTCCCACTCCACCAATGACATGCAGGTCCTTGGCCTCCTCCATCGCCAGACCATGGCAACACGACGCCTGGAGGAAGAGCGACTCATCTTCCGCCTAGGAACCCTCCAACCACAAGGAATGAATGCAGATTTCTCCAGCTTCCTCATTTCCCCTCCCCCCACCTTATCTCAGTCACAACCCTCGGACTCAGCACAGCCTTCTTGACCTGCAATCTTCTTCCCGACCTCTCTGCCCCCACCCCCTCTCCTGGCCTATCACCGTCACCTTAACCTCCTTCCACCTATCGCATTCCCAATGCCCCTCCCCCAAGTCCCTCCTCCCTACCTTTTATCTTAGCCTGCTTGGCACACCCTCCTCATTCCTGAAGAAGGGCTTATGCCCGAAATGTCGATTCTCCTGCTCCTTGGATGCTGCCTGACCTGCTGCGCTATCCCCTTGACCAGGCCCAGCAACTTGCTAAGCACCTGACTACCATTCTTATCCAACTAAATCACCCAACAGCTGACCAATCAACCAACTGGAAACGCCCAGAAATTATATCCGTTCCCATTAGATCACGAAACCTTTTGCCCTAATGTGTACATCATTGTCACTTGCAGCAAGTTTCAGACAAATGTTCAGAGCAATGTAGAAACAAGTTTACAAAGAATATCATATGTTGACTGACAAGTTTGTAGTCTAGCATTAAAAAAAAAATTTGCGTTAACAATACATGAAGTTGAGGAAATTAGCGTAAGGCATAGCCGACTCCCAAGCATAAGAAAGCGAAGGTTATAAGTAACATTCTGTGTGAGCTGTATAGGCATGTGACTACACAGTAATTGAGAATGTGCACTGTAGGGGTCAAACAGGCTGTGCAAAAGAAGTGGTCCCTTTAATATGTGCAATCATTCATTGCACAAATCGGGCTGCATACAGCAATGAAAACCTAGCCAGAACATTGGTGGTAAAAAACCTATAAAGCAGGTTTTCTGATAGGTGCATTTTAGAACGTTATGGATATTATACTTACTTAAAGTGAAGTATATTATCCAGTCCAAATTTTCTACGGCCAGCTCATTAATATATTATCGCATAGTTAACATTGGTCATATGAATGCATATTGGGAGAAGACTTATGGAAAGAATGGAAGACTGCAGGTAGTTGAAGGCATGGCTCCCCAGGCATGTCATAATGCAGATAAGTACTTGTCTTAATTTGATAGCTGTTGAAGTAAAAGCAATACTCTCTAATGGGTTATTTTAAAAAAATCCTCACAGCCATTCTACAACAGTATTGATCAAAATCAGAGCAAAAACAAAAAATAACTGACCAGCAAGAAGAAAAATAATTTTAAAAATGTATTTGATATCTATTGTAATCAATTAGACAAAGAGGAGCTTCATTTTATATTTCTCAACTTCTGTAGCAAAGCTGAATGCCAGGAATGCAAAGACAATTTTGACAAAGGTATGAACAATATGAAATATTGTGTGTGATATCTCCTTTTGATTATCATTTTTAATCACCTGTCCAAATGTGGGTGCATTTCCTCATTTCCACTGTCACATCAATCAGAAAATCTGAGCTGAAAAGTTCCTTGCCACAATTTCTTAAACTAATGCAAACATGTACACATGCAAAGGAAAAGGTGGCCCTCTGTGTCCTATTTTTTTCACAAAGTTGGACAGCATGCAGAAGTAAATACCACAGGTTTTTTAGTAATTTAGTATTAGGTTTCAATCAGAAAGTGTAAGTAGGCTTAAGCTTCATTGCATACTCCATTACAAATATATAGTACTCATATTTCACTTTCCATCAGCATCAAAGTACTTGTCTGTTCACAGTGACATGTTTTTGATTTCTTTTACTTTGTTACAAGCTCTCAGAAATCAATAACTTTTAAAATAAAGGAAAGTCCACATGCAGAAATAATAGGAAAACATTACTGTTACAGGAAACTATTACTGAAACAAGAACTAAAATCAATATAGACAAAACATTACTCAACACACAACTGATACATTAATAAAGAACAAGGGAGGTTTTGTGTTAACTAACAAATGGTTTCAGATTTTGCCTTGTGAAACTCCTGTACTGTACGCCACACTATTGGCATATAAGTAGTTGTAAAGGGTAATTCTAAAGTAACTTCTTGTTACACTGTGTCGAAACTTCCAGTGTCAATTGACAATCATTCCACTCTTCCAGACTGTACCAGATTCAGTATGATGAAATCCCCTCTCATGTAGGTCACAACAGCCCTCACAATCCAAACTTTCACAGAGTCCTATCTTAAAACATAAGAACTAGGAGCAGGAGTAGGCAAATCAGCCCCTCAAGACTGCCCCACTGTTTAAAACAATCATGGCTTATCTCATATTGGCCTCAACTCCATTTCCCTGCCCATTCTCCATCACTCTTCAACCCATTACTAATTAAAAATCTGTTTATCTCAGTCCTTAAATTTACTCAATGTCCCTGCACTCATTGCTCTTTAGGTATTGAATTCCACAGATTCACAACCCATTGAGAGAAGTAACTCCTTCTCATCTCTGCTTTATATCTGCTACTCCCATCCTAAAACAATGACCTTTCACTCTAGATTGCCTCATCATCTCTACATCTACTTTATCAATCACCTTCAGTATCTTGTGTACTTCAAATTGATCTCTTCTCGATCCCCCTAAACTCCAGAGAGTATAGGCCTAAACTGCTCAATGTCTCTTCATAAGACAGACCCCTCAACTCTGGAATCAATCAATTTAGTGAACCTCCCCTAAACTGCCTCTAATGCAACTGCATCCCTCCTCAAGTAGGGAAACCAAAGTTGTATGCAAACGCCAGGTACGGTCTCATTAATGCCTTGGACAGTTGCAGCAACAGTTAACTGCTTTTATACTCTATTCCTTTACCAGTAAATGTCAAAATTCCACTTGCCTTATTACATGCTGTACCCGCATACTAGACTCATGCACAAAGATAGGAGAAAGTGAGGACTGCAGATGCTGGAGATCAGAGCTGAAAATGTGTTGCTGGAAAAGCGCAGCAGGTCAGGCAGCATCCAAGGAGCAGGAGAATCGACGTTTCGGGCATGAGCCCTTCTTCAGGAATGAACCCTGAAGAAGGGCTCATACCCAAAACGTCGATTCTCCTGCTCCTTGGATGCTGCCTGACCTGCTGCGCTTTTCCAGCAACACATTTTCAGCTCATGCACAAAGATACCCAGAATCCTCTGTTCCAAAGTGAATGTTTCCCTTCATTTCGCTATTAAGTTGTCTTTCCATTCCTCCGATCAAAGTGGATAACCTCACACTTATCCACATTAGACTTCATCTGTCAAAGTTTGGCGCATTCACTGAACCTACCCATATCCAATTGTAAATTTATTTCTTCATTGCAACTTACTTTCTCACCTATTTTAGTGCCATCCGCAAATTTGGCTATTGTACCTTCTGCATCAAAGTCATTAACAAAGATTGTAAATAGCTGGGGGCTGCTCCATTTTATATGGCTTCTGGAAGTCTAGATATCCTGCATCTATAGGAATTCTATTATCCACTTTGCTTGTTACACCTTCGAAGAACTACAGCAAATTAGTCAGACATGATTTACCCTTCGTAGAATAATGCTGAATTGGATGGACTGCATTTTTACTTTCCAGAAATCCTGTAATTACTTTCTAAATAATGAATTCTAACAACTTCCCAACAATGTGCTAAACTAACTGGTCTGCATTTACCTATTTTCTGCTTCCCACACTTTTTGAATAGATATTACATTTTCCCAATTCACTGAAATCTTTCTTGCATCCGGGGAGTTTTGGAATATTATGATCAATGGATCCACTATCTCAGCTGCCACTTCCTTTAAGGCTCTAGAATGTAGGGTTGTAGGGACTTGTCTACCCTCAATCCCTGTAGTTTGCTCAGCACCTTTTTCCCTAGTCGTGATGATTGTTAATATCGGGATGGTACCTGGGAGCTACTGAGTATCTGCTTAAACACCTGCCAATGCTCATCAGCTGTTCTATCTTTTCGTCTCCCTGCCAAGTTCACCAGGGCCACATCTTTCCTCATGTCTATGTAATTACCTTTGTTTAATTCGAGAATGTAAGAATGAAACTCCAATTTCTCACACTACAAGTACAACTCCTTTAAACAGTTTAATGAGTTATAAATAAATTCCTTTTAAGAACTACCTTGCACAGAAGCCTGTCATTAATCTTCCTAGTAGCAAACTGCTCCAGGACTATAGATCTAAAATATCCTTATCACTGAGCACAAAGTTTGCATTCTCAAATCAGCTATACTCATGGAACTTCACAGTACAGCTCCTTCATTGAACGACAGCAAATAATCCATTTTGGGAGCATTTCTGGGTAATCCAAGATGGAGGACGGGAAAAATTTCTGGCTGTAAGAGCTGCTCCGTTTTTTGAGATATTTTAGGTGTTGGAGGTGATTTCCTCGAATTCCAGGAGCAGCAATTACTGTTTTATATGCTGTTGCATTGTTTTGGAACTTTGGGAAAAAAAAGTCAAAACAACAGCAGTTTAAAAGGGAGAAGAGCAGACAAAGGAAGCACATGGTGAGGACAGTGCAGGAGAGAGGGAGAGAGAGAACCTGCACAGTTACCGCCTTTGCTGTTTGAATTCGTGTATCGCTGGACATCGGAATGCATCTGGGAAAATTAACAAACAGTGAAATTCACAACTAATCTTGGAGGAACTGTTGGGTGAAATTCACAGCACAGAATCAGATAAGTTAATTGTTGTTTTAAGTCTGTCCAAGAGAAAGGCTGCAGTAGTGGGTACAGTGGATTTTTTCTTGATTATAGTTTTTGGAGATAAGTCTCTTGATTAAACTTAAAATATAAGCCATAGCTATTTATTTAACCTGGGGCAGTGTTTGTAGAGGAATAAGACGGTGTTATTTTCTGGATCTGTAGATTGTGAAGGAGCAAAAATGGCCTTTGCAGTGATATGTACTTCTTGTCAGATGTGGGAGTTTAAAGAGAGTTTAAGGGTTACTGCGGATTATATCTGCCATAATGCTGTTGGATGCGAATCTTATCAGATCGAGTGGATCGGTTGGAGAGACAGATAGAAGCGGTGAGGAATTTGCAACAGCAACAGTATGTGATGGATGGCAGTTATAGAAAGGGGGGAAAGTCTCAGATACAGTCACATAGATGGGTTAATTCCAGGAAGGGTAAGAGAGGTAGGCAGCTAGAGCAGGAGCCTTTTGTGGATATACCCATTTCAAACAGGTATGCTGTTTTGGAAAATGTAGGGGGTGATGGATTCTCAGGGGAACGTAACACCAACAGCCAAGTTTCTGGTATTGAGACTGGCTCTAATGCAATGAGGGGTACGTTGGCTTCCAAGAGATCAATTGTGTTAGGGGATTCTGTAGTCAGAGGTACAAACAGACGTTTCTGTGGCCAACAGAGAAAAAGCAGAATGGTGTGTTGTTTCCTTGGTGCCAAGATCAAGGATATCTCAGAGAGGGTGCAAAATGTTCTCACGGGGGAGAGGGGCAAGCAGGAGGTCATTGTCCACATTGGAACCAACGACATTGGAAGGGAAAAGGTAGAGATTCTGAAGGGAGATTACAGAGAGTTAGGTAGAAATTTAAAAAGGAGGTCCTCAAGGGTAGTAATATCTGGATTACTCCCAGTGCTACGAGCTAGTGAGGGCAGGAATAAGAGGATAGAGCAGATGAATGCATGGCTCAGGAGCTGGTGTATGGGAGAAGGATTCACATTTTTGGATCATTGGAATCTCTTTTGGGGTAGAAGTGACCTGTACAAGAAGGACGGATTGCACCTAAATTGGAAGGGGACTAATATACGGCAGGGAAATTTGCTAGAACTGCTCGGGAGGATTTAAACTAGTAAGGTGGGGGGGTGAGACCCAGGAGATAGTGAGGAAAGAGATTGATCTGAGATGGGTACAGCTGAGAACAGAAGTGAGTCAAACAGTCAGGGCAGGCAGGGACAAGGGAGGACGAATAAATTAAACTGCATTTATTTCAATGCAAGGGGGCCTAACAGGGAAGGCAGATGATCTCAGGGCTTGGTTTGGAACACGGGACTGGGATATTATAGCAATTACGGAAACATGGCTGAGGGATGGGCAGGACTGGCAGCTGAATGTTCCAGGATACAGGAAGGATAGAAAGGGAGGCAAAAGAGGAGGGGGAGTGGCATTTTTGATAAGGGATAGCATTACAGCTGTGCTAAGGGAGGATATTCCCGGAAATACATCCAGGGAAGTTATTTGGGTGGAAATAAGAAAGGGATGATCACCTTATTGGGATTGTACTATAGACCCCCAAATAGTCAGAGGGAAATTGAGAAACAAATTTGTCAGGAGATCTCAGCTATCTGTAAGAATAATAGAGTAGTTATGGCAGGGGATTTTAACTTTCCAAACATCGACTGGGACTGCCATAGTGTTAAAGGTTTAGATGGAGAGGAATTTCTTAAGTGTGTGCAAGACAATTTTCTGATTCAGTATGTGGATGTACCTACTAGAGAAGGTGCAAAACTTGACCTACTCTTGGGAAATTAGACAGGGCAGGTGACTGAGGTGTCAGTGGGGGAGCACTTTGGGACCAGCGACCATAATTCTATTCGTTTTAAAATAGTGATGGAAAAGGATAGACCAGATCTAAAAGTTGAAGTTCTAAATTGGAGAAAGGTCAATTTAGACAGTATTAGGCAAGAACTTTCAAAAGCTGATTGGAGGCAGATGTTCGCAGGTAAACGAACGGCTGGAAAATGGGAAGCCTTCAGAAATGAGACAACAAGAATCCAGAGAAAGTGAAAGGGAAGGCTGGTAGGTATAAGGAATGCTGGATAACTAAAGAAATTGAGGGTTTGGTTAAGAAAAAGAAGGAAGCATATGTCTGGTACAGACAGGATAGATCAAGTGAATCCTTAGAAGAGTATAAAGAAAGTAGGAGTATACTTAAGAGGGAAATCAGGAGGGCAAAATGGGGACATGAGATATCTTTGGCAAATAGAATTAAGGAGAATCCAAAGGGGTTTTACAAGTATATTAAGGACAAAAGGGTAACTAGGGAGAGAATAGACAGATCAGCAAGGCGGCCTTTGTGTGGAGCCACAGAAAATGGGGGAGATACTAAGTGAATATTTTGCAACAGTATTTACTGTGGAAAGGATATGGAAGATATAGACTGTAGGGAAATAGATGGTGACATCTTGCAAAATGTCCAGATTACAGAGGAGGAAGTGCTGGATGTCTTGAAACGGTTAAAGGTGGATAAATCCCCAGGACCTGATCAGGTGTACCTGAGAACTCTGTGGGAAGCTAGAGAAGTGATTGCTGGGCCTCTTGCTGAGATATTTATATCATCTATAGTCACAGATGAGGTGCCAGAAGACTGGAGATTGGCAAACGTGGTACCACTGTTTGAGAAGGGCGGTAAAGACAAGCCAGGGAACTATAGACCGGTGAGCCTGACCTCAGTGGTGGGCAAGTTGTTGGAGGGAATCCTGAGGGACATGATGTACATTTATTTGGAAAGGCAAGGACTGATTAGGGATAGTCAACATGGCTTTGTGCATGAGAAATCATGTCTCACAAACTTGATTGAGTTTTTTGAAGAAGTAACAAAGAAGATTGATGAGGGCAGAGCAGTAGATGTGATCTATATGGACTTCAATAAGGCGTTCGACAAGGTTCCCCATGGGAGACTGATTAGCAAGGTTAGATCTCATGGAATACAGAGAGAACTAGCCATTTGGATACAGAACTGGCTCAAAGGTAGAAGAGAGAGAGTGATAGTGGTGGGTTGTTTTTCAGACTGGAGGCCTGTGACCAGTGGAATGCCACAAGGATCAGTGCTGGGCCCTCTACTTTTTGTCATTTACATAAATGATTTGGATGCAAGCATAAGAGGTACAGTTAGTAAGTTTGCAGATGACACCAAAATTGGAGGTGTAGTGGACAGTGAAGAGGGTTACCTCAGATTACAACAGAATCTGGACCAGATGGGCCAATGGACTGAGAAGTGGCAGATGGAGTTTAATTCAGATAAATGCGAGGTGCTGCATTTTGGGAAAGCAAACCTTAGCAGGATTTATACACTTAATGGTAAGGTCCTAGGGAGTGTTGCTGAACAAAGAGACCTTGGAGTGCAGGTTCATAGCTCCTTGAAAGTCTTTTCCCTGGGGCCGGGGAGTCCAGAACTAGAGGGCATAGGTTTAGGATGAGAGGGGAAAGATATAAAAGAGACCTAAGGGGCAACTTTTACACGCAGAGGGTGGTACGTGTATGGAATGAACTGCCAGAGGATGTGGTGGAGGCTGGTACAATTGCAGCATTTAAGAGGCATTTAGATGGGTATATGAATAGGAAGGGTTTGGAGGGATATGGGCCGGGCGCTGGCAGGTGGGACTAGATTGGGTTGGGATATCTGGTCGCCATGGACGGGTTGGACCGAAGGGTCTGTTTCCATGCTGTACATCTCTATGACTCTATGAATATTTATCCCAAGAGTTTGGTTGTTGCACTGAAATAGTGGTCTTAAAAACACAGGCATAGAATTAATTCTCATTCATCACACATCTTTCTCGGCAAGACCAACAATGGTTTCCACAGAAGGTCATATCTTGAAGAAACATATTCCTAATCAGTGGCACCCAAGTGTATGAGCCTTGTCAAACAGGCTGGCTCAAACACTAAACAAAAAAACTGACAGAATTACAGATGCTGAAATCAGAAACAAACATTTGCTGGAAAAACTCAGCAGGTCTGGCAGCATCTGTGGAGAGTAATCATTTCAGGTCCAATGACCCTTCTTCAGAACTAACAGTAGCTCGGAAACGACTGGCATAAATAACTGATTAAAATGTTTAAAGGAATTGAATATTTATCTGGAGTGTAAGAAACTGGAGTCAAGCAAGGATAATTACATAGGCATGTGGACAGATCTTGCCCTAGTGGACTGGGCAGGAGGATTAAAAGGTAGGACAGTTGATGAGCTTTGGCAGGTGTTTAAGCAGATACTTAATAGCCCCCAACAGAAATATATTCCAAAGAGGAAGCAAAATTATAAGAGGGGGGAAACATCCATATCTAAGCAAGGAAGTTAAAGATAATATAAAGATGAAGGCCGAAGAATGGGAAACCTTTAAAAATCAACAGAGTTACTAAAAAAGTATACATACCAACCTTTTCCTAGCTACCAACAGTTCTGAAGAAGGATCACTGACGCTGAAACATCAACTCTTATTCCTGTCCACAGATGCCGCCAGACCTGCTCAGTTTTACCATCAATTTCTGTTTTTGTTTCAAACACTATAAACAATTGGTAAACTCTCCAGCTAGTCACAGATCAGTTTCACAACAAAATGAAAAGAATCAGAGATAACAAAGAGCTGTGACATAAAAATGTGGTCCCTGCCTTCCCTATAGCAGTATAATACAGAAACGGCATTAGAGTTATCAAAATCCCAGAAACTAGCCTGTTTGACACTAGCTGTGGTACAGAACTTAATTGTGAATACAATCATCAGGGATAAGATCCAATCTTAAAAATGGATTCTTCACAGGAATTTTAGTCAGATCACAATCAACCAATGAGGGTATTTGGAAGCAGATCCTTTGGCACTCTGTCAGAAAAAAACAGCTGTCGATATTCTATTGCGGGAGTCAAAACAGTTGAGCTGCTTCTCTCGATGGTTTGCCAATTTGTTGGAACAGGAAGTTCTTTCACGCCTTCCCTCTTATATTCAGGTTCACACACACAAGACTGAAATAAACCACATTTTATTTAATTACCTCTTACTAGCCAAGGAAAAGTTGGATTGCAATTTTATTGACTTTAAGTATCAATGAACTCTTTCACATCCTGTGCAGAATATGTGCCATGCATAGTAAAATAACTAATGGAGTCTACAAGTGATAGCTAGCTGCTGAATGGATTTTCTTAATGTAGACTAAGATACAATTAGTAGTGTTTTTACTTTGAAATGGTTATGACTACAGATCATAACTTTGGAATATCTATGGACGTTCAGTACTTGGTGCCATTGTTTAAGAAGGGTAGTAAGGACAACCCAGGGAACGACAGACCAGTGAGCCTGACGTCAGTGGAGTCAGGTGTTGAAGTAGGTTTTATGAAGGGAATCCTGAGGGACAGGATGTACATGTATTTGGAAAAGCAAGAACTGAGAAGTGGCAGATGGAGTTTAATTCAGATAAATGTGAGGTGCTGCATTTTGGGAAAGCAAATCTTAGCAGGACTTATACACTTAATAGTAAGGTCCTAGGGAGTGTTGCTGAACAAAGAGACCTTGAAGTGCAGGTTCATAGCACCTTAAAAGTAGAGTCGCATGTAGATAGGATAGTGAAGAAGGCGTTTGGTATGCTTTCCTTTATTGGTCAGAGTATGGAGTACAGGAGTTGGGAGATCATGTTGCAGCTGTACAGGACATTGGTTAAACCACTTTTGGAATATTGTATGCAATTCTGGTCTCCTTCCTATCAGAAGGATGTTGTGAAACTTGAAAGGGTTCAGAAAAGATTTACAAGGATGTTGCCAGGGTTGGAGGATTTTAACAATAGGGAGAGGCTGAATAGGCTGGGGCTGTTTTCCCTGGAGTGTTGAAGGCTGAGGGGTGACCTTATAGAGATTTATAAAATCATGAGGGGCATTGTTTAGGATAAATAGATAAAGTCTCTTCCTTGGGGTGTGGGAGTCCAGAACTAGAGGGCATAAGGGTAGGATGAGTTAGGAGAGATATAAAAAAAGACCTAAGGGGCAACTTTTACACACAGAGGATGGTACGTGTACGGAATGAGCTGCCAAGGGAAGTGGTGGATGCTAGTACAATTGCAACATTTAAAAAGCACCTGGATGGGTATATGAATAGGAAGGGCTTGGAGGGATATGGGGACTAGATTGTGTTTGCATATCTGGTCAGAATGGATGAGTTGGACCAAAGGGTCTGTTTCCATGTTGCACATCTCAATGACTCTATGACTTTTTGATTTTTTTTAAAAAAAGATAACTGTGGATATAAATTCAATGGTTGTCTGGGGAGAAGAAGTTTGAATAGCACACCTGCACAGAGCAGGGGAGCTTCAAATAAAAATTCTAAAAAGGAGAGAGTAACTAACCCAATACCTTTTCAGGTGAAGGTCACATTCTGCACAAAATCATGGAATGCCTGTAGTGTGGAAGCAGGCCATTCGGCCTAACGAGTCCACACTGAAGAGCATCCCACTCAGACCCACGTCCCAACTCTATCCCTGTAACCCTACATTTCCCATGGCTAAACCACCTACCTGCACATCCCTGGACAGTATGGGCAATTTCGCATGACCAATCCACCTAAACTGCACATAGAGTCATACAGCTGCACAGCATGGGAACAGACCCTTCAGTCCAATTCGTCCCAGCTGACCAGATATCCTAAATAATCTAGTCCCATTTGCCAGCACTTGGCCCATATTCCTGAAATTTTTCCGATTAAAAAGGGTGTGCCTTTTACTCTCCCATGGATACATACAAAACAGGTTTTAGAAACAAGCTGATCTGTGTGTTGTTACTGCCCGATATCCTTGAGTGTGGAGTGTGTGCTGTGAAGGTCACAGTTTGAGAACAGCTATTAAACACCCCTCCCTAAAAATAATTTTTTTCCAGTATTTACTGTGTTACATGAGCTCTCGTTGAACTACTGTTCCTGTAAGTAGCTAGCTTCTCCCAAACATTAAAAAAAATCTAGGAAATTAAAATAAACATAAGGTACAAGAAAGGTCAGAAGAAACACCAGAATCACCGAGGTCAATTGAACTGATGTCAAAGATTTATCTGGTGCCATACGTACCCGATTATCAATGCAGTATTTGGGAAAGTGAGAAGCTTTGGACAGAATGACAAATAACCTTCAGATGAAGGTGGTCAACGGGGTAATGGTCAGGCTGACATATTGAGTAGCTGTCCCATTGTCATGAGCTGAAAGGTTTTAAATGGGTGACTGACACAGGTTAAACTACATTCCCTTGGAAATATGGTATATGAACAAGCAAGCAGGGTCAGGGGGCAGTCCTTGTCAGGTGAGCCTCATCGGGCTGCCTATGTAAGGTTGACCTTGCAGGGAACTGTCTATTTCAGATGCAAGACGGTCCAGAACAGATTGAGGGAAGACCCAGAGAACAGTTCTTTAACAACTTGGCCAGAAGGCAGGACGCTGCTTTCTTAATTTTAATGAATTCAACACATTTCATGCCAACTTGCTGTTCATTTTCTCTTATTAAGAAACCATCTTCAATTGTTCTGAGTTGTACACTCTCTTTTGTCTAATCAACTGATGTATCATACATAAATTGCTGCCTCTTAACAACTGAATAAACTATTGGAAATGCCTCATGAATGGCTGACTGCATCTAATAGGTAACTATGGTCATGGTCCCTCAAAATCTAACAAAAGAAAAAAGACATTCTTGAGTCCTCCTGTCAGCCAGTGACTGTTGAAAGGAACCATGACAAGAATTTCAATCAACTTACAAAGCCAAGAATCATGAAACTAACTGTTCACTACCAACCTCAACGCTACCAGTAATATCCACTGTAGTAGCCATAATGTCTATGACATGAACATTACAGTACACAATAGGCCCTTCGAGCCAACCATGTTGCTGTTCCAAACTAATCCCATCTGCCTGTACATGGTTTGTTTCTCTCTATTCTCTGTTCATGTGTTTGTTTAACTTTGATATTGTATCTGCAATCTATCTAGCCTTCATGAACGACCAAGAGACTAAGCTATATACCGTTTAAAAACTTCTATCTTCTTTCGAACTCACCTCTTATTCCTAATCTATGTGTGTGTGTATTGCAATTTTATGGTGACTTGAACCAGGCTAACCCCAAGAGTGTGCTATTAAGATACCATTATCATGTCTCCTGTTCCACCAGAGGCCCAAACACCCTTGACCATTGCTACACAATCATCAAAGATGCTGACCACTCCATTCCCCATCTGCATTTTAGTAAGTCAGATCATAAGGCTGTGGTTCTTTTCCTGGCTTACAAGCAGAAACTGAAGTGTGAAGATCCAGTACAGAAAATCATACAGTGCTCGTCTGTGATAATGGATGAGCTCCTACATGACTGCTTGGAATTGGCAGACTGGTGCATATTCAAGAATTCAGTGGCCAACCTAAGTTAGTACACCCCTACCATCACAGGCTTTATCAGTAAGTGTGTTGAGGACTGCCTGCCAAAGAACCTAATATGAATGTTCCCCAACCGGAACATGGATGAACTGAAAGATCGAGGAGAAAGTGAGGTCTGCAGATGCTGGAGATCAAAGTTGAAACTTTATTGCTGGAACAGCACAGCAGGTCAGGCAGCATCCAGGGAACAGGAGATTCGACGTTTCGGGCACAGGCCCTTCTTCAAGAATGAGCAGAGAGTGTTCAGCAGGAGAAGATAAAAGGTAGGGAGGAGGGACTTGGAGGAGGGGCGTTGGAAATGTGATAGGTGGAAAGAGGTCAAGGTGAGGGTGATAGGTCGGAGTAGGATGGAGGCGGAGAGGTCAAGAAGAAGACTGCAGGTCAGGAAGGCGGTGCCGGGCTGGAGGGATCCGGCTGAGACAAGGTGGGGGGAGGGGGGATGACTTCCTACTGAAGTTCAGGTCTGAGGCATTCAATGCAAAACATTCCTGTGCAGGAAATCTAGGTACAATCTTTGCAAAGACATCAGGGATGCCCCATGATAATACCAAACTAAACCAGGGTCCCAAACTAACCATTCAAACTGTGATCAGGCTTCAACAATGTAATAGGTTACAAAGCGAAGTTCAGTAGAATCACTGGCATCAATGCATCCCTCCCCCATGAGCTCAACTCATTTTATGCTCATTTTGAATAGATGGTCAGTGAAATAATGTCATATGCCCTGCCAGCCTTGGGTGCACCTGTACTCACAGTCACTGCTGCAGACATCAGATCGGCCTCAAGAATGACCCACTGAAAGTGATTGGCCGAGATGGAGTCCCTGGCTGTGCACTCAGATCCTGCACGGACCAGCTGGGCAGGTGAATTCACAGACATTTTTAACCTCTCCTTACTCTGATCTGAGGTTCCCTCCTGCTTCAAGAAGACCACTATCCTCCCAGTGCCAAAGAAAAATCTGGCAGCATGCCTCAATGACTTTGTCATCCATCATTATGAAGTGCTTTGAAAGGTTAGTAATGGCACACAACAACCCTAGTCTCTCAGTTCGCCTTGATCCACTATAACATGCCTACCTTCACAATAGGTGTGTGCTGGACGCCATTTCTCTGGCCCTACACTCATTCCTGGAACATCTTGGAAACAAGGACACCAATGTTAGACTCCTATTTATTGACTTTAGCTCTGCATTCAAAACCATAATTCCAAACATACTCATTTCTGAACTCTGAGACCTAGGACTCTACTCTTCCACTCTGCAACTGGATCTTTGACTTCCTGACCCACAGACTGCAATCAGTAAGAACAAGTGACAATACTTCCTCCACCATCATCCTTAACACAGCTGCTTACTATACTCCCTAAACACTTACGATGGTGTGGTCAAATCAGCTCTAACTCAAATTTATAACTGTGCTGCTGACACAACCATAGTGGGTTGGATCTCAAACAATGACAAAACGGAGTACAGGAAAGAGATAGTGACCTTAGTTGTTGTTGTGTCGCCATAGTCTTACCAGACTATAGGGGCTGCTCTCTCATTACACAGAGAAGTGACTGGTGGTGATTTAACCTGAGGACCACCAGACCTCAGGTGAGGGAAGAGGTTGAGAAGAAGAGTCCTTCATGGTAACCTCAAACTGATGATGGGAATCCAGCCAACTGAGCTAAGTGATCCCCAGCGAGCTTAGTAGCACGGTGTAAAGACAACAATCTCTCCCTCAATGTCATCAAAACAAAAGGAGCTGGTCACTGACTTCAGGAAGAGGAATGGAGGACATGCCCCTGTCAATGTTGCTGAGGTGGAGCTGGCCGACAGCTTCAAGTTCCTAGGACTGAATATCACCAACAATTTGTCCTGGTCCATCCATGTTGATGTTATACCAACATCTATACATTCTCAGAAAGATAAGGAAATTCAGCATGTCCACAATGACTTTTATCAATTTTTATAGATGCACCATAGAAAGCACTCTGTCTGGAAGCATCACAACACAGTGTGGCAATTGTTCTGCCCAAGACCACAAGAAATTACAGAGATTTGCAGCCCAGTCCATCACAAAAGCCAGTCCTCTTTCCATTCACTCCATCTATAATTTCCACTGCCTTGGGAAAGAGCCAACATAATCAAAGACCCCTCCCACCCCAGTTATTCTCTCTTCCACCCTCTTCTTTCAAGCAGAAGATATAGAAATTTGAAAACATGTACCAACAGATTCAAGAACAGCTTCTTCCCCACTGTTATGAGACTTATCATAGAATCCCTATAGTGTGGAAACAGGCCACACCAACCCTTCGAACAGTAACCCACCCAGACCCATTCCCCTACCCTATTACTCTACATTTTACCCCTAACTTACACACATCCCTGAACCCTCTCGGCAACTTAGCATGGCCAATTCACCGAACCTGCACGTCTTTGGATTGTGGGAGGAAACTAGAGCAACCGGAGGAAACCCACGCAGGCCCAGGGAGAATGTGCAAGCTCCATACAGTTACCCGAGTGTGGAATCTAACCCGTGTCCCTGGTGCTGCAACCACTGAGCCGCCCATTATGACTGGACCGCTCATATATTAAAGTCGATCTTTCTCTGCACCTTCTCTGCACTTTGAACAATACACTGTGCATTCTGTTCTATTACCCTGATAAACTTATGTAAGATGTGACTTGGCTGGATAGCATGCAAAATAATATTTTTCTCTGTATCTCGGTACATGTGACAATAACAAATCAAATCAAATTTGCTTTCATTTTGAAACAAACAAACTCATTTTTTTTGTTAACTCAAGACAATCTGGTTAAATTGTTCCTTTTTAAAACCTAAATTCCTTTTTGGGAGGAAGGCATCTTTAGAGGAATGGGTCCTTTATTAAATTAATCTAGGTGCAACTGACCAAAGAAGAAGGTGAATGAAGAAGGGGAACCAATTCATCCATCCTAAACTGGGAGCTTAATAATTAACAGTAGCTGGTCTGGAACTTTAACAAGTGGGGAACCTCACCCGTGGAAATGCCATGTCAAACTGGGGGCTTGTTTGCATGATTGGAATGAACAGTCAAAACACAAGAATTATAGTGGGTAGATTGTCACTTTGAAACCAATTTTTTTTAAAATAAACTGCAACAGGCTTTCTTGAGCTTGAGCTTGTATTACAACAATATAGAGATACATGTATTAGGAGAAGTTATTTATGATGAGTTAAAGGTTCTGTCCCTCAACCAATTAGAAGGCTTAGCGACGCATTTCAGATTAAAATTTCACACAAAAATCAGGAAACCCAAAATTTTAAAAGGGGTGGCCAATGGCTTATCAGTGGAATAGAGAAAGATGAAATAGATAATGTTGTAGGGAATTAAAATTTGAGCAGGCAAAATTAGAATTTCAGGAAAAAGAGAAGGAAAGGCACAGAAAGCGGGGTGTGGGTAAGAGAGAGAGAGAGAAAAAAATAGGAAAGAGCAAGGAGGGAGGAGAAACAATTTCAGGAACAAAGTTAGGAAAGGGAGTTTGAACTAAGACAGCTCAAGCCGGGGAGAGGAATCCTACTGTGTCCCATGAAGACACCAGCAGGTTTAAGAGTGGAGGCAAATCAGTTTGCTCATTTAATTCCTAGGTTTGAGGAGGCAGAAGTGGAAGCATTCTCTCACTCTTTTGAGTGGGTAATACAGCAGTAAAATGCCAATTCAATACTGATCATTGTTACTGCAGGGTAATGTTTCTGGAAACATTCACAAAGTTTACTCCCTTCTTGCCCGAAGAAGTGCTGCTGATTATCAGGCAGTTTAAAAGAAGACTATCTTAAGTGCACACAAGTACCTCAAAAACAATACACCCTAAGAAAACAGCCTAGCTAGACATGCTTGGAATTTTAAAGGCTTAAGCAATTGTTTTTGACCCGTGTACAAGGGCATTTAAATACAGGGACCACTTAGAAAAACCTCTTTGAAATAATTCTTCTGAGGACTTTCAAAAATCCAACCCCCTCCCAATAAAAATGCAGTGAAAGGAACAGAGTGACTGAGTCCAGGAAGGCTACTGACTAATGATTATGAACTAATCCAGAAATCCCTGTTCTTGAAGAAAATCCTCCCATCCACTGAGAAGGATAGAGATTGAGAGTGTAATAGAAAATGAAGTACTCATGGAACAGATGGACATGCTGGGAGTCTTTCTCAGGACATAACAGCTAAGAAACGACCAAAACGACCTGGATGAGGGCGTAGAAGAGTGGGTTAGGAAATTTGCAGATGACACTAAGGTCGGTGGAGTTGTGGATAGTGACGAAGGATGTTGTAAGTTACAGAGAGACATAGATAAGCTGCAGAGCTGGGCTGAGAGGTGGCAAATGGAGTTTAATGCAGACAAACGTGAGGTGACTCACTTTGGTCGGAGTAACCGGAATGCAAAGTGCTGGGCTAATGGTAAGATTCTTGGTAGTGCAGATGAGCAGAGAGATCTCTGTGTCCATGTACACAGATCCTTGAAAGTTGTCACCCAGGTTGACAGGGTTGTTAAGAAGGCTTATAGTGTTTTAGCTTTTATTAATAGAGGGATCGAGTTCCGGAGCCATGAGGTTATGCTGCAGCTGTACAAAACTCTGGTGCGGCCACACTTGGAGTATTGTGTACAGTTCTGGTCACCGCATATAAGAAGGATGTGGAAGCTTTGGAAAGGGTGCAGAGGAGATTTACTAGGATGTTGCCTGGTTTGGAGGGAAGGTCTTACAAGGAAAGGCTGAGGGACTTCAGGCTGTTTTCGTTAGAGAGAAGAAGGTTGAGAGGTGACTTAATAGAGACATAAGATAATCAGAGGGTTAGAAAGGGTGGACAGGGAGAGCCTTTTTCCAACTGTGGTGACGGCGAGCACGAGAGGGCATAGCTTTAAATTGAGGGGTGATAGATATAGGACAGACGTCAGAGATAGTTTCTTTACTCAGAGAGTAGTAAGGGTATGGAATGCTTTGCCTGCAATGGTAGTAGATTCGCCAACTTTAAGTACATTTAGGTTGTCATTGGACAAGCATATGGATGTACATGGAATAGTGTAGGTTAGATGGGCTTCAGATTGGTATGACAGGTCGCGCAACATCGAGGGCTGAAGGGCCTGTACTGTGCTGTAATGTTCAATGTTCAAAAAAAACACCGGTGAAAGGCAGAGCATATCCAAGCCAACTGCTGGAGGCTGCAGGAAAAACTATTGGGATATTCTGGAGCACATAAACCTAATACTGAGAAAGCAAATCAGTCAGAAAGCATGGAAGAGCAGGCTATGGCTCTGAAGTAGCTGTGAATCCCTGTAGAGACCAGATAGGGTTTAACAAATTCCTGAGAATTACCAGTATTTTTAATCTAAGAAAGGGTGGCTGCAGTTTTCCCTAACTTAAATGTCCCTGTTTCCGCTCTCAATAGTGTAAGAATCTCATTGCCCTAAAAGCAATGCAGTCTTATACACCTAAAAATGTACACCAAGTGACTTTTTAAGTTTTAAGGGTGATGTGATCGAAACTGAAATAATTCTAAAGGGTTTCAGGGCCAGTCAAACTATGCTGCTGGGAAAAGACATGACCTTCCTGAAACAGAGTGCAATAAATGCCAACGTGCAGGTAAAATTACAATTTAAACAGTAAGATCAAGCTGACAATTGAGCCTGACTTTTCCATCATGCATCACAAAACTGTAAATACCCAATTTAAACCACCAAGGTGATCACTTTGTTTGACTGACTGGTACTCAGAGCAAAAACAATTCATACCAGGTTATGGTCATTAACAGAAAAATAATTCTATTAATTGCAAACAAACTAATTAATAAGATCATAAAACTTAGGAGCAGATGTAGGTCATTCAGCCCATTTGGTCTGCTTTGACATTCAATGAGATTATTGCTGAACTGATAATCCTCAACTCCGCTTTTCTGCCTTTTCCCATGCTTTAAATTCCTTACTGATTAAAAGTACGCCTGATTCAGCCATAAGTAAACTTAACCCAGCATCTACAGCCTTCTGCAGTAACAAATTCACTATACTCAGAAGAAATCCCTTCTTATCTTTCTTTGAGTTTTATGAGATTATTCTGAGATTTTGTCCATTGGTTTATAGACTCTCCCACAATAGGAAACAACCTTTCCACATTTACCCTGTCAAGTCCCATAAGAATCTCGCGTGTTTCAATAAGCTCAAACTCTCTGCACAAGACAGTCTTTCCACATCTAGTAACAGCCTTGTGAACATTTTCTGGAGTGCCACAAAAGGCAGTATATCTTTGCATTGATAAGGGGACCAAAATTGTTAACTGTATTCCAGAAGAGGTCTGATTAGTGCCTTACATAGTTCTCACTTTTACACCCCATTCCCTTTGAAATAAGGCCCAACATTCCATTTGCCTTCCCTATTATCCAATGAACTTGGATGCTACCTTTTGTGATTCATGGACAAAGATTCCCAAATCCCTCCATTCCACAGCTTTCTGCAGTCTTTCTCCATTTAAATAATATTCATTGTTCTTGCAAAAGTGCATTTTCTCACATTATATTCCATCCACCAAGTTTTGCCTGCTTACTAAACCTGTTTCTATCCCTTTACAGCTTCTTTGTCATCCTCAACACTTGCCTTCCCACCTAATTTACTTCCTTTCTCTCCTTTTGCAATATCACATATACCTAAATGCTTAGTTTCCAGCTTTGATCTTTTGTGACCATTTCTCTGTAATGGCTATAACAGTGTACCTATTAACTTGTACTAGTGTCATTAGTTCACTTATTTTGTTCCGAATACTACCCACATTCAAGTAAAGAGCCATTAATTTTGCCTTTTTGCTATTTTCCATACTTTGACCCAATTTTATTGCTGTTTTTCTCTGTTTGTATTCTCTGTCCCTTCCTGTAACACTCTCAGCATCATTATGTAAATAGCTACATTGCAATGTAGTCATATCCTCATCCTTTGCATGCCTATCTTTCGCTTTTCAAAAATGATACATTCCTTTAATTAGTTTAGGACCGTATCTACAGTCCCGGTTTTTCAATTCACCAGGACACTGGTCCCAGTATAGGTCAAGTGAAGCCCATTCCACCATAGCTCCTCCCTTCTACCCGTACTGATGCCAGTACCCCATGAACTGAAACCCATTCCACCACATAAACCTTTTAGCCACACATTTAACTCTTTAATTTTACCATATTTCCAGTTGCCAATGACTGAGGCAATCAGAGATTATTACCTTGGAGGTTCTGCTTTTTAATTTAGCTCCTAACTGTTCATAATCTTTCAGCAAAACTTTTATTCTTGAATGCTTTAATAAATAACAGGGAAAGGCAGGAGCGCATGATTTATTTATTGTCACATATACTGTATCTTGAAAATAGAGTGAAAAGTGAACACTAATCTACTAATATGTGACTTAAATTATATCCCTTTAAATACCCACACACTTATTCACAAAGACAGACAAAAAAACAGAAGGTTTGGCAAATATTATGAGTAGAAAAATACAGACAGAAACAACGTAATTCTGGGGATCAAAATTTGGCAAAGAATTTTTGATTTTACACTAACAAACTATTGTCCATACAGTGATTGTTGTTCATAGATTCAGTTGACCAGGCAGACATAGGTATTATTTTGCATTACAATTCTTTTATATCTCTAGGTGTTTTTTTTTTGTCTTTTCACTCATATAGAAACAGAGAGAGATATTTTCTGTTTACTGGATCAGGACAGTTCTTGCTACATTGCTCTCACAAGTCTATACGGCAGTGAGATTCTTACACTATTGAAACTTCAGCTCAACCAATCCGCAGGTTTCATCAGGGATTTTTTCCCTAACTTGAATACTCCTGCTTCTGCTCTCCATAGTGTAAGAATCTCACTGCCCTAAAAGCAACATAGTCTTATGCACCTAATAAGTACACCAAGTGACTTTTTAAGTTATGAAACTGTGAGTACTTTATCTATAAAGCCTTGTCTGACTTCCATTCCAGTTTTTATACTCAAGAAAGAAAAATATGTGCTGGAGTACAAAAGGAATTGAATGATTATACACGCCCATCCCCCTTTACTGGGTACATTTTGTGCTGGGAGCAGTGACAGTGAGAGTTGTCCTGAGATTGCCTGTAGATGGGGCAAGCAGCTCCTTGGCAATGACCTAGCAGCATCACAAACATTAGCAACGCCAGTGATCTCTGACATATGCTATGTAAAAACGCTGTTTCTCATGTTGCCCTTGATTCTTTTGCTAACCACCTTAAATAAGTCCACTGATCCTTAACTCTTCTGACATTCTCATAATTTTTTTCAACACACTCTTCAATACATCTACATTATTCCTAACGAGTGGGACCTAGAATCAGACACACATTTTCTAGATTGGAAATAAATACCCACATGATGCTAAGTGAATGTTTTATTCACAGCAGTTTCCTTCCTTTTGCATTTTATGCCTCTTGTGAGTTGTTTGGCTTCATCACTCTTCTTAATTGTCTTAAGAAAGTTCCTCTGCAGAGCTTCACATTAAGATAAAAATCACACAAAACCAGGTTATAGTCCAACAGGTTTAATTGGAAGCACACTAGCTTTCGGAGTGACGCTCCTTCATCAGGTGATTGTGGAGGGCTCGATCGTAACACAGAATTTATAGCAAAAATATGCAGTGTGATGTAACTGAAATTATACATTGAAAAACTGATTGTCTGTTAAGCTTTTTATCTATCACTTGATGAAGGAGCGTCGCTCCGAAAACTAGTGTGCTTCCAATTAAATTTGTTGGACTATAACCTGGTGTTGTGTGATTTTTAACTTTGTACTTTCAGTAGTCGACATTAGCAATGCGAAATGCATTCATAGCAAATTGACAGAATGACATACACTGTGGCAAGTTTTATTTTCTATTGAAATTTTAGATTTCAAGAATTAACAAAGTAGTACAATGAGGCTAGAAAAAAGTGTTTCCATTAAGCATTTTAACTTCAGTTGAAAGAAAATTGGGTGCAGTAAAAATCTAGCTGTCAATTCATTATGAACCTGTTGGTTCACTGTCAATTCACTGTGTTCCTATTGTCAGCACAGACCAAATTTCACCACCAAAGAGTCTGTTTGCGAAGAGGCAGTAAATTGAGAAGGGAGTTGCCTTAGACAATACATGGAATTTTAACCCTTCAGAACAGTTTTGGTAGGAAGAAAAATCCTCAAAAAATCTCAAATCTCAATACAAACCCCCTTAAAATATCAGCACCCATGCACAAATCTTTTGGTTCTAACTGAGATGGGATGAGAAGTGAAAGAACAAATCACAATTTTAAATATTTTAAATAAGTTACATTCCTCAGACTTTTTCAATGTTCCAGCTGGAATGCTGGCTGGCTATGTTTCTCCAAACTCAGGAAACTTTGCAATTTAAAGAGAGATAAAATCTCCTGCATGGAGGAGGTTAGTACTTTTCCTGCAATGCTTGTTGTCCACGGGGAATATAGTATTTTCTCTCTGTACCCTCAAGTAAACTTGTTTATATGCCCAGGAATTGGATAACCACGCTCTGACCCAGGATAGATGCCGTCCACGGCTCATAATTTCCTCAGAGATCTCCCAGATCCTCCAGAGATTCCTGCAGCCTTGTCCTTTCTTTCGAAGGCCACATCACCATCCCTGATCTCTTCCCAATCATATCAAATACTACTCTATCCTTTGATCACATTTTACCTTCTCCCCATCCACGGTTGCAGCACAATGGCAAAGTCTCACTTGTCCAGAGGCCAGCCAGCCTCTCAATGTAGCTGGCTGCAATGAGCATGCAAAGCTTGATTTATCAATCACAAAATTGGCCCCTATCTTGAATATAAGGTTTGGTTGGGCATGGGTATGGAACTATGCATTTCTTTATGATATACTCACAAGGGATTTAAAAATTGTTTTTTCATAAGGGAATACCCTTTTAAAGCCTTTAACAAAGGAGATCATTACTAAAATATGTCCTATAAACAGAGCCTTATAAACTTTCAAAGTCACAATACCTGTGAAGGTTGCACTCTACCCCAGAATGCACTAGAAAGCTAAGTCTTTTCAAAAGTTTAAGGAACAGGTTGAAGCTGGCTGCCATGCTTTTGTCATACAGTAGCAACACAAGTGGTATTCACCACTGACAGAATGCTGATGTCAAGCCAAAGAGATGTTCTGCCTGTCAAACAAATGAGTAATATAGAATATGAATTCCAGTGCTGGTATGGTGCCAGGTTTGTAGGCTGTTTATACTGAAGACTGACAGAATGTAGCAAACAACAACTCTGGCTTTTCGCAACAGGCCAACATGTACATGCAAAAGTCAAAACATGGTTATTAGAAATATATATGATTTTGATGACGGACCGAAAATGAGAAAAATGGACACTGATTAAGAAGGAGATGAAGTACAGGGTGTTAGTTACCAGCTTTGCGGGGAAAAAAAATGAGAAGCTAACCGATGTATCTAAGACAAAGTTACTTTTTGGGGTCATTGAGTCCAGACAAAGTGGTACCATTTGTTATGGGTTTGGGACAACTCAGTATGGCACCAAGCCTCTAACCGGTCAGGTTGCTCTTTAACAAAGACTCTTGTGAGGGGTTTGAATTAGAAAAGAGACAAGTTAGCTGCATCAATCTTTTGTCTCTCGCTTATCTCTATAAAGTTGCTCTCTCTAATTTTTTTTAATCAAAAAGAGCAGAAAAACTATATTCAGAATGCTGCAAAAAATTCTAAAATCCAAAAGAACAATGAAGACATGGGTCCCAACAGACAGTCAATGAATTACAGACTGATCCTCACTGTGCTGAGAACATTGAAACAGCATCGAAGAACTGAGAATTGTGAAAACAACCCATCTAGGTTTTTTTGATTTTGGATACAGAACTGTACTTTTTTTTTCTTTCCATTCATAATATTTGTATTTTTTCCTTTGTACGTCAATGAGATAGAGATTTTTAAAAGAGGTAAAGTTCAAATACAAAAATTTGAAATCCTACCTTTGCTTTTACTGTTCTTGTTAGTTAAGGGTATCACAATAAATAATTAATGCTTATTGCTACTAAAGTAACCTGGTATGGTTTGTTTTTATCCTGGGTGGTAATCAGCCAGAAACAAATTAGGATTTGTGGTAGTTTCATTAAATCTTTACATTTGTCATAAGTCTGGGAACTGTAGTGTTTGATTTTAATACACAATCCTAGTGGTTGTGACACAGTGCCCAACATTAGACATGATGCTACAACTGGGCAAAATTTATAGGCTAATCCTAAGTGTGTGACAAATTACACTGACAGTTCAGGATTGTCAGTTGGGCTTACAGTGTGACACACCTGTGTGTCCTGGAAGCTATCTACATTAATATAAAGGACGTTGTTCTTTGTAGATAGAAAGAACGATTACATTTGTTTCAATTCAACAAAACAGATGCCAGCCATTCACTGGCTTATTTCCTAGAACAATAGCCTGACCAATCAGGGCCAACCTGCCCAATGTTGGCTTGTTGAGCATCTCCAATTCTAGCTGGCCAATCATCACCCGATTGTCAATTCACAGTCAGCAACAGTGCTGGCAAGGGGAAATTACTTGGCCCTGCTCAATGACACTTTGTTTGAATTCTGCCAGAGCCACACAGCCATCTCATTATAGTCTTGACCCAATGATGGACAAAAAGTTGAAGCCCTGAGGTGAGAGTGAATGTCCTTGAACCAAGGCAGCATTTGATTGAAAATAGCATCAAGGAGCCTTAGCAAAAATGGAATCAATGGAAATCAGGAAAAAACTCTGCAGTGGTTAAAGTAACACCTAACACAAAGAAAAATGGTTGTTGGTGGCAAAACATTTCATCAGAGAATCTCTACAGTGTGGAAACAGGCCATGTGGCCCAACAATTTCACACTGACCTTCCGCAGAGCATCCCACCCAGACTCATCTCTCTACCATTATCCCTGTAACCCTGTATTTCCCATGGCTAATTCACTACATATCCCTGTAAATTGTGGGCAAGTTAGCATAGCTGAAAATGTGTTGCTGGAAAAGCGCAGCAGGTCAGGCAGCATCCAAGGAGCAGAAGAATCGAGGTTTCGGGCATGAGCCTTTCTTCAGGAAATGTTGCTTTTCCAGCAACACATTTTCAGCTCTGATCTCCAGCATCTGCAGTCCTCACTTTCTCCGGCAAGTTCGCATAGCCAATCTACTTAACCTGCACATCATTGGACTGTGGGAGGAAACCACAGCACCTGGAGGAAACCCAGTCAGAAATGGGGTGAATATACAAACTCCACAGTCACCCAAGGCTAGAATTGAACCTGAATCCCTGGCACTGTGAGGCAGCAGTGCTAGCTACTGAGCCACCATGATCAGTCTGAGGGCATCACTGCAGGAGTTCCTCAGGATAGTGTCTTAGGTTCAAACATCAATGATCCTTACTCTATCAGCAGGTCAGAAGTTGGGAAGCTCATTAAAGTTTGCATAATGTTCAACAACATCTGCAACTCCCCAGTCGGTGAAGCATTCTGTATCTAAATGTAAGACTTGGAAAATATCCAGGATTCAGCCAGTAAGGAAAACTAACAGTTGCACTACACAACTTCAAGACAATGAACGTCTCCAACAAGAGAGAATCTAATCATTGCCCATTAACATTCAGTGGCATTACAATTGCTTATAGCCTGATGACTACAATTGACGAGATAGCGAACTAGACTAGTCATATATATACTGTGGCTATAAGCACAGGTCAGAAGCTAGGACCTTTGTGGCCAGTATCGTACCTGATGACTCCCTAGTGCCCATCCACTATCAAGAAGGCAAAAATCAGAAATGTGATGTAATACTCTCCACTCATCCAGATGGGTGCAGCTTCAATGACACACAAGAATCTCAACACCATCCAGGACAAATCAGCCAATGTGACAGGTACCCTTGTCCAACACCTTCAACATGTTCTCCCATCACCATTGATGCATGGTCGATATTAGTGTACAGTGGCAGCCATGAGCACCATCCACAAGCTGTAACATAGTAACTTGTTAAGCCTCCTTAGACATCAAGGATCCAGGAACTACCTTATTAGCAGCATTGTACGTGTCCCTGCATCCCAGGAATTGCAGCAGTTCAATAAGGCAGCTCACCACTATTGTCTCCACGGCAATTAGGGATGACAATAAATGTTGGCTTAGTCAACAACACACATCTCCAATGCTCAAAAAAGACATTTCTGTACCATCGAGGACAAAGAACTGCTAAAGCTCTAAGTTCTGAATTTCACTCTCCAGGTCTCTTTACCTTTTAACTCCCTTTCCTCCTTTAAGATAAAATTTAAAGTCTAGATCTTTGAAGTAAAGTAGGATGTTTTATTGTATTAAAGATGGCTCATAACTGAGAGTTGCTACTGTTGATTTTAATCACATTCTTTGCAGAACTCTGTAGCCTCTTGTGCACTTTTATATTGGACAATCAGGCCTCCAGTCTTCATATTTTGCCACCAAGCAATGAGCAGAAGTGGAGTTTGCACAAAACCTGTAAGACTCAAAAAGCATGATGTCCCCACTGCTCCTTGAATAAGGTAATCTGAACTGTTTATAGCTAATGTCAAGAGAACCACAAGTCTCCTGTCAGCTGCTGCTTTTGAAACATAAAAGCACTTTGACTAATGACCCAGTCAAAGCAGAAAACACATCATGTGTGAAATTGCAATGGCCAAACTTTTAATGAATGACTACAAATGAAAACTGTTCTCACTTAACTTAAATCATGTACTGAAGACTGAACAGCATGTATTGTTCAGTTTTCTGTACACTGAGAAAGAAATTATAGCCTTGAGGTTGAACAAGTTGCACAGATGTCGCATGTTGCTAGAAATTATACCATATTTAGCTAGGGTATGTTTAATTATGACTCTGGATTAAACAAAACAGAAAATATTACATTCCCCTCACAAACTCAAAATAACTTCAAGACAAATGCCCTCAATAGGTACTTTAACTACTCTGATTGCCATCTTGCTTCTGCCGAATGAGTAGTGGTGCTCTCCACTACCTCCCCAAAAGCAGCCTCCCACAGCTTGCCAACTGACCAATGCATGGAGGTAGCTTCCTGGTGGCAGACCCTGGACTGTGCAATGCATCATTTAATCTTTCAACTCCTCGCAACTCCTCAGCCACAATTGCCACAGCGCCAAACCTATAACCTCATAATGTTGACTCAGGAGTTTTGGCTGCTTTTTATTTTTAAATTTTCAATAATAAATTGGAAGGAAGAGTCTCATGATGACCAGGAAAACACTGTCAATTCTCAGGAAAAATCCAGTTTGCCTCACTAATGTCCTTCAGGAAAGGAAATTGCTTTCAGGAAAGGAAACTCCAGGCCCATAATGTGGTTGACACTTCACTGCCTTTTGGACAGTTAGGGATGGGCAATAAATGCTGGTCCAGCCAGTGACACCCACATCCTATGAATGAATAAAAGAAAAATCTGCCATGGCAGGAGTCAAACTGGGGTCCCCAGAATATTACCTGGGTCTCTGGATTAACAGTCCGGCGATAATACCACTAGGTCATTGCATCCCCTTTTGTAGTCAGTAAAATAAAAGGAATTCACCCTAGGGAAGAGGTCAACAATGCAGAATAAACTGGCAATGTTCTCCATCCTGAGTAATGAATGCCGTCCATGGAGGGAAATACTTTCAGGCGAAGGTATAGATTCGGAGAGGAACAGGCAGCCTCAGAAACACCTTGCTTTAAATGGAAAGAGATTAGGTAGTGTTAAATTTTCTGTTATGCATCATGCCTCATAGACCCTACACATGTAAAAAAATTATAAAATAACTGGAAGGTTTGTCACCATAGGACTGTATGATGAAAATACAGGCAGCTAGAACTCCTACATAGAAAGATTCCATTATTTTGTTCAAGCTGACAAAATAGAAGCAGATATAGTCATCTCTGCGTTCCTGAGTGCTGTGAGGTGCAGTGAGGGAGACATTTAACCATTGAGGAGTCTGATAAAGCAGAGAAAGCAGTTTTCAAAACTTCTGAAGAAATACTAAGAATCCTACAGGCTCATTATGACCGCACCAGGCATACCTAGCTAATCTAATCCCATTTTCCAGCACTTGGCCCATAGCATTGTATCTGTTTCAAGCATTCATCTAAACAGTTCTTAAATGTCTTGAGGGTTCCTGCCTCTACTGCTCTTTCAGATAGTGAGTTTCAGAGACACACAACACTCTGGGTGAAAAAGATTCTCTCAAACTCCCTCAATCCCCTTGTCCTTGCCTTAAAACTGATTTTCCCTATACGAAGGGAAAATGTTTCTCCCTACCCACCCAGTCTATGCTTGTGTACACCTGTCCTCAATGTCTCTCAGATCCTCTGTACTTCCTAAGGTTCTATCATTGAACATTGCCAGCTGTTGCCTTCCTTGCATTCAGCTGGACTCCCTATTATGCTTGCAGCTTATCTCTTATGCCCACACGATGCCAGAAACGTGATGACACCTTGCCCTGCCCAAATACATAGAGACCATGCTCCCAGCAATCTTTGGACGTGCAATGCCAGTTGTGTTCTGGTGGCTACGTGGCCGTCTAAATAGTGCTCCCATTTGTTTTCTTGATGATGCAGCCATAACTGGCTGTCATTGTGCCTCCAAGAACATTTTCTAACCTTTACCCAGTGTGCATACCATGCAGAAGTCAAAATACTGTTTAATGTTCAGGTTCTCCTCTTGAGGCTACCATTTGACTTTCAACAGTTTTGTTTTGATTTTCTCAAGGGCTACCTCTCTCATTCTCAACAATTCCTTTATTAGGTATGTTGTAATACAGTAGGTGTGTTGATAGGTGGGGCACATAGAGAATTAGAATAATTTAGCAAACAACTCTCCCTTTAATTTAAAGTCACGTAGAAAAGCATTAATTTCCTGGACAACAGGCATCGGTAAACAAAAACGTTTCTTCAGAATAACTGATGCACATTACTATAAACAAATCCCATTACACAAAGCACACCTTTTGCAGAGTGCTAAGGTCACAGCCAATGATTTTTATCGCCTGTGCACAAGCTGAAACATTTAAACCAGGCAATTACGGACCCTATTCACTGCACCTTGCTCTCAATCTCAGATTTAAATTTAACAATTGCAATTGTTCATTATTGTGGGATTCACAACATTCTTTCCATTAATAATAATTCCTGAACTTGCACTGCCTTAAACTAGTAATTCCACATTCTATGCAAGGAACTCATTCCCTCAGTGATTTGAAATTTTCTTGGATTCATTAATTCATTCTTGGAGTATTTTCTTGGTAACCAGTTTCAAATTATTCTCTCTCCTTCACAGCGTCTAACTCATACCACCCTTGCAGCCTCCTCATCATTCCTCAAAGCTCTTGCAACCTCCTTCCACTTCTTATAACCTCCTTCTAATCCCATCAGCCTTTTTATAGCCTCCTTCTCACCCTTTCGCCCCTCCTCTCGCTTCATTCTCCCCCAACCCATCTTGCAGCCTACTGCCCCCACCCCTCCTTAGAGCCCTGTTTCACCCCCTCTTTAACACCTTTGTTCTTTCCCCGACCTCCTGTGACCATATCTTCCATCTGCCCATGCCCTTCACTGGCAAACACCAACAGAAAGGCCTCCTTAACAAAACGCCCAAAATCCTGGCCAACAGTAGCTCTCAGGGATTGCCAGTTCTCTATTGCCTCCTGCTCCTCACCTCACTGCATCCCCAGTTCTCAGTTATGGTTCTCACTCCCACTCCACTGACCCCAGTTTTCACCACTCAGACCATGGGTCTGGACCCCAGCTGCAGTTCTAAGCTCAACTCTCAACACAAAGCACTCCCCAAGCGACTCCCTCCATGTCAACATCGACTTTCCTGATTTCTCGCTGCTCCTCCAGTCACAGGCTTTTTTTCCAGTTTGCATGGTGAAGAAAATGTGATCAGAGGACATCTCCTCACTATCTCTTCAATTCCGCTTATGGGAATAACTTGTTCCTGATTAATCGCTTCTGTGAGTAGATGTTTCCTAGCGAATTGGAGTCCAAGCCACTCTCTGCCCTCATGTGCTTTGAATACTGCCCTGCAAACCCACCAAACTTCCAAACTAGCCCTTAACAAGATCTCAGTGAGCCCCTTAACTACTTTATTTGGGCTAATTAAAGAATTGGGTGGATTGTTGATGCACCTTTCCAACCACCCCCTGACCCGCCTACTTGCTGGCAATGGGAATGTTAATGGGAAACCGACACATTGGGGATAATGGTGCTAATTTTAGCTGCCATCCATCTTTCTTCTTGACTCCCAGTGGAATGTAAGTTCCTACCCCATGTGCTAGATAAGGTACTGAACCAATGGGAAAAGTATAAAAACAAATTATAGGATTAATAGCCTATCGATGGATTTAATCTAGTAGCTATCAAAACACATATATAGTGAATTTAAATGTGACAGTCATCAAAATTGGAAATTAATTATTACAGAATATCTGACCTTTTTAAAAAAGGCAAGTTGGAAAGATGGGGAGGTGCATGAGGAGGTTGGTGTAACATTTGTTCTCATCAACAAAGCCAGTTGAAGGATAGGACTAGAGCCAATCTTTACACGCTTTCATATTTTTTCACAGAATTGCATATTACAAACACATTATAACCGAACAATTACAGATTTAATATTTGTCCACCCCTCGTGAATCCCTAGTCAATACCCACAACTTGCCTGAAATTAAACACAATTAGTATACAACTAATTCCTAATCATAAGGATGATTAAATCTGGAGACATAAATACTCTTATCTGAGAAAATTAAACAGAAAATAGATTTTTGTGAAGCCAAGGTGTAACAAGGAGTAGAAAATACAGAGGAGCCATAAATTATTCACAAATAGTGAATAATTGTAGTGTCAGGCAATATCTACATCAGGAAATTATAGGTTCAGGTAACAAAGCTAATTAAATAACTCAGAAATCTTTAATTTTCATTTGTATTGCACAAACCATATTTGCTGTGATAGTGTGAAGTCAAGGTTTACTGATTGCATAGCCTTTTAGATCTAATGCTATGTACAGAAAGGTTAATTAATAATTTAATAGCAAAGATGTTTCTATGGAATAGTGATCAAAATGTGACTGAATCCATCTTCAATTTGAGAGTGATTTAGTTAAGTTGGAATCTCGGATCCTAAATGTGAACAAAGAAAACTTCATAGAGATCTCTTACATAGATTAAAAGATATGACAGTGGATACATATTTTAAAAATTTATTTATAATTTTTAAGAAGTCCATATTCACATAAAGGCTTTCCAAACTTGTTCCAACATTCAGTAAGATCATGGTCAATCTTCTACCATAAATTCACCTTTCCATACAATTCCAAATCTCTTAATTCCTTAAAGTACCAAACATCTTTTGTATTGTTGAGAAAAGACACATTCTGTTCATGCTTTTCAGGACAATTCTCAAGGATTACTAATGTAAAGGGAAAATGACATTCATACTGTGTGAGAGAAGAGTGTTGGATTTGCAGCTCACCTGAGCTTGCAAAACTCACAACAGTGTCCAGTATTAGATGTGGTTCCACAATTACAGAATTCCTACATAATCCTGAGAACATGCGTACACTGGAAGCTACATGTATTAATGCATAGGCTTCTGTTCTTAGTAGACAGAAAAACATAGAATCATACAGTAGGTCATTTGGCACACAATACTCCAACTGTGGCCTAACCAAAGTTTGTACACACCCTTCAACTGTTTCAACTCAACAAAATTAGTGACTGCCAGTCTTTGGCTAATTTCTCAGGCAATACCTTAACAAATCAGAGTCAACCTGCCTGGTTTAAAATTTAAACAAATATTTGCAATGAATTGTCAGTCACCATCTAACTGGAGCATTCTCCATGGGAATGCCTCTGTCAACTGTAGTTCACTCGCCAATGCATAAGCAATCTCCTCTCACACCAACATAAATATTATTTTCCCTTTACTTTCGTATTTCTTGTGAATTGTCCCACTGAGTTCAAGACAAAACACTTTGACAAAATGTCTCCTTCTTCAGCAAAACTCAAGTTCCATACTACCAAACGATAATGTATCAAAAGTTTATCAATGTTTGTCATGAATATACTCAACAATTGAGCATCCACATCCCTCAGGTACAGAATTCCAAGATTTCCAGCCCTTTGAATGGAAAAATGTTTTCTCAATTTAGTCCTAAATCCATTCTTAGCATAATTTAAAAACAATAAACCAAGCAAGTAACAATAACAATTTATATGGCATTTGATAATAAAGCAAACACATATTCTGTTTGGTCAAGAGTGAAAACTACTCACTGCTATTCGGTTGATCCGCAAAAGTCACCTTCCGCCCATCCCAGCTCTTTTCAACTGGCTGTAATGTTAAAAGAAACATAAATACTAAGCATTAAGATTGTACAGGTACTTAAGTATTGAATATAGGAAACAAAGATTGAATAACATTTAATTTGATTTATTTATTCACACTTTAACAGTTAAATAAAAAAGAAGTGAAACAAATGTTTAAGTTTACTTTTTCCTCTGGACTTTGAGTAGGGATTGATGCTTTGTAGCCAAGCTGCAACAACATGGCTTCTGCAGCATTCCGTTTTGCAACTTTCTTGTTAGGACCTGTTCCTGTTGTCACCTCCGAGCCTACCTTGACCTAAAGAACAAAACAGCAATTACACATGTATTTGTTTTAAAGATTCAGATATTTAGTTGCCATTATATGAAATGACATAGCCAAAAATAACATTCTATCAGACATTACAAATGGATTCTCACCAAGACATCCAAAAGCTTTCTTTTCTACATATCCAATCTGGTAGTCAGAATAACTGAGCAGAAAGAAAATTCATTCACAGGTATATTCAAAGTCTATTGAAATCCTTTTGTGAAGAAAGTGCAGTTGTAGGTTTTATTAGCTTATCATGAAAAAGCCCAAACTGAGATGAAAATTACACACAAATGAATGAAAGTCATATTAAACTGAACTGCTGCATTCAAAGATTAAAACCTGTAGTTCACTTCGCTTTTATACCTTTGCAAATGCTGCATGCTGCTAAAACGTTTGACTTTTAATAACTCCGTTGGGCAGAAAAAACCCTCCAGTTGAATAATGAGCTGTTTGCATAATTAAGGAACTCTAGATTATGTTTAATTGTGTTGTATGAAAGAAATCTCATCAGCCTCATTTCATACGTTTAGATAGGACAGCTGGCACAGAAACAGGACATTCAAGGACCCTCACATCTTTCTTCACCTAAACCCATCTTCACAACATTCTATTCCCCATATCTCTTATGTATATATGTATTTTCTCATCCATCTATTCAGAGATGTCATTACATACCTCTGCAGCAGGTGAGACTTGAATACATGCCTCCACACAAGAGATATTTCCATATCTCTTACATACTTAAATAAAAGCAAAATACTGCAGATACTTAAATTCTGAACAAGAGATATATTGCCCTTGAAAACTTCTCCTTCCCTTGATACAGTCACACCTGCTAAATTTCTCAAACATTCTGTTTTCACAACTTATATGATTGTCTAGCTTCCTCTTAAATGTACCGATACACTTCCACTGTAGTAATGAAGCACTCTAAGTATACGCTTTCCTAGAAAAGGAAACATTCTCTTCCTATCCATGTCATCAAAACCTTTCACAAATTCAATATCCTGATTGGGTTGCATCTCAGCGTTCTTGCTTTTCCAAAGAAAAGAGTCCTGTGGTATTATTGCTGGACTGTTAATCCAGACAACCAGGTAATGTTCTGAGGATTTGGGTTTGAATTCAGCCACGGCAGATGGTGGAATTTGAAATCTGGAATTAAGAGTCTAATGACGACCATGAATCCATTATCGATTGCTAGGAAAACCCACTTGCTTCACTAATAACTTTTAGGAGGAAACAGCCATCCTTCCCTGGTCTGGCCTACATGTGACTCCAGATCCACAGCAATATAAATTGGTCTAAAAACGGATAAATCTCCTGGCTCTGATAGGCTACATCCTAGAGGTCTGAGGGATGTGGCTGAGGAAAAAATGGAGGTGTTGGTTGTGATCTTTCAAAGTCACTGGAGTCAGGGAAAGTCCGAGATGATTGGAAAATCGCTGTTGTACACCCCTTGTTCAAGAAAGGGTCAAGACAAAAGATGAAAAATTACAGGCTGATTAGCCTAACCTCGGTTGGAGGTAAAATTCTAGAATCCATCATTGAGGATGAGATTTCTAAATTCTTGGAAGTGCAGGGTCGGGTTAAAACAAGTCAGCATGGATTTAGTAAGGGGAGGTCATGCCTGAAAAACCTGTAAGAATTCCTTGAAGAGGTAACAAGTAGGTTAGATCAGGAACTGGATTAGTGGTGCTGGAAGAGCACAGCAGTTCAGGCAGCATCCGAGGACAGGCAAAATCCGAGGACAGGAAACCCAGTGGATGTTATATACCTAGACTTCAAAATGGCCTTTTGACAAGGTACCTCACGGGAGGCTGCTGAGTAAGGTGAGGGCCCATGTTGTTTGAGGTGA
Organism: Chiloscyllium plagiosum; assembly: GCF_037043375.1. Classification (NCBI taxonomy): domain Eukaryota; kingdom Metazoa; phylum Chordata; class Chondrichthyes; order Orectolobiformes; family Hemiscylliidae; genus Chiloscyllium; species Chiloscyllium plagiosum. The sequence goes on from NW_028270142.1 coordinate 13,389,543, forward strand.
ACTACTGGCATGGATTGGGGATTGGTTGTCTGACAGAAGGCAGAGAGTTGGGATAAAAGGTTCTTTTTCAGAATGGCAGCCAATGACAAGTGGGGTCTGCAGGGTTCAGTGTTGGGGTCGCAGCTATTCACTTTACATATTAACAATCTGGATGAAGGAACTGGGAGCATTCTGGTGAAGCTTGCCGATCATATAATGTTAGGTGGACAGGCAGGTAGTACTAGGGGAAAGTGAGGACTGCAGATGCTGGAGACCAGAGTTGAAAAATGTGACGCTGGAAAAACACAGCAGGCCAGGCAGCATCCGAGGAGCAGGAGAATCGACGTTTCGGGCATAAGAAGGGCTTCATTCCCGAAGAAGGGCTTATGCCCGAAACGTCGATTCTCCTGCTTCTCGGATGCTGCCTGGCCTGCTGTGTTTTCCAGCATCACATTTTTCAACTCAAGACAGGTAGTACTGAGGAAGTGGGGAGGCTGCAGAAAGATTTAGACAGTTTAGGAGAGTGGTCCAGGAAATAGCTGATGAAATTCAATGTGAGCAAATGCGATGTCTTGAACTTTGGGAAAAAGAATACAGGCATGGACTATTTTCTAAAAGGTGACAAAATTCATAAAGCCAAAGTACAAAGGGATCTGAGAGTGCTAGTAAGGATTCTCTAAAGGTTAACTTGCAGGTTGAGTCCATGATTAAGAAAGTGAATGTAATATTGTCATTTATCTCAAGAGGGTTAGAATATAAAAGCGGCAATGTGTTTTTGAGATTTTATAAAGCTCTAGTTACGCCCCATTTGGAATACTGTGTCCAATTTTGGGCCCCACACCTCAGGAAGGACATACTGGCACTGGAGCGTGTCCAATGGAGATTCACACAGATGATCCCTCGAATGGTAGGCCTAACATATGATGATTGGCAGAGGATCCTGGGATTGTAATTATTAGAGTTTAAGGGGTTGAGGGAAGACCTAATAGAACCTTTTACAAGATAATGCATGGCTTAGAAAGGGTGGATGCTGGGAACTTGTTTCCGTTAGTGGGGGAGACTAGGACCTGTGGGCACAGCCTTAGAGCAAGTCAATTTAGAACAAAAATAAAGAGACATTTCTTCAGCCAGAGACTGGTGGGCCTGTGGAATTCATTGCCATGGAGCACAGTGGAGGCTGGGTCGTTAAATGTCTTCAAGACAGAGATTGATAAATTCTTGATCTTGCAAGGAATTAAGGGCTACGGGGAAAGTGTGGGTAAGTGGAGTTGAAATGCCCATCAGGCATGATTAAATGACGGAGTGTACTCGATGGGCCGAATGGTCTTATTTCCACTGCTATGTCTTATAGTCTTATGGTCAATGTAGTTGACTCTTAACTGCCCTCTGGGCAATTAGGGATGGTCAATAAATGCTGGCCTAGCCAGCAATGCCCTTGTCCCGTGAATGAATAAAAAAACTACCAAACTTGTTCTCAAAACATTTGTAGCAGGCAAATCCCTCCCAAAAATCACTATTTCAATTCTGATTTCAATCATGGGTTTGTTCTGCCTTGCATTTACAGCTGATAGGTCAGTTTACTAGTGAGCAGCTTCTGTTCAGCAGCATGTTTTAGTCAAAATCACCATTCTATGTACAAATGTTATTCAAAATTGTGCTCATTTTGGGATGCGAATTCATTGCTAGAGTTTCTGCTTGGATCAATTTACATATCAGCAATTGTAAAATCTTTTTTAAGTCTATACAATCATGCAGTGTTTTGGAATGCAATTTGGGAAAAACATTGATTTTGACAGAATGGTAAGTTTATGACTATAGCGAGGCTCATCACAAAAGATAAATCATTGCCTAGTCCAACATCTGCCAATAACTTAATTTTGAAAAACATTTGTACAGATGACTTTAAAAACTGGCACACAGCTATACTGAGAAATATTATATTGAGAAACTGGAGACTGCTGTGTCGCAAATTTCAAAATTAGGCTTTTCAAAAGTTCTTATTGTAGCCTTGCACTTAATTTAAAGAATCTCCTTGAATGTCCACAAATGAACATAATTAGCATAATCTTTGTCATGGTGTTTAATTCAATATGGAGTGTGACCAGTTTTGTGGAAAATGGTCAGAAGGTGGGGGAATTGTTGTAATTCCATGCTTATGATGTTTATAGTAGCACAGAAAATCAGATGAATTTGATTAATGCTGGATATAACTGAGAATCCTTGATCTCCTGTGATATTTTTCAAGGAGTAGAAAAAGGAAATCACTGTTCTTAAACCATGAATTCAACAGGCAGTGGTGTCATGGTAAATGAATGGCACCCCTTCTGAGAATTCTCTCTTGAAAAGTACACACGTTTAACAACAAAGGCTACCTCCCACTAATACCCATTCTATTAGAATTAGCTCAATCTTGTGAACAAAACGAGAAGAAAACATATATAGTGAGAAGACAAGTATTCGTCCAATCCTAACCTGCTAAAATAAAGAGAATCAAATAGTGGATTTGAATACTGGTACAAAAATCAAAGCTAGAGTGGAAATAGGTTAAAGCAATAAGTAAACAAATTTTGCACTTATTAGATAAGACTGGGTGAATTTAGAAATAATGTTGCCTCATAGATACTATGGAACATAGTTGTAAATTAGGATGCCATACATTGGAGGTTGATGTAGCGTGAGAGCTAGGGTGTTGACTTACTCACTGAGGTGGTATGTTTGTTTGCAGATGTTTCATCACCATTCTAGGTGACATCATCAGTATGTCTCCAGTAAAGCATTGGTGTTCTGTTCTGCTTGCCATTTGTGTGTCTGGGTCAGCTGGAGTTGGTGTGTCATTTCCAGTTTTATTATTGTCTCTTAGTGGTTAGTATATGGGGTCCAACTCTACATGTTTGTTAATGGAGTTCTGGGTTGAGTGCCAGGCTTCCAGGAACTCCTGTGAATGTCTCTGCTTGGCTTATCATAGAATGGATACATTGTCCTAGTCGAATTGATGTCTTTCATTGTCCATGTGTATAGATGCAAGTGATAGCTGGTCATGTCTCTTGGTGACTAATTGGTATTTGTGTACTCCAGTGGCTGATTTCCTTCCTGTTTGCCCTATGTAGTGCTTTTGGCAGTCTTTACATGGTATCTTGTATAAAACATCGGTCTTGTTGGTTGTGGTTATGGGATCTTTTATACTTGCTAGTAATGGTTGTAGTGTGGTAGTTGGTTTGTGGGCTACTATGACACCCAGACATCTTGAGACCTGTTTGCCACAAATCAATATCCATGGCTGCCTGCTTAGATTGGTTGTTGGAGACCTAATATCTTTTTGGCTTTTTTTTGTAGTATGCAAACTGTAAATTGTTTGTGGCGATCTCTGCTGAACTAAGTCTCATGGTCGGATTTAAACAGCTTCAAATTAGCTTATAAATTGGTGTGATTTTCTGTATCAAATGGCAGCTTTATTTATAGAAATTGTCAATAAATACCTTTCTTAGTGATACCCAAGAACAGACCGAGATTGGATCAAAAATTGAGAACTTAGCGATTCTGTGAAAGGTAATTCCCACCCAGTCCTTGGAGTAAAAGTTGAAGGCGTTTCTCCTCATTTGAGAGTTTTGTAATAATTAAGATCCAAATCTAATTTTAATTAGTGCAGTTTGGGTTTCATGTAGATCTGCAGATTTGTTAAAAGATATCTGGCAGGATTTATTACTGTGTCAAATGTTGAAGGACAGAAAGCTGCACCATTCACTGATGGTCTTTCACTTCATTATGAACTGTGATCCTTGTGAACTAAGTCTCATGGTCAGATTTAAACAGCTTCAAATTAGTTTATCAATTGGTGTGATTTTCTGTATCAAATGGCAGCTTTAGTTATGGAACTTATCAATAAATACCTTTCTTAGTGATACCCAAGAACAGACCGAGAAAGCAATTCATCGCCACCTTCTCAAGGCAACAGGGGCAGGCAATAATTGCTGAGCCAGCCAGCAGCATCCACTAGTGAATAAAAAGCAAATATTTGTAATAGGAGCAAGGACATTATGCAGCTATGGAAAATAACGTGAGAATTGATGGTGACTGCTGTGATTAGTGCAGGTCACATAGCTCATTCGCAATGAGGCTGGGATTATGCACAACAATGAAACGAGAAAGCAAGAGTTTAGCATGTGTAAGGAACAGGGGTGAAATGAGGAGCAGTTGACAGACATTGTGCTATTGTGAGTGACACTAAGGCAAGTGATGCGGTGGTAAGGAGTGGTATGAATGATGTAGGAGGGCCAAGAAGAAAATGCATAATGGGAGATGTGTAAAGGAGGATGTGTGCTGAATTTCTCCAACTTAATCTCAGATTATTGAAATATTTCCTGCAAGGATTCATGACCTTGCCATGATGCTCCTGCTGCTGACTTCCTCAGCTACCTTTATTCATGGATTTTTCCTCCCACTTATGAAAAACAGTATATTTAATGACCTGATGCAGTTTAGAAAGTGATTGGCAGTTGGCATCTGGCAGTCCAGATTAAGTCAAAGAGACCCATGAACTCAGAGGTGATAGACCTATTTATGTGGCCCAAGTTTACATTGAGACACGAGTCAGTGAATTCTGCAATGAAATGGGTGAGTGGCCTATGCTTTAACTTGGGCATGAGACTGCATCTATAAATTGCCTCAGAATTAGCAACACATAGGTGTTGAATTATATTACTAATGTTGAAATCAAAACATTACATTAACATATTTCTCTCTCTCTCTCTCTACAGATGCCGCCAGACATGCTGCATTTCCTCAACACTTTGTTTTTATAACAGCTATCACCTGTTTTCCTTCCAACTTTAATTACTTTTATATTAGCATCTCTCCCTAGCCTCTACACAGCTGTCCCACATGGCTACATGCCCATCCCTGGATCACTCTCCAGCTCCCTGGAGGAGGATTCTGAAAACATTAATCCCATCACTGTTCTTTATTTTAAATTTTGACACTACCAGAATTCACTGTGAAATGGTTAATATAACATAAACATATCTGAGAGTGGATGAACTTTGACCAACAGACTAGGAAAATGGCCAACAACAGGGAGTAGACGGACACTGACCAAAAATGATATTGCATCAATCATGTTGTGCAAATTTGGATGTAACCTCTTGTGTACTTGGTGAATCAAGTGCACATTGTAACCTATGATATCACAAAATACGTTGCAACCGTTGTTATGGGAGCTAAAGAACTTTGGCTCCCCTGCAGATGCTTGAACAAAGGAGACTGTAAATGTTACCAACTGCCAACCTCAATTGCCCTTGAGAAGATAGTGGAGAACATATTACAGTCTGTGTGGTAACACCCACAGAGCGTTTTTTTTCCATGGTATGTGGGTGTTGTTGCTAGGACAGTTTATCTTGGCCATTCCCAATGTCCTTGAGAAGGCAATGGTGTGCTGTCTTCAGTCCATTAGGGGCACGTACATCCGTAACACTGTTAAGGAAGGAAGTTCCAGGACTGTGACTCCACAACTGTGAAAAAACAGCCAAAATAGTTTGAGTCAAGATGATGTGCGGCTTGGAGGGGATCTTGCAATGTTCCCACCTCTCTGTTACCCTTGTTCATTCAGATGGTACATGTTGTGAATTCAGAAGATGTTGTCAACAGATAGTTGTCATATTTTGTGCATCACATGCACCACAGTCACCTTTCTTTGTAACAGGAATGGCTTCAATAAATGGAGCATTTTCCCAATTCTCAATGACTTCAATTTTTCTAAGGTACCTTGATGCCACACTTCAGTCAAGTGTTTCCTTAATCTCAAGGGCAATCATTTTCATCTCACCTCAGGTACTTAATTCTTTTTGTTCATTTTCGGTCCAAGGCTGTAATTGGTCTGCAGCCAAATGGTCCCAGTGAAACCCAAAGTGAGCACAGGTGAACAACTTATCACTGAACAAGTGTTGCATGAAAGTACTGACAATATCGTCCATTTCACAACTACTAATTGAAGGCAATTGGGTAATAATTGGCCAGATAGAATTTGTTTCTTTTCGAGGACAGAATATACCTGGCAATTTTCTACATTGTTGAGTAGACGCTAAAGCTGTACAACTTCAGAACTCTGGACGTACTCAGGTCCTGGAGGACATACCTTCAGTACAATAGCCAAGGTATTGTCAAAACATTTGCTGTATCCAATACCCCTAAGTACCTCCAAGTATTTCTTAGTATCATGTTCAATAAGTTGAATAGGATGAAGGCCTAACATCAAGAATTGAAGGTGCAAACTGAAATTGATATTTCACTGGACTCTTCTTAAATTGGTTCAAGATGGTTGTAATTGCTTCAGGATCTTGTCTTGCACAAATGTATTGGGGTTCACCATCATTAGGAATGTGGATATTTGTGGAGCTGTATTCTTCTGCAATTACTTGTTTACTAATCACTTACATGGGCGACACGGTGGCACAGTGGTTAGCACTGCTGCCTCACAGCGCCAGAGATCCGGGTTCAATTCCCGCCTCAGGTGACTGACTGTGTGGAGTTTGCACGTTCTCCCCGTGTCTGCGTGGGTTTCCTCCGGGTGCTCCGGTTTCCTCCCACAGTCCAAAGATGTGCAGGTCAGGTGAATTGTCCGTAGTGTTAGGTAAAGGGTAAATGTAGGGGTATGGGTAGGTTGCACTTCAGCAGGTCGGTGTGGACTTGTTGGGATGAAGGGCCTGTTTCCACACTGTAATGTAATCTAATCTAATCACTTACCATTCACCCTTAGACAGACAACACAGATTTGATCTGATCCATTAGCTATGGGATGACTTAACTCTTTCTAATGCATGCTGCTTCCATAGTTTCACAAACACATAGTCTTATATTATGGCTTCACTAACATGTTTCACCTTTAGGTATACCTGGTACAACTCCTGACTTGTTCTCCTACATGTTCTCCTTCATTAAACTCATGTTCATGCCCAGACCATGAACTTGTACTCAAGCCCCATTGCTTCACCAATCGCACTATTATAATAAATATTTTGATTCAAACATTAAAATGGCCAACTGATTCCCTTTTATACTATTCTCCAGAATAAAAGAGCATTTCATCAGGTTTCTTTAATGAATTCAAAATATAATTCAATTCAGCAGTTGGATCACTCTTTGAACACATTTTCTAGAAATGACATAGTAAAAACCTCTTTCAGTCTATGAAGCATTCAAATAGCTTCATATCTTTTAATTTTTTTCAATTGTCCATAAATATAAATATATATGTATATTGAATGTAATGCATAGAATATTCAGCAAGAAAGGCAGATAGGGTATTTGGATCTGCTGCTCATAAAAAACTGCAAAGACTTTTATGGGTGCTATTTTTGCAATGTGGTAAATGTCATGACAAGCACAGGAGATAGCTTCATCAGAAATTGGCTGTTCACATCTCAACTTGCACCAAATCCCATTCACTGCTCCAATGAAAGGTTCCAAGTCCAACAATGTTGCATGTTAAAATTCTCATCTTTGATTTCAATTCCTCAGTGACCTCACCCTTTCATTCTCAATAACCTCCAACAATCTTCTAAGACCCAAAAACATAAATTGCTGGAAAAACTCAGCAGATCTTGCAGTATCTGTGGAGACAAAGTAGAGTTAACAGTTCAGAGCCAGTGACCCTACTTCAGAACCTTCTAAGACCTTTGCACTCTTCAAATTCTAGCTTTTGTGCATCCCCATTTTAATTGCTCCATCATTAACAGCCATTCCTTCAGCATCCTAAGCTGTTGAAATTCCATCCCAAAATTTCACTATTTCAGTGTTTCTTCCTCCCCATTTAAGATGCACCAATACCTGCTTATGACATCAAGGCAACATGCGACTGACTGTGGTATCAAGGTGCCATTCAAAATGATGAAGTTAACAGGTATCAGTGAGAAAGCTCTTTCACGGTTGAAGCTGTACTTAGCAAAAGAAGATGGCTAGGGTGTTGGAAGTCAATCATTTCAGTCTCAGGAAAAAACAATGAAGGAGCTCGTAATATAGTGTCCTCAGCCCAAGCATCTCCACTTTCTTCATTAACGAACTTGCCTCCATCGCATGCTCAGAAGTTGGAATGTTTACTGATGTTTGCAGTAACATTCAAAACTGCTCAGATACAAAAGCTGTCCTTCAGCAATAATATTCGAGCTTGGAATGATAATGGCAAGTAGCTTTCATGCCACGTAAATGACCTTCATCAACTAGAGAGAACCCAACCATCTCTCCATCATGTTCAACCACATCAGTCTTTGCTGAATCTGCTTTGTCCAATATCCAGGGAGCTACCATTGACCAGAAATTTAACTGCGCCAGTAACTCAAACATTCAGGCACCTTTGTCAAATTTATTTGGTCAGAGAATGCAGGGGCAGGAGCGCATCCAAATTTCTGACAAGCATTCCTGATAGGGAACAATTGCACTTGGAGCAAGACCTCTTCTGTTCCATTTCCAGACTTGAATTTCAAAGTAAACTGTAAAATACTGGTGTCACTTATGATACCCCAAGAACAAACAGACCAACATGAGCATCCTTCAAGGCACATACATGCCAAATATAAAGGTAGGACTTTTCTTCAGAATGCTTTACTCAAAATTGTGCTAGAAGCATGTATACACTCACTCTAAAATAAATAATTTAAAAAACAAGGCCTCCCTGAAGACCTGCGCTGCCAATGTCAATTATTATCAGTGACCATCTCCTGCATGTAATGATTATTTTAAATGCGTCCAAAGATGGCTGATGAGGCTGAGTCTGAATCTGCAGGCTTTTGGTATGTAGAACATGTATTTCATTGTGGGGTGTATTTTTATGAAGTTGTGTAGAGTACATGTGAAGTGGAAGGCAGGAAGCTAGAGTTTGTTTATTTAAATGATACAAGGATAGAGTGTGTGGTCCCTTTAAGAGGTAAAGCACTTTTCAAAGCTTGATGATTTTTAAAAATGTCTGTAAACCAGGGCAGATGCACAGACAGTTCTAAAATGGAAACACGTAACAACTGGCTGTCTGACTGGAAAACCTCAGGCTTGTTTTGTCATTTTGATAACTAGCTTGAATCAGCCAATTAATTTATACCAAGCCCTTAGATATTGAAAACCTATCACGTTTTAACCTGATGGTTTTGACTACCAGGAACCAAACTGATTGTAAAGAGATTAATAGGTCACCAAGGATATAAAAGATGTGGGCATTTTGAAAATTGGGAGAGAGTCAACTGCCATCTTAAGAGAGAGCAAACCCCACCATCTGAGAAATAAATACCAGGCTCTCACAAGAAATCTCCACACTCTCTAAAAAAGCACCAAATATTCATAAAGGTACATGGCATATTTAGTGAATATTCCTGACACCAAAGTTTGACAGAGAGAGGCATTCAGAACAAAAGAATTACAGAGAAAATGACCCCAACAGCAGAATCAGCGGAGAAGGTGCACAGCATTCTGGAAAACGTAGTTTTGCTGCAATTTTGAGAGACTAAGTTTTAATTTATTGTTTTCTTATTACTTGGATTTATATAAGTGGGACTTGTGTTATCGAAACAGCATACCAATAGAATTTAGTTCAGTTAGGGGCTAGGTAGTACTTAGGGAGGAATTGTCCGGTTTGTTAGTAAGTCTGTTAATTTGTTCACTGTCAAGGTTAAATAAATAAATTGTCACTTGTTACTTATGAAGTGAGTATCAGAGATTCCTTTCATTTAACCACTTCTTTATAACAGATTGGGGGGGGGTTAGAGGTAAGTTATACCTCTTGTCAACTTCTTTTATCAGATGTGAGCTTTTCTGGGTGTTTTGGTTTTAATTATCAAAAGGGTGTCGATCTCCACTTCAAAACAGATTGGGGGATCAGGTCCAGGATTTGGACAGATTTGGGGTATAAAAGGTTTCAGCAGATTTAAACAAACTTGGGGACTAGTGTCCTAATAAAGCTTAAGTGAGAATTGGAAAATCTGTTTAATTTCGGTTACTTGTGATTGGTTAAATCAGAAGTAGGGAAAATGGCTCTTAACATTGTTAAAAAGGTTCTGGAGTTTGAAGATGTTTCCCAAATTTGCCAGGAAATTCGACAAATACAGAAAAAGGAGACATATTTAGAATTGGCTGACAGTTTAGAATTGGGTTTAACTAGGGATAAGGGGAAAGCTGAAATTATAAAGGAGTTGGTTTATCAGAGAAACAGACAAGTGTGGAGTTAGAAAAAATGAAATTGCTAATGAGGCAATTGGAGTTAGAAAATGAACTTAAGAGGCTGGATTTACAAAAAAGAGAAAAGGAAAGGGAAAGAAGATTCCTAGCAGGGGAAAAAGACAAAGAGAGAGAGAATTTGAACTTCAGAAGTTGGCAATTAAACAGGAAAGTTGACGTAACAGGATGGAGGGAAAGGTAGAAGATAGACTTAGTGAGGAGGGTAGTGATGATGAGCAAAACTATCATAGCCAAAGGCCTGTTAGACATATACAAATACGTCAAAGCATTACCAAATTTGATGAAAATGATGTAGAAGCCTTTTTCATTTCCTTTGAGGAACTTCCTACGCAGTTGAATTGGCCAGAGACTGTGTGGATAATGTTAATTCAGGCCAAGTTGGCAGGCAGGGCTAGTGAGGTGTTTGAAGCACTGTCAGATGAGGTGTCAAGAGATCGTGAAGATGTTAAACAGGTATTTTGAATTCTTACGAATTGGTACCAGAAGCATATAGACAATGGTTCAGAAACATAAAGAGGAACCAAGTCAGACTTACATTGAATTTGAAAGAATTAAACATAGCAACTTTGAAAGATGGGTGAGAGCATTAAAGGTAAAAAAGATATATGAGGCTGTTAGAGAATTACTCTGTTGGAGGAGTTTAAAAACTCACTTCCAGAAATGATAATAATTCATAATGAGGAACAGAAAGATCAAACAACGAGAAAAACTGCAGAGATGGGTGAATACGCAGTAATGCATACATCGAAATTTAGCATCGAAATTTCATTCCGTGAGGGATAGAAATTGGGAAACAGGGAGATCCTTCACTGAAAAACAAAAAGTAAATCACACTGGGAATAATTTACCACAAGTGAAAAAGAAACCCATGAGGGTAAAACGGAGGTGAAAGGCCTCAGGTGTTTTCACTGTAATAAGGTGGAGCACATAAACTCAGAGTGCTAGCAGTTGAAGAAAGGCACTGGGAAATAGGATGTGATAAAAGAGGTTAAACCAGTGGGATTAGTTAAGGTAATGAAGGAAATCCCAAAAGAAGTCAAGGAGCAGCAAGAGAGTGCGTAGCCTAGTCACAGGCTGAATAGTGATTTAGCACCTGATCTTTATAAAGACTTCACTTCTGTGGGTAAGTTCTACTCCAGAAGAACAGGGGCAGAAGGTTAAAAAAGTGAAAATATTGAGAGATACAGGAGTTAGGCAGTCTCTAATAGTAAGAGATGAAAGTACTCTGTCTAAAATGTTACCCGAGAGAGTAGTAATTTACAGAATAGATGGAGAGAGATTTAGCCATTCCCCTGTGTAAAATTAGGTTGAAAGTCCAGTCAAGACTGGGGAAGTGATAGTGGGAGTGATTGAAAGAGTGTCTATTCCAGGAATACAGTTTGTTCTTGGAAACGACCAAGCAAGGTCAAAGGTGGGAGTGATGCCCCTTGTAGTGGAGAAGCAGAAGGAAAACCAGGGAACTGAAGAGTTAAAAGAAAAATATCCTGGAATTTTTCCAGACTGTGTGGTAACAAGATCCCACAGTCATTAGTTAAAGCAAGAAGGACAAACAAAGAGAAAGATGAAAGAGTTGAGGTTCAGTTAGTTGACACCGTTTGATGAAGTGGTAAAGGAAAACCCCGAACAGGTAGAGGATCAGGCAGAGGTATTTAGTTCTGAAAGATGACTGAAGTTACAACAAAAAGATGAGACAATAGAAGATTTATACAATAAAGCCTATTCGGAAAAGGAGTCAGAATGTATACTCGAGTGTTATTATCCCCTTATCCAAAGATAGAATCCTAAGGTGAAAATGGAGACCTCGGCACGTTACTGAAGAGGAGAAATGGGCAGAAGCGTATCAGACTGTGTTGCCAGTAGCATACAAACAGGAGATATTATGAGTAGCACCTGAATTACCAGTAGGAGGTGATCTGGGAGTGAAGATTCAGGATTAGATACAAAAAACTGAATTCGTGATAGCAGAAGTGATGTTCTTGGGATACAACATCGGACATGGAGGAATGACCCAAGGAACATGAAGATGAAGGCCATTGAGGAATTTCCAAGATCACCCTCAAAGAACGGCATTTGCGAATTTTAAAGCCATCTTAACCATCGCATCAGTTTTAGCCACACCAAATTTACTGAAACACTTTAAAGTTGCAATTGACACCAGCGATGTAGGGATCGCTATGTTGACACAGGAGGATGATGGCGTAATTGAAAAAAAAAGGTTATTTTTCCAAGAAATTAAATATCCACCAGAGAAAATAATCCACCGTCAAAAAACAGTTCTTCAGTTTGATACTGGCCTTACAATATTTTACTGTTACTGTTAAAAACAATGTTTCTGACACAGTTGTGTACACAGAACACAACCGTCTCATCTTTTTGGAAAGATTTAAAAGACACAACTATGAGACTATTTCATTGGAGTCTTATATTACAGTCTTTTAATTTACAAATTGTACATGTTGCGAGTCATAAAAATGTTACTGCAGATGCGTTACTATTGGCTTAAAAGAAAATGCATAGATAAAACTGGTACAGTCCAATGTTATAAATGTATGCAGAATTAGTATGAAATGTGTAACCTTACACATGTGGCCTATGTATCTCGTGATAACGGTATTAAGACTTTTAAAAAAAGATGAAGCTATCTTTTAATAATGATGATTCATTTTTTTCTTAACAGGGGAGGTGTTACGAAGTTGTGCAGAGTATTAATGAAGTGGAAGGCAGCAAGGTGGTTTGTTTAAAACATAGGAGGACAGAATGTATGGTACCTATAAGAGATAAAGTGCTTTTTAAAGCTTGGAGATTTTTAAAACATATGCCTGTAAGCTGCTGTAAATGCGCAAACAGTTCTAAAATGGAAACATATATCGACTGGCTGTCTGACTGGAAAACCTCAGGCTTGTTTTGTCGTTTTGATAACTAGCTTGAATCAGCCAATTCATTTATACCAAGCCCTTAGATATTAAAACCTATCACATTTAAACCAGATGGTTTTGACTATCGGGAACCAATCTGATTGTGAAGAAATTAATAGGTCACCAAGGATATAAAAAATATGGGCATTTTTAAAATTGGGAGAGAGCCAATTGTAATATGAAGAGAGAGCAAACCCCACCATCTGAGAAATAAATACCAGGCTCTCACAAGAAATCTCCACACCAAATATTCAGCAAAGTACACGGCATGTATAACGAAAATGTGTGGTGCTGGAAAAGCACAGCCAGTCAGGCAGCATCTGAGGAGCAGGAGAATTGACATTTCAAGCATAAACCCTTCATCAGGAATGAGCCTTGTGGCCCAAGGGGGCTGAGAGATAATCGGGAGGGGGGATGAAGCTGGGGGGGAAGATGGATAAAGGTGATAGATCGGAGAGGAGAGTGGACCGGATAAGTGGAAAGGAAGATTGACAAGTAGGGCAATTCAAGAGGGCAGTGCTGAGTTGGAAGGTTGGATCTGGGGATAAGGAGGGGGTAGGGGAAATGAGAAAACTGGTGGAATCCACATTGATCCCATGTGGTTGGAGGGTCCCAAGGTGGAAGATGAGGTGTTCTTCCTCCAGGCGTCAGGTGGTTAGGGTTTGGCGGTGGAGGAGGCCCAGGACTTGAATGTCCTTGGCAGAGTGGGAGGGAGAGTTAAAGTGCTCAGCCACCGGACAGTGGGGTTGTTTAGTGCCTGTGTCCCACGGATGCTCTCTGAAACGTTCCGCAAGTTTGTGTCCTGTCTCCCCAATGTAGATGACACCACATTGGGAGCAATGGACACAGTAGATGGCATGTTTGGAAATACAGATGAATCTCTGTCGAATGTGGAAGGATCCTTTGGGGCCTTAGATGGAAATAAGTAGGGGAGGTGTGAGCACAGGTTTTGCACTTCTTATGGTGGCAGAGAAGATGCCAGGAGTGGAGGGTGGCTTGGTGGGGAGCGTGGACCTAACAAGGGAGTTATGGAACATGACCTCCTTCTTCAAAGACCGCAATTTCCCCACCAACCTCCAGATACATCACATCATCCTCCACCATTTTTGCCACCTACAGAATAAATTGTTGTAAGTGAGTACCAGTTCTGCCAATCGAATGACTGTGTCAGTGGAAGGGTACAGGTTGGGTCGGCATGAGTAGAAGAAATGGAGGGCTTGGAGGCCTTCTTCATGGATGTGTACAGGGATTGGATGTCCATGATCCCATAACCACATCCACTCCAGTGACAGTCTCAGCCCCCACTCCCAGCTCCAGCCCCACACCAGGTCCTAGCCCCCAGCCCTGCCGTGCTTTTACTACCACCTGTCCCCACCAGACCTCCCCCTCACTGAGGATGAACGATCAGTCCTCAGTAAAGGCCTCAGCTTCATCCCCTTACGCTCCTGGATCACTGACTTGACACGTGTTGCGACACAGCCTCCAAACTCATAGTCCGGAAACCCTACACCTTGTGGTTCTATCTCCTACTCAAAATTTACAAACCTGACTGCCCGGTTGACCCATCGTCTCGGCTTGTTCCCGCCCCACCGAACCTATCTCTGTATACCTTGACATGTCCTGTCCCCCTTGGTCCAGGAACTCCCCACCTATATTCAGGACACCACCCACATCCTCCACCTCATCCAGTACTTTCGTTTCCCTGGCCCTCAACGTCTCATCTTCACCATGGACATCCAGTCCCTGTACATATCCATCCACCATGACAAAAGGCCTCCAAGCCCTCCATTTCTTAGAGGATACCCAACCAGTATCCTTCAATTGACACTCTCATTCAATTGGCTGAACTGGTCCTCACCCTCAAGAATTTCCCCTTCAAATCCTCCCACTTGCTCTAGACCAAAGATGTAGCAATGGGCACCCACATGGGCGCCAGCTATGCTTGCCTCTTCGTCGGGTACGTGAAACAGTCCATCTTGCGCAGCTACACTGGCACTGTTCCCCACCCTTTCCACCACTAAATTGATTACTATATCGTGCTCCTATGAGGAGGTTGAACAGCTCATCAACTTCGCGAACACCTTTCACCCCGACCTCAAGTTCACTGGACCATCTCGGACACATCCTTCCCCTTTCTGGACCAGTGCATCTCCATCTCCGGTCACCAACTTAACACGGACATCCACTACAAACCCACTGACTCCCACAGCTACCTGAACTACACGTTGTCCCACCCCGCCTCCTGTAAAAATGCTATCCCTCATTCCCAATTCCTCTGCTTCTGCCACGTCTGCTCCCAGGAGGACCAATTCCACCATAGAACATCACAGATGGCCTCCTTCTTCAAAGACCGCAATTTCCCCTCCCACATGGTCGACGATGTCCTCCAGTGCATCTCCTCAACTTATAGTCATAGAGATGTACAGCATGGAAACAGACCCTTCGGTCCAACCCGTCCATGCCAACCAGATATCTCAACCAATCTAGTCCCACCTGCCAGCACCCGGCCCATATCCCTCTAAACCCTTCCTATTCATATACCCATCCAAACGCCTTTTAAATGTTGCAATTGTACTAGCCTCCACCACTTCCTCTGGCAGCTCATTCCATACACGTACCACCCTCTGTGTGAAAACGTTGCCCCTTAGGTCTCTTTTATATCTTTCCCCTCTCACCCTAAACCCATGCCCTCTAGTTCTGGACTCCCCGACCCCAGGGAAAAGACTTTGTCTATTTATCCTGTCCATGCCCCTCATATTTTTGTAAACCTCTATAAGGTCACCCCTCAGCCTCTGACGCTCCAGCCTATTCAGCCTCTCCCTATACCTCAAATCCTCCAACCCTGGCAACATCCTTGTAAATCTTTTCTGAACCCATTCAAGTTTCACTACATCCTTCCGCTTGAACCCCACCCCTCCAATGCAACAAGGACAGAATCCCCTTATCCTCACCTTCCACCCCACCAACCTCCAGATACAATGCATCATCCTCCGCCATTTTCACCACCTAAAAACAGACCCCACCACCAGGGATATATTCCCCACCCAAACCTATCTGCATTCCGGTGAAACCATTCACTCTGCGACTCCCTTGTTAGGTCTACGCGCCCCACCAACTCACTCTCCCCTCCCAGCACCTTCCCCTGCCACCGCAAGAAGTGCAAAAACTGTGCTCACACCTCCTCCCCACCCCCACCCCCACCCCCACCAAGACTTCAAAGGACCTTTCCACATTCGACAGAGATTCACTTGTACTTCCACACACGCCATCCACAGTGTCCATTGCTCTCAATGTGGTCTCCTCTACATTGGGGAGACAGGCCGCTAACTTGTGGGCCATTTCAGAAAACATCTGTGGGACACAGGCACTAAACAACCCCAGTGACCCATGGCTGAACACTTTAACTCCCCCTCCCACTCTGCCAAGGACATTCAAGAGCTGGGCCTCCTCCACCGCCAAACCCTAATCACCTGACACCTGGAGGAAAAACACCTCATCTTCCACCTTGGGACCCTCCAACCACATGGGATCAATGTGGATTTCACCAGTTTCCTCATTTCCCTATCCCCTCCTTATCCCAGATCTAACTTTCCAACTCGGCACTGCCCTCTTGAACTGTGTTACCTGTCCATTTTCCTTCCCACTTATCTGCTCCACCTTCACCCTCACCTTCATCTACCTATCACATTCTCAGCTACTTTCCCCCCAGCCCCACCCCCTCCCATTTATCTCTCAGCCCCCTTGGGCCACAAGCCTCATTCCTGATGAATGGTTTATGCTCAAACCGTCAATTCCCCTGCTCCTCAGATGCTGCCTGACCAGTTGTGCTCTTCCAGCAGCACACTCTTCGACTCTGATCTCCAGCATCTGCAGTCCTCACTTTCTCCTACGTATAGCGAATATTCCTGATACCAGAATTTGATGGAGTGAGGCATTCAGAACAAAAGAATTACAGAGAAAACATTCCTGACAGCAGACAGGAAACAGAGCATTCTGGAAGACGTATTTTTGCTGCAATTTTGAGAGACTAAGTTTTAATTTATTGTTTTCTTATTTCTTGGATTTATATAAGTGGGACCTGTGTTATTGAAACAGCATACCAATAGAATTTAGTTCAGTTAGGGACTCAGTAGTACTTAGGGAGGAATTGTCCGGTTTGTTAGTAAGTCTGTTAATTTGTTCGCTGTTAGGGTTAAATAAACCCTACTACTTACTTACTACTGATAAAGTGAGTATCAGGGATTCCTTTCATTTAACCACTCCTTTATAACAGATTGGCGGGGGAAGTGAGAGGTAGGTTATACCACTTGTCACACTTATTTTATTAGATTAGGAGCGAAGTTACCTTCTCTGATGTTTTGATTGTAATTATCAGAAGGCTGTAAACCTTCACTTCATAACAGTATGCTCGTGCATTATTAGTCTAAGTCATGGAGGAAGCAATTGTTCAATTCTGTCAAGAATGGCAATTCAACATCAGAAAATTGAATTAAGAGCTTCCAGTCAAGAAAATCAACAATTGAGAGAGACCAATGAGAGGAGAACTACTCAAGCTGACAATGGACCATTTCCTCTACTACTGACAACTGACTTTTTTTGTGGGATAGCCAATGAGGCCAGATAGAGCTCATAAGCCATCTGCAAGCCTACATTCTGGATTAGTGGTGCTGGAACAGCACAGCAGTTCAGGCAGCATCCAAGGAGCTTCGAAATCGACGTTTCGGGCAAAAGCCCTTCATCAAGCCCACAGCCAATACTGATATCTCACTTCCACCTGGGGGTCAGCCACAAAAAGCATGATCCTTGATATAATCGCTAGTAAATAGATACTCCAGGTTTATGGCAACTCAACTTTCAGCAACTAGTTAATCATAACTCTGTTACATTTCTGTACCTTACAAAATCAACAAATAAAAATGTTTTGCTTTTATCAGAAAAGTGATTATTTTACGACGTATCAACATTACTCCCATTTTATGATACGTGCCATTATTTTATTTTTTGAGAATTTCTTTCTGATGTTGCTCAGGTGGGAGATATTAGTCATGGTGTCATAGAGTCATAGAGATGTACAGCATGGAAACAGACCCTTTGGTCCAACCCGTCCATGCTGACCAGATATCCCAACCTAATCTAGTCCCACCTGCCAGCACCCGGCCCATATCCCTCCAAACCCTTCCTATTCATATACCCATCCAAATGCCTCTTAAATGTTGCAATTGTACCAGCCTCCACCACATCCTCTGGCAGCTCATTCCTTACACGTACCACCCTCTGTATGAAAAAGAAATCAGAAATAATAAAAATACACTTCCCATGTTGAATAGCTACTGATCAAACATGCTTAGGTGTTATCGAAGGCATATGAGCAATTGTACAGTATTCTGAACTAATCAAATGCATCAACCTTGTTAATGCAGCACACGCCAGTGAATCCTTGCACTTCTGACACCAGTAATCTTTGAATCTTTTCAAAGTAAAATCATTAATTTACATTATCTTATGAAGCAGGATAATAATCTGAGGCAGTAGGATTAAGACTATCAAGGCTAACAGATAAGGGACAGGACTTCATTGCATGAATCTCACACAGATCTCAAAGTTAAAGTACAGTGAGCTAATCTATTGTGACTAAGGATCAAAGTAATATTAATGTGGCAATTAATGTTCTGCACTGTTATGCGCATACCTTCTCATTCATCCTGACTGAATCCTTATAAACATGCTTCTGATCTTTGGTCCAGTAACACTCAGTGGTTTAAACTGAATATGAGTTACCTTGAGTAGAAAATTACAGATTGTTGTATGTGTTTGTTGCAGATTCAATTTCTGTTTAATTCAATCTCAGCAATACCTTTGAGAGGTTGATTATCTGGACATACATGCATCAGAGAAGTGAAAATTATGCATAATTCTAGTAACTATCCAGTTGTAAGTCCAGAGTGAACATCCAGTGATGTCAGAAATGGCATTCTCCAATAATAATGAACAAGGGTCAAAGAAACAATTTTAGATATTATCCTGTGACAAAACAAATGAGTGCTGTGTTTGGATTATTTTGTAGAATTTGCCGCCTACAGAAGCTCCATCATGTTCAAATAATTTCCTATTTTCTTATCATTGTTTTGTATATTATTTGCTTATTTTATTTTATGTATTTTATATGTGAAAGCTGAAAGGACTCAAAATAGACTGTATTTTTGCCAAACGGAATTAAAAACAGTGGCTCTGCAGTTTTTTTTTAACAATTGCTTTGATAAGTCACAATTCTAATGATAAATTATGTTAATACGTACCTGCATTACAAACTCCCTGCGACGTGGCAGACCTTTTTCAGATAACAGAAGATATTCTGGTTCTTTCTCCTTCTTTGCTTGTTGTATCTGGGCCAATCGACTGATGGGATTCATACCTTGTCCATATTCTGGACCCGTCTGTAACACAAACACTTCAATGAATGGAAGGTATACTACTTGTGATTTGTGGAAAGAAGGACTGAAGCAATGACTTACACACAAATCTCCTAATTCTGTCACTGAAACTAACACACAACTACACCATAAATTAAATGAGCCTTCATTGATTCCTTGTCTGTATCACACTCATGACAGGGTTTCAGAATTGGACATAATATTGAATCCACAATTAGAGGGTACTTCTCCCTATCCTTCCTTCCTCCATCATTGAATTCCTCTTTCCTATTTCTGCCTACATTTCTTTAATAATTTTATTTTCCACCATCTCTGATCTCTTGTGTACCTAATATTCCATTCAGTCTTCTAAGTCCTAAGATCTGTTGACAATATATGATATGAGGAGAAAGTGAGGACTACAGATGCTGGAGATCAGAGTCCAGAGTGGGTTGCTGGAAAGGTACAGCAGGTCAGGCAGCATCCAAAGAGCAGGAGAATTGCATTTCGGGCAAGAGCCCATCACTTGTGAGCCGAGGGGGTGGAGAGATAAATGAGAGGGGGGTGGAGGTGGGAGGAAGGTAGCTGAGAGTGCAAAAAGTAGACAGAACTGGGGGTAATGGTGATTGGTCGGTAAGGAGAGTGGAGTAAATAGGTGGGAAGGAAAATGGACAGGTAGGACAGGTCATGAGGGTGGTGCCGAGTTGGAAGGTTGGAACTGGGATGGGGTGGGAGAAGGGGAAATGAGGACATTGATGTCATATGGTTTAGATGATCCCAAGGCGGACCATTTGGCATTCTTCCTCCAATGTGGATTTCACCAGACATGATCTTATGTTATTCTCATATAATGAAGCAGCGTGCCAATCTCCTCTATATTTTTGTGTCCAATGCAAAAGCTGTTTTGAAATTTTAGGAATTTTTGCTTTTCACATTTCTAGCTATGTCTTCCTCTTCATTGGATACACGGAACAGTCCATCTTCTGTAGTTACACTGGCACCATTCCCCACCTTTTCCTCTGCTACATTGATGACTGTATTGGCACCACCTCGTGCTTCCACAAGGAGGTCGAATAGTTCATCAACTTCACAAACACCTTCCATCCTGACCTCAAGTTCACCTGGACCATCTCGGACATCTCCCTCTCCTTCCTGGACCTCCCCATCTACATTTCTGGTAACCGACTCAACGTAGCCATCTCCTTCAAAACCACGACTGCCATAGCTACTTGGATTACATCTCCTCCCATCTCTCCTCCTGTAAAACCACTATCCCTCACTCCCAATTCCTCCACCTCCACTGCATCTGTTCCCAGGAGGAGCAATTCCACTCCAGGACATCCCAGATGGCTTCCTTCTTCAAGGACTGCAATTTCCTCTCCCGCATGGTCAACAATGCCCTCCAACACATCTCTGCTACTTCCCACACTTCCACCCTTGAACGCCACCCCTCCAATGGCAATAAGGATAGAAACACCCCGGTCCTCACATTCCACCCCATCTCCAGATAAAACGCATTATCCTCCACCATTTCCACCTACAATCAGACTCCACCACCAGAGATATTTCCCCTCCCCACCCCTATCAGCATTCTGCAGAGACCATTCCCTCTGCAACTCCTCACCAACCCACCCTCACACCAGCCACTTTCCTAGTAAGAGGTGTAAAACAGGCACCCATACCTCCCCTTTCACCTCCATCCAAGGCCCCAAAGGATCTTTTCACATCTGGCAGAGATTTTCCTGCACATCCAAATACCTTATCTACTGTGTTCATTGTTCTCAATGTGGTCTCCTTTACATTTGGTAGACGGGACACCAACTTGTAGAACGTTTCAGGGAACATCTCTGGGACACAACAAACAACACCACTACCATGTGGCCGACCGGTTCAACTCCCCCTCCCATTCTGCCAAGGACATGTAAGTCCTGGGCCTCCCCCACTGCCAAATCCAAGCCACCCGGCACCTAGAGGAAGAACACCTCATCTTCCACCTTGGGATCCTCCAACCACACGGCACCAATGTCAATTTCACCAGTTTCTTCATCCTCCCACCTCATTCCAGATTCAACCCTCCAACTCGACAGCACCCTCTTGAACTGTCCTACCTTGTCCATCTTCCTTCACACCTATCTGCTCCACCCTCCCCTCTAACCTATCACCATTACCCCCCTCCCATCTCCATCTATCTCTCGGCTTCCCAGCTACCTTCCCCCCAGCCCCCAACATTCCTGATGAAGGGCTTATGCCTGAAATATCGATTCTCCTGCTCCTCAGACGCTGCCTGATATGCTGTGCTTTTTCTGCTCCGTATTGTTTGACTCCACATTTGCCAATTTACTAATCTATCAAATGAATCTGATACTTTGAGTTTCTGTGATGGAGAGATTATTATCAGTGAATTTTGTTACATTGGCTGAGCATTGTAGGCACTTGATTATTTTCTTGATTTGTAAGTTGATTGCTAGAACATTGTTCTCCCTATACTGCACTCCATTTTGTTGTTTTGTTGTATTATTTGTTGATTAAATTTGTTATTCAACTCTTGTTGCTCTAAATATTGTTGCTGTAGTACTTAGCCTGAAAGCTGTTAAACTTTCTGCTGTTTTAAATGCTGTTTCAACATAAAGATCAGTTTTCCTTTAACAATATAGTGTCTTCAAAGAGTTGAATGAAGTGACTCATTTTCCAAGATGGTTGATAGACTAACCAACAATCTGTGACCTTCTCAAAATGGTTTCAATCAATATGATTCAAATTTTTGACTTATAGAGATGGCTGCTGTGATGTTGTTCGTACATTTTTTGTGTCTGAAGTAGTTTCACACAGAATACACCACATGATCAGATTCATGCTCCTTTTCTTTGTTTCTGATGCTTCTTCTTTATAAACCTGATAAAATGTTGTCGTTACTAAATGTAACTTGATATTCTGTACAACGAATCAATACCGTAAAAATTTAACTAACTTCACTGTGCGGGCTCTGAAACTTCAAATTCCAAGTCGGTCTCATTCTCAATTTTTTTTCAATCAATTGATGTATTTTAATTTGGTGAATAAATCTTCCATTGAATAAATAGACTTAAGTATCTAAATAACTGCCAAAAATGTAACTCTTCTTCTCAGCCTAGTTTTTGAGGATTTTACTCTAAGGGATTGAATCTGTTCTCTTCATGGGATCACTTCCTCTTGTTATGGGCAATCTTGCCCTTCAGATAGAGAAATAAAAAAGGTTGTTTGTGATCACAATGGGTGTATTAGCATGTATAGCCATGCTAGGTCCTGAGACTTCCCCACTCAGGATTATGAAATGCATTGGTGGAAGACTGACAACATGAGGGGTGTCAGCCCTTCTGAACATATATTCCAGGTGCTTCTAAGGTTTGCAGGTGATCATCATCACCTGTGCACTGGCACACTTACACTGAGTCTAACCCAGTGAGTGTCAGTTTGCATTAGAAGACTGGCACCACTTAGCCTTACAAAGCACAGAAGATTTTTCATCCTCTTCCTGTAGTAGATGTGGGTCTTTTTGTGCAGGTCACTGGTGCTGAACTATGCTGCAACAATGGTCCAGGCCTAAAGGGAGGCCATCCTGCTGCCATGAAGGGGGAAGAAGACTCCCCTGCTTTTGTGTTTAAGCAAAACCAGAATCCCTAGTAAGCTGTCGCTGATGCTGCAGGCCAGTTTTTAGCTGGTTGGGACAAGTCCAGAGTGATGGGACAAACGACAAAGCTCAGTGATGCTTCAGGCTTACAATGACTGAAAGGATATCTGGGTGGTCTTCAAAAATCATGTCCAGGTCTTCAACCCCAGACTTTCTGGTGGGGTCAAGATCTTCCTGCATGCCCCATAAGATTTACTGTTCAACTCCTGTATCAACTCACCTACAAAAGGAGTGAGACAAAATATGTACTGCTATGTAAGGAAACCTGGACTAAGCCTGAGTGGAACTGATGACCTCTAGCAAGATTGACCCATAGAGTTCATTACGGAAGATTCTGTCCTTAAGATTTTGGGGCAGTGGAATACATTATCAGTGTTAGAAAACGGAAGCAGAAACCATGTCAACGTTTTAGACTAAATTGACTTAAAGTGGTTGAAGGGTGCATGGGTTTAGAATTAGAGGTCATGTGAAGGATAAACATCAACACATAGTTTGAATCAAATGGCTTGTTTACATATTGTAACTGTTATATAGACAATTATCTAGGCCATTTTTAATTGAATAGTTATGTTTATTGCAATTTGAGAAGCACAACTAGCTGGATCGTTGTTGTAAAGACGAAGGAGTTGAGAGGCATGAAACTGATAAACTATAAGTCTTTAAGATATGATTTGGAGATGCCAGTGTTGGACAGGGATGTACAAAGTTAAAAATCACACAACTCAAGGAGTGGCGCTCCGAAAGCTAGTGAGTGATTTTTATCTTTAAGGTAGTCTCCCTTGTAAGTGTGGACACATAAGAAAAAATATTTCCTATTCTTATTCAGAGCAGAAAAAGCTGACTGGAAGTCCACACTTGACCATCAAATGTCCTCCAATATCAGAAACACACAGCAAAACAATGAAAGAAACAGAGGGAAGTTTACTCTTATTTTTTTAACACACACTCTTTTTCTGGAAAAGCATAAATTGCTTTAGCACTATCACTAACCTTCAGTATAGATTTGGGTCGCTTTTTATAATGAGTTTTCGGTTTTTCAATCACTGGCAGGGGAGGAAGTTTCTTTAGCTCTTGAAGGACAGTTACGGCTGCTCGTTTTTTGGAAAGTTTTTTACTATTTCCTTCTCCTTCTGCTGTAAACTCGCCAACTGCAACACGGGTGACAAAGCTCTTCATGTGTGGAGGACCACTTTCTCTAGTTACCTGTCACAAAGGGAAAATGTAAATGAAAATGTTGTATATCTCTCAGCAATTTTCTTCCCCTTTTTCCCTCCAATGGTACTATAGACTCTTGCTAATATTACTTCTGCCTCTGAAAATGGATGGAGAAAATGCTTGTTAGTCAGTATGTAAAAAATGAATCTCAAAACTGAATGCACATATTTCAATAAAACTTGAAATACAGATAGAGTATGTTCCAAGAAAGAATGGGTTAGTTTTGTGGTGAAGATGTGAATCCAGAACCTGAAATTTGTAAAGGTTAATTAACTTTGGGAGATTGAGTGAATTGATTTCCTTTAGAATGGTATGGATCGTCTCAGTTGCTGTGATGCAAGTTGTCACAGTCTTCAAAACATGAGCAGTTTATAGAACAGGTTGTTGTATGTTTAGGAATCTTAAGTCTCCCTCTGAAATGGAATCTCTTCATAAAAAGTTATTTTTTTCAGTTTTATAGATACAGAGCATCAACCAAGCATAGAAAAGTCTCAAAAAAAGGGACAATTGTAATTACCTTGATTCAACGCAGTGTTATGAAACAGGGTAAACTCTCTGCCTAATTTAAACCAGCAACACAGTAAAGATTTATCCCGTGCAGTAATTTGTGAAAATTTGAGAGGCCAAGAACTATTTAACAACAAAAATTAACAACTTTATTTCTTTAAGTATAACAGAGAATAATTAACTAACAACTAATTACAACTTCTTCTAACCCAGCTTTTACCTTCCCTTCTACAATACTGGTCCGATAAAACCCCGCAATTAAAATTTACCAAAAATTCAAGTTTTCAAAACCAGCCAGATGTCAAATCTTCTCTTCATATCTTCCTCTGTCTTTTTTTCTTCTTCTTAGGGATTTCTGTTTCACAGGTTACTGATCAATAAAGATACCTTTAAGAGAGCTATTTTTCTGGCAGTCTCTACATGCTAGTGGTGTGGCAGTTCTCTTCTCCACTGTTCAGTTTTCCCTGGTCTTATACCCCCAAAGCATTGGATTGTGTCATTAGCTTTTAAGATTGTCAATATACTAAATTCAAACTTGATTCGAGTTTGTTTTTTTGGGGGGGTATAATTTAAACTTATTGGCCTAATTCAAATCTGTTTTTGTCTCCAGGCAGCCAGCTAACCTAGCTACCCCAGTAGTTGGACCACATGTTATATTCAAAACACTTAGCGCTGTTAGGTAGTTCTGCTAGCTTTTAACTCTCTTAAAGGTACAGTACACCCACATCTTCATAACAACAATGAGATGGAGGAATGCATTCCACTGTGTGCCCTCCTCACTTGTTTTAACAGAGGTCTGAACAATGACGGGGAGGGGTAATGTGCTTGTCGTGATCCTTCACTCCAAGTACTGATGTCACAAATTTATCGAAAGTAAATGTCAGCCCTTCCTGACCTGACAAAGTGGCTGCAGAGAGATTTTATCCGAAATTCCTCTGTCTCCCATACACTGACCATCCTGAGAAATACAGTCTCACAAAATTTGTGAAAGCCAGAAAAGCCTACGAGTTCTACAAGTTCTACTTGTGGAAGGTACATGGTGTCCACACCAAACCCCGAAATTAGAATTTCTGACAATCAAAATTAGGATGTGGTAGTTCATGATACTGATTGAGCAGTTAGGACTGAAGTTCCTGGCTGATAACTTTCTTGCAAAAATTTGGTCCAAAAGAAGATTATAATCGCTGGAAACAATAATTTAACTCTTATTTTATATACTATATTTCTATCTTGTTTCAGTTTCCCCTTTTCTATATCTATTATCACAAATATATTTTAAAAATATTTCATCCAAAAATGCAAATATCCAAATTAGGAGCAGGACTACACAGTTGGTATGCCTAATACCAGCATATATCTGTTCTTACTTTCAGTAACATCATGGTTGATCTGATTGTGGCCTCAACTTCATATTGTCTCCTATTGTTAATAATTTTGACTCCCTTGTTAGTCAAGAATCTAGCTGCCTCCACCTTAAAAATATCAATACTTCTTCCTCCGCTGTGGCAAAGAGTTTAAATAACTTTATAATACTCAGATAATCTCTTCTCATCCTACCTTAAATGGAACACTCTGTTTGTAAATGATGTCTCCTAGTTTTAATTATTCCCACGTGGGTAAACATCTTCTCAGCATCCTCCCTGTCAAGGCCTCTCATAATTGTAAATGTCTCAATGAGATGCTTCTTAATTCTTCTAAACTGACAGAAACAGGCGCAGCATGTTCAACATTTCCTTATAAGATAACCCCTCCATCCTAGGAATCAGTACAATCAAGCATCCCTGAACTGTTTCTAATGCATTTATTGTATTCCTTAAATAAGGAAACATATTGTACGCAGTATTCTGGATGTAGTATCACCGATACCCTGTAGCAAAACATCCTTACTTTAATATTCTACTACCCATTCACTCTCCCTTTACTTACTAAATATATTGCTGAATTCACCTGTGTGACAGTTTGTTTACCTGTAGTGTTCAAATTATGATTTTTCAGATAAGGATTTTAAAATAAAAATGATCACCTAGGTTAATTGTTTGTCCCAATTCATATTTTAGTTGGGTCTTCCATCATTCAGTAAAGGTTCATTACAGTAGTCAAGTTACATCTTTATATTGGACATGTGAAGCAAAATTCATTGCCATATATCCACTACATACAATTCAATGTTAATGTCGACAAATCTATTCCAGCAAAGATTTGTGATTCGTTATTTAACAAACTTGTTTGTGTTTTTTCATTTCAAAGTTTGGACAATTTGATGCTGACCTCATATTTACAGAAATTGGTTTCAGAATGACACCTTCATTTAATTAGTGTCAGATGTGTTCTCATGTTTCATTTTATATTTATGATCATCGATGTTCTAAAAAGTAATTATAGTGAAGTAACACAATAATCCGAGTACTGACTGCTATTCTAATTTCATTCATACCTCCACAGATTTACTTCCAGAAAACTTAGCAAACTTGTGAATTTGTGTTCCTGCAGTAATTTGATAAAGCTTGCATTATAGGTATCCTTCCAAAGTTTATGTCAAAAATGTATACTGATGTGATCAAATGACTGTGATAAGTCAAATGCTGTGAAACGCTTTAAATCAGAAACAGAGGCATGTTTGAAAAAGCAACATTAAAACTAAAAAAGCCACGCAAGTTCACTGACTGTTTAAAACAAATGGTTCTCCCAACCAGCTAAATAACCAGTTCAAATGAAATTTTAGAAATTACGTTGTGGCACATCTGCTCAATCAAATACAATAGGTTGCAAGTAGCAATATCTAAGTCTCAGATCATAAAGCACAAGATTGAATCTGCATTGTTATATGGACAATAAATTGCCCATTGTATAAGTCTGGGAATAAGCATAAGTAGAACACTGGGAAACCATCATTGAAATGCTGGGAAAGGCTTGCAAAAATATAAGCAACTTAAAGATTCAAGGGCCTGTAGAATTAAGACTGAACAGTGAAAAATCTGGAAAGCTGAGAGGAAATTGGGGAAGATTGTTGAGTCTGTGAGTAAAGGTTACAACAAATATGCACTGAGACATTAAGAACAGAGGGAAGATAGAGGCCGTAAAAAATTAGAGATGTCAGTACAGAAGACGTGTGTTTTTGCAAAGGTCAAAATAATTTGTTAAGAGTTAGTGGTCTATTAGAAAAACTTTGATATCATCGTGAAAAGGGTGTTGTTCCACTAATCTGTTGGCTTTCTCACCCAGTATGCTGTAGATCTGTTCAAATAATATCTCAGTCGGATTGCAACATATTTAAGGCCTCAAGAAGAACCTTTGTACAGATCATAGTCCTACAGGGAGAATCCCTCCTCCAACATTTCCAACATTTTCAAAATATTCCCAATGCTTTCAACAACAGTGAGCATACTCCAAAAGCATTTGATTAGCTGCAGAGCGCTTTGAGATGCCTGGGTAGGGATGACCATGAAAGGTGCTGTATTAATTCAAGTACATTTTTCTTCTTTCTTTTAACAAATATTAATTACAGAGTTAGAAATACTGTTAAGATGTGTTATCTGAATTATTAATATTTAATATAATATGCATATATTTCAAACTTATTGTAAACAACACTGTCCAATGCCAAGGACACTGGTTACAAGTGATCGGAAGAAAACCACTAAAAGACTTAGAAAAAAGAAAATGTTTTAAATCCAGCAAATGCCTGAAGACTTCAACTGACCAGATACCGAACTGAAGATTGTCACAGTCGGCAGTCACATAATATCATTATTGTCAACCAAAAAAAAACTGTCAGAAAGTCACTTAATTTCCTTAAGATACAGGAGCAGAATTAGGCCATTCAGCCCATTAAGTCTGCTCTGCCATTTAATCACAGCTGATAGGTTTCTCAACCCTACTCTCCTGCCTTCTCCCCATAATCCTTGATCCCTTTACTCATCAAGAACCTATCTATCATAAATAATTGATTCAAAGCATTTTTCCTTTATGCCCATATCTTCAATATATGATATTTCTGCAAAATTGTCTATCTTGTTCTGAATACGCATCATATCGGACTCAAAAATCAATCTCTGTTTCCTTCTCCACTGATGCTGAATTCCTGCAGCACTTTGTTTTTATTTCAGACTTTCAGAGACCGTTGCGTTTTGCTCTCATATGTCAATCTTGTCTGTTTTTTCCATCCTATGAGTGAATGAACATATGCATAATTAGATTCAAGCAGTGGTGTAGTTTAAGTTTCTGTATAATAATTAATAATCCATTTTGCCACGTCACAAGTTTTCAGGGACTTGAACAAACAACAATAAACGTTACTATACAAAACTAGAGCAACAAGTTACAATATATATAAAACTTACATTCCAAATCCAGAATAAATGTAAGGTAAATATAGGTCTCACAACCTGGTGATTAGGGGGAATGTGTATTTTTACACCTCTCTTGGTTGCTTGCAACAAATATTTTAGCGATCTATTTGTGCATCAATTATCACACCTCACTTAAAACACAATTCATTAGAAAACAAAGGAGTTAATTGCCAAGGTTTTCTTGAATGAAACAAAAGGAATTTTACCATTTACTAATCTTGAGAAAAAATATACTGATAATAAAACATCAACAATTTTGAGAAAATTTGTAGCTCAAGTTGAAGTTCTGAATGTAGGTTTGCTCGCTGAGTTGGAAGGTTCACTTTCAGATGTTTCATCAACATACTAGGTAACATCTTCAGTGAGCCTCCGGACAAAGCGCTGCTTATGATTCCTGCTTTCTATGTATATGTTTGGGTTTCTGACAACACTGATAACACAGTAGCTTGGATAAAAAAACTTATCGTACCGACCCTTAACAGACACTGAAAAAGCCGTCTTAGTACGGCACGGTGGCACAGTGGTTAGCACTGCTGCCTCACAGCGCCAGAGATCCAGGTTCAATTCCCACCTCAGGCGACTGACTATGTGGAGTTTGCACGTTCTCCCCGTGTCTGCATGGGTTTCCTCCGGGTGCTCCGGTTTCCTCCCACAGTCCAAAGATGTGCAGGTCAGGTGAATTGGCCATGCTAAATTGCCCGTAGTGTTAGGTAAGGGGTAAATGTAGGGGCATGGGTGGGTTGCGCTTCAGCGGGTCGGTGTGGACTTGTTGGGCTGAAGGGCCTGTTTCCACGCTGAAATGTAATCTAATCTAATAATCTAGTAAAAGTATTAAATTACAACTTCCACGATGTGGACAAGAAAGATTTCTTAGCAGCATTAGAAACAACACTGAAAGACAACCAACTCAAAGAAAAAACCCAGCAAACTATCAGACAGGTAGTCGCACCAACACTAAGCAGAAAAAAGGAAGGAAACACACTCAACACAAAAGCAAGGAAAGCACGAGAAAGACTAAAAAAAATAAAAAAAATTTGCTATCCCACCTGCAGACAAAGGATGCTTGACAGCCATTTTAAATCAAAGAGACTACATTGAAAAAGCAAACGCACTATTTGCAGATACCAACACTTACCAACAAGTGGTGACAGACCCGACCCCACAACTAGAGAACCGAATCACAGCTCTACTCAAAAGACTTCATAAATCTGGAGAAATATATAAGACTGACTTCCAAAAAATGAAACCAGACAGATCCAACACACCATGCTTCTATGGATTACACAAAATTCACAAACCAGGAGCCCCCCCTCAGACCCATAGTCTTGCTATCTGGAACACCAACATACAGATTGACAAATGAGCTACACCAAAAACTAAAACGCTTAGTAGAAGACTCACAGCACTCCAATCACTCCACCCAAGAATTCCTGAAGACAATGAAAGACACTAAGACAGAAGAGGATGAAAATCATGGTCACCTTTGATGTAACAGCCCTATTCGCATTAATCAACACCAACCTGGCCAAGGAAACACTGACTACACTATTAGAAGAAGCAAAAACACATACACCAAACAGCACCAACTTCATCAGCAAGGACAATATCGTCAAGCTAGTGGACCTATGCCTGACCGACTTCACCGTCAACAACAAAACCTACAGACAAACCAATGGAACACCCATAGGATCTCCGATATCAAGATTCTTAGCAGAGACAGTAATGCAGAGACTCGAACAAACAGCTCTGCCAACCATCAACCCAAACTTTGGGTCTGCTACGTGTATGACACCTTTGTCATCACTAAACCAAACAAATTAGAGGAAACACGGATTTGTGAAGGGTAGGTCTTGCCTTACAAGTCTGATTGAATTCTTTGAGGAGGTGACCAAGCATGTGGATGAGGGTAGAGCAGTGGATGTAGTATACATGGATTTTAGTAAGGCATTTGATAAGGTTCCCCATGGTAGGCTTATGCGGAAAGTCAGGAGGCATGGGATAGAGGGAAATTTGGCCAATTGGATAGAAAACTGGCTAACCGGTCGAAGTCAGAGAGTGGTGGTAGATGGTAAATATTCAGCCTGGAGCCCAGTTACAAGTGGAGTTCCGCAGGGATCAGTTCTGGGTCCTCTGCTGTTCGTAATTTTTATTAATGACTTGGATGAGGGAGTCGAAGGGTGGGTCAATAAATTTGCAGATGATACGAAGATTGGTGGAGTTGTGGATAGTGAGGAGGGCTCTTGTCGGCTGCAAAGGGACTTGGATATGATGCAGAACTGGGCTGAGGAGTGGCAGATGAGTTCAACCCTGCCAAGTGTGAGATTGTCCATTTTGGAAAGACAAATAAGAATGCGGAATACTGGGTTAACGGTAGGGTTCTTAGTGAGGTGGAGGAACAGAGGGATCTTGGGGTCTATGTTCATAGGTCTTTGAAAGTTGCCACTCAGGTGGATAGATTTTGTAAGAAGGCCTATGGTGTATTAGCGTTCATTAGCAGAGGGATTGAATTCAAGAGTCGTGAAGTGATGTTGCAACTGTACAGGACTTTGATTAGGCCACATTTGGAGTACTGTGTGCAGTTCTGGTCGCCTCACTTTAGGAAAGATGTGGAAGCTTTGGAGAGGGTGCAGAGAACATTTACCAGGATGTTGCCTGGAATGGAGAGTAGGTCGTACGAGGATAGGTTGAGAGCGCTAGGCTTTTTCTCATTGGAACGGCGAAGGATGAGGGGTGACTTGATAGAGGTTTATAAGATGATCAGAGGAATAGATAGAGTAGACAGTCAGAAACTTTTTCCCCGGGTACAACAGAGTGTTACAAGGGGACATAAATTTAAGGTGAAGGGTGAAGGTATAGGGGAGATGTCAGAGGTGGGTTCTTTACCCAGAGAGTGGTGGGGGCATGGAATGCGCTGCCTGTGGGAGTGGTAGAGTCAGAATCTTTGGTGATCTTTAAGCGGCAATTGGATAGGTACATGGATGGGTGCTTAAGCTAGGACAAATGTTCGGCACAACATCGTGGGCCGAAGGGCCTGTTCTGTGCTGTATTGTTCTATGTTCTATGTTCTATTTAAACCTTCAAGATCATCAATAATACCCTTACTAGCATAAAATTCATTAAAGAGGAGGAAAACAACAACAAACTGCCATTCCTAGATGTCACAGTCGAGTGAACAGCCAAAGGGGAACTTCAAACCAGCGTCTACAGGAAAACAACACATACAGACCAATTATTCAACTACAAAAGCAATCATCCCAATATCCACAAATGAAGCTGCATCAGAACATTATTTCAACGAGCCAATACACACTGCAGCACAGAGGAACTGCGCAGAGCAGAGGAAAATCACCTATACAGTGTATTCAAAAAGAATGGGTACCCAATGAACACAGTCCACTAATTTCTCAGCAACAAACCCAAACAAGCAGACAAAACGCATCAGAAACCCTAGCCACTCTCCCCTACATCAAAGACATCTTGGAAATGACTGCCAGACTACTCAGACCCCTTGGCATCATGGTAGCCCACAAACCCACCAACACACTCAACAGCAGCTAATGAACTTGAAAGACCCTATACAGACAACAAGAAAAACTAATGTCATTTACAAAATACTGTACAAGAACTGTAACAAACATTGGGCAAACAGGCAGAAAACTAGCCACCAGGATACATGAACATCAGCTAGCCACAAAACGACATGACCCTCTCTCACTTGTATCCTTACATACAGATAAGGAAGGACACCATTTTGAGTGGGACAACACGTCCATCCTAGGACAAGCCAAACAGAGACACGCACAAGAATTCCTAGAAGCATTGCATTCCAACCAGAGCTCTATCAACAAACCATTGACTTGGACCCCATTTACCACCCCCTGAGAAAAAGAACAGGAAATGACATCACTATAGGAAATAACAATCACCAACCCAAAGAAACTAAAACATATAAATTGAAAGCAGGAATCATCAGCGGTGCTTTGTCGGTGATGAACCGTCTGAAAATGAACCTTCCAGCTCAGCGAACAAACCTACATCCAATGAAACATCAAACTCTAATAATAAATTTAAAATGGATTATGTTTGATATTGACTGGGAAATAAAGGTTCTGCAGTTACACAGGTCTCTTGTCACAGATCACTTTCTCTTCTCTCTGCGCTGCTCTCAAAAGCAGCTGGTGGAACATAGTTCTGTGTGTACCTTGGAGTCTATTTCCAATGTCTTTCCAAGCTGGCTAACTGAAAGGTGAGCCTTTTGTCTCAAAATACATAAAATTATCATAAACATCAGGGAAACAGGAGACACAAATTTCTTGATGCTCATTCAGTTGCCCGGTTTTAATATCTTTCCATAAAATGGCAATCTCAATTACCTGCTCCTTGCCTGTTCCTGAGCCCTAAGTCATTCGAATGAAGTTACCTTCTCAAGAGCAGAGCCAACAGCAGCATGTTTCCCTCACAGAAACCAATTCTGACTCTCTCTCTCTTTAACTGCTTTACAAATTCCAACTAACTCTAACCCTTGAACTAACGGTTCAGACACCAACCAATTGTTTTAGCAAACCATTAAAAACCTCACAAGTCCTGCCTATGTTCCTGAACAAAATCAAATGTAACTGATATCAGCACACCAAGTTCTCTGAATGTTACAATTTTCAGTTTGCTGACTTACTTAGTATAAAATAGATGCAAAACACTGAATATCATAGATTCAAATTGGAAAAGCAAATCAGGTATAGCAACAGTAGCCTAAATACCAGGTTTGATTGGAAGCACACTAGTTTTCGGAGCATCGCTCCTTCATCAGGTGGTAGTGGAGGGCTCAATCCTAACACAGAATTTATAGCAAATACTTAGTGTGATGTAACTGAAATTATACATTGAAAAATTGATTGTCTGTTAAGCCTTTCATCTGTTAGAATACCGTGATAGTTTCACTTTTTTCATGTGTACCGAACTTAGCTATCAGCCTCTGCTCGGCCACTTTTCTCTGCAGCCTGTCCTGAAGTCCGCCTTGGAGGACCATGGCTGAGCAGAGGCTGATAGCTAAGTTCGGTAACCCATAGGGAGGGCCTCAACGGGGACCTTGGGTTCATGTCACATTACAGGTGACCACCATTGCACTATTCACACACACAGATACTCCTACACACACACACTCATACACGCACAGGCACTCCTATACACACATACACACGGACACACATATACACAGATGCACACAGACACCCACACACATCCTTAAAGACGCACACTCCCACACTCACACATGCACCCCCTCACAGACTTAAGACCCTCTGCACTCACTACACACACACATACACTTTCTCACACACAACCCCCAACCCCGACAGACAGACAGACACAGACAGATGAAGACCCACATGCACACATATATTTTGTGGGGTGAATTTGTACTTGTAGGGTTACATTGTACTTTGCTCAAAAACTGCATTCATTCATGTAGAACTCTGAGCTCAAAAACTGTATGAATTTATGTAAAACTCCGTTATCTCACTTTTTAGATTAGAATCAATCTAAGCATCATGGCATAGACAGAGAACACAGGGGGCCAACACCTTCAACATATTGTCTAGCTTTCACCATTGTTAACAGCTAACCCGAGAATGCAACTTTTTAAAAAAAGGTTTTGTGATTTGCACATGAAAGAAGTGAAACTATCACGATATTCTAACAGATGAAAGGCTTAACAGACAATCAATTTTTCAATGCATAATTTCAGTTACATCACACTGTAAATTTTTGCTATAAATTCTGTGTGTTAGGATTGAGCTCTCCACTATCACCTGATGAAGGAGTGTCGCTCCGAAAGCTAGTGCTTCCAATTAAACCTGTTGGTCTATAACCTGGTGTTGTGTGATTTTTAACTTTGCTGAAAATGTGTTGCTGGAACAGCGCAGCAGGTCAGGCAGCATCCAGGGAACAGGAGAATCGACGTTTTGGGCATAAGCCCTTCTTTTTAACTTTGTACATCCCAGTCCAACACCGGCATCTCCAAATCATGACTAAAAATGAAGGAGCGACTAGGTTAAAAAATAGCACAAGACTATATGTATAAGGAGCAGAAGCATAAGGAACATTAAAAGACAAAGCATCCCAAGGCCAATGGATCACAACAAGGCGACATAGTCCAGCCATATCCAGTTGTGAATGGTGGAGAACAACAAAAAAAAAGACAAAGGGGTTTCATGAACATCCTCATCATC
Organism: Chiloscyllium plagiosum; assembly: GCF_037043375.1. Taxonomy (NCBI): domain Eukaryota; kingdom Metazoa; phylum Chordata; class Chondrichthyes; order Orectolobiformes; family Hemiscylliidae; genus Chiloscyllium; species Chiloscyllium plagiosum. The sequence continues at coordinate 13,425,021 of NW_028270142.1, forward strand.
AAACAAGGAATGCAAGTCCAACAACACTCAAGACATTCAACAACATCCAGGACAAAGCAGCCTGCTTGATTGACACCATAACCACCACCTTCAATATTTACTCCATTCATTGATGCACAGTGACAGTTGTATATACCTCTTGAATGCATCTTCCAAACCCACAGCCTCTTCCAGGTAGACAGAGACAAGGGCACCAGATGCATGAGAACACTATTAACTTGAAGTTCTATCCAAGGTTCACATGATCCTGACTCGGTCACAATCTTGGAACATCCTTCCAAACAGCACTGAGGGTCCTTATAAGCCAAGGTGTACAGTGGTTCAAGAAGGAAATTAACACCACCTTCTGCTGGCAATTAGGGTTGATAATAAATACTAGCCTAGCCACCAGCACCCACATTCCCATGAAAGAATGACCTCCTTCTTTAGCTTTTTCCTGCAGTCCTCACCATCACAAATACCTATCTTCTGCCAATTCAATTCGCTTTGTGATGTCAAGAAACAGCTAAATACACTCAATAAAGCAAGGCCTTCATAGTGTGCCTGCTGCATTAATGTATTCCAGTACTCTGGAACTAGCCATGCCTCCAGCAAAGCTGCTCCAATAGATCACCTCCTCAAAAAGGTGTAAATTGGTCAGGTCTATTGTGTCCACAAAAAAGGATATCCAAGCAGACAAATACTGCTGCTTCATTCTACTCTCAATTATCAGTAAAGTGATGGAAGATATCATCGAAAGTGCAAATAAACTACAGTTACCAATAACCTGCTCACTGACACTCAGTTTTAGTTAAGGCAACCTGGTTTCAGAGCTCATATAGCCTTAGTCCAAACATGGACAAGGAGCAGAATTCCAGAGGAGAGGTTTGAATGACAGCCCTTGACATCAAGGAAGAATTAGACAAAGCGTGATATCAGGGACCAGATTATAATGAAATCAATGGGAATCAGGTAAAAGTCTTCCACAGTAAGAACGCTATTAAGTACATAGGAAGTTGGTTATAGTGTCAGAGGCTAATTGTCTCAGACAGAGGACATTGCTGCAGGAGTTCCTCAGAGTACTGTTCTAGACCTCGCTATCTTCAGCTGTTTCATCAAAGAGCTTCACTTCATCATGAAGTCAGAAGTGAGAATGTTCGCTGATGATTGCACTGTTGAGTTTATACTGCTCAGATAACAATGTAGTAGATACCTGCTGTGTGTTGAAATATTCTTCTTATATCAGGATGCATGCAGGACTGACACTCACAAAACTGAACAACATTCAGGATAAAATAGCCTTCTTGATTGGCACCCTATCCACTGCCTAAAGTGACCCCACCATCAATGGATCAGGTCTAAGCTCTGCAGTCCTGCCATATCCAGTTGTGAATAGTGGTGGAAAACCAAACAACTCAGACAAAGAGGATGTGTCAAAAATATATCCCCATCATCAATGATGGGAGAGCCCAGCGCATTAGTGCAAAATATAAAGTTGAAGCATTTGCAACAATCTCAGCAAAAAGTGCCAACTGGAAGATCCAACTTTGTCTCCTCCAGAGATGCCCACCATCAGCCAATTCAATTCATTCAATGTGATTTCAAGAAAAGCTTGGCAGTACTGGATACTGCAAATGCCATGTGCCCTGACAACTAATACAACATGGAGACAGACAGCCAAATCAAATCAGCCTCCCTATCCCTGTATTCACAACATAGTAGAATTAAAATACTCAATGACCCTTAAAATCAATCCCAATGGTTCATTATCAGATATTTACATAACCAGGAGCAGATTTTTGATTAACTGATACCAGAACCAGATTTATAACGTAAATAAAAGATTGACCAATTTATTAATAAAGCAATAGCTTTAGAAGAGCAAAGTTAAACCAGAAAGTAAACTAATTAATATCTATGATCTAAACCCGTTCCTCTTGACATCTAGCCTCCACTCTCACACAAAGAAAGACAGACAAACAGACACAGTTAAGGGATAAATCAAAAGGGAAAAATGAATGAGATGTAACTGGTTAGCTCACTTAAGCAGTCTCCATGATCTGTAATATCATCAGCATATGAGACTATACCTTTCTTGGTTTCTGACGACACCAGGCATTCAGATAGCTTCCAGTAGGCTCCAAGAAATACTCATTTAATTATTGTAACAGATATTCTATTCTTTGAACTTTCAAGAAGTTGACGAGAGGACAACCAGGGAGCAAACAAAGCTCTGTCTGTAGCTTTTTCAGAAACTATGTTTCTGACTTAAACAGAGTTCAAAAACTAGTTTAAACTCGGGCCTCTCTTTACAAGATTGGTTATCTCCCTATGAACTTCCAGTTAACATTCAACATTTGCCATCTGCTTGAGCAGAAGACTCTCCAGAGTCAAAGCATCTATGGAGTAGTTTTAACAAGAAGAAAACTGCGATTAACTTTCAGGTCTGGCCTCATAACCGAAGAACAGTTTGTGATTTTTTTTTTAAAAAGCAAGCTGATACTCACGGTCCAAATGTCATCTTCAGCTCTCACCTCCAATCCAAAAACAATAACCAAAAGTAAGATTAAATAATGAAAAATTAATGAGGATTCTAACACAACATTCTGTCAATAGTACTTAAGACTTGTGGTGCAGAACCTGCCAAATCTCTAGCCAAGCTGTACTAGCAGAACTAGAGAACTGGTGCCTACCTGACAATGTGGAAAATTATCCATAACTCCTGCACACAAAATACAAGACAAATCTAACCTGGCCATTTACTGCCCCATCAGTCTATGCTCAATCATCAGTAAAGTGATGGAAAGTGTCTTCAGCAATGCCATCAAGTGGCACCTGCTCAACAATAACCTGCTCAGGCAACATCTGAATGAGTGTGGCATCAAGGAGCCTGAGCAAAACTAGAGTCAATGGGAATCAGGAGGCAAACTCTCAACTGGTTGGAGTCATATCTGTGGTTGTTGGAGATCAGTGGTGTCAGTCCAGGGCATCTCACCAGGAGTTCCTCAGGTTTGAGTCCCAGGCCAACTATCTTCAGCTTTTCGTCAATGACCTCCTTCCATGATAAGGGTAGGAGTGGGGCTGTTCACCAATCATTGCCCAATGTCCAGCACCATTTGCAGCTCCTCACATATTAAAGCAGTCTATGTCCAAATGCAACAAGACCGGGACAATATCCAGATTTGGGTTGAAAAGTGGCAAGTACCATGGCACAACCCAAATGACAGACAATGATCTTCTCTGTTAAGAGACAATCTAACCACAGCCACTTGACATTTAATTCAGTTATCATCATTAAATTCCCAATTACCAACATCATGGGGTTACCACTGACCAGAAACACAACTGGTCTTGCCATATAAGTACAGAGGCTAGAGCTGAAAATGTGTTGCTGGAAAAGCGCAGCAGGTCAGGCAGCATCCAGGGAACAGGAGAATCGACGTTTCGGGCATAAGCCCTTCTTCAGGAAGATTCTCCTGTTCCCTGGATGCTGCCTGACCTGCTGCGATTTTCCAGCAACACATTTTCAGCTCTGATCTCCAGCATCTGCAGACCTCACTTTCTCCTCAAAGTACAGAGGCTACAAGAGCAGCCCAGGGGGTACAGTGATTAACACACCTCCTGACTCCCCAAAGTCTGTCCACCATTGACAAGGCATAAGTCAGCAGTATGATGCAATACTCCCTACTTGCTTCAAAAAGCTAGACACCATCTAACGAAATGCAGTTTGCTTGACTGGAATCATTGGTGCACATCAGTCACTCCACCACCAACACTTGGCAGCAGTGTGTACAATGTATAAGGTGCACTGCAGAAATTCACCAAGGATCCTTAGACAGCATCTTCCAAGCCCACAACCACTTCTATGTATAAAGACAAGGGCAGATGACACATGGGAACACCACCACCTTCAAGTTCCCCTTCAAGCAATTCATCATCCTGACTTGGAAATAAGTTGTCATTTCTTTGCTGTCGTTGGGTCAAAATCCTGGAATTTCCTCCTTAACAGCATTGTGGACCTACCTCCAGCACATGGACTGTGGGGTCAGCTCATTAATCCCTTCTCAAGGACAAATAGGGATGGGCAATAAATTCTGACCTAGCCAGAGACACCCATGTCCCCTGAGTGATTAAAAAACATTTACTCCCTTTACCACTGGCACACCATGGCTCATGTATACCATTATGAAATGCACTGCAGAAATTTGGCAAGGCTTTTCAGAGTGCACATTCTAAACCTGTGAGCTAGGCTGCTTAGATGAACAGGTGTATTCAATGCTTAGGAACCTCACCTCCTCCAAATCATTCTCCAAGTGACAAAACATTTTGCCTTGGAACTATATCACTACTCCTTTATGGGTCCCTGAATTGAAACCTTGGAACTCCCTACTTAACAGCATCATACGTGGGCCTTGACCCCACAGGCAACAGCAGTTCAAGGCCTGGCTTACCACCTTCTTTTCAAGGGCAATTAAAGATGAGCAGCATCAACACCCACACTCTTTAAATACATTTTTAAAAACATAGGTGAGCAATAATTGTAATTTCAACTTTCAGTTCTGCAAAAACATCGGAAAGTTTTAAGAGCCTAACATATGAAGTGCAATTCAAGCGTACTTAAACACAAAAACCCAGTAGGTCTATAGGGAGAAGAACAGAGTTAACGTTTTGAGTCCACTGACCTCAGAACTTTGTTTTAGCTGTTTTTTTCTCTCTACAGATTCTGCCAGACTTGCTCAGCTTCTCCAGCATCTTGTTTTAGTTTCAGATTTCTCACAGCCACAGTTCTTTGTTTTCATTATTGTACATGAAAAGAACTTGGCTAATGCTTGTGTGGATTTGTCTGACTTAGCATTAATCTCAAATACGGTAATGCTGTCTATGGCACTGAAGCAGTGTAATTAGCCAGAAAACATTAAGCAATGGCACTGCAAAGAAAACAATTAATTTGTGACATGGATAAGAACAATCATTGTAGGCATTAATCACGAGATTCTTTACACCAGAGGGGATTACTTTGTAGGGAGAGAATAACAAAGGAAATCCTTTATCACTAATCCTTTATCACTAATCCTCTTTTCATTTTTTTTTTACTTAGATCTTTCCACCATTGAGAATAACTTATTCAAACTAGCATTTTTCTAGGTCACCTGATTAGCGAGTACATAGAATTCACTTAATTACCACACAACAACAGGTTAAATGACTCTGCATCAAAAATACAACACTGCTTGTGAAATATTTATCAACATCCAAAATCTCTGAAGTATTTAGAAGGAAGACAAATTAATATTGAGCAGAAAATTACAAAAAGAAAAACATAGGAATCTGGATATGAAGTAAGCCACCTAGTCCCTCGAGCCTGTTCCATTATTCAATAAAACCAGCTGATTTGGTTAATTCACATTCCTGGCTACAATCAATAATCCTTGTTTATTAGGAATCCATCTACCTCTGCTTTAAAATTTGGGACGGCACAGTGGCTCAGTGGTTAGCACTGCTGTCTCACAGCACCCGGGATCCAGGTTTAATTCCTGCCTTCCTGCATGGGGAGTTTGCACGTTCTCCCCATGTCTGCCTGGATTTCCTCCGGGTGCTCCGGTTTCTACCCACAATTCAAAGACGTTCAGGTGAGGTGAATTGGTCATGATAAATTGCCCATAGTGTTAGGAGCATTTGTCAAGGGTAGGGGAATGGGTCTGGGGGGGTTACTCTTCAAAGGGTCCATGAGACATAGAAGTGGAAGCAAGGACATTTGACCCATTGAGACCACTCCGCCATTTAATCATGGCTGATGGGTGTTTCAATTCCACTTACCCGCACTCTCCCCGTAGCCCTTAATTCCTTGCGAGATCAAGAATTTATCAGTCTCTGACTTGAAGACACCCAACGTCCCGGCCTCCACAGGCCCATCATTCTCTGGCTGAAGAAATGTCTCCTCATTTCTGTTCTAAATTGACCCCCTCTAATTTTAAGGCTGTGCCCATGGGTCCTAGTCTCTGTACCTAACAGAAAAAACTTCCCAGCGTCCACCCTTTCTAAGCCATGCATTATCTTCTAAGTTTCTATTAGATCTCCCCTCAACTTTCTAAACTCTAATTAATACAATCCCAGGATCCTCAGCCAACCATCATGTGTTAAGCCTACCATTCCAGGGATCATCTGCGTGAATCTCTGCTGGACATGCTCCACTGCCAGTATTTTCTTCCTGAGATGTGGGGCCCAAAATTGGACATTGCATTCTAAATGGGGCGTAACTAGAGCTTTATAAAGTCTCAGAAGCACATTGCTGCTTTTACATTCTAACACTCTTGAGATAAATGATAACATTATATTCGCTTTCTTAATCATGGACTCAACCTGCAAATTAACCTTTAGAGAATCCTGGACTAGCACTCCCAGATCCCTTTGTACTTTGGCTTTATGAATTTTCTCACCATTTAGAAAATAATCCATGCCTGTATTCTTTTTTCTAAAGTGCAAGATCTCGCATTTGCTCACGCTGAATTTCATGAGCCATTTCCTGGACCATTCTCCTAAACTGTCTAAATCTTTCTGCAGCCTCCCCATCTCCTCAGTATAACCTGCCTGCCCGCCTAACTTCGTATCATCGGCAAATTTGGCCAGAATGCCTCCAGTCCCCTCATCCAGATCATTAATATATATAATGTACAGCTGAGGCCCCAACACTTAACCCTGCGGGACCCCACTTGTCACCAGCTGCCATTCTGAAAAAGAACCTCTTATTCCAACTCTCTGCCTTCTGTCAGAGAGCCAATCCCCAATCCACGCCAATAGCCCACCTTGAATACCATAGGCCCTCACCTTACTCAGCAGCCTCCCATGAGGTACCTTATCAACGGCCTTTTGGAAGTCTAGATAACATCCACTGCCTTTCCCTGGTCTAATCTACTTGTTACCTCTTCAAAGAATTCTAACAGGTTTGTCAGGCACGATCTCCTCTTACTAAATTCATGCTGACTTTTTCTAATCCGACCCTGCATTTTCAAGAATTTAGAAATCTCATTCTTAATGATGGATTCTAGAATTTTACCTACAATCGGCCTATAATTTTCCATCTTTTGTCTATATCCTTTTTTGAACAAGGAGGTTACAACTGCAATTTTGCAATCATCTGGGACTTTCCCTGACTCCAGTGATTTTTGAAAGATCACAGTCAGCACCTCCGTTATTTTCTCAGAACTCTAGGATGTAGCCACTGGGGCCAGGAGATTTATCGATTTTTAGACTTTTTAGTTTTTCTAGCACTTTCTCTTTTGTAATGGCTACCATTGTCAACTCTGCCCCCTGACTCTCCTTAATTGTTGGGATATTACTCATGTCTTCCACTGTGAAGACTGACACAAAGTACTTGTTAAGTTCTTCAGCTATTTCCTTATCTCCAAGCACTAGCCTTCCAGCATCAATTTGGAATGACCCAATTTCTATTTTTGCCTCTCGTTTGTTTCTTATGTATTGAAAGAAACTTTTACTATCATTTCTAATATTACTGGCTAGCTTACCTTCATATTTGATCCTCTCCTTCCTTGTTTCTGTCTTTGTTATCCTGTGTTTGTTTTTGTAGTCTTCCCAATCTTCTGATTTCCCAGTGCTCTTGGCCACTTTATAAACTCTCTCTTTTTTGAAACATTTCCTGACTTCCTTTGTCAGCTATGGCTGTCTAACCCCTCCCCGGATAATCTTTCTTTTCTTTGGGATGAACCTCTGTACTGTGTCCTCAATTACACCCAGAAACTCCTGCCATTGTTGCTCTACTGTCTTCCCCACTAGGCTCTGCTTCCAGTCGATTTGCATCAGTTCCTCACTCATGTGATTACCTTTATTTAACTGTAACACTATTACATTCGATTTTGCCTTCTTTCTTTCAGTGTGGACTTGTTTGCCGAAGGGCCTGTTTCCAAATGTAGGTAATCTAATCTAAAATACTCAAAAACTCTGCTTCTACATCTCTTTTAGGAAGAGTGTGCCAAACACACACAACACAGACAGTTATGCTTATCTCTGTCCTAAGTGAATAACCCCTCATTTTGAAACAGTGACTTCCTAATTTTAGGTTCTTCTCTAAGAGAAAACCTTTCTCCACATGCATCCTTTCAAGACCTCTCTGGATCTTACATGTTTCAGTCAAGTCACATCATATTCTTAACTCCAGCGGATACAAGCATAGATTGTCCAAGCATTCATCAGAAAAAATCCAAACATTTCAGGTATTAAAACCTAACAAAGAGAATGTTGGAGAAAAACAGGAAATCTGGCAGCGTATATGGAGAGAGAAAAATAAAGTTAACTTTTCGAGTCCAGATTGACTTCTTCATTCAACATTTAGATGTTATTTATTCTCTCTAACAAAATGGATAATTTCATATTTTTCCATAATATGCTCCGATGGCTAGATATTTGTCCATTCACTTAACGTATCTATATTGTTTTGTGTCATGTTCATAACTTACTTTCCTGCCTATCTTTATGTCATCAGCAAATTTATGTCAACAACCATATCTTCTTTCAATCCATCCAAGTCCATATGTTGAAGTTACTCCAGACAAACCGGTATCCATTACCAAGTCACCTTTTATTTACATGTGGACAGTCCTTGATACTGATCCAGCTCCCTCAGAGGCAGCTCTCAGTGAACAGGATATCTGTCCACAATGACTAAGTACATTGGCCGATGGAAGGACCGACATAACTGAGCTCAGGGTTTACCCAGCCATTCCCACAAATTTGGGGGAACTGCTGGTGGTAATTTTTGTCTTTGTTGGCACTCTGAGCACAGCCCCACCAAAGCAGCTATGATTGTATCCAATCCTGGCCACCAGAGATAACATTTTCATTTTCGAGACCCCTGGATGACCCTGGTGGAGTTCAGCCAATATCTGGTGGAGACCTTTGCCTGGACAATCACTCTCACTTCCCGTGAAAATATATTATCCTCTACTGTGATCTGGTCTCTCTGGGTCCAAAAAGATTTAAATTCGGGTTCTGACGACCCTTTGGTTTCTCCCATCATCACCAGCTGTTTCAGTTTTGCCAGGATGGGATCTTTCTGTGTCCAAAGTCTGATATTGTCAGCTGTGACTGGCAGCGTGTCCAGAAAATTTAAAAACATTAAAGATTCTTCCAATGGCTGTACTACAGGTGGTGTAGAGAGGAACCTCGATTATCCAAAGGACACAGGCAGAGAGTATTTCATTTGGTTAATCAAATACCGGGTAATCGATGCCAGATAACATAGTTAGCCATGCATCGGGATCTTGCAATCTTGTTAAGATCATCCAAAATTCAGTTAATCAAATGCTGGATAATCGAGATTCCTCTGTATCTGCCAGCGGGAGGCAGCTCAATGTATCTGCATTTGCCACTTGGCCTCCCCAACGATGTTCCAACTTGTAATTATATGCAGATAGTATTACAGCCCACTGCTGAATTTGGCCTGAAGCTATGGGTGGCTCTGCCTTCTCTTCAAGTACACCTAAGCAGGAGTTTGTGGCCCTTTATTATTACAAATTTACATCCGTAGAGGTATTGGTGGAACTTCCTCCTCCAAATACGACTGCCAAACTTTCTTTCTCTATTTGGGCGCATTTACGCTCTGCATTAGACAAAGTCTTGGGTGCATATGCTATTGGGCACTCCTCTCCTTGGGCAACCTATGAGCTAATACCACCCCAATGTTGTAAGGGGGTGCATTGCATCCAGATCTCACTTGAGATCATTGTGTACCAACACCTTAGATGATGACAGCTGCTTCTTCACTTCCCTGGTAGCTTTGGCTTGGCTACATGATTATTTCCAAGGCCAACCCTCTTTTAAGAGTTGATGCAAAGGTAGCAGGATGAAGGCCATGTAGTGTGTAAACTTGCTGTAATAATTCACCAGCCCAAGGGAAAGACCTAAGCTCTGGTATAGACATGGGAGCTGGGGCATCTTTGATCACCCTCACTTTATCTTCCAATGGGTGTAACCCGGTCTTGTCTACTCTATCGCCCAAGTGGGTCTCTTGGGAGCCTGGAACTAACATTTTCTCCTTCAAAGGCGCATGCCTATCTGGGAGAAAAGTCTAAGGACTTTGTCCAAGATCTTTAAGTGCTTCTTATTGGTCTTCTCTATTATTAGCACATCACCTAGATAAATGGCGAACTCAGGTAGACTTTGTAAAATTGTCTCGATCATCTGCTGAAATATTGCACAGGCCAATGATACTCCAATATTGGTACAAACCCTTACTGGCATTAATTGTAGCATACTTTTGGGAATCATCTTCGAACCATAATTGCAAGTAAGCATCACTGATGTCTAGCATCGTGAAGGACAGTCTTCCTGACAGGTTTGAGTATAAATCCTCTATGCGAGGGATTGGGTACACATCCAGCTGCAAAAAGCAGTTTATCATTTGTTTAAAATCCCCACAAAGGCAAATTAACTCACCATCGATTCGACTAGTACTGCCCATTCCAAAATCCTGACTGGTTTGATGATGCCTTTGCTTTCCAGCCTTCTTATTTCTCCCCCTACATTTGCCTATGCATGACACTGGGCAAGCTTTCCAAAATTCTGGAATTGCTTCCTGGTCAACATGTAAGGTGGCCTTGGCTTCTTTGATAGCCCCTAGACCTTCCTGAGAAACCTCCGGATATTTAATTAGATATTTTAATTCAAACAGGAAGCTATATGCTAATTGAAAGATGTTGAGACAATCTAGGTGAATCTTTCTCAACTAATTTCTCCCCCTCAAGGTCCCAAGCCATTTCCAACAATCAGTGATAACTGAACTAGCTGCTTCTCATAATAGACCAGAACCAAAGATGTATCCTTAGTCTTTAATGGTTCCCCAGTATTGGTGTTCAGTCTCGCCAAGGTCTTGTGCAAACTTAAAGACGGGTTCGACAATCACTGAAACGGCCATGCTAGTATCAATCTTTATTGGAATGAGGTCATCATTTAACCAGATGTTTACTTTGATTGGTTCTGACTTGGATGTTGCTAAGCAATTTAACAGTTCCAAACCAGGCATAACTGGTCATTCCAGGGTGTGCACTCTCCTGGACACTGGCCTGACAACTCAGTTTAGGTCTAGTAGGACACTTTTGCTATCTGAAGTCTGCACATTGGCAGCAACTATAATGGCTTGCCAGCCCACATCCTGAAGAAAGTGTTAAACATTTGGCCAAGGCTTGGCTTTGTTTTGAGGTTTTGCTGTTAACTGGCCGAGAGTCTCTCTGTTCAGGGTCTGTCCTGAGTAAGGCTCTGCAATTGCCTTCACTCAAGTGGTGTTCCCCAAGCTCAGTCAGACTGGTGAGGGTTTCCACTCCCATCGGAATATCCTACAAGCTATATGCTCCACATTGCACATTTTCTAATAATAAAGTTAGTGTAGTGCCTGTTTGAAGTCCAGTTGGGCGTCAGCTTGGAGGTTTTTTTTGCATGGTTACATCATTGATCCCGCATACCAAACGGTCTCTCAGCATCTTGTTAAGGGTTAAACCGAAGTCACGTGCCTCTGCCAGTCATCTTAATCTGGTCTGGTTCTTCAATTGCCAAGTAAAACTGATAGCATCTCAGAATGAGATGGATTGGGGGGGGGGGGTCATAATATTTTGTGACCAAATCCGTCAACTGTTGAAAGGTTTTAGCACCTGCTGCCTCAGGGAAAGTTAGTCTCCAATTGCCAAGTAAAACTGATAGCATCTCAGAATGAGAGGGATTGGGGGGGGGTCTCCTAATAACTGAAAAAGATGCCGGTCCACAAGTTGTCAGGAGAATTTCATCTGCCCCAGTGTCATTTGCACAGAAAATGTAATGCATTCTTTCCACATTCTAGGCCCTATCTTCGATGTCAGAATCGAATGAATCAAGCTTCCCAAACAATGGCATGATACCAGAGATGTTTACCCTAACTCAAAGACAACTGTTGTGAGTGAATATCTTCAGGCTTTTCTCTCACCATTGAAATAACTCCACAGAGGCCAGTACCCCTTCACTAAGACACCCTTTATTGGTATGTGGAGAGTCCTTGACACTGATTCAGCTCGTAGAGCTGTAAGAGTCTGACAGTCTTATTCTTATCTGTCAGCCAGGGCTCCCTGATTGTAACAAATTAACAGCCCAAATCAGGGAACTCATATTCTATGAGGTTTGCCTGGTTGAGCTCATTACAATCACTACATAAATAAATTGTAGGAGGTTGAACAAACGACTGCCAGCAAGAAATCGGTCCCCACCAGCTAGCCAATTATTTTCCATGCTAATACATTACCCGCTACACTGTGAGCTTCTACTTGCAGCAGTAACCTTTGACAAAACCCATTTGCTTCACTACTGTCTTTTGGGGAAGGAAATCTGCCATCCTTGGCTGGTCTGGCCCACATGTGACTCCAGACCACAGCAATGTGGTTGACTATTAATTATGGGCAATTAGAAATGGGCAATTAGAAATGGGCAATAAATGCTGGCCGAGCCACCAATGCCCTCATCTATGAATAAATCAAAAAAAGTGGTATCATATCAAATACTTTCTGGAAATCTAAACACAACATATCCAGTGGTTCCCCTTTATCCACAGCAGATATTACTTCCTCAAAGTATTCCAATAAATTGGTTAAATATGATCTCACTTTCAATAAAAACACTGACTTTGCCTGAATATACTTAATATTCTAAGTATGCAGTGAGTAACACTTGGTGCTGTAGGAATAACAGCACCCCACTGTTTGGCAGCTCTTGGTGGCAAGACATGATCCTGAAAAGGGGTGGCAGTCTCACCGAATAATAACTAAAAGCTTGTCAGTCAAGAAATGAAAGCAGAGAGGGCCTTGCAATCAGACATGGTCTCAGCCCAGACATTTATGCTGGGGTGTGGAGAGCCCAACCACAACTCATTGTAAAATAATGCAACAAAACTAAACATCTATTAGTTGAATCCAATAAAAAAACCTGGCAATTATCACATTCATGGGACATGCTTTCTCAGCTTATGAAGAGTCAGAGAAAGATCAAGGTTATATTGGGCCACTGAAGAATGTTCAAAGACAATTTACAAAGGACTCAAAACATTCCAGAAATATTAAATGAGTATTTTGCAACTAACTTCACTTTTGAAGATGATGCACCATTGTTAGAACTTTAGAATAAAAAGGGGGCCATACTACCAGTGCTTCACCAGAGACTCTCTGATGATGTTACCGAGTATGGTGACAAAACATCTGAAAACGAACCTTCCCACTCAGTGAGCAAATTTACATCCATAACATTACAATGCTGCTTACTGTGAAACTGTTAAGAATACAATAGGCTAACTTATTATTTTATCATAAGGAACTTTAAAGTAGACAATGTAATCGATTTGGATGATATCCACCCAAGTTTCTTCAGGGTGACAGGACTGGTGATATGTGATAAACTTTTGCATATGATTATTAACTTGCTGGATTCTACGACTGCTCTCTTAGACTTGACTGAGGCTAAAATAGTTCCAACCTTGAAAAAAGACAAGATGATTCAATGATTGTAAGCTCGTTGACTCCACATTAGTAAAAGGAAAATATTTGAGGAGATCATTTGGATCCAATATAACTACTTGTGTTGATCAAAATAGTGATTTTAAAGAGTGACAAATTCTCAAGACCAGATGGTTTCCATTCCAGGATTTTAATGATTTTAGAACAATGTGAAAACATTGCAAATAGCCAAAAACAATTTTCCGAAGTCTTTTTGAGGTGCAAACTAATATTTTCAATTCAAAAACTAACCATGTCACTCGAAAAAGATAAGAGAAAAAGCAAAGGTATTAAAGAGTATTAATCTAATATCGCATAATCACAGAGTTACTGCAACGCAGAAGTAAGCCTTTCGGCTGACCATGCCTACACTGGCTCTTCAAATGAGCATCATTGCCCATGCCTGCCTTCTTCCATATCCTTGCACACTATTTCTACCCAAATAATGCTCTGTTGAAGGCCTCAAATTGAACTTGCCTCCAATGCATTTCCAGGCGATGCATACCATAACCAAACTATTTGCTGTGTCATAGTCTTAGAGATGTACAGCACAGAAATAGACCCTTTGGTCCAACTATTCCATGCCGACCAAACATCCTAAATTAATCTAGTCCCATTTGCCAGCACTTGGCCCATGCCCCTCTAAACCCTTCCTATTCATATACCCATCCAGATGCCTTTTAAATGCTGTAATTGTCCCAGCCTCCACCACTTCCTCTGGCAGCTCATTCCATACATGCACCATACTCTGTGCGAAAAAGTTGCCCTTAGGTCTCTTATATCTTTCTCCTCTCACCCTAAATCAATGCCCTCTCGTTCTGGACTCCCCATACCCAGGGAAAATACTTTGTCTATTTATCTTATCCATGCCCCTCATGATTTTATAAACCTCTATAAGGTCACCCCGCAGCCTCCGATGCTCCAGGGAAAACAGCCCTGGCTATTCAACCTCTCCCTATAGCCCAAATCCTCCAACCCTGGCAACATCCTTGTAAATCCTTTCTGAATCCTTTCAAGTTTCACAACATCCTTCCTATAGGAGGGAGACCAGATTTGCACATAATATTCCAAAAGTAGCCCAACCAATGTCCTGTACAGCCTCAACATGACCTCACAACTCCTATTCTCAATGTTCTGACCAATAAAGGAAAGCATACCAAATACCTTCTTCAATATCCTATCTACCTGTAACTCCACCTTCCAGGAACTATGAACCCGCATTCCAAGGTCTCTTTGTTCAGTAAAACTCTTCAGGACTTTACCATTAAGTGTATAAGTCCTGCCCTGATTTGCCTTTCCAAAATGCAGCACTTCACATTTATCTAAATCAAGCTCCATCTGCCACACCATTGGCCCATCTTATCAAGGTACCATTGTTCTCTGAGGTAACCTTCTTCGCTGTCCACTACACCTCCAATTTTGGTGTCATCTGCAAACGTACTAACTATACCTCTTATGCTCACATCCAAATCACTTATGTAAATGATGAAAAGTCGTGGACCCAGCATCGATCCTTGTGGCACTCCACTGGTCACAGGCCTCCAGTCTGAAAAACAACCCTTCACCACCACCCTCTGTCTTCTACCCTGGAGCCAGTTGTGTATCCAAATGGCTCTTTCCCACTGTATTCCATGAGGTCTGACCTTGCTAACCAGTCTAGCATGAGGAACCTTGTCAAACACCTTATTGAAATCCATACTGAATAACCTATTTCTCATATCACCCATGCTTCTATTGCACAGCACTTTAAATCTACGCCCTCGTGTTCTTGTTCCTTTTACAAGTGGGAACAGCTTCTCCTTATTAAATCCATCTCGCCCACTAATGATTTTGAAAACCTCTATCAAGTCTCTTCTCAGCCTCCTTCTCTCCTGGGAGAAAAGTCCCAAATTCACCAATCTATCCTCATAATTTCAGTTTCTGTTACCTGGAAGAATTCTTGTAAGTTGCTTCTGCACTCTCTCCAATGTATTCACTTCTTTCCTACGTGACTGCCACAACTGAGGTCTAACAAGTGTCTTATAGTAAGTTGAATATCACCTCAGATAGTTAATTTAGATACCAATTAATAGAGTAAAAGACACTGTATACTTTACTTACTGCTCTCTCCACCTATCCTGCAACCTTCAATGATCTGTGCACATACACATCTAGGTCTCTGTTCATTGATTTTTTTATGGGCCCAATTCTCTCCCTAGTTGCTCCTTTGCTATTAAAATACTTGTAGAATCTTTTTGGATTATCATTAACCTTATCTGCCAACACTATCTCATATCCCCCTTTTGCCCTCCTGATTTCCTTCTTAAGAACTGCCCTACACCCCTTATTCTCTTCAAGAGATTGACTTGATCCGAGTTGTCTATACCTAACATATGTCTCCTTATTCTTGACCAGAGCCTCAAAATCTCTATTCATCTATTGTTCCCTACTTTCATCAGCCTTATCATTCACTAACAGGAACATAATTCCTCTAAACTCTAGTCATTTCACTTTTGAAAGCCTCCCACTTGCCAGTTGCCCTTTTACCTGCAAACAGTCCATTCCAATCAACTTCTGAAAGTTCCCGTCTCATACTGACAAAATTTGCCTTACTCCAATTAAGAACTTTTAACTTTTATAAAATGGCTTATGTTTTCCATAACTATTTTAAAACTAATAAAATTATGATCACTGGTCCTAAAGTGCTCCCCCACTAACACTTCAGTCACTTGTTCTGCTTTATTTCCCAACAGAAGATAGAGTTTTGTTCCTTCTCTCCGAGCTATAGGTACATATAGATAAAGAAAATTTTCTTGAAAACATTTAACAAATTCCTCACCATCCAAGCCCTTAACACTACTGCAGTCCCAGTCAGTGTTTGGAAAGTTAAAATTCCCTACTATCACAACTTTACTATTCTTACATACATCTGAGATCTGTCTGCATATTTGCTCCTCAGTTTCCTGCTGACCACTGGGGAGCCTATTCCTGATGACGGGCTTTTGCCCGAAACGTCGATTTTATTGCTCCTCGGATGCTGCCTGAACTGCTGCGCTCTTCCAGCACCACTAATCCAGAATCTGGTTTCCAGCATCTGCAGTCATTGTTTTTACATAGCCTAAAGTACAATCCCATCAAGGCGATCATGCCCTTCTTATTACTGAGTTCCATCTTTATAGCTTCATTGGACGATCCCTCAGAAATACCCTCTCTAAGTACAGCGGTAATATTTTGTCTAATTAAAGACGCCACTCCCCCTCCTTTCTACCCTTCATATAGCTTCTAAACCTAGATTCCTAGAAGCATGACATTCCAACTGGAACTCTATCAACAAACACTTTTACTTGGATCCCATTTGCCACGCCCGAGAAAAAGAACAGGAAATAACACCACCCCAGGAAATGGCGTTATCACAGGAAAAGACATCAGGAAATTACATTACCAACTCAAGGAAACCCAAACATATAAATAGAAAGCGGACTATTCCACCAGTGCTTCATCCGGAGGCTCACTGATGATGTTATCTAGTATGGTGACGAAACGTCTGAAAACGTTTCCAGCTCAGCGAGCAAACCTACATCCAACATCTAAACCCCAGAACATTGAGCTGCCAGTCCTGTCTCTCCCTCAGACATGTTCCTGTAATAGTTATGATGTCTCAGTCCCATGTTCTCCTCTATGCCCTGAGTTCATCTGTCTTATCTATAAGACCCCTTGTGTTAAAACAAATGTAGCTTAATTCATCAAAGTTATTTCATTCTCTGACTTGCTCTTGCTTGCCTTTTCTACTTAATTTGTTATCTTTAACTTCAGAACCATTCTCACCTGTCTTTCTGTTCTCACTAATACTTAGGATCCCCCACCTGGCTTCCCTACTAGGTTAAAAGCTCTCAAATAGAAGTAGCAAATCTAGAACTAGCTAGGATATTGGCCTGTCCTCAGTTCATGTGAAACCCGATCCTTTTGAACAGGTTTCTTTTTCAACAGAGATCCCAATGATCCAAAAATCTGAATTGTTGCCCATTGCACCATAGAACATAGAACAGTCCAGGCCCTTCGGTCCTCGATGCTGTGCTGGCCTTTTATCCTACTCTAAGATCAGACTAACCTACATACCCTTCATTGTACTAACTTCCATGTGCCTATCCAAGACTCACTTAACTGTCCCTATCTACTCAGCCACCGATTTATGTACTCTATCTTCTCATTCTTACTTTCACTAGCATGTGGCACAGGGAGTAATCCAGAGATTATTACCTTTGAGGTTTTGCTTTTTAATCTCCTACCTAACTTCCTATATTCCCTCTGCAAAGCCTCAACCCTTTCCCTCATTATGTTGTTCTTACTAATGTGTGCGACAATTTCCGGTTTCGCACTCTCCTCTTTGACAATATGCTGCAACCACTCTGAGACATCCTTGGCCCTGACATCAGGGAGGCAACATTTCTTCCTGATTTCTCAATTAAAGCCACAGAATCTCCTGACAGGAAAGTCCCCTACATCAACTACTCTTTTTAACCTTGACAAACCCTGCTTAACGTAAGATTCCTTTTCAAAACATTTAATTAGGCTCATCAGGTCTTTTCTATATTTTACAATGCCATGCTGGCTTTCTCCCTGATCAGTTTAAAATTTTCAAGATGTCCAGTCACCTACACTCTATAATGTCCAGCCCATTGTAATTGAATGGCATGGTAAATGGTTTATGATAAAACTCTGGTTAGCCAAATCTATGTTCAATTACAAACTGGAAATTTTGACTCGTACTTTGGCAATGAAACATGTAATGTGTAATGCAAATAACCATCACCAATAGAAAATGGAAGTGGTACAGTTACACAGATCTTACAGAATAGAGAATTGCTCGCTACATTGATTTGTAAGAACATAAAGAGATTTTCACATACGCACCCAGTTCCTCTGAAACCTATCAAATGTACTCTTCATTTAAGGTGTGTGAAGGCTATAGAATTAATTATAATTTTCCTTATTGCTAGATGTAAACACCTACCTCAAAATTGACAGGCAAGTTGCGCTTCAAAGCAATCTCAAACACCAAGCTGATTTCAGACTTGTTGATATCGGTTTCCTCCTCTTCATTTGAAATTTCTTCACTCTTTGAAATATAAGAGAAGGAATTTTATTTTAGTTAGTTATCTTAGTTGTGGTCTGCAATGTAATATGATTTATATGTAGATGGTGTCCCTCAGTAGCCATTCAAAAACACAAATGTCTAATTTCAAATATATACTGCCAACACCATGTTCTACCTGACCAACATTTCCTTTGATACCTCCTTTGTCTTCACATTACCAGTTTATTTGCCCAAGGTCCAATACTGGATGAGCAGAAATTTCCTCAAATACTTAACACCTAAGCCATTATTTTTAGACCATACTAGAAACTCTGTTCCCTTGAATGAATGGTATGTTGTTTTGATTGCATTGAGTTTTTGGAGGGTTTTTCATCATGAGGCCTAGCAAGGTGCCTCATCCTTTTTTTTGTAACCAAACCCACCTCACTAACTACCTAACCTACCCCTATGGCATCCTTTTCCTCTGATTCTGTCTTTACCTTGCTGCATGCCCGGAATAACTTGCCATTTAAGCAATGGCTACAGAAGGAGCAGCATCCTGGACTGCTGACCACCCAGGCAAGCACTGTCATTCCACGACTGCTCTGCTGTATGACAGATTATCAATAGAACGATACCAGAAAAGGGGAAGATGGTGCACTGATTCGCTGACAGGGTCCTGAATTGCCCAGTGGCAGGGTAGTCCAGGGAAGGGGCATTCTTTTCTCAGAGAATCAGTAGGGGAGGGGAGGGGAGGTTCTCTTTCCAGAGGGCCAGAGGCGGTGGCCACAACACCAGCAGCCTGGACAGAGGTTGTTACTCAGGTCAGTCAGGTTTCCACAGTGCAAGGCCAGCAGTGTGGCAAAAAGATCAATTCTGCCAGGGTAGGTGCCATACAACTCTTACCGTTACCTCACATTCATTCTCTTCCTGCCAGTGCACCCAACTCCCGCCAAGGCTCATTATCTGTCACTCTCACTTATCCCATCAACATCTCTATTTGCTCTCATATACCCCCAGTCCATACACCATTCACCCTGTATGGACTCTGTAATGCTTACTCACTCGCATGGGTCACCTCACCATGTTTTGACTACCTGCACCAGCACGAACAGATGTGCCGTTGATTTCATCTTGTTCCAGAAAAAAAAGTCCACACTGGGGCAGAAAGAGCCTATACAGTTGGAGGGATGTCTGACATCCAGTTCCTTATCTGCTTTGAGTAAAGAATCCTGTCCCTTGCAAGAAAACACCCTGTGGGGATGCCTAGACATCTATGTTCCAGCAACTGTGTAAGTAACATTCTTTATTCCACTACAACTCTCACAGTAATCTAGGGTCAGTGTCATTCTTTGCAGCCCATTTCCAGCCATTGGCAGCTATACCTTCTCTTTCTTGGTTTTGCATTACCTGTAGGATGTCCAGCAGAGAAATGGCCTGCTCCCCCAGGACTACCTCCCTGACATATAGAATAGGCATTTAGGATGATTGCTCAAGAAAGATCACTGGACTCAAAATGTAACTCTGTTTTCTCCTAATAGATACTGCCAGACCTGCTGAATTTCTGCAGCAATTTCTGGTTTTATT
This sequence comes from Chiloscyllium plagiosum, assembly GCF_037043375.1. Taxonomy (NCBI): domain Eukaryota; kingdom Metazoa; phylum Chordata; class Chondrichthyes; order Orectolobiformes; family Hemiscylliidae; genus Chiloscyllium; species Chiloscyllium plagiosum. Next base: position 13,445,157 of record NW_028270142.1, read on the forward strand.
TGTTTTAGATTTCCAGCATCACAGTTTTTTGTTTTAATTTAGTGTGAATGCCAGTGGACAATTAAAGAACTATCAAGAGGTGGAGCCACTAAGAACCTCTTCATTCTCAATGGTGGCACAACCAAGAATTTGTACATGAAAGACATGTTGAAGGGTTTGCAACTATCTTCAGCCAGAAATGTCAAGTGGATAACCCATCCAAACTTTCTCCTGAGATACACACAATTAAGCATATTAATGCCAATCAGATTTATTCCAAATGACATCATGATTCCACTGATCATACTTGATACACTAAAGAACAAAGCCCCCACCACATCTTGACTGTATTGTTGAAGACATCTACTCCAGAGTCAGCTGTTCCTTTGGTCAAAATGCTCCAGTACAGCTTTCATACTGGCACCTATCTAACAACATGTTTAGTTTAAGTTTGGATGGGTTCATTCAGCTCCAATCTTCATTCCAGCATTGAACCAATCAAGAATTAAATAGCTGAATTCCAGAGATGAGGTAAAATTAACGGCCCTTTACATCAAGCAGCATTTCATTTCATTGGGAATTTAGATGAGAAGGAATGGGGACACTCAACGGACTAATGATATACTCAGCACAAAGGAAGGTGGTTGTGTTTTTTGGAGATCAATCACTCCAGCCACAGAACCTTACTGTGTGAGATGGAGGGAGTGGCCTTGGTAAATCCATCTTCAGATACTTCAACAATTACCGACACTGCATTGTAAAGTCAGAATTGAAATGTTCACTGATATCTGCACAGTGTTCACACCCATTCACAAAACCTCAGACAATGAAGCAGTGCATGTCCACATGTACCAGGAACTGAGCACATTCAAGCTAGGGTTAATAAGTGGCCAGCAACATCTGCACTGCGCAATGATCAGGCAATAGCCATCCCCAACAAGGAATAACCTAAACATTTGCACAATTACAAGCTGACTCTCCTAATGAACAATTCACCTTCACATTCTTCCTTTTCAGATAATAATCCAATTCCCTCATTAATGCTTCGACTGAAACTGTCTCCACTACTCGCCCAGGCAGCACATTCTGATTTTAACCCAGTTGTTGCACAAAAGGTTTCTCATGTCTCCTCTGCTTCTTTTTTTAACTTATATTGAATCTGTGTCCTTTTGGTTTTGATTCTTCCAACAGTGGAAATAGCGTTTTTTCATGTCGCCTCTATTCCAAAACCCTATGACTATGTATAATTCTATCAAATCACCAATTAATCTTCTCTTCTCCAAGGGGAAAAGATCCCAATTTCTCACATAACTGAAGTTCCCCATCCCCAGAATCATTCTTCCCTCAAATGCTTTCACATTTTTCTTAAAGTGTGATGCACAGAACTGGGTGTGAAACTCAATTTGAAACCGAACTAGTGTTTTATACAACCTCCCTCCTCTATGCCTTATTAATAAAGTCTTGATCATGCATATTTCATTAAACACACTTTCAACCTAACCTGCCCATTATTAATGCACATAGACATTGTCATTGACAGTCAAAAAGTGTCTCTAATTTAAAGTTACTCATGATCAATGTCTTTATGTGGATGTTTGTACTTATATAGTCATAGAGATATATAGCACGGAAACAGAACCTTTGATCCAACTCATCCATGCTGACCAGATATCCTAATCTAATCAAGTCCCATTTGCCAGCACTTAGCCCATATTTAATCCATTTTAAGTAACCCAGTAGCAATTCTTTTGTATTTAAAAAGGAAAAAGGTTAGTGTATTTTTCATACCTTACCCTGGTGGTTACTAAAATAAAACGACATCTAACTCTCTCATTCACACTATCATGCACACACAGAATAAATAGAAATGAAGATATTCACATTAATTATAAAATAAAGTGAATCAAACTCAGCTGCTTTTGCAATGTAGACCTGTTGTTTCACAGTCTAGTTGTTTCACTGTCTGAAGTGAAAGCTTTAAAAGTGCAGAGAGTTTTCAGTAGTAGCAATGGTGCCTTCAGTAGTTTAGCTTCACAAGTAAAGCTGAAGATGAACAAGTTAAGGGTAACAGAAAGTCCTTGTTTCTTTTTCAATGGGCTACAGTAAGACATTTTAGCTACCCAAATGACTACAACAGACCAATTTTCTTTTGTTGATCTCCTCTTTCTCTCATGGAAACAGGCTGTGTAAACACTTCAACTCTCCCTCCCATTCCACCAAGGATATGCAGATCCTGGGCACCTTCCATCGCCAAATCCTAAACACCCGACGTCTGGAGGAAGAATGCCTCATCTTCTGCCTTGGAACATGCAACCGCACAGGAACAATGTGGATTTCACCAGTTTCCTCATTTCCCCTCTCTCCACATTATCCCAGTCCCAAGCCTCCAACTCGGCACCACCCTCTTGATCTGTCCATCGTCTTTCCCATCTATTCGCTCTAGCCTCCTCTCCAATCTATCACCAATCTATCATCTATCAGCCTCCACTACTTCCTCTGGCAGCTCATTCCATACACGTACTACCCTCTGTGTGAAAAAGTTGTCCCTTAGGTCTCTTTTATATTTTTCCCCTCTCACCCTAAACCTATGCCGTCTAGTTCTGGACACACCCACCCCAAGTAAAGACTTTGTCTATTTATCCTATCTATGCCTCAGCCTCCGACGCTCCAGGGAAAACAGCCCCAGCCTGTTCAGCCTCTCCCTATAGCTCAAATCCTCCAAACCTGGCAACATTGTTGTAAATCTTTTCTGAACCCTTTCAAGTTTCACAACATCTTTCCGATGGGAAGGAGACCAGAATTGCACGCACTATTCTAAAAGTGGCCTAATCAATGTCCTATACAGTCGCAACATGGCCTCCCAACTCTTGTACTCAATATTCTGACCAGTAAAGGAAAGCATACCAAACGCCTTCTTCACTATCCTATCTACCTGCGACTCCACTTTCAAGGAGCTATGAACCTGCACTCCAAGGTCTCTTTGTTCAGCAACACTCCCAAGGACCTTACCATTAACTGCATAAGTCCTGCTAAGATTTGCTTTCCCAAAATGCAGCACCTCGCACTTATCTGAATTAAACTCCATCTGCCACTTCTCCACCCATTGGCCCATCTGGTCAAGGTCCTGTTGTAATCTGAGGTAACCCTCTTCGCTGTCCACTACACCTTCAAATTTGGTGTCATCTGCAAACTTACTAACTGTACTCTAATGCTCGCATCCAAATCATTTATATAAATGACAAAAAGTAGAGGACCCAGCACCGATCCTTGTGGCACTCCAATGGTTACAGGCCTTCAGTCTGAAAAACAGCCCTCCACCACCACCCTCTGTCTTCTACCTTTGAGCCAGTTCTGTATCCAAATGGCTAGTTCTCCCTGTATTCTGTGAGATCTAACCTTGCTAATCAGTCTCCCATGGGGAACCTTATCGATCGCCTTACTAAAGTCCATATAGATCACATCTATCGCTCTTATTGCATTCTCAGCTATCTTCCACCCCGTCCACACCCCCCTCCCACAAGCCTCATTCCTGCTGAAGGGCTTATGCTTGAAATGTCAATTCTCCTGCTCCTCGGATGCTGCCTGACCTGCTGTGCTTTTCCAGCACCACACTCTCGCCTCTGATCTCCAGCATCTGCAGTCGTCACTTTCCCCTGCGTAGAAAATCTGTCTGATGTGTACAGTTTGCCATTGTTAGCTATATTTAGCAGGAAGCAAAGATACTCATGATTTCACATGGCCCAGACAAAATGCCAAGTCATCTTCCAAATAAGATATCATGATAATTTTTATTATTGTCTGAATCCTCCTCCCACCTTCTGTGGTGGATTTCCATACTTTAAAGATTTTTTCATCAATTAATGTCTTTTCTCCGGGAGAAACCTATCAAAGTCAATAATTTCTGTTTATACTTGTAAAAAACCCACTAAATTCCAATGTGCCTTTCACAACTGGGAATGTCCTTTTGTCTTCCTGGGAGATACAGTGATATGGTCTGACCTCATTAGATTCCATTTTTCAAAATGTAACCTTTAAAGAAGTTTTCAAAATTTATAACAGTTATGACAGACCATTACGTCAACACCCAGATCTCTCCACTGATAACCCCTTTAGAACTGTAGTCTTCTTACAGTTTTGTCTCTCTGTATCCGTGCACCTAAAACAAATCACTTCACACTTCTCTGAATGAAATTTCATCGGCCACTTGTTTGTCATTCCACCAAATTATCTCAGTTTCCTTTGAAGCTCTATCTTCCTAATGGTTCACAATGCTTTGCAGTTTCATATTATCTGCAAATTTTGAAATTAAGCCCTGCACATTAGGAAAAACACAAATCTCTACACCAATGACTACAAAGCTTCCTCCATTCCTTTTCCTTTGGTTCCATGAGTTATAACTTGACTGTCAACAGCATCAGTATTGATGAACATCTTTCATCAAGACCTTGGTGGTGACGCGGAATCAACCTATGTACGACAAAGTACTGTCCTTGTGGACAGTGGCAACAAAGTGTGCCATCTATGATGCATTACAATAACTTAAGTAGGTCCTTTAACAGCATCTTCCACATCCATGACATCTAACACCTAGAAGGACAAGGGGAGCAAAGGAAAACTAGCAAATTTTCCTCCAAGGCACATACCATCATAGCTTGGAAATATATTGTCATTCCTTCACTGTCGCTGAGTCAAATACTTGCAACTCCCTCCTTAATAGCATTGTGGGTGTACCTACACAACATGGACTACAGCAGTTCACCTAGAAGGCCACTCACTATCACCTTTCCAAAGCTATCGGAGAAAAGGAAAGGGATGGGGAAAGGGGGAAGAAAAAGGGAGAAGGACAAAGTATCCATGAATGCATTATTGGGGGAATCTAGAGGTACCGGTGTGGGAATGGGAAGAAAGGCCATTACAAGTGATTCTCTAGCTAAAGATAGCAGTAGATTTTCAAGGTTCAGTGTGAGGAACACTGCTGTTCTTGATGTACATCAATGATTTGCACTTGGAAGTGCAGGGCACAATTTCAGAATTTACAGATGTTACAAAACTTGGAAGTTAGTGTTACGACTCACTGGGATAGTGCATTGGAAATCTCCTGCTGATTACCACCTACTTGCACCCCCTCCTCAATTAGTACTCTTCCATATTGAACACCATGTCAAGAGAGCATTGAAAGTGGCAAGGCTGCAAAATCTATTCTGGGTGGGGGACTTCAATGACCATTACCAAGAGTAACACCACTACCGACAGAGCTGGTCAAGTCCTGAAGGATACAGCTGTTACTCTACAGGTGCTGAAGCAACAGTAGGGTGGCACAATGCCTCAGTGGTTAACACTACTGCTTTATAGCACCAGTGACCCAGATTCAATTCCACTCTCAGGCGACTGTTTATGTGGAATTTGCACATTCTCCTGTGTCTGTGTGGATTTCCTCCTGGTGTTCTGATTACCTCCCACAGTCCAAAGATGCGCAGGTTAGGTGGATTGTCCATGCTAAGTTGCCCATAGTGTCCAGGGATGTGTGGGCTGGGTGGATTAGCCAGGGGAAATGCATGGTTATAGTGTGGTTGAAGGGGTCTGGGTAGGCTACTCTTCAGAGGGTCAGTGTGGACTTGATGGACCAAATAGCCTGCTTCCACAGTGTAGGGATACTACAATTCTATACAAGAGATAACATCCTACTTAAGAGCAGAAGTAGGCCAATCAGCCCATCAAGTATTCAACAGATCATGGCTGATGTGATAATTGTCAACTCCACTTTCCTGCTTTATCACAACTGATTCCTTTGCTGCATAAAAATTTAACTACCTCAACCTTTCTTCATAAGACAATCCTTCCATTGCTGGTATCAGCCAAGTGAACTTTTCTGAACTGCCTCCAATGCCAATATTTCTTTCCTTAGGTAAGGGACCCAAAACTATTCACAGTGTTTCAGCTGTGGTCTCTCTAGAGGCTTGTATAGTTTTAGCAAAACCTCCCTACATTTACACTCTACCTCCCTTTAGAATAAAAAACAAATTTCCATTAGCCTTCCCAAAAAAGTAGAAGCTACTTTTTTGTGATTCATGCATAAGAATCCCAAATCTTTCTGCAATCCTTCTCCATTTAGATAATATTCAGCTCATCTATTGCTCCCGCCAAAGTGTACAACAGCGTATTTTCCCACATTACATTCTATATGCCAAGTTCTTGCCCTCTCACTCAAAGTGTCTATATCCATCTGTAAATAATTGTGGTCCCAGCACTGACCCCTGTGGCACTCCACTGGTTGACATCTTGAAAATGACCCCTTTCTCCAAACTCTCTTTCTTCAATTGCTTAGCCAATCTTCTCTCCGTAGTAATAAACAAACCACAATACCCTGAGCTCTTATTCAATAGCTTTATGTGTAGTGCCTTACCAAATACCTTTTAGAATTCAAATATATTTCATCAATTGATTCTTTTTTTTAATTTCTCCTGCTTGTTATCTTCATTATTATCAACTAATTATCTTAAGGTTGTCAGGCACGAATTTCCCCTTCATGAAGCCATGTTGACTCTGTTTGATTAAATATTGTGTATCACTAAATGCTCGGTTTTCAATCCTTTATAACAGGCTCTAACATTTTTCCAACGACGTTAATCTTAATGGTGTATATTTACCTATTTTTGCCTCTCTCCCTTTTTGAATAAAGGTGTTACATTGTCAGTTTTCTGGTCTCTGGGACTTTTACAGAATTTAAAGATTCTTGGAAAATTACTACCAGTACCTCCACCACCTCCATAGCTACAACCTTTAACATCAAAGAATGTAATCTATCAAGTCCAGGGAAATACTGGCATATAGCCACATTAGTTTACCTCATGATATTTGTATTTATTTCTTCACTACCTTTATAGCACTTGATATTTCTTAGTTTTGGAATGTTATTATTATCCTGTACCATGAAGACTGATGCAAAGTAATTAGATTCATAGTCATAATCATAGAGATGTGCAGCACGGAAACAGACTCTTCAGTCCAACCCATCCATGCCGACCTCATATCCTAAACAAATCTAGTCCCATTTGCCAGCATTTGGCCCATATCCCTCTAAACCCTTCCTATTCATAAATCCATTCAGATGCCTTTTAAATGTTGTAATTGTACTAGCCTCTACCACTACCTCTGGCAGCTCATTCCATACACACACCATCCTCTGCGCAAAAAAGTTGCCCCTTAGGTCCCTTTTATATCTTTCCCTTCTCACCCTAAACCTATGCCCTCTAGTTTTGGACTCCCCAGTCTTCAAACAGATCGAGCAACTGAAGACTGGGCATTCATGAGGTGCTGTGGACCATCTGCACCATCAAAAACAACCTATAAATCCATGGCTTAGCATATTGCACAGTCTACTATTACCAACAAATTAGGGGATAAACTCAGGTTCAATTAAGGATGTTGGAGGGCATGACAGGAGCAGCACTAGGCAATACCTAAAAATAAGGCATCATGAAGTTACAACACAGGATAACTTCTGTGCCAAACAGAATAGTCAACAAGAGACGGACAGGACTAAGTGAATGCACAACCAACACATTAGATCTAACCTCTGCAGTCCTGACATATCCAGTCATGAATGACAGTAGACAATTAAACAATAAGGTGGCTCTATAAATCCCCCTTGATTCCACCCATTCAGTCTGCTTCTATTGGCTAACTTCAAAACAAAACCTCAAGGCCTCACGAGATGCTTACTTCATTGGCTTTTGAGCAAAAGACTTTCCACCACTGTCTCAAAATGTCTTCATCAAAAACAAAAGACAAAATACAACTCTTAAAGCCATAGTATTGTCACAACATTGTGGTTACAAGAGCAGGGCTGAGGCTAGAAATCCTACAGGGACAATCTCACTTCCTACCTGTCTACCATCAATATGGCTGTGGTAAGCACTCCGCTTCTTCCTTTCCCGCCGTACCATCACGAAGGACTCAAAGCACTCCGCTTCTTCCTTTCCCGCCGTACCATCACGAAGGACTCAAAGCACTCCGCTTCTTCCTCTCCCGCCGTACCACCCAGTACCCTTCCACCGACACCCTCCTTCGACTGACCGAACTGGTCCTCACCCTGAACAACTTTTCTTTCCAATCCTCCCACTTTCTCCAAACAAAAGGAGTAGCCATGGGCACCCGCATGGGCCCCAGCTATGCCTGCCTCTTCGTAGGGTATGTGGAACAATCCATCTTCCGCAACTACACTGGCCCCACCCCCCATCTTTTCCTTCGCTACATTGATGACTGTATCGGCGCTACCTCGTGCTCCCACGAGGAGGTTGAACAGTTCATCCACTACACTAACACCTTCCACCCCGACCTCAAATTCACCTGGACAGTCTCGGACTCCTCCCTCCCCTTCCTAGACCTTTCTGTTTCTATCTCAGGCGACCGAATCAACACGGACATCTACTACAAACCTACCGACTCCCACAGCTACCTGGACTACACCTCCTCCCATCCTGCCCCCTGTAAAAACGCCATCCCATTCTCCCAATTCCTTCGTCTCCGCCGCATCTGGTCCCAGGAGGACCAGTTCAAAATACGTACAACACAGATGGCCTCCTTCTTCAAGGACCGCAATTTCCCCCCCGACGTGGTCGACGGTGCCCTCCACCGCATCTCCTCCACTTCCCGCTCCTCCGCCCTTGAGCCCCGCCCCTCCAACCGCCACCAGGACAGAACCCCACTGGTCCTCACCTACCACCCCACCAATCTCCATGTACAGCGCATCATCCGCCGTCACTTCCGCCACTTCCAAACAGACCCCAGCACCAAGGATATATTTCCCTCCCCTCCCCTATCAGCTTTCCGTAGAGACCACTCCCTCCGCGACTCCCTTGTCAGATCCACACCCCCCACCGACCCAACCTCCATTCCCGGCACCTTCCCTTGCAACCGCAGGAGGTGCAACACTTGCGCCCACACCTCCCCCCTCACTTCTCTCCAAGGCCCCAAAGGAAACTTCCATATCCGCCACAGATTCACCTGCACCTCCACCCACATCATCTACTGCATCCGCTGCAGCCGGTGTGGCCTCCTCTATATTGGGGAGACAGGCCGCCTACTTGCGGAGCGATTCAGAGAGCACGTCTGGGCCACCCGGACGAACCAACCCAACCACCCTATAGCACAGCATTTCAACTCCCCCTCCCACTCCACCGAGGATATGCAGATCATTGGACTCATCCACCGCCAAACCACAACAACGCGACGGTCGGAGGAGGAGCGTCTTATCTTCCGACTGGGAACCCTCCAACCACAGGGGATGAACTTGGACTTCACCAGTTTCTTCATCCCCCCTCCCCCCACCTTGTCTCAGCCGAATCCCTCCAGCCCGGCACCGCCTTCCTGACCTGCAGTCTTCTTCTTGACCTCTCCGCCTCCATCCTACTCCGACCTATCACCCTCACCTTGACCTCTTTCCACCTATCACATTTCCAACGCCCCTCCTCCAAGTCCCTCCTCCCTACCTTTTATCTTCTCCTGCTGAACACTCTCTGCTCATTCCTGAAGAAGGGCCTGTGCCCGAAACGTCGAATCTCCTGTTCCCTGGATGCTGCCTGACCTGCTGTGCTGTTCCAGCAATAAAGTTTCAACTACCATCAATATGGCAAAAGCCAGGAGTGTGATGGAATACTTCCAACTTGTTCAGATGACAGCAGATCCAACAACAGTCAAGCTTGATATCTTCCAGGACAAAGTAGTGCCACATCCATAAACATTTACTCCTTCAACCACTAACAGAATCAGATAATGTAAGCAGGTCATGAAAAGATGTAAAAACAGCAGGGTTGTGGTTGTCTTAATTTCCTCAACATTCACTGAGACACCCTCAGCACCAGAGGCTTGGATGGGGCAGAGTTTCTTCGATGGAATTTAGGAGGAATTCCTGAAACAATATATAGTCTAGGGGAGAGGCCGAATCAGACCCTGTACTGGGGAAGAACCTGGCCAGGTAATCGAAGTTTCAGTGGGGATGCATTTTGGGAAAAGTGATCATAATCCTCGAAGTTTTAAAATAATTATGGAAAAGGCTAAGACTGGTCATAGAGTCATAGAGACAATGGAAACAGACCCTTTGGTCCAACTTGTCCATGCTGACCTCATATCCTAGATAAATCTAGTCCCATTTGTCGGCATTTGCCCATATCCTTCTAAACCCTTCCTGTTCATATACCCATCTAAATGTTGTAATTGTACCAGCTTTCACCACTTCCTCTGGCAGCTCATTCCATATACACACCACCCTATGCGTGCTAAAGTGGCCACTTAGGCTCTTTTATATCTTTCCCCTCTCACCTTAAAACTATGCCATTTAGTTTTGGATGCTCCCACCTCAGGGAAAATACCTTGTCTATTTACCCTATAGGGAGAAAGTGTTAAATTGGGGGAAGGCTAATGACAACTGCATTAGATAAGAACTGGAAAAATTAGCTTGGGAACAGCTGTTTGAAGATAAATCTACATCTGACATGTGGGAGCCTTTTTAAAAAAAAACAGTTGACTAGAGTTCAGCACCAGCATATTTCTGTGAGGATGAAAGATAAGGATGACAAGATTTGGGAACTTTGGATGATGGGAGATGTTGTAAGTTTAATTAAAAAGAAAAGAGGAAGATTTAGGAAACTAAAATCAAACAAGGCCCTTGAGGAAACTAAAGGAAGCAGAAATTAACTTAAAATAAATTAGATGGGCTAGAAGGAGCCATGAAATATGCTTAGCAAGTAGGATTAAGGAGAATGTCAAAGCATTTTATATTATATTATAAGCAAGAGGGTAACTAGGCAAAGGGTAAGTCCACACAAAGACAAAGAAAGTAATTTAAATGTGGACCTAGAGGAAGTGGGTGAGGTCCTTAATAAGAATCGGTGTTCACCATGGAGAAAGACATGGATGATGGGAAATTTAGAGAGAGGTTTGTTGATATTGTAAGACATAATGATATTAAGAAAGAGGTAGTGTTGGATGTATTGAAAAATATTAAGGTAGATAACTCCACAGGGTCTGGTGGAATGTATCCCAGGATACTGAAGGAGGGAAGGGAGGAGATTGCTGGGGCCTTAACAGAGACTTTTGTATGTTCTTTAGCTACAGGTGAGCTCCCAGAATACTGGAGAATAGCCATTATTGTTCTTTTGTTCAAGAAAGGCAACAGGGATAATCCAGGAAATTATAGGTCGGTGAGCCTTACATCAGCGGTAGGGAAATTATTGGAGAAGATTCTTAGGGACAGGATTTACTTGCATTTGGAGAACAGACTTATTAAGGATAGTCAATGTTGCTTTATGCAGAGGCGATCTTGTCTCACAAACTTGATTGAGTTTTTTTGAGGAAGTTATGAAGATGATTGATGAGTAAGCTAGTGGATGTTAGCAACACAGACTTTACTAAAGCATTTGAAAAGGTCCCTCATGGTAGGATCGTCCAGAAAATCAAATTGCACGGCAAGCAGGAAGGTGGTTTGAAGTGTGTCGACTTCAACGCCAGGAGCATCTAGAATAAGGTGGGTGAACTTGCAGTATGGGTTGATACCTGGGACTTCTATGTTGTGGCCATTTCAGAGACATAGATAGAGCAGATACAGGAATGGTTGTTGCACATTCTGGAATTGAGATGTTTCAGTAAGAACAGAGAAGATGGTAAAAGAGGGGGAGGTGTTGCATTGTTAGTTAAGGACATATTGCAGTAGCAGAAAGAACGTTGAGGACTCGTCTACTGAGGTAGTATGGGCTGAAGTTAGAAACAGCAAAGGAGCGGTCACCCTGATGGGGGTTTTTGACTGGCTTCCAAATAGTTCTAGAGATGTAGAAGAAAGGATAACAAAGATAATTCTGGATAGGAGTGAGAGTAACAGGGTGGTTATTATGGGAGACTTAAACTTCCCAAGTATTGATAGGAAACACTATAGTTCCAGTACGTTTATGGAAAGTATTCTGCCTGGAGGACAGTGTTGAGTGGGGTCCCACAGGGCTCTGTTCTTGGGCTTCTGCTCTTTGTAGTTTTTATAAATGACTTGGATGAGGAGATTGAGGGGTGGATTAGTACATTTGCAGATGACACAAAGGTTGGAGGTGTCGTTGATAGTATAGAGGGCTACTGTAGGCTGCAGTGCGACATTGACAGGATGCAGAGCTGAGCTGAGAAATGGCAGATGGAGTTCACCCTGAACAAATGCGAAGGTCAAATCCGAATGCTGAATATAGGATTAAAGACAGGATTCTTGGCAGTTTGGAGGACAGAGGGATCTAGGTGTGCAAGTGCATAGATCCCTCAAAGTTGCCACCCAAGTGGATAGATTAGATTAGATTCCCTACAGTGTGGAAACAGGCCCTTCTGTCCACACTGACCCTTCGAAGAGCAATCCATCCAGTCCCTCTTACTAATGCACCTAACACTATGGGCAATTTAGCATGACCAATTCACCTGACCTGCACATCTTTGGACTGTGGGAGGAAACCAGAGCACCCGGAGGAAACCCACGCAGACAGTCACCCAAGGCTGGAATTGAACCTGGGGCCCTGTTGCTGTGAGGCAGCAGTGCTAACCACTGAGCCACCGTGCTGCCCAGGGTTGTCAAGAAAGCATATGGTGTTTTGGCTTTCATTAACAGGGGGATCAAGTTTAAGAGCTGCGAGGTTTTGCTGAGCTCTACAAGTCCCTGGTGAGACCACACTTGGAATATTGTGTCCAGTTCTGGTCGCCCTACTAAAGGAAAGATACAGAGGCTTTGGAGAGGGTGCAATTAAGGTTCACCAGGATGCTGCCTGGACTGGAGCGCTTGCCTTATGAAGAAAGGCATAAGTTTGGACTTATCTCTCTGGAGAGAAGGAGGAAGACAGGAGACCTTAACGAGGAGGTGTACAAAATAATGAGAGGAATAGATAGAGTCAATAGCCAGAGACTTTTCCTCAGGGCAGGATTGACTGATACGGGAAGTCATAGTTTGAAGATATTAGGAGGAAGGTATAAAGGAGATGTCAGAGGTAGGTTCTTTACGCAGAGAGTTATAAATGCATTGAATGTGTTGCCAGCTGTGGTGGTGGAAACAGAGTCATTGAGGACATTTAAGCGACTGCTGGGCATGCACATGGATAGCAGTGAGTTGAGGGGTGTGTAGGTTAAGTTACTATATTTTACATTAGGATTAAATCTCGTCACAACATTGTGGGCCAAAGGGCCTGTTCTGTGCTGTACTTTTCTATGTTCTACTTTAGATGGGTCAGTTTTTGTCCAATGTGTGCAGGAGGGCTTCCTGACACAGTGTGTCGACAAGCAAACAAGAGGTGAAGCCACATTGGATTTGGTACTGGGTAATGAACCTGGCCAGGTGTAAGATTTGGAAGTAGGTGAGCACTTTGGTGATAGTGACCACAATCTAGTTATGTTTACTTTAGTGATGGAATGGGATAGGTATATACGCAGAGTTAGAGTTATTGCTGGGGAAAGGCAATTATGATGTGATTAGGCAAGATTTAGGATACATAGGATGAGGAAGGAAACTGCAGGGGATGGACACAATTGAAATGTGGAGCTTATTCAAGGAACAGCGTGTCACCTGTCAGACAGGGAGGAAGTGGTCAAGCGAGAGAGCCATGGTTTACTAAAGAAGTTGAATTTCTTGTCAAGAGGAAGAAGAAAGCTTATGTTGGGGTGAGATATGAAGGCTCAGTTAGGGTGCTTGAGAATTACACGTTAGCCAGGAAAGACCTAAAGAGAGAGCTAAGAAGAGTCAGGAGGGGATATGGGAAGTCGTTGGCAGGTAGGATCAAGGAAAACCCTAAAGCTTTCTATAGGTATATCAGGAATAAAAGAATGACTAGAGGAAGATTTGGGCCAATCAAGGATAGCAATGGGAAGTTGTGCTTGGAGTCTGAAGAGACAGGGGAAGTACTAAATGAATATTTTTCGTCATTATTCACACTGGAAAAAGACAATACTGAGATACAGGCTACTAAACCAGACGGGACTGAGGTTGACAAGGAGGAGGTGTTAGCAATTCTGAGAAGTGTGGAAAAAGATAAGTCTCCTGGGCCAGATGGGATTTATCTTAGGATTCTCTGGGAAACCAGGGGAAGAGATTGCACAGCCTTTGGCTTTGCCATCATTGTCTACAGGAATAGTGCCAGACAACTGAAGGATAGCAAATGCTGTCCCCTTGTTCAAGAAGGAGAGTAGAGACAACCCTGGTAATTATAAACCAGTGAGCCTTATTTTGGTGTGGGTATCATGTTGGAAAAGGTTGTAAGAGATAGGATTTATAATCATCTACAGAGGAATAAGTTGATTAGGGATAGTCAATACGGTTGTGTGAAGAGTAGGTCATGCCTCACAAATCTCATTGATTCTTTTGAGATGGTGACCAAACAGATGGACAAGGGTAAAGTGTTGATCTGGTGTATATGGATTTCAGTAATAAGGTTCCCCACTGTAGACAATCGCACAAAATACAGAGACATGGGATTGAGGGTGATTTAGCGGTTTAGATCAGAAATTGGCTAGCTGAAAGAAGACAGAAGGTCGTGTTTGATGGGAAATGCTCATCCTGGAGTTCAGTTACTAGTGGCATACCGCAAGGATACTTTTGGGGTCACTGCTGTTTGTCATTTTTATAAATGCCCGTGATGAGGGCATAGAGGATGGGTTAGTAAATTTGCGGACGAAAATCAGGTTGGTGGAGTTGTGGATAGTGCTGAAGGATGTTGCAGGTTACAGAGGGACATAGATAAGTTGCAGGGCTGGGCTGAGAGGTGGCACATGGAGTTTAATGCAGAAATTGTGAGGTGATTCACTTTGGAAGGAGCAACAGGAATAAAGAGTACTGGGCTAATGGTAAGATTCTTGGTAGTGTAGATGAGCAGAGAGATCTCTGTGTCCAGGTATATAGATCCCTGAAAGTTGCCACCCAGGATGATAGGGTTGTTAAGAAGGCATATGGCATATTAGTTTTTATTGGTAGAGGGACTGAGTTTCGGAGCCACAAGGTGTACAAAACTCAGCTGTACTTGGAGTATTACGTATAGTTCTGGTCATTGCATTAAAGGAAGGATGTGGAAGCTTTGGAAAGGGTTCAGAGGAGATTTACTAGAATGTTGTCTGGTATGGAGGGAAGGTCTGATGATGAAAAACTGAGGGCCTTGAGGCTGTTTTTGTTAAAGAGAAGGTTGAAAGGTGACTTAATTGAGGCATATAAGATAATCAGAGAGTTAGGTAGGGTGGACAGTGGGAGCCTTTTACCTCAGATGGTGATGGCTAGCATGAGGGGACATAGTTTTAAATTGAGGGGTGTTAGATAAAGGACAGATGTCAGAGGTCGTTTCTTTACTCAGAGTAGTAGGGGCATGGAATGCACTGCCTGCAACAATAGTAAACTCGCCAACTTTAAGCACATTTGAATGGTCATTGGATAAACATATGGATGAAAATAGAATAGTTTAGGATAGATGGGCTTCAGATTGGTTCCACAGGTTGGCGCAATGTCGAGGGCTGAACGGCCTGTACTGCGCTGTAATGTTTTCTCGTTCTATGGAATCCATGCTGGGTTGGCAAGCTAAATACAAAATTGGCTTGGCCATACAATACAGAGGGTAGTTGTGAAGGAGTTCTTTTCTGATTGGAGACCTGTAACCAGTGGTGTTAAACACGTATCAATGCTGGGATCACTGTTGTTTGTAGTATATATAAAGGACTTGCATTATTAAGTTTGCAAATGTCACGAAAATTGGTGGACTTGTGGATACTGAGATAGGATATCAAAGAATGCAGCAAGATATAGATCAATTGGCAAGTTGGGCAGAGAAATGGCAGATGAAGTTTAATCCAGACAAGTATGAGGTGATACATTTTCAGAGGTCAAATGGCCAGACCCTTGACAGCATTGATATACAGAGGGATCTTGGGGTCCAACACCATACAAAGTGGAAGTACAAATAGATATGTGGTCAAGGTGACGCACAGCATGCCTACCCTCATCAGTCAGGGCACATCATGTTGCAACTGTATAAGACGTTGATCAGGCTACATTTGGAGTACTGTGCGTTGTACTGGTCACCATGCTGTAGGAAGGATATGGAGACTTTGGAGAGGGTGCAGAAGAGGTTTACCAGGATGTTGCCTGATTTGGAGTGTATTAGAGAAAAGGAGAGATTGAACAAACTTTGATTGTTTTCACTAAAGCATCAGAGGCAGAGGGGGAACCTGATAGAAGTATATAAAATTGTGGACAGGCATGGATAAGGTGGAAGTCGGAGTCTCTTTCCCATGGCAGAACTGTCAAATATTGGGGGAACAGGTTTAAGATGAGAGGGGAAACATTTAAAGGAGGTATGCAAGGAAAAGGTAGTATGGAATGTGCTTCGAGGAGAGTGGTAGAAGCAGATATGATAACAAAGTTTAAGAGGCAATTAGACAGACATGTCAACAGGTATAGAACAGAGAGAAACAGACGATATGCAGACAATTGGGATTAGTTTAGAAAAGCATCATGGTTGGCATAGACATGGTGGGCCAATGGGTGTGTTTCTATGCTGTACTGTTCTATGTTCTACGTTCTGATGTTCTGTGCAGGAAGAATATTTTATGTTTATTTTGGAGACCCAAGGCAGGCTCTCCACGTAGCCCTCCCAACTCTCATCCAACCCATATCACTGGACCACAAATCAGAAGAGCAGGCAGCCATTTTAAAATGTCAAGTTTGCAATGGAGAGACTTCTTCCAAATTTGTAAACCCAACCAAGGAATGAAAATTGGAGCCAAAGAGAAGCCAGGAAGTTATGATAAAATTGTATAAAATAATAGTCTAACCCCAGCTGGAATATTGTGCCTAATTCTGAAAAATGCACATTTGGAAAGACTGTAATGTTTTTGAAAGGCTCCTGGAATGGTTCCAGAAATGAGGATTACAACTATGTTGATAGACTGAAGAAGCTTGGGTTGTTCGTGCAGAAATCTAAGAGGAGAGTTTTTTGAAAATGTTTCAAAATCATGAAGTATTTAAATTGAAGAAATAAACTGTCAGATGACTAAAGGGCTGATAACTAGGTGGTTAAATGTTAAGGTGATTGGGAAGAGGAACAGAGATGGCAGGTGAAAAACTTCTTGACAAAATGAGTGGCTAACATTTCGAATGTACTGCTTGATAGGGTAATATACAGATTCAACCAGAGGCTTCATAAGAGAATTAGGAAAATAGTTAAAGCAGTAAAATTAGGGGGATATAGGAAAAAAAACAAGAAGGAATAAACTCAACAGCCCTCGTGGGATATTATGCTGTACTATCCACCAATTGTATGACTCACTCCAAGCAGCAAATTGATCAGCTGTCTCTCCAGCCCAAGTAGAAGATTAGAGGCAATTTGTGGATGAGTTTAATATTTTTTCAGACTTCACATCTGACCCTAACCACTTTTAATAGTTAAAATATTTTAAGGTCTCATTGTCTTCTCATTGCTTCTGTAATGAAGGTTGTGGGAAGGAGTTGTTTATTGTAGGGTGCATCTGTTCATTTAAACAAAAGCTGGAACATCAACTTCTTAGAAGCTTTCTACCAGCTGAGCATACTGCAACATCAAGCCAGTAATGATTTGTGTTCCAGGGATAGATAGACGTAGCTCCTAAATTAGTTTGAAGTGCTGACCCCCACTGAAATTAATGGAGTTGCCCTGGGAAACAGGTCATCTCTCCTCATAACAAACATCACAGAAAGCCAGAGATACACAAAAGCCTCAAAATAACAGCTATCCTGGAGTTAAAATAGCTATAGAATTTCATAACTGGCAGCATAATATATTTAACCATTGTTTTCAGGCAGAGATTGAACAGAAATCTTTCCGTTTACTTGAGTTCACATTTAAAGTTGCCTAAAAAAGGTACTGGTGAAATTTATTTCTAACGTGTGGGTAAAGTCTAGATTTTTTAGTTTTTTTTAACAATGTTTGGCATTAATGTCCAGCACCAATTTAAACTTAGCAAAAACATCTGCACAATCTTTACATGTTCGCTATATAAACATTTACATTTAAACACTGATATTCCTAACATTTACTCGACTGAACAAACAAGAACCCCTCATGACGTAAAACAAAGCTGTTAACTCATTCTCTAAAACCTAACCAAAGTAGTTTCAAACAAGCTGTTTGCAGACTTTAAAAACATGGTCATCCATCCCACATTAGTATTATGTATCATAAACAAGTTTTGTAAGTAACTGTACAGAAAATCGCTCACTGCAAAATGATTTTTGGCTAAGATGCATTTTTTTTAAAGTCCAAGTTGCATCTTTTTTAAAGGGATTTCCACCATGAGGTCTAACATGTTTTCATACCCTGTCTTACCAAACTTGCATCATCAACTACCACCCTGACCCTCTGGCACCATCATACCTAACTCTGGCTCCATCTCCTAGGTGCCCTCTCAGAACAAAACTCACTATTCAGCAGATACCTCTGAATTCAGTGGCATTCTTTGTTCCCATGCATTTTTGAAAACCCGATGTGCATCTGGACAAGCACTGGCAGTCTAGAGCCACTTGCCCAAGGAGGGGCAAATAGGGAGACAGCAGCATCCCACTTTGCAGGCAGAGTCCTCAAGTTCCTGCTGGACAAGCTGGTGTTCAGGTGGGGAATCTTCTTCCCCCAGGACTGGCGCAAAAAGCCACAACACCAGACCATGCCAGCCTAGTCTCAGGTCGCCACATGGGTCAGTGCAGTCTCAGCCATCTGGAGAAATGCCTAGCACTGTAAGCTCTACTACTCTCTTCAATATCTTCCCTCACTTGCGGTCTTCCACCTGAACTCCAAACTTTAACCCTTCATGCCCACTTCGCTACTTACTCAGTCACCTCCCTAGCTATACACTAGGTCTTAACTATTGAGTGGTTCCTGCTTTCCTTGTTTGATTTCACTATTTCTCTCTTCACCAGCCATCTTGGCTCTACCCTTCACAAACTGGACTAAACAACCATTCCATTGCTTCAGTCATTTTGCCTATTTTCCATCACAATCTACTTAATCCCTTTGTTTCAAGCACCCTCTGTAGTGTAGTTCATTCTATTTAAGGCATCTTCTGTCCAATATGTTTCATTCCATGCCTTTTCTCTTGGTCAGCAGAATGTGTGATGTACGAAGGCACTCACTGGTCTGGTCAAAGCATCTTTAAAACAAGCACCAAGAAATGCTTATTCATCTCTTCCAAAGTTCCAAACCAATGCAACAGCATATAAAACAGTAATTGCTGCTCCTGGAATTCGACCTCCAACACTTAAAATACCTCAAAAAAAGGAGCAGCTCTTACAGACAGAAATTTTTCCCGTCCTCCATCTTGGATTACTCAGAATCCTCTGTAGGGAAATAGATGGTGACATCTTGCAAAATGTCCAGATTACAGAGGAGGAAGTGCTGGATGTCTTGAAACGGTTAAAGGTGGATAAATCCCCAGGACCTGATCAGGTGTACCCAAGAACTCTGTGGGAAGCTAGAGAAGTGATTGCTGGGCCTCTTGCTGAGATATTTGTATCACAGATAGTCACAGGTGAGGTGTCGGAAGACTGGAGGTTGGCAAACATGGTGCCACTGTTTAAGAAAGGCGGTAAAGACAAGCCAGGGAACTATAGACCAGTGAGCCTGACCTCAGTGGTGGGCAAGTTGTTGGAGGAATTCTGAGGGACAGGATGCACATGTATTTGGAAAGGCAAGGACTAATTAGGGATAGTCAACATGGCTTTGCGCATGGGAAATCATGTCTCACAAACTTGATTGAGTTTTTTGAAGAAGTAACAAAGAGGATTGATGAGGGCAGAGCAGTAGATGTGATCTATATGGACTTCAGTAACGCGTTCGACAAGGTTCCCCATGGGAGACTGATTAGCAAGGTTAGATCTCACAGAATACAGGGAGAACTAGCCATTTGGATACAGAACTAGCTCAAAGGTAGAAGCCAGAGGGTGGTGGTGGAGGGTTGTTTTTCATACTGGAGGCCTGTGACCAGTGGAGTGCCACAAGGATCGGTGCTGGGCCCTCTACTTTTTGTCATTTACATAAATGATTTGGATGCAAGCATAAGAGGTACAATTAGTAAGTTTGCAGATGACACCAAAATTGGAGGTGTTGTGGACAGCGAAGCGGGTTATCTCAGATTACAACAGGATCTGGACCAGATGGGCAAATGGGGTGAGAAGTGGTAGATGGAGTTTAATTCAGATAAGTGCGAGATGCTGCATTTTTGGAAAGCAAATCTTAGCAGGACTTATACACTTAATGGTAAGGTCCTAGGGAGTTGCTGAACAAAGAGACATTGGAGTGCAGGTTCATTGCTCCTTGAAAGTGGAGTCGCAGGTAGATAGGATAGTGAAGAAGGCGTTTGGTATGTTTTCCTTTATTGGTCAGAGTATTGAGTACAGGAGTTGGGAGGTCATGTTGTGGCTGTACAGGACATTGGTTAGGCCACTGTTGGAATATTGCATGCAATTCTGGTCTCCTTCCTATCGGAAAGATGTTGTGAAACTTGAAAGGGTTCAGAAAAGATTTACAACAATGTTGCCAGGGTTGGAGGATCTGAGCTACAGGGAGAGGCTGAACAGGCTGAGGCTGTTTTCCCTGGAGCGTCGGAGGCTGAGTGGTGACCTTATAGAGGTTTACAAAATTATGAGGGGCATGGATAGGATAAATAGACAAAGTCTTTTCCCTGGGGTCGGAGAGTCCAGAACTAGAGGGCATAGGTTTAGGGTGAGAGGCGCAAGATATAAAAGAGACCTAAGGGGCAACATTTTCACACAGAGGGTGGTACGTGTATGGAATGAGCTGCCAGAGGAAGTGGTGGAGGCTGGTACAATTGCAACATTTAAGAGGCATTTGGATGGGTATATGAATAGGAAGGGTTTGGAGGGATATGGGCCGGATGCTGGCAGGTGGGACTAGATTGGGTTGGGATATCTGGTCGGCATGAACAGGTTGGACCGAAGAGTCTGTTTCCCTGCTGTACATCTCTATGACTCTCTGACTCTTCATGGTCAGCATACATTCTCCAAAGGGACCCACTCCATTAACCTGAGCCCAGAAAGCTAAGATGCAGTTCTCTCTGGTAGACAAGCAGGACTTTATATCATCTGTTTTGTTGAGAGAAGTTGATTTACCTCCAATTGCAAATACAATGTGATCACACTCTCAGCCTCACTAAGTTAAAGTCAGTTACAGAGCACCTAGGTATATGCTATTTTATTATCTCTTTCTAGTTAAGCTAATTCAAGGGCAGAAGGGCAGAACAGAGCTTCAATGAAGACTTGTTGCTCCAGCTGACATGCTAAATGACTGTGTGCAAAGGATCTGAATCAAGTGAAACAGCATTACTTTCTGGAATGTCACAAATATTTACACAAAACATTGTACAATATTATATTTAACATACTAACAAATACATTACTATCTATACTCTCCATAAATAACAATCCCATATAGAATCACAATAATTTGAATCAATATGCATTCTTCTGGAATATAAGAAATTAGACAAATTTAACAGCATTTACACAAAATGTATAATTATATTAAGAACATCTGGAACAATCCTCTTCAAACTGTCTATGTTTGGAATCATACAAACTGTAGGCTGATTTGATGATAAATTAAGACAAGACATGGGGGCATTTTCTTGAACTTGTTATCATAGCGTGAAGACTGTGGTTTGGAGGACTGCCCTTAATTGCTGATCAGTGATTTGACTATCCTAACCATTCATTTAGCCATCCCATTCAAACAAAGATACTAGGGTAATGCTGTGTACGGATGATAGACCTTCATTCACACATTCGAAAACAATTACAGAATATGAATTATTGTCCATTATCAGATACCAATTTGGTCCGGCATCAAAGAGATTTGGGATAATTGGTAACAAGTAATATTTATGCCACCCTAGTGCCAGGTATGGGAGTTAAATAGGTCTAGACGTCTTTAGAAGTCAACCTTGACCTGTGACCTATGCACGAACTGCATGTATTCATCATCCCAGGATTCACATAGTTTCCACACTTGACAAAATGGTTCAGAAAAAACTTGTGTGATCTGCCTGAGGATTCTGGGTAATCCAAGATAGAGGACGGGAAAAATTTCTGGCTGCAAAAGTGCCAAGTAATAGCCAGCTCCAACTGGAGAGAATCTAACCATCACCCCTTGACATTCAGTGATACAATGTAAATCTTCTTTAATCCAATGTAAGTAGTCACCTCTAGCCTACCCATAGCTTGTCCACCACCCAAAAAGCACAAGACTGGAGTATAACAGAACACTCTTCACTTGCCTAAATGAGTGCAGCTCCACTAATACTCAAGATGTTTGACACCATGCAGGACAAAGCAGCCCAATAATCTCATTTACCACCTTCTACATTCATTGCTTGCACCTCTGACACAGTACCATCTATAACATACACAACAGCAACTCATTAAAGGTCTTCCAACAGCAACTTTCAAACTCATGGACACTACCAACCAGAAGGGCAAGGGCAGCAGATAAATGAAAACACTACCAGCTGCAAGATCCCACAGAGACACATACATTTGATCTTGGAACTAAATTACCATTTCTTCACTTTGCTGGATCAAAATCCTGGAACTCCTTTTCTAATAGCATTGTGGCGATCGTCACACCACACAGCCTGCAGAATTTCAAGAACATAGCTCACCGCTATATTTGCACAGACAATTAGGGATGTGCTATAATTGCTGTCCTGGCCATGCATGGCCAGATCTCGCAAATGAATAAAAATAATGTTGGCCATCATTGCACTCAGTATGTCAGAAGCTTCTAGGAATCTGCTGATATTCAGTCACTGGTAGACAAGCAGGAGGCTGGAAGAACAAAGCAAGCCAGGCACCTTTGATGAAAAAGGGAACACATCTGTTAATATCTCGGTCCATAAAGATGACACTATTTTATACAGTTGGAGAGGATTTTCCTGCTCACTAACAAGCTTTGCAAACTTCAACTACATGTTGTTACTCTTGCTGAGTCAGAACACTGACCTATGAGCCAGTTTGGTGAGGGAGGCGGGGGAGGGTTTGGGGTTTTGGGGGGGGGGGGGGGGGAGTGGAGAGGACCAGGAAGATAGTGAGGAAAGAGATCAATCTGAGACCGGTACAGTTGAGGAAAGAAACGAGACCAGCGAGATCACATGGATGATCCCAGAATGGTAGGCCTAACATGTGATGATCGGCTGAGGATCCTGGGATTGTATTCATTAGAGTTGAGAAGGCTGAGGGGAGATCTAATAGAAACTTACAAAATAATGCATGGCCTGGTAGTGGAGCCTGGGACTCTTGGTTGTGGGGCAAGTGTGGGTTCAGCTGTGTCAGAGAAATGGGCCGAGCAGTGAAGATACAGTGCCGAAAATGGGATAACCCCTACGTTAGTGGGTCTGGTGTAGGCAGCGGTGAGGTGGTGAAGATCTCCACCCATGGAGTGAGTCAGAAGGCCTGATATTCTGACTTTTCACTACTTTATTTTTCTAATTTATTCCTATGACCCATAATGGTGGACTACTTATTTCTTTCCTTTTTTTTGTTTCCTAAGAATTTGTTTCCTAAGAATGTGTACACTATGAGGACTTGACCTATTGAAAGTAAGTTGGGGAATTAATAATGGAAAATAAGAGAAGGCAAGTGCATCTATCAGGCTATAGAAATAGCTATAAATAAGAAATAGGAAGGGTGCGAGGATCTAAAACAATTGGAACTGCAGTCTAGAATGTTAGATGTTATAAGCTATTATTAAAGACTTTGTAGCAGGGCACTTAGAAAAAAATCTAAATTATCTGGCATAGTCTATTTGGTTTTGTGACAGAAAAATCATGTTTAACTAATGTTTTGGATTTCTTTGAGAAAGTAATATAGATAAAAAGGAAACCAATGGATGTACTGTACTTAGATTTCCAGAAGGTATGCCATAAGATGGTGTAGGAGGTATGTTGGACTGGATACAAGATTGGCTAGCCAATAAGACGTAAACATGAAGGGGTCACTTTCTGCTTGGCAAGATGCAATAGCTATTGTGCCAAAGGAAACAATGCTGGGTCTCAAATCTTTTACAATTTATGTTAATGACTTAGTTAAAGATACAGATGATAAGGTTGCTGCCTACAATTTGCCAATGATTCAAAGGTAGGTGGAAATAAGTTACAAAGATGACATAAGGAGGCTGCAAAGTGATACAGATATATTAACTGATTGGGCAAGATTTGGCAAATGAAATTTAGTACAGAAAAATGTAACTCTGTCCATTTTGGCAAGATAAATAAAAAATCTAAATGCAAAGATGTGTAAATACAGCAATTAATTAGGAAAGCTCATAGAATGCTACTGTTATTTATAAGGGAAATACAAAAACCAGAAGATTATGCTTCAGTTATTCACAGCATTGGTAAGATGACAACTAGAATATCGTATACATATTGGTGTCCTTACTCAAGGAAGATATAAATGCATTGGATAAGGAATCTTGTGGCACAGTAGTGTGTCATTGCTACTGGGTCAGAATCACTGGATTCATGTCCCACCTGCCTTGGAGGTGTGTCATAGTATGCCCAAACAGGTAGATTCAAAATAATTTGGCCCTAATGCTGCAGTGGTAGTGTCCCTACCTCAAGTCCCACCTGTTCCAGAGGTGTGTCATAACATGTCTGAATCAGATTGATTAAAATATTTATAAATGCTCTGGAAGCTGTTCAAAGCTTTACAAGACTAAACATCTGTAATGGGTGGATTGTCTTATGAGGAAAGAGTGGACAGGCTAGGTTTGTATCCACTGGACTTCAAAGGATTAAGAAGCAACTTGATTGAAACATATTAGATACTGTAGGTTCCTGACAGGGTGCATGTGAAAATGTTGTTTCCCCATGTGAGAGAATCTAGAAATAGGGGGTCATTGTTTCAAAAGAAGGAACTGCACTGAGAAGAATTATTTTTCAAAGGACAATGTGCCTTTAGAACCATCTTTGTCAAAACTTTATGCAAGCACAGTCTTTCAATGCTTTTAAGACAGTGATAGATAGATTCTTAACAAGCAAGAAACAATAGAGTGAAAGGTTATTAGAACAGACTGGAACATGGAGTAATCAGAATTAATTTTATTGAATGGCTGATGTGCTCAAGGGACCAAGTAGCTACTCCTGTTCTTAACTTTTATTTTATTTTTTGAATTCACTCATGGGACATGGGCATTGCTGGCTGGCCAGCATTTATTGGCCTTTGAACTGAGTGGGTTGCTAGACCATTTCAGAGGGCAGATGCATGTCAACCACATTGCTGTGGATCTGGAGTCACATGTAGTCCGCACCAAATGAACATGGCAGGTTTCCTTTCCTGAAGGACCTTAGTGAACCAGATGGGTTTTTCCAACAATCAATAATGGTTCCATGGCCATCAGTAGATTCTCTAATTCCAGATTATTACTGAATTCAAATTCCACTACCTACCAGGGAGGGACTTGAACCCAAGTCCCCAGAACATTACCTGAGTTTCTGGATTAATAATCGAGCGGGTTTTTTTTCCCTTTCTGGATGTTCTGCTCCTCTGGCTGATCTCCGCTGGCATCTACTTCATTAATATATGCCTTATGTTCCTGTCTTTTCATGTTTTTAGGCGAATAATTTCTGTGATTTGGCTTTTCCCTCCATTCCTGCTGTTGCAATTCCAGCAACTTTTGACCCAGAACCCTTTATTCACATTGGCTTTGCATGTGTCTGCATATTCAGACTATCTAAGTTGTTTGTAGGAGGAATCACAGTTACTGTACACATTTCTCTGTTGTGTTTCAACAAGGGGCGGCACGGTGGCACAGTGGGGGGGCGGCACGGTGGCACAGTGGTTAGCACTGTTGCCTCGCAGCGCCAGAGACCCGGGTTCAATTCCCGCCTCAGGCGACTGTCTGTGTGGAGTTTACACATTCTCCCCGTGTCTGCGTGGGTTTCCTCCGGGTGCTCCGGTTTCCTCCCACAGTCCAAAGATGTGCAGGGTCAGGTGAATTGGCCATACTAAATTGCCCATAGTGTTAGGTAAGGGGTAAATGTAGGGGTATGGGTGGGTTCGCTTCGGCGGGTCGGTGTGGACTTGTTGGGCCGAAGGGCCTGTTTCCACACTGTAATGTAATCTAATCTAAGGGTGGCACGGTGGCACAGTGGTTAGCACTGCTGCCTCACAGCGCCAGAGACCCGGGTTCAATTCCCGCCTCAGGTGACTGACTGTGTGGAGTTTGCACGTTCTCCCCGTGTCTGCGTGGGTTTCCTCCGGTTACCTCCCACAGTCACAAAGATGTGCAGGTCAGGTGAATTGGCCACGCTAAGTTGCCCGTAGTGTTAGGTAAGGGGAAAATGTGGGGGTATGGGCGGGTTGCGCTTCGTCGGGGCGGTGTGGACTTGTTGGGCCGAAGGGCCTGTTTCCACACTGTAAGTAATCTGATGGTGGGCGGCACGGTGGCCCAGTGGTTAGCACTGCTGCCTCACAGCGCCAGAGACCCGGGTTCAATTCCCGCCTCAGGCGACTGACTGTGTGGAGTTTGGACGTTCTCCCCGTGTCTGCGTGGGTTTCCTCCGGGTGCTCCGGTTTCCTCCCACAGTCCAAAGATGTGCAGGTCAGGTGAATTGGCCATACTAAAATTGCCCGTAGTGTTAGGTAAGGGGTAAATGTAGGGGTATGGGTGTGTTGCGCTTCGGCGGGTCGGTGTGGACTTGTTGGGCCGAAGGGCCTGTTTCCACACTGTAATGTAAGCTAAGCTAAAACAAAAAAGCATTCTGAACCATAAGGCTTGCATATGCTGTCTCCTAGTCATAAAGCACTTTTGTGTCTGCATCCATCCTGTAATATGCTCCCCACACTGTATGTCTTCAGCCAATTGAAAATGTCTTCATGCAAAGTCTCAATACGAACGGAGGCAATAACCAAATAATTCATTCTGAGAGGTTAGCATCAGAGTAATTAAATTCTTTTACGTTTTCACTGGATTAACGAACAAAATAATCAAAACATTTTCTTGGCTTTCTGTCTGTACCACCTGCCTTTCAGATATGATACATTCAAATTGACTTTAATTCTAACCTGATTTTTGAAAATGTTGTCCACAGTTTTGATTATTTTTTCTGGTCAGCATCAGAGGTATTAATTCTGCACATTCCTATGGGAACCCTAATTTTTCTCGACTTTACATTCACAATCTTGTCATTTACAGACCACAGTACAATTCTCTCATGAACAGCTTAATGTGGACATCAGCTGTGTCCCAATCCATCTCTAGAAACCTAGTTGCTATCACATAAACCTTCTGTCATCTTGACATGTCAGTCTGCAGAGCTGTATTGCTGTATCACAGGTTTTGAGCTTGCAGCAGGTTGGTTCACAATATGTAAATCTAGTGCGAAATTACAACGCTGGACCAATCTCTGTGCCTGAAACGGACACTTATTTATGTAATTATGGTTTGGAACAAAATCTACATCAGAACCCACACAGTGAGAGAGCTGTGATTGAGTTACGGCATTTCAGTTAGGACTTCCAAGTTGAATTGTCATTTGTAGCTGCTGATCAATGCTATTGGCTCACTACCATTGTCGGCATATTGTATTATCTCTTTGAGATTAATATAAACAAAGCTAAAGGGCAGGTGTTTAGAGAGCTATAATAGAGACTTGTTGTTGGTTCAGCTTAAATGCATTGACAAACTATGCAAGAAAACCGAATCACATGATATTACATCACTTTCAGAGATTACATACATATTAGCATAAGCATATATTTAAATGATTATATTTAAACAAACACATAAAAACCACACAACCCATTTTTTTGTGTTTAGCTCAGGGAATTTAAAGAATCAGGTATATAAGATGCATACACATACACACACAAATATATAAATAAATTGGTGCTCAAAAAGAAAAGATTACCTTTCAGACAGTCCATTTTAAAACTTTTCTCTGAACAAAACATCTCAATGACATAAAATATCATTATCAGTTTTGAAGAAGGGTTACTGGACTTAAAACATTTACTCTGCTTTCTCTCCACAGATGCTGTCAGACCAGCTGAGGATCTCCAGCAAGTTCTGTTTTTGTTTCAAATATCATTATGTTAGCTCCAATTATGTATTGGTCAAAGGCAATGCTTGGTACAGAACAGAGATATACAAATTAGATGCTCTCTAGTATTGTACTAATTTTGCAGAACTTGTGTAAGGCAACAGTTGGAGTGCAATAATGGATTTCAGTTCCTGGGTGAGAGAAAAAGACTTACAGGTCTTCTGCTCTCTATCAAGAAGGCCTTGGCTCAGTTGCAAAAAGCTTACTGCTACTGACATACACACATAAAATGACCACTTCAGCAATACATTGAGTGCTACTCCCATTTTTTTTAAATTACCCCATTCAGTACTAACATGTTTAGTTGGGGTCAGCTAATGACAAAAGGATAGCAACTTGGAAAAAAATTCCATGATAGAAACATATTACTAGTAAATCTTGAACACTTTAAGACCGAATGACTTAATTCCAACTGATTGAAAAGTATTTACCTGAGGTGTCTTCTCTGGAATAGGCTCATCACGAAGAGTTAGAAGAGCTTTCATAGCAGCATTATGTCTCGCAGCTTGACGGGTCCGTCCTTCTCCAATAAATTCTGCATTCCCCACAAGCAACTGAACGTAAAATAATTTGGGAGTTGGATAATGGTACCTGTATTGAGCAAGAGCCAACAACCATATTTAGACTTGAGAATAATTCAATCTTGTATTTGTTAACAATGATCGCTTTATTTCACCATGCAGCCTATGTGAATTCTATGTGAGACAATTAACAATTAAACAATAGTTAGTTGTTGCCAGTTGATCTTGTTTTATAACTGTAGATAAAATAGGTCATTTATTGAAATGCTAAAAGGAGGGCATTTCCAACCTTGGCCAAAAAGTTGTCAGAAGATATAGCCAGTGGGGACCAGTTGCCTATATAGAGGAAGGTGAATTTAAAAAAACAATCAGATGCTGTCACACATCATAAAGAATTAGAAGGGAGCATTCAATGGAATGCAAAACATCCTTGCTTCACCATTGCTTTCATATTTTAAGATCTTTTTAACTGGATGGCTCTATTAAAATACATGGATTATCAATGCATGTAATATGTGAAAAATTGATTTGTAACAAGATATCTGCCATTTGAAGAAAAAAAAGGCAGACTTTACCAGTACTATTCCACAGTGTTTTATTCATAACAGTATGTAAGTGTTTATTATTCATCCAGAATTGCCAAGTCTACAATTTAAGAGCCAACCACATTTTGAGAGTCTGGAGTCACATGTAGGCCAAATCAAGTAAGGATGGCAGATGTCCTTCCCCCAGTGAATCAACAATGATGACATTGTTAGACTAACATCCATTTTCCAGATTTTTACTGAATTCAAATTTCACCATCTGCTGTGGGGGGATTTGAACACACATATTCAAGACATTAGCCTGGAGCTCCAGATTACAGTCTAATGAAATTACCACTATGCTATGCCTGTTTGAGGTTGCTGTCTGTTTCTGTTAAATAGATCTCCAATTTAGAAGGGGAAGAGTGGAAAAAATAGTTCAGAATAGAAAAATGGAAAAGATAAATCCAGAACGTAACAGCAAATCTTGGAATTATCGGATGTGGCAGTGTCTGAATTTGGATGTTGGTGAAAGGTGAGGGGACAAACTCTTTAGTCCGTAATGATCTTGTGCATCTACGGATGGGACTGGGAAGGTTCATGATCTGCCTACTCTGCCACCACTTCAGGCTATTAATTGGGTAATTTATGCCACTGCTCCCTCTCCTGCTGTCTACAATAGATTCTAGCCTCTAATTGGCTAGCAGCGGATTTCCTCCTCCAAGGTCCTTGTGCTGCAAGTGGAGGTGGCCCACCAGTGATCACTTAAAAGTGCCCAAGAGAACTTAAAACCAGTGGGCCCACTGCAAAGGAAGCTAAACAGGAAAAATTAGGCAGGTGAGGCCCCTGGATTAAATTCTGCCCTGGAACTTAAAGGTTTTGTTCATAGTTAAAATGGACATTGTGTGAGCAATTTATACCTTCACTCCCTCATCACTTTTACATATAATTCGTAATATAGCTTGGTGCAAATGAAATTGTTGGATCTTCTAGTCTCTATGTTGTGATATAAATTGTGTCATTTAGATATAGTTTTTTTTTAATTGGATTGTGTTAACAAGATATGGGTTTCTTATGTGTCTGAAGATAACAATTATCTTACAAGAATCTCTGTAGCCATGGTAATTGCTTTCACAGCCGTTTACAAGGGTTATGTTGGGATCCTGATGGGTTCTTGCTTATGTTTTATGACTGAGCAACACAGGCCATTGTGCTTTTAAGGTCTGTTAGAATTTCTGGACTAGGGCTTTCTAAATTTGGGAAAACACCCATAGCTTAAATGGAAAGACTTCTTTGGTCTTGTTTTTGAGACAGTTCTGAGATCCTTGGATGGAGATGCTTGTATAGAGCATTGGTCTTGAGAAGGGGAGGATATAGTGGAAGGAGTTAGTGATAATGCCAAATAAGACTGTTGGGATAACATTTTCAAGTATTTCTTGAAGTTGAGTATGTTTACAATCAGGGGTATATCAGCTCCAGGAAGAAGCTATCCAAATTTCCAGTTTGGAGTTTAAGTCACAATTACGTAAAGACTATTGAGTGAGAAAAGGATTTTTCCTCTGGTGTGGGTGCTGTAGAAGGAATAACTTATTATTTTTAAAAAAGTTTTGAGATTAATGGGATTGTGATTTGATTGTATGTTTAAAACATTGAATTTGTGTTATAAGTAACTAGATTTTTTTCTTCAATTTTCTCATCATTGTTTTTACTTAGATTTTGTTTTACCAAAAAACATTTGCAATGTTTTATTCTTCTTTCAGCAAAAGACCACCTTGTTAAAACCAAAATAGGCAAAATATGATTTATCAAGTCAGATTTAGGTTTGGGAACTGACATGTCCAGCAATAACAACATCAGTTGGAATCATAACAATGTCTTATGTTATTTTACACCTTCAGCCATCTGAATATTCAGGAAACCTGTAAATTACATTTAACTCAGTCAATGATTGAGAAAAAAAATGAAAAGCAAAGAGATGCAAAATGTGAATTAAATTGAAGATTATGCTGAAAGAGAAATTAAAAAATGCAAATATTGAAGTCACTATTTGCTTACAAATCTCAACTAGTGGTTTATATCCGAGGGCACAAATATAATATTTCTTACAACCAGTATACTCCTGTACTTATTTTACACAATTTATATGAACCCCAAGATGCCACTCCACTTCAGTAGTTAAAATTTAAATGCAATTTATATGGGCAATCTTAAATTAATCCAACAGATCCTATTGCCCACATCCTAATTTATAAGCCCTGTTACTGTGCTCGCTGACCTACATTAATTTTTGACCAGTAAAACCTCAACTTTAAAATTCTAATCCTTGTTTTCAAATCTCACCAAGTTATCACCTCTCCCTATCTCTGCAACATTGTCCAAGTCTGTAGCCCTCCAGGATCTCTGCACTTCTCTAGTTATGACCTCTGTTCTCTTTCTTCAATCCACCATTACCGGCTGTTAAGTTTAATTCCCTCAGCCGATCTTTCAGGGTCTTAACATTTCCCTCATTTTTTTTAAATAGCTCCTCAAAAAATACCTCTTTGATTAAGCTATTGCCCATACATACTACACAGAAAGATTTACATTCTAATATTTAAGTACGAAAAAAGTAGCCAAGGGGAGATTGAAATGGTCTGATCATCTGTTGAGATGGAGAAAATGTAGTGAGTTGCAATATGGAGTTGAGACTGCCAGAAAAAGGTTGGATGACTGAGAGGAGGAGATGGAGATCAATCAATATAGTGGTGAACTCAAGTAAAATGGAAGGGCTGGTGAAGAGAAGGGGAGGAGGAGAACAAGGAATAACAGGAAGAATGCAAGAGACATCATTAATTTTCACATCTCTTATTTCCTTGGTCCTAAGAAGTTCCAGTTTTTTTCTTCAGTTTGTCCAAACATCTTTCCCATTAAACAGATGAAACAGTACTCTCTCAATAATGTGGTAATATTGACATTTATTTTCAAAATACTTGTCACATTTCTCATTTTTAAATATTTAGGAAGTTTTGAAGAGTTTTGCTGGGGTTTTAAAAGCTATGTATATCTCAAGAAACTGAGATGAAATGTTCTAATCAACTGCCCTGCCCATAAACCAAACAATTAGTGATACACTAGATGGCCTTGTTATTTCAAAAGATATCTCTGGCTATTATGTTGACAAATCTTTCTATCTCTGTCAGACTGTAAAAAGGATAAGCTTTGTCACATATTGAGAAAAGCTTCTGAAAATCAGAACAGCAAGTCTGATGGATAGTCAAGTATCTGGAACCAAAAAGTTGCTCATGCTGTTAGCAAAAGGCAAAGGACTGCAGGAACATTAGTTCTGCCCTCAGCCAGGAGAATCATTTTGTTAAGCTTAAGTAAGGTACTTCATGGAAATTGAAGAAGTACTTTATGTATCTTAGACAAAGGCAAATCATATCCTTAAAGCTGACAATATGTGATCTCTAGACTTTGCAGTACACTATTTATTTTCCTATGTAAGTTAAGGAGACATGCATTTTGCAACATTATGGGGCCAGATTTTTCAAGGAGTGGCAATTTCAGTCAGATTGCCACTCACTCCTACCTTTTTCCATTTAGACAGAGAGTACCGCATTACTGGCAGGCAATTACGATCACTTCAGTGTTAGATAGTCGGGGATGGGGGGAGATAACCACAACCTCTTTTTCACAGCAGTAGATTGTAATTGAAATGTCCAGCAACATAGCCACTTGGACAGTGCGTGTGAAAGAATGAGTATGTAAGTGTGAGGTTCGGGTCTCACGTGAATGAGATGCAAGGCACAAGGTAAGCATGCCACCTTGCACCCTGCATTTAGGGTAGGTGGGGTGGGCTGCGGGTATCGGGTGCAGTGGGTGATGTGTTGTGTCTGGCAAGGGGAAGTTAGGTCTAGCAGAGGGGAGGGCATTGTTGGGTCCTGGGGGAAGGGGAAGGAAAGGGAGATGTTGGGTCCCAGGGAAGAGGAGTGGTGAGGGGAATCAAGTTGGGTTGGGGGAGGGCTGGTTAGGTGCAGCACTGAGGGCGTGGAGTGGTTGTCTAGGTCAGGGGTGGATGGGATAATTGCAGTTTGGGGTGTGAATGCTGAGGTGGGGTGTCAATTTAATAGTTACCCAAGAGTTAGTCTAAGTTTGAATCAAAATCTAGGCCAGTGTAAATGTTTGAATACTGAAATGTTCAAAACTGTGCAATTTTTAAATTACTTTATACTTTATTTTAATGATTGCCTGTATCTGTTATGAATTATGATTATTTACCTTATTTGTGTTGTAGTTACAATGTTGATTTTCCAATGTGATCATAACTGCTGCTCTGTAGATTCAAAATAACTATGAAATTAAACAATTTAATGATTCAAACAAAGCATTGCCTCACCTATTTTTCTCAAATCTGCCTTTAGCGAGATTGAAGAGATATGTGTGCGAAAGAGACCAATACCCAGATCACAAAAGGGGATTATTGTTACATTCTTGAGCTATCTATTGTACGATTAGGTATATGACAATATGAGTCAACGCCCACTGAATAACCTGCTTAGATCATTTAAGGGAGTGACTGGCGTCATTGAATTTGAGAAGGCATGTAATTGTGACTGAATTTGTTATAGGCACTTTTTAAAAAGTATCAAGTCAACTGAAAAAAAAGTCTATAAATTATTCCACTCTTTCACATTCTGAATAGCCTCTCATATTCTAGAAAAATTGGCACAAGTAATCTGCTCTGAAATCAGGTGCAATCTGACCTGTGCTGTCTCATAAAGAATTCTAAGTCACAGTCCCAAAGTAAGTAGATTTGTCAAATCTACACCACACTGATTGTGGCAGCATCTTTGTGGGATTTTACCAACTTACCAATACATATTTAATGTAGATTTAAAAAAAAATAAATTAAGTAAGCTTAGTGGGTTTATACATATGCGTGATAAAAACTAACTTGAATTTGTGAATTCTTGCAGGCAGCACAGTGGCACAGAGGTTAGCAGTGTTGCCTCACAGTACCAGGGATCCAGGTTTGATTCCAGCTTTGGGCAACTTTTGACATGAGTTTCCTCTGGGTGCTCCAGTTTCCTCCCATTGTCTAAAGATGTGCTGATCAAGTGGATTGACCATGCTTAAAAATTGCCCCGTGGTGTCCAGGGATGTGCAGTTAGGTGGGTTATCACTGGTAAAAATCCCACATGGGATTATGGGATTAGGTGGAATGCTCTTAGGAGGGTCGGTGCAGACTCAATGGGCCAAATGGCCTCTTTTTGAACTGTAGGTATTCTATGAATTTCCCTTCAAGTTAATTAACATGAGGTGGAAGTAGTCCATCAAACCACAACTGTGATAACTGACTTTGGATTTGTTAATTCCTAAATTTTCTGCCCAACTATATGCTAAACCTTATATATTCATTCTCTCTGACATATATTTGTGATCATTTAGTTAAATATTTATGAAAACAATTGTTACTGCACAAATGATCAGATGACATTCATTTAAATACTGATACAATCATTATGCATTGACAGTTTAATCATTTCTAAAAACTCATGAGTCAGATTGACCGAGAAGAGTCCTTTAATTATGTGTATGTATGAGATCAATCACTCTACTGCAATCATTCCATCTATTTTACATTCTTCCCCTATTGATTACCATTGTACTCAAAGTGAATGAATACCTTAACCAGAGAAATGTCACCTTGTATTCACTGGGAGTCAATTTTAAAAGTAAAAATAAAAGCATATACATAGAAAAAACACTAAAACAGAATTCACAATTTCAGAGTATTATTGGTCACTCAATATTTAACCCATCTGCGGTAATTAAACATTCTATGTGATAGACTAAACTTTAAAATTTATAAGCTTTAGCTGTCTTTATGATACACAAGTAAGTCATAAAACCTTTGGAAACACAGCACACCATTCAGAATCATTCAGTTTTCTTAGCTGCCATTTTAGTTTAGTTTTTGGTTAATGTTTCTCAGTGTTGTCACAGGGATGTCTATTTCACCAAGTCTTTTTTTTGTTAATGCAAGCAGTAGATGGTGCAATGAGAGCAGATGCACAGAAATACAGCTTTGCAGTCAAACTTCTGAGTGTGTTTCAAAAAGCCCCTGGAGCCTCACCTTCCGCATCAGTTGTTCTCTACCTGAGCTGAAAATGTGTTGCTGGAAAAGCGCAGCAGGTCAGGCAGCATCAAAGGAGCAGGAGAATCGACGTTTCGGGCATGAGCCCCTTCTTCAGGAATACCTGATCCAAGCGACAAGCCATAGAGCGAAGATTGAGGCTTGCACCCTGAGGGTGGGTGGAGCAAAGATCAGTAACCAGGGGAGGGACACCAGCCAGAGTGAAGAGGGGAACAGTGGCCAAAAAGCTTTGTCGTGAAGTGAGACATCAAAGTGCCTTCTAGCATGGACAGATAGCAAGCAACCAATTTGGCATTGTAGCACACACTCTATCCATGAAGTGTATCTTGAGCCTTGAGTTATATAACACTAGGCATACTGATAATTGTATGTATCTGTTACACGTTTGGCTTTGATAAATTAGATGTGAACTCATGACATATGTATCTATGTAGGTGCTTCTGACAGCAAGGGCAATTAGGGATGAGCAACAAGTGCTGGCTTGCCAACTACGCACACATCCTGTGAAAGAATCATTTTTAAAAAATGCTTCTGGCATCACTCCTGTGATGCAAACAGCTCTGATAGTGACACAGTTGGACTAGATTTTCCTACATTCATTCCAAAGAGTATTGTTGCTGCCAGTTAACATACCTGGTAAATGCAGCAACACAGTTGGTTTAACTATTTTAAAGTCTGGCCACAGTAAATAGCTCACTCACACAGGCTACAGTGTGCTTTCAATACTATTGACTTGTATGACTCGTTCCTTGGCATTGAAGCACTTATAAATTTCACCATGTCTGAAACTCAAATCTACAATAGTGTTCAAATTATGGTTGCAGTATGTTTATTGCTGTCCAATAAAAAGCACACAGTAAAAATGCTGCTGGGTATGGAAGAGGTTTGTTTAAAAGTCCTGCCAAAACCTCTTGGATTTTGACCCAGTTATAATAAAATTAAAACACAAAAGAGCC
Source organism: Chiloscyllium plagiosum (assembly GCF_037043375.1). Taxonomy (NCBI): domain Eukaryota; kingdom Metazoa; phylum Chordata; class Chondrichthyes; order Orectolobiformes; family Hemiscylliidae; genus Chiloscyllium; species Chiloscyllium plagiosum. Next base: position 13,481,407 of record NW_028270142.1, read on the forward strand.
CTCTAGCACTCACCCCCCAGGCTCCCTTCATTCCAGCCTATGCCCTACCATTTACTCATCATGTTAACCTATGCCCAAAAACCCATTCCATAGCCCCTAACACCTTCCTTGCATTGAGAAGAATTAATCAATTATCTTGTTGTGAGAGGTCTTTGCGGGTAAAATAAATCTCAATATGATAAGAGTTTTTCACCAGGATAGAAAGTGAAGTAATCCAATCCAAAAGTAAGGTCCTACAAAGGAAACTACATGAATATGAGGAGAGTTGGGTGCATAAAACCAGGCAACTTCATTAAAAGGCATGACAGAGCACAGGCACAGGCAAATGTAATATTTAAGGAAATAATGCTTGCATTGCAATAGTTATACATAGCTTTCAGGCAAAAGAACACAACAGGAAAGCAGCCCAACCACAGCTATGAAAAGACATTTAGGATATAATTAGATTTGAAGAAGAGTCATATGAAGCTGTTAGAAAAAATAAGATGCCTAAGAACTGGCAGCAGTTTAAAATTCAGCAAAGGAGGATAAAGAAGTTGATTAAGAGCAAAAAAAAAGAACGTAACAGCTGATTGTAAGAGCTTCTGTAAGTAAGTTAAATAAAGGATGAATCTAGGTCCCTCACAATCTGAAACAGAACTGATCATGGAGATCCAGGAAATGGAAGAGGAATTTTGTTCTCATTTCATAGAAGGCATAAACAACTTCCCCAAAATACCAGGGAAAAAAGAGTTTTTTTGGGATAGAGGAACTGAAAGAAATTAGTATTACTACAAAAATAGAGTCATATATAAAGTCATACAGCATGGAACTGGGCCCTTCAACTCAACTTATCTATGCCAACCAGGCTTCCTTTTTGTCTGCGCTTGGCCCCTATTTCTCTAAGCCTTTCTTATCCATCTACCTGTCCAAATGTTTTTTCAATGTTGCAACTGTTCCGGTTCTACCACTTCTTTGGGCAGTTCATTCCACATATGCACCACACTCCGTGCGGAAAGAGTCAGTACATCAGATACTCTGTAAATCTTTCCCTTTTCACCATAAGTGTATGACCTCTAGTTTTGGACTCCCCTACCCTGGGGGAAAAAAAACCTTGACTATTCACTTTAACTATGCCCCTTATGATTTTATAAACCTCTAAACTTATAAACCTCAGCCTCCTACTCTCCAGCCTTTCCTTATAACTCAAACCTTTCAGCCTGGGTAACATTCTGTGACTAATAACAAAAACTTCTGGTGATCACACTAGTCACGCAGCATCCATGGAGAGAGACCAAGCTAACGTTTCAAGTCCAGATGACTCTTCAGAGCTGAAGTGAAGAATGAAGGGGGCAGCATTTCTGCAATATTGGGGGTGTGTGGGGGGGGGTGGGGTTGGAGTGCTGCGGCAGAAAGGATGTTGATTGTTCAAATTAAGTGATCAGAATGTGAGAAAGGCAGAATAATGGCATGTCTAACTGCCAGACTGGAAAGAACATACAGTCCCACTGCAGTAGGAGGAGGGGAGACAGAACATGGTGACAGAACTTTTTTTTCAACCCTTTCCAGTTTAATATAGGAGGACAAGCAGAATTGGTACACAGTAGTCTAAATGTGGCCTTAGTTGAAACTTTATTGCTGGAACAGCACAGCAGGTCAGGCAGCATCCAGGGAACAGGAGATTCGACGTTTCGGGCACAGGCCCTTCTTCCTGAAGAAGGGCCTGTGCCCGAAACGTCGAATCTCCTGTTCCCTGGATGCTGCCTGACCTGCTGTGCTGTTCCAGCAATAAAGTTTCAACTTTGATCTCCAGCATCTGCAGACCTCACTTTCTCCTCCTAAATGTGGCCTTACCAATGTCTTGTACAGCTGTAACACAATGTCCCAACTCCTATACTCAATGCTCTGACAAATGAGGCAAATGTGCCAAACACCTCCTTTAAAGGCTCTGACCTCAATTAGCATGAAGAGTTTTGAGAGGTTCAGCATAACCTACATCAACTCCGGTCTCCCAGCCTGCCTCAATCCCCTACAGTTTGCCTATTGACATAATAACTAAGTTAATTAGTGGCTGTGATCTCTTTACTGCCATCAGCATCACCAAGGATTAGCAACTGCTGCCAGCAATACAATGGCTGCAGATGCTTGATTAAGCTACACATGAGCAAGGGAAGGATTGCAAAGAAGGGGCCACCAGCACATGAGCTGGAAGCAAGGGTGGGAGTGCCTCTCAGCAAGCTCCCCTTCCATGATACAGTGTGCCTCAATCAGACACTGTGAACCTTTGAATGAGGGACTCTGTCCACAGCTCACAAGTAAACTTGAGAGGATTGCCTTTCCAGGTTCCTACATGGCAACTGTTCTACCCACTATCACTTTAGCTCTGACAGAATCAGGCCCTTAAAGGATCACAATTGACATCAGTGTTGGAGGGCTTATACATGGCCTTAATCAAGGCTTAGGCAGGACAGTGTGGAATCCCAACCCAGCACCTTATCACTCAGTTAAATGCCTGTCTCCAAAATTCATCTTGGGGAGAATCTTAAATCCTATCCATTGTTTATTTGTTATGGACCAGACCAAACCCCCTCAAAATTCAGAAGATAGCCTAGATCCTAACTTTTTTTTATTTTAAAGGTAAATGTAAGGTGTTGCGATCCAGATGCAAATTGATTGGTTAAATTAACGATTTAAAGCAAAACACATTTTATTCATTCACTATAGTGAAAATACAACGAAAGAAAGAAGAAATTAGAATAACCTAACCCTATTGAAAATCTTAACAGAATAATAGATAAAGTAACGATAATTAACTGTTCCAATATAGTAACATCCCATAAATACACTCTTGGCAAAATCAGAACACAGATTGTCTTATACAATTCCCATAGCAGGCAGAGAATGCCTAGCTTTTCACTCTAATTGAGAGAGGGAAAGAATAGCTTTAACTTCTTATAGACACCAACAGCAACTCTGAAAGCTAAACTAAACATCCTGGTTCTGCGGGAATTTGACCCCACTCTGTCATGCTGCTTCTACTGTTCCAACTTTACAAAAAAAAACAAGGCCTCACAAGCTGTTTAATCTAAAGTTTCTGGTAGACTGCCTGGCACCTCTGTCTTAAAACGTCTGTTCAAATAAAACCAGGACAAAGTAAAGCCATAGTATTATTACATATTTAAATAACAAAGAAATGCATAGAAATTCAATGAACACATTTTGCTTAACACTCTCTTTTTGGATTTTGAGTGCTATTAAATTAAACCTATTATTGTATGAGATATTTTTACAGCGTTATCATGTGTTGTAAGATCTGGAAATCAACCCATGCAAATAATTGTCTGAGGCATGTATAAATTGCCACGCATCTGATCACTTTTATCCAGGTTCTGGCATGTGTGAACTTTATGTCTCAGGCCATTACAGCAAACAAAATCTTCAGGTAAACAGGCCACAGCTGCTCAATAAAAGTACTCATGACATTCAGAGTGCTAACCTTCACTCATTTGAGAGTATTTTAGCATTGGTGTCAGAATCATATGGCTTCAAGCCTCATTGTAAGATTCAAACATATAATCTATTGACACTGCTATGCAGTAAAATTCTAAAGTGATGCTATATCATTAAAACTGTTTTCCTATGGATGCCATCCTAAGGCTTATCTAAAAGCCTGTTTAACTGTTCTGTTAGATGCTAGCAATCCACAGGGACCATTCAAAGATAAGGAAGGTGCTCCATTAACTGTATAACATTTTTCCACAGCAAAAATAAATTAACTGTGTGACTTACTACTGCTGTGGAATCTTCCTTTATACAAAATGGTTACTGTATTTGCCTATAAAATCTAATTTCACGTTTAAGTAAATGCCTGTACAGGAAGTGTTTTGCAACATTTTGAGAAATGGCATTAAGGGAACTGGTCAATTTTTCAAAAATCAGACATTGCATTTGTAGCCATTAAATTGTTTCTTACAATTATTTTTAAAGTTGGGCAAGAACTACTAAAGCATACTGTTGTTTGCAAGTTATCTTTTAATTATAAACTTACATGCATTAACTGTTGCCTATAAAATTAAAATTCCAAATGTGTGTTGTACACAAAGCTGTTTCATATTCTCCACAGCCAAAAACTCTCACCATAGAAATTTCAATGGAATTTGTGAGAGTTACTTTGCTCGAACACTAGCAAGATGTTAGGCTTAGACTTACACCAGCGCTATACAGACACACAACATGACCTGAACTGCAGGTGCTGAACTGGAACGGGCATAAAGAAAATTTACTTAACCAACCATAAAAAAAGGCAGAATTAGTTTGGCATTTCAGGATGTTGCCTTTCATGCATGAGGAATGCTAAAAAGATTGCTGGAAAAACATCATACAGTCAAAATAAGATATATTAGTTCAGCATCAAAACACATTGAGGTCACCGGACTTGTGATTTCAGTGTCCAACATTCCCATGTCATTTTTAAATACAATATACTCTAACATAAGGCAAGAACTATACAATGCCTGCAGAGATATCAATCAAGAGGAAGCTCTTAATTAAAAATCAAAAATATAAAATGTGATGAGGCTTTACTCAATTTTGTAGATAAGAAACTGGAAACACAGTGATAAGCTTTAAAAGTCAGAAACTCTTAAGCATTCAGTGTTTAAAAGCAAAACAAAAAATACAATAGCACAAAGAACGTACAAATAAGACACTAAAGAATGTCACAAAGATGAAGGGAAAGGGCATGAAGATCAGCATATTAGCATTAATAAGATAGTCAAGGTAGGATTAGGTTCACAAAACAAAGCAAGTTTGTGATGTGAATGGGTAAATGGCAGAGTTACTAAATATGTTGTTTCAATTTTCACACATTAGTTACACATTGCAATTAACGAAGTAATGATGAAAAGTAACCTTCATGAATCATTCTACAAAAGGAAAAAAAATCCATACTTAAAGTGAATATAGATACATCACTGAAGGAAATTAGGGATGGAATAGTTAAGACTGAGTGCAAATTTCCAGAATTGTTTGGAAAGGATATTTATGAAGAAGGACTGAAGGGTAGCAAGTGTGACGTAATCCATGGAAAAAAAAGAGGTAGGAATAAACATATTGCCACCAATGATCTAGCCAGGAAAGGGATTGAGGATCTGAAGAGTGACTACAGAGAGTTAGGTTGGAAGCTGAAGAGCAGGACGAGTAGAATAGTGATCTCAGGTTTGCTACCAGCCACGAGATAGTGAGTTGAGGAACAGTCAGCGAATGCAGCTTAACACATGGCTGTGAGGCTTGTACAAGAAGGAGGGCTTCAGATACCTAGACCACTGGGATACTTTCTGGGGAAGGTGGGACCTGTACATGAAGGATGGGTTGCACCTGAACTGGAGGGGCACAAATGTCCGGGGTGGGAGATTTGCTCGTGAGATTCGGGAGGGTTTAAGCTAGTTTGGCGGCGGGGGGGGGGGGAATCAGAGCCAAATATCTGAGAGGGGGACAGTTGTAGATGGGGCAGTGACAGGATGCAGTGAATCTATCAGGAAGGTTTCTCACGTGATGAAACAAAGGGATTGGTTAAAGTGTGTCTGCTTTAATGCAAGGAGTGTCAGAAACAAGAGTGACAAGCTTAGAGCATGGATCAGTACTTGGGGCTACGATGTTGTGGCCACAATGGAGACATGGGTTTCACAGGGGCAGGAATGGTTGCTTGATGTTCCAGGGTTTAGAATGTTTAAAGAGAATAGGGAGGGTGGAAAAAAAGGAGGGGGTGTAGCATTGCTAATCAGAGAGTGCATCACAGCTACAGAAACGAAGGTTGTTGAGGAAGGTTTGTCTACTGAGTCAGTATGGGTGAAAGTTAAGAACAGCAAGGGAACAGCCACTGTATTGGGGGTTTTCTACAGACCCCCTAATAGCAGTAAAGAGATTGAAGAATTCATAAGTGGGCAGATTCTGGAAAAATGCAGATGTAACAGGGTTGTTGTTATGGGTTGCGAGTGATGCATGAATTTGTTCCTCTGAGACAGGGGTAAGAAGGGGTAAGATTAAGGAACCTTGGATGACGAGAGCAGAGGAGCTTCTCGTCAGAAGGAAGAAGGCAGCTTACGTAAAGTGGAGGTAGCAAGGATCTAGCACAGCTTTAGAGGATTACAGGCTTGCTAGAAAGGAGCTCAGAAATGGACTGAGGAGAGCCAGGAGGGGGCATGAAAAAGGCTTGGCAAGAAGGATTAGGGAGAACCCCAAGGCATTTTACTCGAATGTGGGGAATAAGAGAATGATCAGAGAGACGGTAGGGCCGATCAGGGACTCCAGGGAACTTGTGCGTGGAGTCTGAGCAGATAGGGGAAGCCCTAAATGAGCATTTTGCTTCAATTCTAAACTAAGAAATTATCAATGATCTTATTTCAGTTGTGCGCATCTAGAATCTATCATGCACAACAGAAGTAGTATGCACTTGGAGAAACAAAAGCCTAGTGGGGTCATTCAAGGCAGATTTTAAATGGCCAGTAATCTTAACAGACATGATACATAACAACATGGTTTCACTAAACTTTCACAAACTTTTTTTCCATGTACCACTTAAGAACTTAGGAAAAGATGGAGTTAAGCATTGGGCAAAAATGTGGCAAGTGGTCTTTCGCAAGAGGTTTATGTAGAGGTTTCTGAAATTTAGTGCATTCATGAATGATTTGGAGATGGGTTTGAGAATAATGACAAAAATGTTTGCTGGCACTAAAATCGTTGATACGGAAATTTACAACAATAAAACGGCAAAGATGGTAAGTAATTATTTTGAGAAATAGGGATAAAGAAAGTAAACTTAGATTATATACTAAACATTCTTTTAAATAGTGTTGAGGGCAGAATGCAAATCTGGAATGCACTGTCTGAATGGACAGTGGAAGTAGAGTTCATAATGCATTTCAAATGGAAATTGCATAAATACCTGAAAAGACAATGTATATGGGCTATGGGAAAGAACAAGTTAGTGGAACTAATTAGATTGCTCTTTCAAAAAGCTGACACATGCACAGTGGACTGGATAGCCCCCTGTGAATCAGCCCACATTTCATCCATAGAGGAATTTTGGTGTGTGGGTATACATAGGTTTTAAAAGATGATGGAAAAATTAGATAATGCAATAAAGAAAAAAGTGAGTCCTTAATTTTGTTACAGCGAGGAGTAGGATTCAACAACAACTTGGATTTATAGAGCACTGTCACATATGAAAATCTACTCAATGTGCTTCACAGAAGGATCATAAATTTCGTCATCATAAGGTGACATAACTTTAGGTGTCAAAAGCTTGATTAAATGGGAAGTTTTATGGCGCACCCTAAAAGGAAGAAAGAGAGAATTAGGGAGGAAACTTTCAATGAATGAAACTGGCAGAAATCTCCGCTTATTTAGCACTGAAACTTGGATAAGCATTCTCATAATTTAGCAATAGTTGAGAGGAGTTATGGTGAAATGTAGCTGTATATCATCTGCATATATATAAAAACTGATGGCATTTCAGCTGATAAGACCAAGGAGCAGCACAAAGATAAGAAATAGAAAGGGATTAAAGATTAATCTTTAACAGATACTAAAAGCAGGAAATAACATTATAGAGTTTGCAATAATAATGGCAATGGAGCTGTCAATATTTATTTTTATTACTCCTTTGAAATAGAAAAAAGCTTCTGAAGCCTGCACATTCAATTAAATTAAAAATTTAGTGACCTATGCTTCTCTATAGTTTTGCTGTTCAAGTTCCCTGAAATCACAAGCCTACTAAAAACCACTCAACCCAAAAGAACCTTTATGGTATCACCCTTACTGCAAAAACCTTTGAAAATATAATACTTCATTGAAATTGGTGTAACTTGCTTATTAACAGCATACTAAGTTCATAATCAAAATTAAACAACTGCTACAACCTGAAAAACTAACTTTAGGCTTGTTGAATACTTATTTTTCTAATGATATATGAAGTACAATAATTTATTGTTTTAAAAGTATGTTTTGATAATTCTGTTTCTATCTTAATTACATAAATATGTCCATACCTTTATTTCACTTTCTGTAAAGCAATATTAAAAAGTTAAGGATAATCATATCTCTAACCTTTTGGTTTGCAATCTGTGAAAATTTGTCAATGTGATTGGTTGCTGTTATACTGCTTGATTACATAACTGCTGCTGGAAGCCTGAAGATCTCTTTGACTTGGCACCATATTCAAATTAATGATAAGAAAGATGAAATCCACATGACAGAAATCATTAGGCTGCTATTGAAGTTGGTGACGAATGCCTTCCCACTGACTGTAGAATCTCAGCCAGCAAATTTTAACCTAGTCTTGATTAAGCTACAGCTAGAGCACTGTGTACAGTTTTAGGCATAACCTTATGAGCAGGATACATTCAATCACATTTTACCAAGAATTACTTGTAACTGTAAAATTGGGAACTCATTTCACCATCACAATGATGGTTAAGGGGAGGTCTGATAGAGATCATTAACATTGCAAATATATGATAAGCAAAATGTGCCTTTCAAATGAGTTGGTGAGAAATAACAGAAAATAATAAATTTAAGATAATCACAAAAAAATTTCAGGAATGGTCAAAAGTAATCTTGGTTAGTCAGAATGTGAATTTCTCTGTCACAGATCAGTTGGAATTGATGTGAATTTATGTGAACCAATGGGGCTTGAAAGCAAAAACAGAATTGGGTGACAAAGGCTCTATAATTCTGAATTCTGTTTGCAGAGTGACGTTGTGTCAGCCACGTAATTAACAACTAACAGGCTGGGTCAGTGTACCATTCTGCTTCCTGCACAGGACATGGTAGTGATCATGCATTCACCTGATGTAGAAAGAGGTGCTGGCGTCAGGTTTTTGGGGTGTGACAGTACCCAGAGGGATGTTCACCCAATGTTCAGCACAATTCACGAGTCCTCAGATACTGAAGCATTCCATGTTCAAATGCACAACACCTGAACAATATCCAGGCTTGGCCTGAAAAATGGCAAGTAACATCCATACGACACTAAGGTCAGTGGAGTTGTGGATAGTGACGAAGGATGTTGTAGGTTACAGAGAGACATAGATAAGTTGCAGAGCTGGGCTGAGAGGTAACAAATGGAGTTGAATGCGGACAAGTGTGAGGTTCACTTTGGTCGGAGTAACCGGAATGCAAAGTACTGGGCTAATGGTTAACATTCTTGGTAGTGTAGATGAGCAGAGAGATCTCGGTGTCCATGTACACAGATCCTTGAAAGTTGCCACCCAGGTTGACAGGGTTGTTAAGAAGGCATACAGTGTTTTACCTTTTATTAGCAGAGGGATCAAGTTCCGGAACCATGAGGTTAAGCTGCAGATGTCCAAAATTCTGGTGTGGCCACACTTGGAGTATTGTGTACAGTTCTGGTCACCGCATTATAAAAAGGATGTGAAAGCTTTGGAAAAGGTGCAGAGGAGATTTACTAGGATGTTGCCTGGTATGGAGGGAAGGTCTTACAAGGAAAGGATGAGGGACTTGAGGCTGTTTTCGTTAGAGAGAAGAAGGTTAAAAGGTAACTTAATAGAGACATATAAGATAATCAGAGGGTTAGATAGGATGGACAGGGAGAGCCTTTTTCCAAGTATGGTGACGGCGAGCACGAGGGGGCACAGCTTTAAATTGAAAGGTGATAGATGTAGGACAGATGTCAGAGGTAGTTTCTTTACTCAGAGAGTAGTAAGGGTATGGAATGCTTTGCCTGCAACAGTAGTAGATTCACCAACTTTAAGTACATTCAAGTCGTCATTGGACAAGATTATGGACGCACATGGAATAGTGTAGGTTAGATGGGCTTCAGATTGGTACGACAGGTCAGCACAACATCGAGGGCCGAAGGGCCTGTACTGCGCTGTAATGTTCTATGTCTATACCACACAAATATCAGGCAGTGACTGTCCCCAATACAAAACAATCTAATCAGCACCTTCAATGGCATTACCATTATCAACATCCTGGGGGGTTACCATTAACCAGAAACTCAACTGGACTGACTGAATAAGTTTATTGGCTAATAAAGAACAGGGCAGAGGCTAGGAATACTGCAGTGAGTAACTCATCTCCTGACTCACCAAAACCTGTCCATCATCTACAAGGCACAATTCAGGAGTGTGATGGAATACTCCCCAGTTGCTTGGATGAGTGCAATTCCATCAACACTCAAGAAGTTTGACAACATCCAGCACAAAGCAGCCATCTTGATTGGCACCACATCCACTCCCTCTACCAACAACGCCCATTAGCAACAGTGTGTACTATCTACAAGACTGCAGAAATTTGCCAAAGATTCTTCCAAACCCACAATCACTTCCATCGAGAAGAACAAGGGCAGCTGATATATGGGAACAACATCTGTAAATTCCCCTTCCAAGCCACTCACCATCCTGATTTGGTTAATACTGTTCCTTCACTGTTTCTAGGTCAAAGCCCAGAATTCTCTCCCTAATGGTGGATCTAAATGCAAATGGATTGCAATGATTCAAGAAGGCAGCTCACCACCACCTTCTCAAGGTCAACTAGGGACAGGCAATAAATGCTGACCCAGCCAGAGACAACTATGTCCCATGATAATAAAAGAAAGTTTTGACCTTTGATTCAGGGTTTTTTGAGGCATTTAAGTGGGTGAAATATTACATACTAAAAGTAAAAGAAACAATTATGAATAAAACACGCACTGTTATAATAATCTTTGAAATTTCTCTGAAGTATAATGAGTTACAAAGACGATAATAGAAACATTATTAAAAAATAAAAACATCAGAAGAACCTGAGGCTATCTCTACTAGTTTTGTTCAAGAGAAATGTTCTGCAACTTGCAATTTTCTCAGGGCTCAAAATTAATTTTCCTTTCAAGACATCTAGTGAGATCTGGCACTAATGCAACAAAGGAAGCACAAGCTGTGGCAGTTTTATCACAGCAGTTGTGTTGTAATAGTCATCGTTGATACTTGCCAACCACCCGCAGTATCAAACCTGTTGTCAACAGTGATAATGCCCTTGAGCTCAACCATCCATGACAGTCTTTAAATGTAATTTCTACATTAGTCACACGCTGAAATGAATTAAATTACAAATAACTTGCTCGCTATTTTATTTCTCTATGTGTGTCAGCCATTGATTTACTTTATTCATATCTTCTGAAATTAACGCAGCTCCAATTTATGGTCAATCAGTTCATTTAAAAACTGACGTTTGAGCTAATAGCTCAATACATCACACATTATTGGCATGGAAATGCAAAACAGAATTCACAGAAAAATGGGAAACACCAAGAAAAGCTTTCCGATTTTTATATCTTAAACTAACAGCATTTCTTTGCAATTCCAGCTTCAGCTCTACGCCAATCCAAAACATGAAAAATAATCCTTCTGTACTGTGTAATATTTGTCAGATTTTTGGTTCCATTGGAAAAGAAGATGCTGAGAGGAGATTTGATTGAGATGTACAAAATTGTGAAAGGCCTACCTTTGCAGGGAAGTTAATGCCAGGGGAGGCCATAGATTTAAAGTGATTAGTAGACAGATTAGAGGAGAGATGAGGAAAACATTTTGCACTCAGAGGATGCGAAGAGTGTGAAACTCACTACCTGAAAGGGCAGTCAACGGAGAAACCTCTACTCATTTGAAAGGTATTTAGATCTGAATCTCAAATGCTTTGAAAAATTGTTGGAAAATGAGATTAAGCTAGGTGGTTCATTTCTTGGCGAATGCACACATTCAGGCAATTGGTCTTCAACTATGTCATAAGCATCCTATAATTCTATGATAATTGAGCAAATCTGTATGGAAATCAGAGAGATAAGCAAGATACATTAAGCTGGATACATTAATGTCCCAAACATCAATGTTAGAGTAAAGGGGGAGAAGAGTACGGAATTTCTGATTCATGGTCAGAAGAATTTTCTTGACCAGTATTTTCTCATTCCAATTAGGAAGCAGGCATTGCTGGAACTCATCCTGGGGAGCTAACTGAGTCAAGTGTCTGCAGGAAAACATTTGAATAAAAGTAATCACTTAGCAATTTTTGAGAATCACTGTGCCATTAGGTATAGAAGTAAAAGTAGGCCCTTGAACTTATCAAGTCTACACCACCATTCAATGAAATCATAGTTGATCTGATAATCCTCACCTCCACATTCCTACCTTTGCCCCATAATCCTTGATTCCCTTCCCGATTAAAAGTTTATCCATCTCAGCCAAGAATATACTAAATGGCCCAGTCTCTACAGCCCTCCAAAGTAAAGACTTCCAGAGACTCACTATCCTCTGAGAGATGAAATTTCTCCTCATCTCAGTCTTCAATGGGTGACTCCTTACACCTATCCTGTGTCCTCTGGTCCTACACTCACCCACAAGGGCAAACAACCTTTTGTATCTGTACTGTCAAGACCTCTAAGAATCTTGCATGCTTCAATAAGGTCACATATCACACTTCTCCAGTGAGTACAGATCCAATAATAACATAGAATAGAATAACTTAGCAGAGAATAGCTTAGCATAGAATAGAAATGTATTGTCACATGTACTTTTACATGAAAAATGCAGTGAAAAGTTTTACTAGTCACCACATTAAGGCACCTATATTAATGACAGAAGAGTAGTCATTGCTGACAAAAAGGTAATATATGCTTAGAGGTACATGGCAAGGCTAAATTATTTAATGAGTGTTTCATTGGTGTCTACAAAGAAAAAGGATGCTGACAAAGTATCAGTAGATACGGAGTGAATGGGGTGAATATTGAGAAGCCAAATGTATTGTAAAGGCTAGATTTGTTTAATATGGACAAAGGGCCTCATTCTGACAGCTTACATCCAGGTTGCCAAGGGATCAAGTTAGTAGAAGGGCTTGCCATTATCTTCCAATATTCCCGAGATTTCAGAGAGGTATCAAATGAGGCACCCTTGCTCAGGAAAGGACATTCCTAATGAGTATAAACCATTTTAACATCTGTAGTAATGTCTTAGAAATGATAATCAAGGGAAAAAAAGTCACATGGACAGATTGAGTTATTTAAGAATAATAACACAAAGCTCATTGTGTTTGACTCATAAATTATTTTTTGTTGAAATATACAAAAAGAATCAAAGGATTTCAGTTGAAGTTGTCTACATGGATTTTAAGAAAGCATTTGACAAAGTACCATATAAAAGGCTAGATAACAAAACTGAAACTCTTGAAATAGGAGGGTCAGTGTCAGCATGAATAAAAACAAACATATCATGGAAAGTGATTGCTTTAAAACCGAAGGATATTCAATAGTGGTGTTTCCCTAGGGCCAGTGCTGAGGCTACGTTTTCATTTTACATCTTTCAAATTGGAAAGTTTACCGTCAAGTTTAGACACAAAAGGCAGATTATTTTCATTTGAATAAAAAAACGTTGAGGGGAGATTTGATAGGGCTGTACAAATTTAGGGCAAGTAAATAAATAAGGTCAATAAGGAAAAGCTGTCTCCACTGGGATTCTATTTGTTTGTTCATTAAAAGATGGGATGCTGATGGTTAGTCCAGCATTTATTATTTGTCCCTAAATTGATCAAGTGGGGTGATCCTTCTTTTTGAATTATTATAGTCAATGTAGTGAAGGTGACAACAGTAATTAATTAGCAGGTCACAAGTAGGAAAAGCAACACTTGTAGCATTTTCTCAATTCTATTTTTGCTAAAATGGCACCTACAAGTTTACAGTTTTGAGGAAGTAATATTTTTTGAAGTAAAAATTATGCTCACCACATCTACTTTGGACTGCTCTGGATCCAGAGACAAGTTTCACAGAACTCTGCAAGGTTACATTAGGAGTCATTTGTAGAAATCATGTCTAAATTAGAAGGTTGTGGATTCATTCCCCACTCTACAGACGTGAGTGCAAAATCTAGGTTGACATTTCATACAAATTCAGATGACAAATTAAACAAAGCCCTGGCTGACCTCAGAAGAGTATGTAAAAGATCGTGACACTGTTTTAAAAGCAACATTGTTCATCCCACTGTCTCTGCCAATATATATCCACCAAGCAAAGCCAATAAAGCAGATTTTATGATCATCGTTATATTGCCATTCATGGGACTTTTGTTGTGCAGAAATTGTTCTTTCATATTTGCATCAGAACGTAAAACATTTTGGGAATCCTGAGGTTATGGAAGTGCTACATAGCTGCAAGTCTTTTAAGCTCCAATTTTATAATCTGAACAAGTCTTGGAGGAATTGCAGGAAACTGCTTTAACTGACCATTGGGGGGCACGTGGATTCCCCTTACACCTGCAGTGACTCACCGTTCCATATTTGGTATTTCCTCTGTAGTATAAGACCTCATCTAATTGTTTCACATTAGTAGCTATCTTTCTACAAATATAAGCAAATCTCTACATGAAACAGGAAAGTCACAAGAATCGTCAAAGTCTTGATTCACATGCCACCACATTCCATTATCAAAGCTGTGATTTTGGTCTTAGGAAAAATGCAAACTAACCTTCAAATGGACATGGACAAGGAGACAATGGTCAACTGAGTGATGGATAGCTGTTGCATGACAAGTGGCCAAGAGGAGTTAAACAGGTGATTGACATAGCATTGATGGCCAGCCCCCAAAATAGGATTTATTTCAAGGACAGGAGGGAGGAAGAGGCAAGAAGATCCAGGGAGACAAGCCACACCATCTCCCTGGAGGAAGATCACAAGCTCCCTCACATCAACCTAAGGGAAGAACAAAGATTGTTGATACTGAGGCCACCAAAGATGAGAGACCATGACAAAAAAATGCAGGACCACTGGGACATTGAAGTGTACCACCTCTATTCTTCCATCCTAAAGAACGGTTCCAGGATTGCTAAAGCACTCTCACCTGTCACAGGCCATATATTTTCTTTCTTTGCCTAATTAAATAATGTATCATATCTAAACTGATGCTTCTCTATAAACTATCAGAAAATTGCATTAAATCGACAACCGCCTATATTAGGTTACTGTAATCAAAAAAACCCCTAAAATCAACAACATGTTAAATAGTCCGAGATCTATTTGTCTCCTGATATGTTCAGCTAATCGCACAACATAAATTACAATGAGTTTTGAGACAGAAGTTTATTTGGTAGCCCCAAAAGCACTGCTCAATTCAGATCAAGATAATTTTATCTATTTTCCCATGGAAAGAAGTCATGAGCTCAGCTGGGCATAAAGCTTTTACTAAATTTCAGGGTTCCCAGAATGTACCACAGATCAATATTCATGTTCTTCAAATTAATCACATCGCCTTCATAAGCAGAAAGCTTTCATTCCTTTAACAGGCAGATAGTGCCATACATCATCTTGAAAGTCAATGCCTGATTTCCACGGCTAGCAAAAGCTTCCACCCTCTAACAATCGATCATATTCATGTCCACAGTATTTGAAGGAGTAGGACCAGACTGGTTGAAATGTACTTCGTAGCTTTATGTACAGTGCTATTTTTGCCCCATGACCTGCAACTACAAACTGCACAATTGTACCTATGCATCTCAGAAATTACCTGCATATGAATTGATTGCTGCATTTCATACATGAGTAATTATGCTTCAAAAATACTTAATTGGGTGTAATTTGATTTGAGGCATCCTGAGGGCCATGATGGGTGCGACGTAAATGCAAGTCTCTTCTTTTTAAAGCCATTGTATAAAAAAAGTGATTAGGGAGCTTTGTCATTTCCTCCCTGCCAAGTTGAAGAAAACTTCAATTATAGAGCGACCTCTCCAGTACCTCTGAAGACCACCACTCCAATCTGCACTACCAGATCGTCCCATATCAATGCAGAGGTCATATGCTAAATTAGCCATCTGCTGATGATATATGAATCATTCAAATAGCAGATACTACGATTGCAAGAGATAACACTTCCCTCAATTTCCATGTAGAAAGGAGACATAAGCTCAACAGGGCAAATTTCTTTTACAAAGTGATATGACTGCCAAGAGTATAAGGTGTCACAGATTGTACCCATATGGTCATCCAATTACAGAGCTGGCTAGATTATACTGATGCATAATCAGCTGTAACATTTGATTCTCCTCCCACAATGCCCCAGCTTCCAAGCACTTTTGTAGCATAACCCATGTGAGAGCAGAATCAGTGGGAAACCCATGTCACCTCTCAAATGCCACCCAAAGCTATTTAATTGCAATCAGGCGTTTAATGAGCAGCATCAGGTCATCGAGCTTTACAACATGGAAACAGACGCTTTGTTCCAACTAGTCCATTACAACAAGGCATCCTAAATTAATCTAGTCCTACTTGCCAGCATTTGGCCCAAATCCCTCTAAAACCTCCCTATACATATAGCCATTCGGATGCCTTTAAACCTTGTAGTTGTACTGGCCTCCACCACTTCGTCCAGCAGCTTTTTCTATGCACACACCACCCTTTCTGTGAAAAGGTTGCCCCTTAGGTCCCTTTTAAATCTCTCCCCTCTCACCTTAAATCTATGGCCTCTAGTTTTGGACTCCCCTAAGCCAGGGAAAACAATCCTTGTCCATTCACCCATTCCATGCCACTCACGATTGAATTAAACCTAATGACTGCTGTTGGTAATTCAGTGAGGCCTTAACCAGGGCTCAGCACAGATCCTAGAAGACAGATGAGTATGGATGGGATGGGGGGATACAGTCATAGCAATATACAGCACAGAAACAGACCCTTCAGTCCAACTGGTCCATGCCGACCAGATATCCCAAATCAATCTAGTCCCATCTGCCAGCACCCGGCCCACATCCTTCCAAACCCTTCCTATTCATATACCCATCCAGATGCCTTTTAAATGTTGCAATTGTCCAGCCTCCACCATTTCTCTGGCAGATCATTCCAGAAACGTACCACCCTCTGCATGAAAACGTTGCCCCCTTAGGTCTCTTTTATATCTTTCCCCTCTCATCCTAAATCTTAGTCCTCTAGTTCTGGACTCCCACACCCCAGAGAAATGACTTTGTCTATTTCTCTTATCCATGCCCCTCATAATTTTGTAAACCTCTATAAGGTCACCCCTCAGCTTCTGAAGCTCCAGGGAAAGCAACTTCTTCAACTAACCTATTCAAACTCTCCCTATAGCTCAAATCCTCCAAACCTGGCAACGTCCTTGTAAATCTTTTCTGAACCCTTTCAAGTTTCACAACATCTAACCCTAGTGGGCGGCACGGTGGCACAGTGGTTAGCACTGTTGCCTCACAGCGCCAGAGACCCGGGTTCAATTCCCGCCTCAGGCGACTGACTGTGTGGAGTTTGCACGTTCTCCCCGGGTTTGCACGTTCCTCCGGGTGCTCCGGTTTCCTCCCACAGTCCAAAAAATGTGCAGGTTAGGCAAATTGGCCATGCTAAATTGCCTGTAGTGTTAGGTGTAGGGGTAATGGGTCTGGGTGGGTTACGCTTCGGCGGGTCGGTGTGGACTTGTTGGGCCGAAGGGCCTGTTTCCACACTGTAAGTAATCTAATCTAATCTTTCCGATAGGAAGGAGACCAGAATTGCACGTAATATTCCAACAGTGGCCTAACCAATGTCCTGTACAGCCGTAACATGACCTTCCAACTCCTGTACTGAATACTCTGACCTATAAAGGAAAGCATACCAAACGCCTTCTTCACTATCCTATCTACCTGCGACTCCACTTTCAAAGAACTATGAACTCCAAAGTCTCTTTGTTCAGCAACACTCCCTAGGACCAAATCATATATGTAAATGATGGAAAGTAATGGACTCAGCACTGATCCTTGTGGCACTCCACTGGTCACAGGCCTCCAGTCTGAAAAACAACCCTCCACCACCACTCTCTGTCTTCTGCCTTTCAGCCAGTTCTGTATCCAATTGGCTAGTTCTCCCTGTATTCCATGAGTTCTAACCTTGCTAATCAGTCTCCCATGGGGAACCTTGTCGAACGCTTTACTGAAGTCTATATAGATCGTGTCTTTCACTCTGCCCTCATCAATCCTCTTTGTTACTTCTTCAAAAAACTCAATCAAGTTTGTGAGACATGATTTCCCATGCACAAAGCCATGCTGACTATCCCTAATCAGTCCTTGCCTTTCCAAATATATGCACATCCTATCCCTCAGGATTCCCTCCAACAACTTGCCCACCACCGACGTCAGGCTCACCGGTCTATAGTTCCCTGGCTTGTCCTTACCACCCTTCTTAAACAGTGGCACCACATTAGCCAACCTCCAGTCTTCGGGCACCTCAACTGTGACTATCTATGTTACAAATATCTCAGCAAGAAGCCCAACAATCACTTCCCTAGCTTCCCACAGAGTTCTCGGGTACACCTGATCAGGTCCTGGTGATTTATTCACTTTTATGCGTTTCAAGACATCCAGCACTTCCTCTTCTGTAATACGGACATTTTTCAAGATGTCACCGTCTATTTCCCTACATTCTATATCTTCCATGTCCTTTTCCACAGAAAATACTGATGCAAAATACTCGTTTAATATCTCCCCCATGACTTGCGGCTTCACTCAAAGGCCACCTTACTATTCTCTCCCTAGTTACCCTTTTATCCTTAATGCATTTGTAAAAGCCCTTTGGATTCTCCTTAATTCTATTTGCCAAAGCTATCTCATGTCCCCTTCTTGCCCTCCTGATTGCCCACAAGTATTCTCCTACTGCCTTTATAGTCTTCTAAGGATTCACTTGATCTATCCTGTCTATACCTAACATATGCTTCCTTTCTTTTCTTAACCAAACCCTCAATTTCTTTTGTTATCCAGCATTCCCTACACCTACCAGCCTTTCCTTTCACCCTAACAGGAATATACTGTCTCTGAACCCTCGTTATCTAATTTCTGAAGGCTTCCCATTTTCCAGCCGTCTCTTTATTTGCAAACATCTGCCCCCAATCAGCTTTTGAAAGTTCTTGGCTAATACCATCAAAATTGGCCTTTCTCCAATTTAGAACTTCAACTTTTAGATCTGGTCTATCCTTTTCCATAATTATTTTAAAACGAATAGAATTATGGTCGCTGGCCCCAAAGTGTTCCCCCACTGACACCTCAGTCACCTGCCCTGCCTTATTTCCCAAGAGTAGGTCAAGGTTTGTGCCTTCTCTATTAGGTACATCCACATGCTGAATTAGAAAATTAAAATCCCCTACCATAACCACCCTATTATTCTTACAGATAACTGAGATCTCTTTCCAAATCTGTTTCTCAATTTCCCTCTGACTATAGGGGGTCTATAATACAATCCCAATAAGGTGATCATTCCCAGACAGGGTTCCGGTACCTAGGCATTTTTATTATCCCCAAGTTTGATCTGTTATTCCGGACTAACTTTGCTCACTTGCTCGACAATATTGATCGGGGTGGCACACTGGCTCAGTGGTTAGCACTGCTGCCTCACAGCAGCAGGGTCCCAGGTTCGATTCCAGCCTCGGGCAGCTGTCTGTGTGGAGTTTGCACATTCTCCCCATGTCTGCGTGGGTTTCCTCCAGGTGCTCTGGTTTCCTCCCACAGTCCAAAAATGTGCAAGACAGGTGAATTAGTCATGCTAAATTGCCCGTAGTGTTAGGTGCATTAGGCAGAGGGGAAATGGTGGGTTACTCTTCAGAGGGTCGGTGTGGACTGGTTGGGCCGAAGGGTCTATTTCCACACTGTAGGGAATCGAATCTAAAAAAAAATTAGGCGAGATCTCCAGAGATGGGAGGCTCTTCCAATTTCATGGCTGGGCTGAATATCTTTCATTAAGATGAATGTTCTTCCTCGTTTGCCTTATCCCATGCGTATGCTCCCTATAATGTTTCCCAGATCAATGCTGTGGAAGCTTATGGGATGGTTTGGTTCCTTTGTCTGGCATCGTGGACGGCCCCTCATCAAACTTACTAAATTGCAGTTGCCTCAAGAAGAGGGAGGAGTTGATTTCCCAGACATCAGAAATTATCAACTGAGTTCCCTCCTGTCCTTTGTCTGTGATTGGGTAGGTAACAATCCAAACTCAATATGGCTGGATATTGAGGCCTCCCAAGCAAAGTGCCCTCTTATTAACCTGTTGTTCATGGATAAGATGAGGACAGTTATGGACCACTGCCGGAACCCCATTGTCATCAGTACAGTCAGGGCTTGGAGGGTGATGCATCAGAGTAAGGGTTGTTTATCCAAGACTTCGCCACTTACACCTATAGTTGGCATGCGAGGGTTCCGACTAGGGATGATGGACTCAGGGTTCAAACTATGGGCAGCGAGGGGAGTTTCTAGTTTGGGAGACTTGTTTGAGGGGAAGGTTACGATGTCTTTTGAGCAATTGAGCCACAAATATAGGTTGCCCAGCAGAGATCTTTTGCATTTTTTTCAGGTTAGGGATTTCATCTAGAAGAAGATTACGCTTCTCACTAAGCCCTGTAAGCCCGATACTAAAAGGCTGTTGCTACGTTCCACAAGCACCCTTTCGGTTAGTGCCCTCTATCGCCTGCTGGGTGGCAGGGCATGGCAAGATATTAACCGGTTATGTGAGGTCTGGGATTAAGAGCTAGGAGTGGAGATCTCTTCTGAAACATGGGAGAAAATGTGGGAGAATACTCAAAAAATCTCAATCTGTAATAGGACTTGCGCTACGCAGTTAAAAGTTCTGCACAGGGCTCATCTGGCAGCAGACCATCTGGCAAAGTTTAAGAAAGGGGCATCTTCAGTGTGCCCCAAATGTAAAATAAGTGTAGGTACTCTTACCCATTGCTTCTGGACATGCCACAGGCTCTGTGTTTACTGGAGCGCTATGGCAGGAGAGATAGGGAGGGTATTGAGGACTGAAGTCAAAGTAGACCTGATATCTCTCCTCTTAGATCTACCGAATTTACCATCTTTAGACGGGCGTGGGAAGAAACGATTTGATATTTTTGCATACTGTGCATGGAAGAATATTCTGATGAATTGGGTGTGTAAGAACCCGCTGGGCTTGCTGTGATGACAGAAATTAATTATGAAGCACATTCCCTTGCATTTCTTTACCAACATGGTGCACCACACAACAGAACATTTTTATAAGACATGACAGCCTTACTTGAGTTATTTGGAAACAGATTTGTCAGTTGTCTTAACTAGGGCATTTGTTTAACCAGGATGGTTAGATTTGTCAAGCCCTGGGCCCTGGAGGGGGTCTCCTGAGTTAATATGGGTATATATACAATGCTTTCGTTCCTCTGTTTGGAAGCTTTGCGCCGAGCATAGCTGTTCTGTATTTGTGGGGTTTTTTTGGTTTTATTTTGCTTTTATTTCTTTTTTTGGTGTTACTTTGCACAGTGTTAGGGTTTTTTTTGTATTAGAGGGTAGGTTAATAGTTAGGAGACATTAGTTGTATTGTTATTTGTGGGTTTTTTTCTTTTGATTATACTGACATTTGTTATTGATTGTATTTTTCAATAATTTTATATGTTTGTAAAGTTAAAAAAAATTTGCTAATAAATATATTTATAAAAAAAAGGTGATCATCCCTTTCTTATTTCTCAGTTCCACCCAAATAACTTCCCTGGATGTATTTCTGGGAATATCCTCCCTCAGTACAGCTGTAATTTTATCCCTTATCAAAAACGCCACTCCCCCTCCTTTCTTGTCTCCCTTTCTGTCCTTCCTGTAGCATTTGTATCCTGGGACATTAAGCTACCAGTCCTGTCCATCCTTGAGCCACGTTTCTATAATTGCTATGATATCCCAGTCCCATGTTCCTAACCATACCTTGAGTTCATCTGCCTTCCCTGTTAGGCCCCTTGAATCGAAATAAATGCAGTTTAATTTATCAGTCCTACCTTGTTCTCTGCTTTGTCCCTGCCTGCCCTGACTGTTTGACTCACTTCTGTTCTCAACTGTACTAGTCTCAGAGTGATCTCTTTCCTCACTACCTCCCCCGTGTTCCCCCCCCCCCCCCACACACACAACTTACTAGTTTAAATCCTTCCAAGCAGCTCTCGCAAATCTCCCTGCCACATAAGAGTGCCCTTCCAATTCATGGAAAGAGATGAAGGGGTGTCGGAATCAAGGATGGTCGGCACTCCCAATGGTCATATCCCTTCCAAATTCCATGTCCCTCACTTGGAAGGGATATGGAATTTGGTGCTTTTGAAAGAGAGATGAACCAGGGAAGTTTTGGTGAACCCAACCAATATCGTATACAACAAAAACATGCCCAACCCAAATGAGCCTGCAAGGTCATCTTCATGAACATCTTGGACAAGAATTGGGGGAGCTGTCCCAGAGACTAGTTGTACTTACAAAACGATATCATTTAGCCAATGTTCCAGACCATTATCGTCATCACCCTCTGTGAATCATTTTTTTCCCCACTGGCAGAACAGATCCATCAGAATAAAAAAAGTCATAAAAAAAGAGAGAAATAGTAGGAATTCGCAACTTGGATTCTAGACCACATGAAATTATAGTATCAGGTCAAACATCTGAAAGGAAAAACCTCCTGCTGATTACGATCATAAGTTCACTCAACTGATGAATCAGTATTTCTTCAGGTGGAACACGACTTGGAAGATTGCATCAAGAATGGAGACTTCACTGTCTTTCACCAATAGTAGATCAGTCCTGAAGGATATATTTGCATTTCAGATATCCACATAACACTTTCTTCTGGGCAGTAAATGGTTAGGGTGTAGCAACAATGACAGATGATTAGCTCCAAAATGGAATGAGTATACATCAAGTTGCATTTTTAACACAGGATATCCATCATGGTGGAACACATTGACAGAAAAAATACAAGGTAAGAGCCTGTCTGATTCACTCATATCAACCTACCTGCTGCATTTGAATCTACAGGAGGTCCCTGGGTAACAAATGGATTCAGTTCCCAAGTATATTCAAAGACCGATTTATATGCAAGTTAGAACACAATTCAGGACAGTATAAAACATTTGCTTGCAAGTATGAGCAAACATTCACAAAAATTGATAATAATATGAGATCACATTTGTAAGTATGAGCATCTGTATATCAGACATTCATAGTTGGAGACCCTGTGTATAATGAAATCGTAATGAATCAAAATCATATAGGGTTGCACTACAGTGTACATACTATAGTGAGGTCAAAGTTATCAGCCATTCCTGCTGGCAGAATAATACATCCAATGGAATGATGCCCACAATTAAATGAAATTCCTGATAACTCTGGATTAGCTGAACTTGTGCAAGCTTGTCATATAATTGCACTGACTAATGAAAACAAAGTTAAGCCAAATAAGAGCACAAAATCAGGATGTGCGGAGCAAGCCATTATTTTATGTTGAGGTCACCTTGTGAAACAGCATCAAAATCCTGTGAGTGTGGCTGAACTTGTGAGATAGTTAGAAGTGCTGTTGACTGAAGAGAAGGTGAGGTTGGTATGGCAAGTGGATACCAGGAAAACCAGGAGACATAGGAACATTGTTGGCTATCTCAAGGAGCCACAAGGCACATGTGATGACATACTGTCTACTTACCTTAGATCATCACAGAAAAGTTGACCTGTCATGTAATGTGACCCCATTTTTTGGCACCAATGGATACAGTCAGAATATGTTCCTTTTTAAATACCAAAATCTCATATTAGTAGTCAACCTGAATTTTTCACGATAGAAATGCATGTTTTAATTACCTTATATTGCAAGTCAGTACCTGATCAAGGAGGTTATATAAGCTCTGAATTTGTTACAATTTCCTTAGTGATCAATAACCTTTTAAAAAGATATTTGAATTTCCAATGAACAACTTCAAGCAAATCATACAACTGGATTCCAAGGTTTTCAGATTTTTACTGTAACAAACAAGCTAAAACAAGCATAGATTATCTATTACTTAATGGGTAACTAATACTTTAGAGCTCCAGTTTCCTCCCACAGTCCAGTGATGTGCAATTTAGGTGAACTGGCCGTGCTAAGTTGCCGATAGTGTTCAGAGATATGTAGGTTAGGTGCATTAGCCATGGGAAATGTAGGGTTACAGGGAAAGAGTAGGGAGATGGGTCTGGGTAGGATGCTCTTCGGAGGGTTGGTGTGGATGTGTTGGGACGAATGGCCTGTTTCCACACTGTATGGATTCTATGGAAAGCAAGTTTTCCCTTAAATTGCCGTATGTTCCTCATCATGTCCACAAAGCATGAAGAGAGATCACAAGATGTTTTTAAAAGCTATAATTCCGTATTAAAATTTGAAAATGAACTTTAGTGGACAAAATATGGCCACCATCAAAAGATGATGTCAACTGACTACAGTTTCTACAACACTCCAACCAGAAGGGGAGTGGGGCGACTAAAACTCACCATGCCTGAACTGGCATTAACACCACCATTTATCTCATAAGCAAGCTACATTGTCAGCGACAGTGGGTACATCCAGGACCTCTGTAACATCACTAAAAAAACACTTGAAGTCTCTGAAAAGTTTAAGTGTAATTTTTGGACAGCATTGCTTTGGGAAAAGCTAGTCCACTCTGAATATCACTGCCTGCAAGACTGGCAACAGAACACCAGACTTAACTATGTCTGTCGTTTTTCACAACCTCTCCAAAACATGGTTTCCAGAAGCAATCTTGTATTGACCTAAAAATGAGGCCGACTTCATGCCATGCCTTCAACTTTTATGAAACAAAATTCTGCAAGTTCAGCCATGTGCTGGACACTGCCTGTCTGGATTCAGTTAAAATTATTTGAATTTTGTCCATAACTTTGAGTTTTTAAATCATTCCTAACTGTAGCTTCTTTCCTTTTTTTAATTTCTCTTTTATCTTCTACCTTTGCACGTATGGGTGCATCTGCGCTTGTCTAAGTGTTAGAACAATCACCCCTGGGTGTGAATGCACAAGTAAACCATATTTTTTGCTTCAAAAGAAAGTTTGTTGCAGGCCACTAAAAAATTGAAGGTCACGGTAGAAGGTTTTGGGGGTGAACATACCACAGGTCTATTTCTAAAGGAAAAAGAAGCAAGAATATTTTTTTTTAAATCTTTTCTTACAGAGAGAACAAAACATTAATATAATTCAATTTAGCTCTCCCTCTTTTCCATAGCAACCTTCTCTTCACCAGTAGCCAAACAATTCCCAGCATTTAATTCAGATAAATGTGAGGTGCTGCATTTTGGGAAAGCAAATCTTAGCAGGACTTATACACTTAATGGTAAAGTCCTAGGGAGTGTTGCTGAACAAAGAGACCTTGGATTGCAGGTTCATAGCTCCTTGAAAGTGGAGTCGCAGGTAGATAGGATAGTGAAGAAGGCGTTTGGTATGCTTTCCTTTATTGGACAGAGTATTGAGTACAGGAGTTGGGAGTTGAAACTTTATTGCTGGAACAGCACAGCAGGTCAGGCAGCATCCAGGGAACAGGAGATTCGACGTTTCAGGCACAGGCCCTTCTTCAGGAATGCCCTCATTCCTGAAGAAGGGCCTGTGCCCGAAACGTCGAATCTCCTGTTCCCTGGATGCTGCCTGACCTGCTGTGCTGTTCCAGCAATAAAGTTTCTACTTTGATCTCCAGCATCTGCAGACCTCACTTTCTCCTACAGGAGTTGGGAGGTCATGTTGCGGCTGTACAGGACATTGGTTAGGCCACTGTTGGAATATTGCATGGAATTCTGGTCTCCTTCTTATCGGAAAGATGTTGTGAAACTTGAAAGGGTTCAGAAAAGATTTACAAGGATGTTGCCAGGATTGGAGGATCTGAGCTACAGGGAGAGGCTGAACAAGCTGGGGCAGTTTTCCCTGGAGCATCGGAGGCTAAGTGGTGATCTTATAGAGGTTTACAAAATTATGAGGGGCATGGATAGGACAAATAGACAAAGTATTTTCCCTGGGATCGGGGAGTCCCGAACTAGAGGGCAGAGGTTTAGGGTGAGAGAGGAAAGATATAAAAGAGACCTAAGGGGCAACTTTTTCACGCAGAGGATGGTCCGTGTATGGAACGAGCTGCCAGAGGATGTGGTGGAGGCTGGTACAATTGCAACATTTAAGAGGCATTTGGATGGATATATGAATAGGAAGGGTTTGGAGGGATATGGGCCGGATGCTGGCAGGTGGGACTAGATTGGGATATCTGGTCGGCATGGACGGGTTGGACCGAAGGGTTTGTTTCCATGCTGTACATCTCTATGACTCTATAAGTTTCACAACATCCTTCCGATAGAGATGTTGCTTAATTAGAACAGCATCAAGCGTAATCATGTTAGTACTTCCCACCTATTCCCACATATCTCCCCACATGATTGCAATAACTCTTTCAAGTCATTTTGATTTTCCTCTGAAAGGTAACTCAATAGTTTATCTCAATTTTTGAGATCTTCCGCATTGTTCAATTTAATTTGAGGAATATCAAATTCAAATTTATCTGGATTTGGTTCTTCACTCGGACTTATAGCATGCATCACATTCTCCTTTGGTTTTCCTACCCTATTGAAATTCCATTTGAACATATTCATGACACACACTGAGGTTTTCTTCTATCTGGTGTTCTTATTAGATAACTCACCACACTTAATTTCCTTTAGATTTGATAAGGCCCCCTAAACCTTGCCTTTAAATGTTCACCTGCCACGGGTAGTACTACTAATACTTTACCTTCTCAATCGAAACTACAAACTTTTGATTTCTTGTTTGCTTCCTGCTTCATCACATGCTATGCTAATTTCAAATGCTATCTAGCCAACTCACTCTATTTCATCTTTCTCTAAAATTTGACACACAGTCCAAATATCTGGTCCCAGAACAGTGACTCCCCAATTTCAGTGGTCCTCTCACTTCATGCCCAAAACCTAATTCAAATGGATTGAATTCAGTTGATTCATTAGGCGCAACCCTAATTGCAAAAAGTACAAATAGAATTCCTTTTTCCCAATCCTCTGGATAGTCTTGAATACAAGCCCGCAACATGGTATTTAAAGTTTGACATCACTGTTCTAATATCCCTTCCAATTCTGGATGGTATACAGTTATGGAGTCATAGAGAGTGTACAGCACGGAAACAGACCCTTCGGTCAACTCAGCCATGCTGACCAGATATCCCAACCCAATCTAGTCCCACCTGCCAGCACCTGCCCTATATCTCTCCAAACCCTCCTATTCATATGCCCATCCAGATGTTTTTTAAATGCTGCAATTGAACCAACCTCCACCACTTCCTCTGGCAGTCCATTCCACATACGCACCACCCGCTGCGTGAAAAAGTTGCCCTTTAGGTCTCTTTTATTTCTTTCCCCTTTCACCCTAAACCTATGCCCTCTAGTTTTAGACTCCCCCACCCCAGGGAAAAGACCTTATGATTTTATAAACCACCATAAGGTCACCCCTCAGCCTCCAATGCTCCAGGGAAAACAGCCCTAACCTATTCAACCTCTCCCTAAAGCTCAAATCTTTCAACCCTGGCAATATCTTTGTAAATCATTTCTGAACCCTTTCAAGTTTCACAACATCGTTCAGATAGGAAGGAGTCCAGAACTGCATGCAATATTCCAAAAGTGGTCTAACCAATGTCCTATACAGCCACAACATGATCTCCCAACTCCTGATTTGAATTGTTTTATGCTGAGCGATCCATAACTTACTTGAATAATTTTGATGTAAAATTTGATCTGATTGTATTTCTGTGGGTAATCCATAGCTAGTAAAATAAATTGAGTGACCTTCTATAATCCTTTTAGCTGTGATTTTGTATAATGGAATTGCATCTAGAAATCTGGCAGACAAATCCATTATGGTCAACAAATATTGATTTCTACATTTTTGGGGGGAAGGATCTTACACATTCAATTAAGACATTTAGAAAAGGTTCTTCAAATGCAGGATTGGATATTAAGGGTGTTTGTTTATCACTGCCTAAGGTTTTCCTATTACCTGACTGCTATGGTATGTCCAGCAATGTATTCTACATTCTTCTCATCAGATTTGGTAATACATGGATATATTTCTCCCTAGGCTTTTGGCTACGATCGTTTTGTTCATCACTATCCCCAACATTACTCCTCCCTCTACCTTCCCCTCCACCATTTTAAGTTGACTTTCCTCTGCCATTGCCAATTTCCCAAGTTCAAAACTTCTCACTTTCTCCAAGTCTTCTGCTAGGGCTTTTCTTTCTTTTCCTTTTTCCTTTACTTTTAATCGTAACTCAAACTGTTTGATTTACTTTTCGTATTGAAGCTGCTTCACTTGCAATTGAGTTTTAGTTATTTAATAACCAAACAGCAACCATTCCAATATAGTAAACCGCTTGGCAAAGGCAAATTCAGTAAAAACAATTGTCTCACATGCAATGTTTCTCCAGTCCAGGAGGAAAGAACATAAAGAGAAAATTCTGGCAGATAGAGAGAGAGAAAACTGTTTGCTAAAGAAAGAAGGAATGCATGGCAGCTTTAAAACCTCAAAAACTACTGAAAGATAAACTAGAACTCTGGTTGTATGGGAGCCTGACTCCACCTATTCATGTTGCTTCTATTGTTCCAACTTTAAAAAAAAACCCAAGGCCTCACAAGCTGTTACTTTATTGGCTGGAAACAGGCCACTCAGCACCACTGTGTCAACTTGTCTTCACAAAAAGTAACTAGGACAAAATATACCTCTTAAAGCTGTAATATCGTCGCAATGTTGATGGTTTGTGGTCAACCTGCTGTTCATAAAGTTCATAAAGATTCACCAGTTCTTTACTTATTTTAATGGCTAAAAAGCAATATTTATGTTTTCTCTCTCAAAGTGTGGATTTCTAAAGCTTTCAAGGTTGCCCCCATTTTGGATTAAAATATTGATCTGGTTTGCAGTTGCCTTCACACTTTTGGAAACAGTAAATTAATATGTTCTGAAGTTATTTTTTCCCCCATTCTTTCCTTCTGTAGCAATACAATTGCACATTTCTAAACATGCTTTTAATCACTTGGTACCACATCCAAAGTCTTCGCATGCACATATGGACAACAATTATTGGCAAAAGCGGGGACTGCAGATGCTGAAGATTAGAGTCAAGATTAGAGTGGTGCTGGAAAAGCACAGCAGGTCAGAAAGCATCCGTGGAGCAGGAAAATCGGCGTTTCGGGCAAAAGCCCTTCATCATTGGCAGGCTATTCAACTTTTTAAAAATTCATTTATGAGACATGGGCATCGTGGTTTGGCCATCATTCATTGCCCCTCCCTAGTTGCCCTTCAAAATGTGATAGCAAGCTGCCTTCTTGACCTGCTGCTGTCCATGTGGGTAGACATACAATGCCATTGGGGAGAGAATTCCAGAATTTTGACCCACCCTGCCGTTAGGGAGAGAATTCTAGAATTTTGACTCAGTGACAGTGAAGGAACAGTGATATAGTTCCAAGTCCAACTACTCTGATACAGAAGCCTGATCATCTATTATCACCCAAAATGCTCACCAGATAGCAACAGAGCAAGAACTCAGCAGTATTATTGAGGCTAAGTGCGAAGCTACATGTCAAGAGGCTAAAACTCATAAAATTTAACATAATTCAAGTTGTAAAAGTTCCTGGGTTTATTAGCGCAGGAACATGCAAAGACTCAATAATAATTATCAAGATGCTTCAGCTTTTCATGTTCATTGTAGCCCCCTAATTGCTTGGACATACAAGGTTCCAATCTCATTTCCCCTCAACATAATTGCCTCTCATGAAGCGATCACATATTATCCTAGTGGCTCAGTTTTAGTTAATAAATATGATGCTATGGTTCTCCATAATCTGGTTTTAAACACGAATAACATTACTGTCTTTTCTAGCTCGTCTTTTTTTAAATGATCTATTCTAACGTGTTCATTTGAATAATAGAGGACAGTACAGCAATTAATGTTGAAAGGACATTAACCCCTTTTTCCAGCAAGGGTGGCATTCTCCTTTATTACTGTATGATTTAAAAATATTAGTTATCTAGTGTAGCCCTGTACTTTGGTTAAAAAGATAACACAACAGAAAATCAAACTTCTAAACCAACAGACGTGGCAAATGAGCAGCTGTAGTTTGGAATGTTGGAAGCAACTTGATTACGCAGCTCACTTGGACCACCTGATGAAGGAAGCCTGGTACTGCAGCAATGCAAGATTAAGCAGCTTCTTATCCTGGTCCTACGGAAAACCTGTCTTTAAGAAGTAAATCCTGTGTTTATAGAAAAAGTCTGGTCCTCAAATATCTTAGGCTATCATCTGCCTTATCTTACTGGATGCTTCATAAAATACCTAATAAGACTTCAGGGAAGTTAAATAATTCAAAGGACTAAACAGAAAATTAACATATTTAGAAAATGCCAACATATGTTGATTTAGCTGAGTGATTGCACATTGTCACTGACACAGGAAGTTGAGGATTCAAGCATTACTACAAGATTTTAACTCATAATGAAGACTGATACCCGGAGACTATAGAACTATGGAAGTGCCTTTATTCAGATGAAACATAAACCAAAGCTCGTCAACCTATGGTTCAGAATTGAATGCTACTGACAAATAAAAATGTTGCCTGAAGCTCTTCATCTTACATTCATCAGGACAAACACAAGAATGTCAAGTTTCAAACACTTACAACAATTGATTCCACCAGTGAAAGGTGTTCTAATTGTTTGGAAAGTCAACGCTGATTGACTGAGGCATTTGCAATAGAAAGAGCAACAATGAACTAAGGGCTCTCAAGCTCTTAGACAATTTTTAAATAGGCACAAGAGTTTGTAGACAAAAATGAGGACTGCAGATGCTGGAGATCAGAGCCAAGATTAGAGTGGTGCTGAAAAAGCACAAAAGGTCAGGCAGCATCTTCTCGTTTGCAGAAAATGGTCCCTGCGTATAAATGCATGATGTTTCTAGTAAACATGAATAAGCCATGTTACAAGAACATCTGATTATCTTAAATTGGTTGTTTGTGTAACTATTATTAAATTGAGAATTGTTCAGTTGTTGAAAAATGTTGAGGATTGTTCAGTTGTCCCAATGATTAGCTGATCAAATTAAATATCATGTTCCTTTGTCCCTGCAGCCTTCTGGACTCAACATCAAGTTCAATAACTTTAGGCTTAAGCTCTCCATGTCCTTGCCCCAATTTTCATGCACCAGGCCTTGTTATCATATAGTCTGACAACCCATTGTTAGCCACTAATAGTCCTGATTAATACCTATTCACCATTCTAGCCAGATTGTTATCCATTCCTTTGTCTGTCAACCTATTCTTCTCTCTCTTTGGCCTCTTAGTCTCAACTGTCACTTAGTCCTTACCCTCTCCCCCCACCCTATCTTCTGCATATAAGCCAACATTTTCCTAGCTCCCAAGAGTTTTGGGGAAGGGTCACTCGACCCAAAGCATTAATTCTGATTTCTCTCCACAGATGCTGCCAGACCTGCTGAGCTTTTCCAGCAGTTTCTGTTTTTGGATCATGTTCCTTTGGTTGTTCACAATAGGCAGAGTACAGACCATAACCAGCTGGATCATGCTTACAAAACCCCAAAAAAGAAAACATTTACTGTTAAATGTGAATCTGCAGTTAAGCATATTTATTGAACAATCTTGTGTGCTAATAACCATACTCACAATGAATTTAAGATAATCCGTCACCCTCGTAACATGGGTCATTTAAAACCATAAGACCACAAAATGCAAGAACAGAAGCTGCCATTCAGCTCATCGGTCTGCTCCATCATTCACTGAGATCAAGAGTGATCTGATAATTCTCAACTCCATTTTCCTGCCTTTCCCCTATTATCCTTGATTCCCTTACTGATTAAAAATCCTGTCCTCCTCTGCTTGAATAAAATCAACAACCAGCCTCCATAGTCCTCTACAATAAAGCATTCCACAGATTCACTACCCTCTGCAAAGAAATGCCTTCTTTCTTAAATGGGTGACCTTTTATTCTGAGATTATGCCCTCTGGTCCCCATCTCATCCATAAGGCAAAACCACTTTCTGCATTTACTCTGTCAAGTCCTCTAAAAATCTTGTATGTTTCAATAAGATCGTCTCTCGTTCTTCTAAATTCCAATGAGTACAGATCCAACCTACTCAACATATCTTCATACCTGAGATCAGTCAAGCAAACCTTATCTGGACTGTCTCCAAAGCCAGTAAAACTGTACAAACTGTACCCCACCTGCGGTCTGACTAGTGTCTTTATCATTTTAGCAAGATCTTCCTTTTTTCATAAGTAATTCCCTTTGAAATAAAGGCCAACATTCCATTTGCCTTCCCTGTTACTGGCTGAACTTGTATGGTAACTTTTGTGATTTATGCACAAAGACTCCCAAATCTCTCTGTGCTATAACTTACTGCCAATTTTCCGAATTTAAATAATATTCAGCTAGTCTCTTTGCCCTGCCAAAATACATTACATCACATTCTCATACATTATATTCCATCGTCAAAGTTCTTGCCGACTGGCTTGACCTATCATATTCTTCTGCAGACTCTTTATGTCATCCGTAACATTTGCCTTCCCACTTGCCCACTTATTTTTGTGTTTTCTGCAAACTTGGATATTGTATATTGACTTTTTTTCATCCAAGTCATTGATAAATCTTAAAATTAATTGTAGCCCTAACACTGATTCGTCTGGCACTCCACTAATTACAGCTTTAAAATACAGCAGTTTGAAACACTGTATAAATTAAAGTTCAATCTTTAATTGATATGCAAGTTAACATCTAAAAAAGGCTTTATCATTCAGTAATTTTAAAACTAACCTCAAAATTGATCATCTTAACAAAGTTGGAATTAAGGTTGCTGGTCTTGTTGCTAACTTAAATTTACTGTGACTTACCGGGTTAGCACATCTGCTGTTTTATAAAGGGCTCAAAACTTGTTTGGGGCCACATGCAATGGAACTAAATCAGAAAAAGAGCTTTGTCAATAAAATTTAAATTTCAGTTCCAGCTTCACATGAAGACAAGAAAAGAATAATCAAACTTTTCACCTGCTCAGCAAAGGAATTAACATCTGTAAAATTCTACAACTAAAACATTTTTATATTTATTTCAAAAATGTGGCATTAACATATTAATGTATGCTGTTTTCTCTCAGTTCCTCTTCTGTAGATACTGATGGGCACACTGGTCAGGCCCATGGAACATAACAGAAAGTGACAAATTGGATCCAAAATTAGCTCAGTGGTAGGCAGCAAAGGACAGTGGTCGATGGGTGTTTTTGTGAATAGAAAGTTGCTTCCATTGTGTCCTGCAGGCTCAGTATTGGGACCCTTGATTTTCATGATATCAATTAATTAGAGTTACAAGTAACTTGGGAGTAGGATTAAGAGGCTTGCAGTTGATAGCATCTAAAGATTTGTTTCCCACTATCAACCACAAGACCAACTTTAAATCATCTGGTAAATGCAACAGAGCCTAAAATTCTCACCACATTGAAAAATACTTGAATTTGGATTTGAAATATCATAAGCTAAAGGGCTATTGTACAACAACCAGAAAGTGGGATGAGGTGGGTAATACATTTCTTGGCCTGAACAGCCACAATAAGTGGCTCTTTACATGCTGCAATTTTTCAATATTTCAGTGTTCTAGTTTTGTAATTAGGTATTTTTTCATAAGTGAATCTGAACAGCTATTATAAGTAAGCAACTTTGCCATATAGTATGATCTTCTTATGACCCAATTTCCATTAACATCTTCCATATTGGTGAGGCCTCTTCTGGAATACTGTGTCCAGTTCTGGTCGTCCTGTTATGGGAAGGATATTTCCAAGCTGGAGAGGGTTCAGAAGAGACTTACTAGAATGTTGCCGGGTATGGAAGGTTTGAGTTTTAAAGCAAGGCTGGGTAAGCTGGGACGTTTTTCACTCAAGTGTAGGAAGTTGAGAGGCCATTTGATAAAAGTCTATAAAATAATGAGAGGTTTAGATAGAGTTAATGGTAGTTGTCTTTTCCCTAGAATGGGCATTTCAAAACTAGGGGACACATTTTAAGGAGAGAGATAGATTTTAAAAAGATAAAAGAGGTTTTTTTTTGCATAGAGGCTGGTTTGCATGTAGAATGAACTTCCTGAGGAAGTGGTGGATGCAGGTACAATTATAATGTTCAAAAGACATTCGGATAGGTACATGAATAGGAAACGTTTGGAGGGATAAGGGCCAGGGGTAGGCAGGTGGGACTGGTTTAGCTTGTGATTATATTCGGTATGAAATGGTTGGACGAAAGGTTTGTTTCCATACTGTACGACTCTATGACTCTATAAGAAAATAACAATGAGATTTTGCTGGCAATGGTGGACTTCTAACTTCCATGTTACTTTCTCAGTCCGAGAGCCATTAACTCTGCAGCCTTAGTACCGATAGTGGTGATCACTGCTGAGGCAGCAAGGAAAACACAAATACATCTCAATTTTGACAGCCCTTCACAAGGAAGGCAGTGTTTTGTTTTCACAGGGGCTTAAGTAAGCAGGGCCCATGGAAAACCCATCCACAGGCATCATTAGAACTGACATTTGCACTGACAGCTGCTTCCTGAGGCCATGGAACCTCAAACACCATCACAAAGCAAACAACCTCCTCATATGGCAGCCTGGGAAAATGTACCTAAATTAAACTTTTAATTATTTAGACTGGTCATCTACCTTAAGTTGGTGGGCAGCCAAGCAATTGTCATTTCTGCTTTTTGGGAAACTTTTCTAGAAGTTATCCTAATATGGGTCCAAGGCATTTTATCAGCATTATATCTCTTGCCAGTCACACCACAAGGCTGGTACAATCCCTTGAATTTGATAAACCAATAGTTACTCTTTTCCAATTTCATAGTTGCTTAAGTACAGTTTTACTCATTAAGGTTATGACAAAGGTGTGCTAATTAAATGACTGTCACCCAAAATAACAAGTGCACTCTTGACACTCTTGACATCACTGGAATCTTTACTATTTTGGTCAAATGAATGGATGTCATGTAAGTTCACACAAAACCCCATTGCTCATTCAGTTCTTAGTTGTAATGGGTGTGAAGCATTCACACATCTCTGACGTAAAATATCTGGATTAGTGATGTAACATATTGTAATTCAGGAATGTAAACTAAAAATATCTTGGGTGTATAAATGTATATTTTATTCCAATCAGCAACAATGACAGTAGTATAATTAACATCCAGATCCCAAGCATCATAAAGTACTGAAGGAAAGTAATATTTTTTCTCCTTTTCTCAAGACATTGGCCTGTAGTTCAAATGACCTATTGACAGCCTACTGAAATGCCTATTTTGGTGTGGGAAATAAGTTGTAATATGTTGACACAGTGCCCAACCTTTATTTAGCGAAATATTCTCACAAATACATTCTCCAGCCAGTATCACTGGATTGTCAATACATGTTGAAATCTTTTTTCACCCCACCCTCTGCCCCGCCAAGTCAGTCATACTAAATTCTGCAGTATTGTTTCACAGGTATTCTGATTGAGATTAACTACCTCTGCACAGACTAAAGTTTTACATTATTTTCTATTTTTTTGACTCAGATAGAGAAGACTTTGCAACAACTAAGAAGTGAAAAAAGATAAATCATATTAAACTTGTGCGAGCGTGATTAAACAACAGTATGTGAAAATTATATAGAGACCCTAGAGAAAATGCAAAATGTATTTAATAGACTGCTACCAAAGTGAGAGATTATAAGCAATTGGGAGACAATGAAGACTGCAGATGTTGGAGATCAGAGTGAAAAAGTATGGCACTGAAGAGTTTACGCTCGAAACATCTACACTCCTGCTCCTCAGATGCTGGCTGACCAGCTATGCTTTTCTAGCACCACATGTTTTTGATTGAGAGATTATAAGCACCAAGATAGATTGAACAGGTTGAACTCTTTCCCTGGAAAAGATTGAGGAATGATCAGACACAGGTCGTTAAGGTTATGGAAGAGTTTGACAGGGTAAAGTAGAGATGATATTTCTTCAAAGTATAAGATTGTCACTAATAAATCCAATAAGATTTTGGAGGAACATCTTTACCCAGTATGTGAACTGAATGTAGAACACAATAACAAAGCGAGTTGAAGCAAATGTCATAAATGTATTGAAAAGCAAGCTAGATAAGTAAGCATGAGCAAGGAATAGAACAATATCTTAACTGGGTTAATGAAGAGGAATGCACGACAGCTCAGAAGCATTCAAGGGGAAGCTAGATAAGCAGTTGTGGCAAGACGTTCCTATGAACAAAAAAACTGGGATGAAACTGCTTGAATGAATGGTCTGTTTATTTTGTAACAACCTACCAAAAGAATATTATTATTCCAAGTAAGATATTTTTAAAAATACCTCACAGCACTAAAGAATGCACAGAAGGGTTGCATCATGTAATGGTATGGTAGAAGAAAATTGGTACAGCAGGAGAAAAAATATCCAGTTATGATTAGGAAAATGGAATAAGTTAACATCCAAACCTGTATAAACTCAAAATATTACACTTGTAAGAACAATACCAAGATCAGTTCCATTTCCAACTTAATGATTCAAGTATCGTGCATGGAACAACAATTCAAGATTAATTAACTTCAACAGAAACCAGAATTTTCTGGTCATTTTGAATGATCTGATTTCTTTCCATGGTTTAATTGCCAATTTACACAGCAGTCTTCATCGAAAATACACTTCGAGCCTCAGAACAATAAGCAGACAGCTTATTTCAAGTAGTCCTTTTACATCTACCAGGACAGAGCCAACAAACATAAACATCTTTGTGTTTTGATGCCATATTGTGTGTTAAAATACTACTATCAACAACATATTATTTAAATTATTTTGAAATAATTCAGACATAAAATATTTTTGTGCCTTAACTTTAATGGGCAAGACTTTTAACTATGACGAGCTCTTCAATGTTGTGGTCACTGAAATTAAAATTCTTTCTTATTATTTGATATTTTACCCTTTTTAATATTTTCTTCCCCGAGACTACTCTATCGATTGTAACTGTATTAGAACAAGTTACCATATCTGCAACTTGTAAATATATAGTGTCTTGAAATTCAAAAAACTTGAGGACCCTAAATTGTTGCCAATACATGGGGCTAGTTTCTAACTATGGAGATAGGTAGCGCAAGTCAGGAAGTCTGCTGACGTGACAATCCAACCTCAGTTTAAAGGAACCAGGACACTTGGAGCATGTTCTGTGTGGCAGAAATGCAATAAAGTCATACACACTGGCTCTGGTTGCAGCAGCCATGGGGTGGATGTGCACCATAGCAATTAGAAGACCCATCTCAGTCCTCTGGGGCCTCAGTGTACCACCTTTCATACCCACACCCAAGGAATAGCCATGTTAACTCATACACCCATAGCAACTTATACTGTAATCACTATTGGCAGCCCTTAGGAGCCATGTAGGGGTGAAAACAAAAACATTTCTATCAATCCAATCCAGGACTCTCACATATACACTTAACAGAGGGGAAAAAGCTCCCATACATAAAAACCATTCAGAACGTTTAAATCCCCTCTCCACCCCCCAATGCAGTGTTCCATTATGAAGATAGGTTCCCATTCATGATCCACATCAAAAAATCCTCTCACACCTCTTTGAAATATCAATCAAAATGTGAACTGACCCAACCCCATCTCAGTTAAGTGTTTTTTGACATTTTAAACTTATGGAAGCATCAATGATAATCTCATGTGCAATTGTAGCACTTGACAACACTTGACAACACAGACTGCACAATAAGTCCTCATGCAAAGTTGTGGTTACATTCCCAAAAATCACAGCTTTAAGCAAAATAACTTTAAGTGAATCATAAGCTCCTAGTAGAAAACTATGTTAAAACTGGAGTTAGACGCCTGCAAACATTTCTTGCCCAGAAAAAAAGATGTACAGTTTGAAATACTCTCTTGTACACGTGTAGGCTTGTGATTCTTAGCTGATGTAGCTCGCAAAATAAAATAAACCACTAAATAGAAAGAAATACTGGACATCTGGTTTTTTTGGACTTTTCTCAAGTGGAATAAGCTTTAAAATATAATTTGAAATGCAGTGTAAACTTAAATACAGTCGTAGAATCATAGAGATGTACAGCATGGAAACAGACCCTTCAGTCCAACCTGTCCATGCCGACCAGATATCCCAACCCAATCTAGTCCCACCTGCCAGCACCCGGCCTATACCCCTCCAAACCCTGCCTATTCATATACCCATCCAAATGCCTTTTAAATATTGCAATTGTACCAGCCTCCCCCACTTCCTCTGGCAGCTCATTCCATACACGTACCACCTTCTGCGTGAAAACTTTGCCACGGAGGTCTCTTTTACATCCTTCCCCTTTCACCCTAAACCTATGCCCTCTAGTTCTGGACTCCCCCACCCCAGGGAAAAGACTTTGCCTATTTATCCTATCCATGCCCTTCATGATTTTATAAACCTCTATAACGATAGCCCTCAGCCTCCGACGCTCCAGGGAAAACAGACCCAGCCTGTTCAACCTCCCCTTATAGCTCAAATCCTCCAACCCTGGCAACATCCTTGTAAATCTTTTCTGACCCCTTTCAA
Source organism: Chiloscyllium plagiosum (assembly GCF_037043375.1). Lineage (NCBI taxonomy): Eukaryota > Metazoa > Chordata > Chondrichthyes > Orectolobiformes > Hemiscylliidae > Chiloscyllium > Chiloscyllium plagiosum. The sequence goes on from NW_028270142.1 coordinate 13,519,828, forward strand.
ATTTCACAACATCTTTCCAATAGGAAGGAGACTAGAATTGCATGCGATATTCCATATGTGGCCTAACCAATGTCCTGTATAGCCGCAACATGACCTCCCAACTCCTGTACTCAATACTCTGACCAATAAAGGAAAACAAGGGTGGCAAGATGGCTCAGTGGTTAGCACTGATGCCTCACAGCACCAGTGTCCCAGGTTCGATTCCAGCCTCCGGTGACTGTCTGTGTGGAGTTTGCACATTCTCCCCGTGTCTGCGTGGGTTTCCTCCGGGTGCTCCGGTGTCCTCCCACAGTCCAAAAATGTGCAGGTCAGGTGGATTGGCCACACTAAATTGCCTGTAGTGTTAGGTGCATTAGTCAGAGGGAAATGCGTCTGGGTAGGTTATCCTTCGGTGGGTCAGTGTGGACTTATTGAGCCGAAGGGCCTGTTTCCACACTGTAGGGAATCTAATCTAATAATAAACGCCTTCTTCACTATCCTATCTACCTGTGACTCTACTTTCAAGAAGCTATGAACCTGCACTCCAAGGTGTCTTTGTTCAGCAACACTCCCTAGCACCTTATCATTAAGTGTATAAATCCTGCAAAGATTTGCTTTCCCAAAATGCAGCACCTCACATTTATCTGAATTAAACTCCATCTGCCACTTCTCAGCCCATTGGCCCATCTGATCAAGATCCTGTTGTAAGCTGAGGTAACCTTCTTCACTGTCCACTACACCTCCAATTTTGGTGTCATCTGCAAACTTAGTAACTACACCTCTTATGCTCACATCCAAATCATTTATATAAATGATGAAAAGTAGTGGACCAGCACCGATCCTTGTGGCACTCCACTGGTCACAGGCCTCCAGTCTGAAAAACAACCCTCCAAAATCACCCTCTGTCTTCCAGTTTTGAACCAGTTCTGCATCCAAATGGCTAGTTCTTCTTGCATTCCATGAGATCTAACCTTCCTAACCAGTCTCCCATGGGGAACCTGGTCGAACGCCTTACTGAAGTCCATATAGATCACGTCCACCACTCTGCCCTCATCAATCCTCTTTGTTACTTCTTCAAAAAACTCAATCAAGTTTGTGAGACATGATTTCCCATACACAAAGCCATGGTGACTATCCCTAATCAGTCCTTGCCTTTCCAAATACATGTGCATCCTGTCCCTCAGGATTCCCTCCAACAACTTGCCCACCACCGACGTCAGGCTCACCGGTCTATAGTTCCTTGGTTTGTCCTTACCACCCTTCTTAAACAGTGGCACCATGTTAACCAACCTCCAGTCTTCTGGCATCTCACTGTGACTATCAATGATACAGATATCTCAGCAAGGGGCTCAGCAATCATTTCCCTAGCTTCCCACTGAGGTCTAAGGTATACTTGATCAGGTCCTGGAGATTTATCCACTTGCATGTGTTTCAAGACATCTAGCACTTAAATGCCCAGATTCATAAATAAAATAAGGTTTAACATAAAAATATAAAAGAAATGCAGTATCAATGAAAATGCTGGATATAATTTTTTTTTTAAATCTGCAAATGCACTGGAGCAGTTCATCAAGGATTTTTAGTTAGCAACTTCCAATGCCATAGCCACTAACGTATCAAAACCATGAGGGTAGCAAATATACGGGAATGCTGCCTGCAAGTTCCTTTCCTAGCCACTCACCTTCCTGACTTGAAAATACATACTGTTTCTTCAGTGTTGTTGGTCAAAATCCTGGAACTCTATTTATAATGGCATTGTAGGTCTGTCTATAGCAAATGAAGTTCCTCAGTTCAAAAAGATAACTCGTCAATGCCAGAGGAAGTGGTGGAGGCTAGTACAATCGGAACTTTAAAAGGCATCTGGATTGGTATATGAATAGGAAGGGTTTGGAGGGATATGGGCTGGATGCTGGCAGGTGGGACTAGGTTGGGTTGGGATATCTGGTCGGCATGGACAAGTTGGACCGAAGGGTCTGTTTCTGTGCTGTACATCTCTATGACTCTATTGCAGTTTTAGTTTGACCGGACTCCATCTACTGGAGAAGATCATTAATGTAAACATCAAATGAAGTAGAAAGACTAGTTGTACCACTCAATGTCTGCCACTAGATGGAACCCAGGACTTCAGTCCGAGTGCAGAATTGAAGCCAGCAGCCAGAAGGGAAGCAGCTGAAGTTCCTCATCATAGAGTTATACAGCACAGAAACAGATCCTTTCGTCTAACTTTAAGAGCAGCTAGGCACGGGCAATAAAATGCTGGCCTGCCAGCAACACCCACATCCCACAAATGAAATAAAAACTCGTCCATGCCGATCAGATATCCGAAACTGATCTACTCTCATTTGCTCACTTTTCACCCATATCCCTAGAAATCCTTCCTATTGGTATACCTATCCAGATGCCTTTTAAATCTTGTAATTCTACCAGCCTCCAGCACCTCCTCTTGCCACTCATTCTATACATGCAGCACCCTCTGTGTGAAAATGTTGCCCATCAAGTCCCTTTTAAATCTTTCCCCTCACACATTAAACCAACACCCTCTAGTTTTAGACTACCCTACCCTGGGAAAAAGACCTATTCACCCTATCCATGCCCCTCGTGATTTCATAAGGTCACCCTTCAGCCTCCAATGCTCCAGGGTTAAAAGCCCCAGCCTATTCAACCTCTGCCTATAGCTCAAACTCTCCAATCCCAGCAACATTTCAGTAAATCTTGTAAGTCTTAGTCTTCAAAAAGTCCTTAAAGTCTGAGAATTAGAGGAGCAGGTGAGCAGGCAATTTTCAGGGAAGTGTAAAAGTAATAGCGTCATGACAATTGTGAATTTCAACTCCAATTAACTGTGATGGTCATAATGTAAAAGTTTAGAGGTTTAACTGAGATAGATTTAACTCTTAGATTCATGGTGGTGTGGAAAAGGACAAGGAAGGGCCTACAATCAAAGTTCTAAGCTAGTAGAGGCAACAGAAATCTGGGATTTTAAAGATAAGATCACAGAGGGGAACAGGAGCTAAGGGCTGAAGAGGAGCTAAACAGCCACAATCTTGACATCTATCTTGCACTGTTTAAAAAATGCCTGTGTATGATTTGTCCACAAAAAGCAAGACAAATCCAAACCAACTAATTACTGCCCCATAATCTACTGTCATTCATTAGCAAAGTGATGGAAAGGTTCGTTGTCAGTGCAATCAAATGGCACTTGTTTGGAAATAACCTGCTCACTGATGCTCAGTTTTAGTTCTGCCAGGACTATTCAATTCTTGAAATCATTACAGGCCTTAGTCTAACCATTACAGAAAAGCTAAACCCCAGAGGTGAGAAGAAACTGACTGCCCTTGACACTGAGTCAGCATTTGACACAGTGTGATATCAAAGAACCTTAGCAAAACTGAATAAATGGGAATCTATGAGAAAACTCACCATTGATTAGAGTCATACCTAGTACAACGGAAGATTGTTGTGACTGGTGGAGGTCAATTATCTCCATTCCAGATCAATACCATAGGAGCTCCTCAGGATGGTGTCCTAGGACCAATCATCTTCAGCTACTTTATCAACAACATTCCTTTTATTGTAAGATCAAAAGTGGCAATGCATAATATTCAGCACCATTCATGACTCCTTGGACAATGAAGCAGATCATGTTCACGTACAGCAAGACCCAGACAATATCGAGATTTGGACTAATAAGTGGCAAGTAACATTCATGCCACACATTTCAAAGCAATGACCATCCCAAACAATGGAGAGTCTAACTATTTAACGAAATCGTTATATAAATATTGTGACCACAAGAGCAAGCCAGATACTGGGACTCCTATGGAAAGTACCTCACCTCTTGACTCCCCAATGTGTGTCCACTGGCACAAGTCAGATGTGTGATGGAATACCCTGGAATTCTGATAAAGAATTTCGGCCCGAAAACTTGACTTTCCTGCTGTCTGACCTGCTGTGCTTTCCCAGGTCCACACCTATTGACTCTGACTTCCAGCATCTGCAGTCCTTACTATCTCCAAGTCAATGGGATACTCTCCACTTGTCTGGATGGGTTCAGCTCCAAAAGCACTTAAAAAGCTTTTAGGACAAAGCAGCCTGTTTGATTAACATACTGCCCACCACTTTCCTCATTCACTCCATTCGCCACCAATGTACAATGGCAGCAATGTTGCTCACCAAGGCTCCTCCCACAGACTCTTCCCCATATGCAACCTTTATCTTCTAGAAGGATAATGGCTACAGATACATGGGAAAACCACAACCTCCAAGCTCCCCTCCAAACCAGTCACTCCCCGACTTAAAACAAATTACTGTTCCTTTACCGCTGCTGAGTCAAAATCCTCAAAGTCTCTACCTAATAGCATACAGAATGCAGGAAAATTAAGGAGAGACAGTAAATGTCTACAACCAATAAATGAATAACAAAAAAAAGGGAAACAAGAGGAACTAAAGGCTAGAGAGAACAGGATATAAAGCAAGGTTGGGGCAAGGTCTGGAACCAGATAGGAGCCAGGCTGGTAAACATGCTGATAGCAGGGCAAGAGGCATGCCAAGAGACAGGGTGGGAGTGAAGTTAGGAGTGAGAGGAGCAACTCAAGTCCCTGGTGGTGGAAAGAGACATTGAAAGTAAGAATAGACTTTGGGAATGGGAGCCAGGCAGAAGGCAGACTTCAGGTTTGAGGATTGGTTTCTCTCAGAATCTAGAAAACCTCATCTGGAAATTACCTAGACCTTGGTGACAGGGCACAATTGCAAAATTTGCAGGTGATAAGAAACCTATAATGGAAGCATTATAAAACTATCTATGAGGAGAATAGTATAGAAATTCAAAAGTACATTGACAAGTTGTTGGAGTGGGCAGATAGAGGCCAGATGAAATTCAATGTGATTCACTTTGGAAAGAAAAACAAGGAGTGACAATATGAAATAATGGGTTCAGTTTGTAAAGGGAAGCAGAAGCACAAGGACCTGGTTATGCGTACGGTTGAGAGGGCAGTCAATAAATCATACAGTATCGCAGGATTTATTATTATGTCTTAGAGTACAAGGACAAGGAGATTTTCTTGAGCTGGAGTGAATTAATTAGTGCAGCTTCAGCTGAAGCATTGTATTCAGTTCTGAGTGTCGCATTTAGAAAGGATATGAAGACATTGGAGAGAACGCAAAAAAGATGCATGAGAATGGTTCCAGAGATAAGGAAGTTCAGTTAAGGAGATAGATTGGAGAAGTTAAGACTCTTTTCCTTGGAGAGGGGAGATCAGCTCGAGAATTCAAAATTCAAAGAGGTCTGGACAGACTAGAGAGAATCAGGAACTATTACTACTCACAAAGGGATTGCGAACAAGAGGGTACAGGTTTAAAGTAGTTAGCAAAACAGCTAAAAATGCTTGAAAAGAAAACTTTCTTGCAGTAAGCTGTTAAGGTCTGGGATGGAAGAAGGCTGAATTAGACTGTTATTTGCAAAGGAAAATGTACAGTTATGGGGAGAAAGCAGGAGAATGGCACTAAGTGAAATGCTTATTTGGAGAGCTGGAACAGACGGAAAGGGCCTTATAAGCTCCGTCTTGGTGTAATGATTCTGTGATTCGCTGGCTCAGGTTGGAATGGCTAGTCTGTCTGTTGAAGATGTCACTCATAGCATGTATGGTCAAAAATTGCAAATGCAATTATTCAAATTTGGTCAATGAACTTGATAGGTGGTGTTGTAATGGCTGAACCCATCCTCTTCAACAAGGACTTATCAGCTTTCAAAGGACACTGGAGTTCTCACTAAGAAAGAGATGGGAGCAGGCTACAATGACAATCAGCAATCATTATGCTTATATCCAACATCTTCCAGTATCAAATGTTCTTAGGTTCATCTTGAGTTCTTCAGCAAATGATTAAGTGATCATTAAAGATTTAAACACAATAATTACAGCAGACATTATAAGTATAGCTGTAGCTATCAAAAAATCCTGAACTCATTTGAAATGATGAGTTTACGTAATGATTATCTGTATTCAAAATAAAACACTGCACTAATGGATAAACAGTATCTTAATTGTGAGTATACTTATTACTGGAAGAGAGCATTGCAGGCCTGCGAGAGTAGTAGCGGAGATTAAAGCAAAATACTTCACTTGCTGAAAATCTAAAATAGAAACTCAGTAGGTCTGCCAGCAAGTGTGGAGAGGAACAGAGTTAATGTTTTGAAACATTCATTCTCGACTGCTGCTGCCATGCTTGCTGAGTTTCTCCAGCAATTTCTGTGTTATGGTAGTGGAGGTTATGTTTACAAAGCTTCACTTTTGGAGTACAGAATTACAAATTTACACCTTTCTTTCATGTAGTCAGGAAGACAGATTTTATATTATTTACAATTACATTGTTTCTCAATTGCTGTTGATGGCCAAACTGTCTCAAAGACTTAGTCCAGGGTGTCCACGGACACCACAAAGATAAATATTTCAGTACAAAAAATATTGCAACAAACAAAAATCAGAAGCTATATTTTGATTCCTATTTCTTCAGTCCTCTGTGCTCTTAATTCTTGATACAAACTTACACACCAATGAGTAATAGGGCTACTGACGTGCAGTGCGTAAATTGGTCTGTATCAATGTTACAATGTTTATATAATGCTTCATAGAATGAAATTCAAAATCCATCCTGAACGTAATCCACCTGAACTTTTTCAGTCTTCAATGTACACAGTAAAATCTCGAGAATTCCTGGACTTTTGCAGTTTGTTAAAGTAGTAAGTAGCCAAATGCTATCTGTTTTGCATAACACCAAGAAAATTTACTTTGCTCAAAAAGATGTAGCAGCTTATCCAAGCATCTCAGAACTATAGAATCAAAGAATTGTTATTATTCAGAATGAGGTCATTTGGTCCATTGTGTCTGCATCAATTAGGAACAGCCTCTCATTCCACTATTCAATGAAATTGTGGCTGAACTGCGGTGTAACTCTATATAGTGTACCTGCTTTTGGCTCATATCTTTGCTAAACAAAACTTCATCCATTTCAGATTTAAAATTAACAACTGATCTAGCATCCACTGTCATTTGTGGAAGAGAGTTGCAACATCTACCTTTGTGTGTAGAAGTGCTTGCTAACATCTCCCCTGAACAGGCTAGCCCTAATTTTCAGACTATGCCCTCTGGTTCTAGAATCTCCAACCAGTAGAAATAGTTTATCTTTATCTACCCTATCTTTCCTCTTTATATCTTGAAGACTTCAATCCTATCACCCCTCAACCTGCTATATTTTAAAGAAAAAGTCCTAATCTGTATAAACTCTCCTCATAACTTAACCCTAGAAGTACAGGAATCATTCGTGTAAATCTACGTTGTACTCCTTCCAATGCCAATTAATCTTCCTAAGGTGCATTGCCCAGATCTGCTTACAGAACTCCAGAGCAACTGAGGCCCTAACTCAGATCCTTGTGACTCACCACTGGTTATATCCTGCCAATGTCAGTGATCAGAGGTTCTCTGAGCATTTGGACTTAGTGACAAACCTCTGCCTTTACCCATAACCTTGTGCATTGTTTCTATTTAATCCAGTGCCCTCTCAACTTTCTCAATTGAACCACATTGCTTGGCAAGGCATTACAAATCCAAACCACTCGCTTTGTAAAAATATATTTCCTCACCTCACACTTCTTTTGTAAAACACTTTAAAACTGTGGATCCAGTAATCCCAACTACTCTACCAAAGATCCTTCTGTCAAATTTCCCCTCAGCCTTCTTCTCCCCAAGGTAAACAGTCCCAACTATCCTTGCAACTAACTTTTCTCATCCATGGAAACATTCTCACAAGCCTGTTTTGCACTTTCTGTTACATTCCTAAAGTGTAGCATCCTGCTCTACATATAATACTCCATCTAATGAGCTTGGAACTTATTAACATATAATAAGATCTTGTAATACAATCTTTGGAAACAGATATTGGTCTTTGAAGGACAAAATGTACAAAAATGGTGTCAGTAGATGTGAGGTTAATTTATCAAATAATTGTCATCTGGCTAGTTAATATGTTTGATTTCTTATCACGTATCTCAAAATATAATCCACCTACCCAGGCTGCTGCACAAGCTTAAATAGTTCATTCATTGTGGCAATAAATGTCCAATAATGCACAGGTGGGGGAATAGGGGGTCAGCTGGGCTATTATTTCATTCAACCTGATAGAATAGGGAGGTGCTGAAGGTTACCTTAATGATTCACTTTATCTCGACTGATCCTGGAATGCATAGTAGAATTTACAGGTTGCAAGTGTCACGGGAAAACAACAGTGACATCGTGTGAATTTACTTATAAGGAAAGCTTACAGATAATGTTTGGAGTTAACACAGATTGATGGCATTTGAATCAAGTTATGAATTACAGCCTATGAACCAAACCCGATGGTCAAAGGGAAATGACAACATCGTAATGATAGGTATAAAATTTTCAATCATGTGACAGCACATAAAAAATGTGAATACGATTATAGAACTGAGAAAATAAAAACTAGAAAATACCATAATGGACACAGAAAGGTGAAAACCATATGACAAGAAGAGCCAATATATTTAAACAGACAGAGATATTGTGAAAATGCTATGCTGTCAGCTACATTAGAGTTGTTTTGCAGCATTTACATGTAACTGTCAAGAACTCTTAAATCCTCTTTAAATACCAAGACAGAAATAAAGGAACTAACTTGACATGGGTTTTCAGTCAATCTAGAAACTGCAACATTTCATAAAATACTTGTTCAAAAACATATTTTTGAACCTAAAAAAAACTTTAATCAGATGTTTCGAATTGCCTTGTGTTGTTACTTCTTTTTTCCCAAAAGAGTTTTTTAAAAAAAATGAGACCCAAGTCATAAAAGTTGTAAATATTTAAAAAGATAAACTACTCTGGAGCACTACATTACACACTCAGATGCAAACCTGAAAGAAAAAATTGTTTTCCTTCTGAGGTTAAGCAGCGCAATTCAGGCAAAATATTTATTATTGATCTTGAAGGAAACTTATTGTAAAAATGTCTAAATCATGTATGAGTTTCAACATATTTATTCTTGTGAGAGATTCATAAAAATCTGAATTAAAAACAAATAAGCATGTTAATTAACAATTAATTTACTAATGAATAATAAGCTTGCAAGACTAACCTTTGATTGTACATGCCCTTGAAGTTATAGTTGGCTCTGTAGTTGGGCACTGGCTTTGGCTCCAATGGCCTATAGATAGCAGGTTCTCCTCGCTTCATCGCAAGACCATTCAGCTCTACAGTTGGTGTTATACTACCTGAAACCCCAAAAAAAACTTGCAATAACCTCAAAAAACATGACTAAACAAGTGAACCTTTTTATTCACAGTCTTGATAAAATCAACAATTTCTGTTGACATATATATGTCTATTTTTTTTGTTTAATATTCACTCTGGGATAAATACTAGTTATTTAATAATTCATCAGTATTACTGATGGATATAAAAAGGTTAGTCAAATTGATGTTCTTTTTCTCATACAGCTATATTTATCTTGATCAATCTTTGTGGTTTATGACTATATGACATACTGATGGGGGAATGATATCATGTTGTTCATTTTATCTCTCCACCCTGGAGGCTCCCTATCTCCATTCCTGACGAAGGGCTTTTGCCCGAAACGTCGATTTTCCTGCTCCTCAGATGCTGCCTGACCTGCTGTGCTTTTCCAGCACCACTCTAAGTTAGACTTTGGTTTCTAGCATCTGCAGTACTCACTTTTGCCTCATGTTGTTCCCGTCTACAAACTTCACGGTGCAAATGTTCAACATGTCAGGGATCAAAGTAAGGATTATTCCAATACTGGCTGGAGTGAAGTATGACCTTACTCTGTGCAATTCTAGTCAAAAAAGAACTTGCAGAGGCAGAGAAACCTCCTTCCATCTGCAAATAGCCCCCATTTTTCAATAGTCAGATTAGCACCTCTGTAGTGTAGATGAGAATTGTGCATTGGGATCCTGCAGAATCACTGAAATAGCAGACTACAAGTGAACTGACAGGAAATTGGAGATTGCACTGGGCATTTCCTCTATCCATGGAACCCTCCAAAGTTATGTAAATCAGAAATTTGGAGCGCTCTGCTGCAGCTGAGTAAATAGTTAGTTAAGTAGGCAATTAAAATGTAGACTAATGCCTGAGTAACTACTAAACAGACCCTCCAATTTACCACACCCTCAAAATCCTAACCGAACCCAGAACCTGACCCCAAGACACCATCATCTTTGCATGGGACCCGACACTCACCTCTCTTCCTGCGACCTGAAAGCCCCCTGCCACTGGACTGGACAGCATTCCCTCTGCCTATAACCCACCACACTCTCTCCCCTGGAAAACAACTGGTCCCAACAGCACAGCTCTCTCCCATGCTGATACCACCTATCTCCTCGACTACCAGTCCCATCAACACCTCCCACCCCAACTTAATAACCAGCAAAGGTGCCCTTTGAACTTCTTGTTGGAGGGGACAGTAGAGGATTGGGAAAGATGCATTTAAAAGATATGCTTCATAGTGAGAATAAGGAATTAGAGATTACTTGTTCAACAGTAGTTCACTATTCAATTGGCAAAGCTTCAGAATAGACGACAAAATTATTCAGGCTTAACATAGGCTCATATTATCCCACAAATTTCAACAGTCAATCAGTTATGCCTGTATGTATCAAGCTTGAATAATGAGACTATAGGGTACTATTGAAGATTAACTACCATGTTTCCTACATTACTACAGCAACTACACTTCAAAAGTACTTTCATATGTCCTATGGTCACGAAAAGCAAGTTTCTTAGTTTGCTGTATCTGCATTGTTAATTTGAATTGAAAGGCTTAAAAACAATAATGGAAATAGGACAACTGAGGATCTTGTATACAAATCTAAATGCTTTCTCAAGGAGCAACACAAGGCCTACTGCTGTAATACTGTCATAATTCAAACTTTCAAAATGATTTGCCATTAAGCTTCATTGAAATCCAAGGCTAACCAGGATTAATTTAAAGGGAAATTTAGAAAAACATATGAGAGAGAAAGGGATGGAAGGTTGTGCTGATAGGATGAGATAAAGAGGAGTGAAAGGAGGCTTATTTGGAGGACATGGAGTGAATGTTTCTATGCTATGCATTCTATATAATCCATGCAAAGGAAAAAAACAACAAAATGTAATTAAAATATTCACATTCTATAAATGCTATATGTAAAGTATCTCAATTGTTACACCAGCACTTGGATAATATACAGGGGTCAGTTAGCTCAGTTGGCTGGATGGCTGGTTTGCAATGAAAAGTGACACCAACAACGGGGGTTCAATTCCCATATCAGCTGAGGTTACCGTGAAGGTTCTGCCTTCTCAAACTCACCTGAGGCATGATGAATTCCAGGTTAAACTCACAACCAGGCCTCTCTTTCTAATGGAAGAGCAGCCCTATGGCTGCCTCTAAGACTATGGCTATTTTAATTAATTTGATACAAATATGAAACTCAAATAATTAGTGTAAAATGTTCCAGTACCTGGATTATTATTCATGATAGCTTTTGGTGGCCGTGGGCATGGTTTTGGGAGATTAGTCTCACTCAGTGCTTTGGCTGCAGCAGCATGTTGAGCCTTTTTAATACTACTCCCTTCTGCTTCCCAGCTTTGATCTCCTAAGGTCAACTGTACAGTGAAGATCTGTATGAAAAGAAAATCAAAACCAATTATACCAGTTGAATGACATTTATGATGTTCTATAAATATCTCAGAGTCTATCAAAACTTAAAACAGCAACCTCCAGGGTATATACAAAATGCTTCCAAATTCTACATTTTTAACCAGCCATTCTAATAAAGCTAACTTTTATCAATTTCACAGAATTAATAATATAAAGAAGTAGAAGTCAGTTTCCAATATATTGTTATAGAACTTAGTTCTTATGCTTGATTACTCTTTGCATAAATAATTGGACACGGCTAAGCAACTGGCAGTACAGCTCTAATAGTTGAGTGATGGAAAGGGGGGATGCATTGATGTTGAGAGTAAAAAGAACAGATAGTTGGACCAGAGGAAATTTTATAGAAAGGGAGAATGAAGTCCATGATGGAATGCAAACATAAGGATGATAGTTCTAAACTTAAGACATTGCCAAAGCAGGTCAGTGAGAACAGGGGTGGTTCAAAAGTAGAAGTTGGAGCAAAGTAGATCACACACAGCAGATCTCTGGATAAGCTTCAAACCGTAATGATGAGGGTGTGAGACTGGCTTGGGCAGCCTGGAATAGCTAAGTCTGAACATTACAGCTTCACAAATGTGGGTTTCAACATTAAATGGGGGTAACATAGGTTCAGAGGGGCTATTTAGCTGAGAAATTAAGTTAGTAAATATCATACATCTTTACATACAATGTCCTTAAAGACATACTTGTCCCACTACTTTAATAAGAATATTGTACCATCAGCGCTAATTTGGTGGCACTCTCAACATCGAGCCTTCTGAAGACTGTCACAGCTTTTGTGACAAGGAGATCCATGACAGCCTTATTGTTGAAAGTAAAGTTGAGTCAAAGGGGGAAGGGGGAAGTCACTTGAGAATAAGCTACAGTAAATATTAACTGAAGCAGTGAGGATCCAGTGACTAACCTCAGCAAATGCAGCACACACCATTCAGGATCCAATCACAAAACAAGATTTTACTCTAAATATAAACCACACCAGTGAGAATCTATTCCCTAAATGATTAAGAATTTTGCAGATAAAATGAGAGCTGATCACATTGCGGCTGTACAGGACATTGGTTAGGCCACTTTTGGAATATTGCGAGCAATTCTGGTCTCCTTGCTGTCAGAAGGATGTTGTGAAACTTGAAAGGGTTCAGAAAAGATTTATAAGGATGTTGCCAGGGTTGGAGGATTTGAGCTATAGGGAGAGGCTGAACAGGCTGGGACTGTTTTCCCTGCAGTGTCGGAGCCTGAGGGATGACCTTATAGAGGTTTACAAAATTATGAGGGGCATGGATAGGATAAATAAACAAAGTCTTTTCACTGGGGTCAGGGAGTCCAGAACTAGAGGGCATAGGTTTAGGGTGAGAGGGGAAAGATATAAAAGGGTCCTAAGTGTCAACTTTTTCACACAGAGGATGGTACGTGTATGGAATGAGCTGCCAGAGGAAGTGGTGCAGGCTGGTACAATTGCAGCATTGAAAAGATATCTGAATGGGTATATGAATAGGAAGGGTTTAGAGGGATATGGGCCAAGTGCTGGCAAATGGGACTACATTAGGTTAGGATATCTGGTCAGCATGGACGAATTGGACCAAAGGGTCTGTTTCAGTGCTGTACATCTCTATGACTCTAAATGATAGTGACATGGAAATCAAGGAGATAGAAATGAATTAATCAAGTGGGCAGAAAAATGACAAGCTGGAAAAGATTTAGGTAATGTATTTGGGGAAGACAAACAAGACAAGGAATACACAATGAACTGGAGGACTCCAAGAAATATAAAAGAATAGGCTGCATGTTCACAGATTCTGGAGGATTACTGGACAAGTAGAAAATGCATGCAGGAAATTTTCCTTTATTGCCTGCTACCTAGAATATAAAATCAAATAACTTAAAACTTTAACCAGGGTGCAGCTAGAGTATTGGAGACAGTGAGGACTGCAGATGCTGGAAATCAAGAGTCAATAAGTGTGGTACTGAGAAAGCACAGTAGGTCAGGCAGCATCCGTGGAGCAGGAGATTCAACATTTCGGGCATAAGCCCTTCATCAGGAAGGCGGGGGAGGGGGAAGGGGGCTGAGAGATAAATAGGAGGGGGGTCTGGGGCTAGGGGGAAGTTAGTTGGGAAGGCACTAGGTAGATGCAAGAGGGGTGATGGTGATACATAGGGTGGAACAGATAGATGGGAAGGATGGATAGATAGAGGGCAGTGCCGAGTTGGAGGGTTGGATTTAGGAATGAGGTGGGGGGAGAGGAGATGAGGAAACTGGTGAAGTTGCTGTTGATGATATGTGTTTGGCGATCCCAAGGCAGAAGATGAGGCATTCTTCCTCCAGGCGCAGGTGGCTAGGATTTGGCGGTGGAGGAGGCCGGATTTGCATATCCTTAGTGAAGTGGAAGGGGGAGTTGAAACAATCAGCCACAGGGTGGTGGGGTTGTTTGGTGCATGTGTCCCAAAGATGTTCTCTGAAATGTTCCGAGAGGTGTCTAATGTAGAGGAGACCACATCAAAAGTAACGGACACAGTAGATGGATGTGCAGGAAACTCTCTGCTGGATGTGGAAGGATCCTTTGGGCCTTGGATGGAGGTGAGGGTCTGGATTAACTGCATCTCATCCACATCTTGCGCCTCTGCCCTTGAACCTCACCCTTCTAATGGCAACAAAGATAGAACCCCCACCCCGGTCTTCACTTCCACCCAACCAATCTGCAGATACAGCGCATCATCCTTTGCCGTTGCGCCATTTACACTCAGACCCCACCACCAGGGATATATTTCTCACCCACCCCTATCAGCAGTCTGCAGAGACCATTCCCTCCACAATTCCCTTATTAGTTCCATACCCCCTTACAACCCACCTTCCACTCCCGGCATCTTCCCTTGCTGCCGCAAGAGATGTAAAACCTGTGCCCACACCTCCCCCTCACCTCCAAAGGACCCCACATCCGACAGAGATTTTCCTGAACGTCCAAACACCTCATCTACTGTGTCCATTGCTCTCGAAGTGGTCTCCTCTATACTGGAGAGACAAGATGCCAACTTGCAGAACATTTCAGAGAACATCTCTGGAACACACGCACCAAAGAATCCCACCACCCTGTGGCTGACCACTTTAACTCCCCTTCCCAGTCCACCAAGGACATGCAAGTCCTGGGCCTCCTCCACCGCCAAATCCTAGCCACCCGACACCTGGAGGAAGAACATCTCATCTTCCGCCTTGGGACCCTCCAACCATACAGCACCAACATCCATTTCACCAGCTTCCTCATCTCCCCTCTCCCCACCCCACCAGCAACTACCTATCACCTTCCCAGTTACTTTCCCCTCAGCTCCACCACTCCCACCCATTTATCTCTCAATCCTCCCTGCAACCACTCCCCCCCGCCCACATTCCTGATAAAGAGCTTATGCCCGAAACGTTGATTCTCCTGCTCCTCGGATGCTGCCTAACCTGCTGTGCTTTTCCAGTGCCACATTTTTTGACTGCAGCTACAGTACAATTCTGATGATATAGCATCTTCATGACATGAAGATACAATTTCACCAAAGACAGTACAGGGCAGATTTACTGTCAGAACTGAATTTTAGCAATTTAACAAGATTAGAGGGCTGGGATCTTCTTCAAACAAAGGAGGTTAAAGAGAGATTTAATTGAGCTATATAAAATTATACTGTGCCTAGACTAGACGTGTTCCTGTTAGCGATAAATTGATTTTGAGGAGAAAGATTTAAAACAGTTGGTAGAAGTATTAGAGCTGGAAATGTGTTGCTGGAAAAGCGCAGCAGGTCAGGCAGCATCTAGGGAACAGGAGAATCGACGTTTCGGGCTTTAGCCCTTCTTCAGGAATGAGGAAAGTTTGTCCAGCAGGCTAAGATAAAAGATAGGGAGGAGGGACTTGGGGGAGGGGCGTCGGAAATGTGATAGGTGGAAAGAGGTCAAGGTGAGGGTGATAGGTCAGACTGGGGTGGGGGCGGAGAGGTCGGGAAGAAGATTGCAGGTTAGGAAGGCGGTGCTGAATTTGATGGATTTGACTGAGACAGGCTGGGGGGAGGGGAAATGAGGAAACTGGTGAAATCCGAGTTCATCCCTTGTGGTTGGAGGGTTCCTAGCCGGAAGATGAGGCGTTCTTCCTCCAACCATCGTTTCGCTGTGGTCTGACGATGGAGGAGTCCAAAGACCTGCATATCCTTGGTGGAGTGGGAGGGGGAATTGAAATGTTGAGCTACAGGGTGGTTGGGTTGGTTGGTCCGGGTGTCCCAGAGGTGTTCTCTGAAACGCTCCGCAAGTAGGCGGCCTGTCTCCCCAATATAGAGGAGGCCACATCGGGTGCAGAGGATGCAATAGATGATATGTGTGGAGGTACAGGTGAATCTGTGGCGGATATGGAAGTTTCCTTTGGGGCCTTGGAGGGAGGTGAGGGGGGAGGTGTGGGCACAAGTCTTGCACCTCCTGCGGTTGCAGGGGAAGATGCCGGGAGTGGAGGTTGGGTTGGTGGGGGGTGTGGATCTGACGAGGGAGTCACGGAGGGAGTGGTCTTTACGAAATGCTGATAGGGGAGGGGAGGGAAATATATCCTTGGTGGTGGGGTCCGTTTGGAGGTAGCGGAAATGACGGCGGATGATGCGCTGTACATGGAGATTGGTGGGGTGGTAGGTGAGGACCAGTGGGGTTCTGTCCTGGTGGCGGTTGGAGGGGCGGGGTTCAAGGGCGGAGGATCGGGAAGTGGAAGAGATGCGGTGGAGGGCATCGTCGACCACGTCGGGGGGGAAATTGCAGTCCTTGAAGAAGGAGGCCATCTGGGTTGTGCGTTTTTGGAACTGGTCCTCCTGGGAGCAGATGCGGCGGAGTCGAAGGAATTGGGAGAATGGGATGGCGTTTTTACAGGGGGCAGGATGGGAGGAGGTGTAGTCCAGGTAGCTGTGGGAGTCGGTCGGTTTGTAGTAGATGTCCGTGTTGATTCGGTCGCCTGAGATAGAAATAGAAAGGTCGAGGAAGGGGAGGGAGGAATCTGAGACTGTCCAGGTGAATTTGAGGTCGGGGTGGAAGGTGTTGGTGAAGTGGATGAACTGTTCAACCTCCTCGTGGGAGAAGTATTAGAGAGAAATTTGGGAGACTTTTTCATTCAGGGGATGATGTGGTTGAGAGCTCAGTAGCTGAAAGGCTGTCAGAGGCAGGAATCCAGATCACATTTTAAATAAAATTTGGATATACACTTGAAGCCAGTAATCTGTAGTACAATAGAACAATAACTGAGAAGTGGGATTAGGTTGGATGACTCTTTTAAAGCCAGATAAATAATGATGGATTAAATGTATTTTTTCCTGTGCTATAAATCTTTTATGTTTTTAAATTGCACAGCATTCCAGTACCAATCACTAAACCATAGTTTACACTAAATATAATCCACACCGTTAAGACTCCAATAATTAAACAATAGCGACTATAAACCACAGAACAGCGAGAAAGGAATACAGTGTCTGTTTATAAAAGACTACAGAAGTGTATGAAGCAGTGTCACTGAAAATTAATAGGGTGATGGAGGTGGTACACTGTCTGTGAAAGGGTAGTGAGTTGGATGAAATAAGAGGTAGGCAAGACCATCCCAGCCACCAGAAGTCAGAGGAGAATGCACCCTGCTGATAGCAATGTTGTATGTAGGATTAATTGTCTTTAGTCAGAACATCCATCCCCTCACCTAGGGAAAATGCCCTCTTTGGAGAGCTACCAGTCAATATAACTGGTGGCAGCTCTCTAGTCCCAGCATTGACATGAGGAACGATAATCACTGCTTGGTCTACACATTTTTCCATGAGCCTAAGTGCTGGGTGTCCACCAGTAGAGGTGACTACTGAGAGTGGAGGCCAGGCCTAAGCTGGGTGGGAGGTGGTGGGGTCTTGTTTGAAAGTTTGGATGTAAACAGAGTATGCAGAGGCAAGGGGAAGAACTTGGTGAGGTTGGGGCCCTGATTGGGAAAAGGGCTACTGATAGAAGTGCCCGCTCCACCACCGAAGAACCAAACAGACTTAGCTACCAGGCTTCACTCGCTCATTCCTAATCTCCTGCCACCAGTCACAAAATTGTGGCTGGGTAAGAAACAGTCCATATGTGGCCATTTGTTGGTCATGTAAAGATATCAACTGGGTTTGCCCAATTCTTGACAGGTTGGGGTGGATGAGTGGAGTACACAGCAGTAGGGTTTTATCAATAAATGCTGGACCAACCAATGATGCCCACATCTAGTGAATAAATAGGTCTTGTCAGTGGTGGGAAAGGAGGTGATAAAAAATCCCAGCATGGTCTAAAGTGCCTGGTTCTCCTTCACCATTCACTGTGCTGACAGGGTTCACCAGGGTAAAGGGTGGCCAGCCCTGAAAACCTGCCCCGTCCTCTAATTAGTTCAACTGTGCCATTAAATATCTCAGAGAGTAAGGAGTAACAGGTTCAGATTTTGGAGCACATCCACTGGTCACACATGGAGTTTGGGGCAAGCCAGGTGATCGAGGCCGATACACCATGAGGTAACAGACATGAGTAGTGAAGTTAGGGCATTTACTGTACCTTTAAGAGAGAGTAAATGCTGTTCTGAACTGAGAGCTAACAAGCGCCTGTGATGACTAGCTAACAATCTCAATGTGTATGGGAAAATTTGTAACATCTGGCTGTGAAATAGATACCTGAGTTGGTTGCTGCTTTGACAAAGACAGTAACGGGCAGATTTGCAGTCAGGACAGAATTTTAGCAACTTAAGAAGATTAGAAGATTCAAATTTAACCAATCAGTTTAAATTATGCCCCAGGATACTAAAAACCAATCAAGTTTGCATTTATTGTTTTGCCAACATCGGACCAATGAGACAATCCGATGTTGAGGATATAAAAACAGCGGGCAGTTTGAAAGTCAGACAGAGTAACTGCCACCAAGAGAGTAATTGACGTTGAGAGAGAGACCCAAAAGGTTGAAACATTGTCTATCAAAGGAACTTTTTTCATATGAAACATCTTCACAGTAAAAAGATGACCCAGGGAGATCTTCAGGTGGAAGAGGACAGACATCGAAGACGAAAGCCACTAAATGGTTTTGAAATTAAGTTGATGTAATTTTACTAAGTGTTTTCCATTGGAACAGTATATTGTTATAGAGTTGGAGGCAGATAATAAACAGTTAAGAGAAAGGGGGGCTTAGGTTTGTGAATAGTTGTTGTTTAATGTTCACTTTAAGAGTTAAAGAATAAATTGATTATTTTCTTTAAATAGTAGAATTTGGGAGTTCTCTATCACTCATATTTTAAAAGATTACAAGGTGAGCTGAGCTTTTCTGGGTGTTTGGTTTAATTAACAGAAGGGTTCACCACCATGTCATAACACATGGCTGCCCAACAAATTAACAAGGTGCTTAAAATGGATAATGGCCTGAAGGTAGGCCACTGCATACAGACACCATCACCATCAACACAAGTTTCACTGAAAATGGTCTGTAGGCACTTAGGTAGCACAGGGTGTTGTCACCCTGTTGACATTGTGATGAAGGGAAAATCTTTCAAACACAATTGGGAGGCCACCTGAGCACATGGAAGGTAATTGCTGGCAACAGGAGGCTGACTCATAAGTTACAGGATCAGTGACATTAAGGAGTTACACAGGAAGGATAAAGTTCTGGCCATGAGAAGGGCAGACAAGGCGACATTGGATCTGCTTTTGAAGTCAAAGCAAACTTCAGATAATCAAGAAAGAATGTTGCAGAGATCACAAAGTTACATAATATAGTGCAGCACTGCACACCCCATTCTATGAAGTACTCAAAGACACCGTGGCTTTGATAATCTTCGCCTCTGGCTTCTTCCAAGGATCAGCTGTATACATAAATGATGCCTCAGAAAGTTTGTAGGTCACTGACATCATTTTTACAAAGGTTGGGAAGCTACGTACAATTTCAGCTCCTTAACTGAATTACAAACTCGTTCGGAACCACTAGTTTATAAAGGAAAAGCTAATCTCATTTTTGCAAAAGACAACTAAGCCACAAAATATCACATTTTTCTTAAACTAAAACACAAACGCGCTTGTATATAGAGCAAATTAAATAAAGCAAATATAAGCATGTTACCTCTATAGTTTACAACTACACATGTTATGTACTCTGGTTAATTTCTTAATTCCCCAAGAATTCTCATATATTAATGCATGCCACAGTCGACTGGAAACTGCCCTTAATTTACTTTAGCTCCAGCTATTCTCACATGTAAAACTTTCATTTACCATGTCTTGACTGTGGATGCCTCAGCTCCTGGTTCTAGTTACTTTTCCAATACTTCCAAGCTAATTCAGCTGAGTTTAGTTTCTTTTCATAAGATTCTGTGGAGGACCTCTGCAGATTCTTCCATCAGTTTTAAACTAGGCAATCTTCCAGCTTCTGTTTCCTCACAAAATTCAAACAAAATTCAAACTGAAATTAAGCCTCGTTCACTTACACATCATGAATAAAGAAGTTAGGCTTTACAGTGCAAATCTATCTAACTCTCATTTATTTTGTATAACACTCAGTGAGCCACAAATAACACATGAGGTACAACACGCAATGGACCCTATCGGCTAGCACCTCGATAAGTTGAAAGCAAGAAAATTTTTAGGTTCCCTTCTTAGGTTCTTAGGTTTAGCTTTAAGTTGGGACTGAGAAACCTGAGACAGAAACAACTGTGCTAAACTTTAAAAAAGGATAATTACATGAGCATGAGGGCAGAGTTGGAATTGGCTGTAGTGCACAGGTAAAGAGGTTTAACAGAAAAGACAGTTGATGAACAATGGCAAACATTTAAAATAAGTTAATCACTCAGAACAAAGTTAAATCCCAGTGAGAAAGGAGGATTCCAGACAGTGGGTAAAATGACAATGGTTAACAAAGAAAGTACCAAATTGAAAGGAAAAACATACAATAAGGCAAAGCTTAGTGGCAAATCAGAAGATTGGGAAAGTTTTAAAAGGCAACAAAAGTTCACCAAAAATAAAATTAAGAGGGAGAAAATAAGAATAAAAGGACAACTAGGAAGTAATATAAGAAGTGACAGAAAAAGCTTCTTTTAACATATAAAAAGGAAGAGAGAGGTTAAAGTGAACACAAGAACCTTAGCAAACATGGCTACGGAAATAACAATGGGGAGCCAGGAAACGGCAGAGGAGTTAAAAAAATACTTTGCATCAGTCTTTATGGTAAAGGTTACTAACACCATTACAGAAAATATTAAATAATCGAGGGGTTAACAGTGAGGAAGAAATAAACACAATAACTATCACTAGAGAGAATGGTAAGGTCCTGGGGAGTGTTGCTGAAAAGACAGACCTTAGAATGCCTTGAAAGTGGAGTCACACGTAAATAGAATGGTGAAGAAGGCGTTTAGTATGCTTGCCTTTATTGGTTGGTGCATATAGGAGTTGGTAGGTCATGTTACGGCTGTACCGGTCATTGATTAGGCCACTTTTGGAATACTGTATGCAATTCTAGTCTCCCTCCTATCGGAAGGATGTTGTGAAACCTGAAAGGGTTCAGAAAAGATTTACAAGAATGTTGCCAGGGTTGGAGGGTTCGAACAATAGAGTGAGTACGAATAGACTGGGGCTATTTTCCCTGGAGTGTTGGAGACAGAGGGGTGACCTTTTAGACGTTTATAAAATCTTGAGAGGCATGGATAGGGAAATTAGACAAGGACTTTGCCTAGGAATGGGGGAGTCCAAAACTAGAGGGCATAGGTTTAAGGTAAGAGGGGCAAGATTTAAAAGGGACCTAAGTATCCAAGTTTTCACACAGAGGGTGGTACATTTGTGGAATGAGCTGCCAGAGGAAGTGGTGGATGCTGGTACAATTAGAACATTTAAAAGGTGCCTGGATGGGTATATGAGGGATATGGGTGAAATGCTGGCAAATAGGGCTAGATTTATTTAGTAGTTTTGGTTAGCCTGGACAAGTTGGACCAAAGGTTCCATTTATGTGCTGTCTATTTCCATGACTCTATAACTGTATGACTGGGTAAACTAATAGGGCTAACACCAATAGGATTGGCTGGACCTGATGGTTGTATCTTACGATTTTAAAGAAAGTAGCTACAGGGATAATAGATGCACTGGCAGCAAGCTTCGAGACATCCTTAGGTTAGCAAAAGTCTCAGAGGATCAGAAAACTGCCAATGTTACACCCGGTATTCAAAAATGGAGGGGGACAAAAAACAGGTCAGTCAACCTAACACCTGTTATTGGGGAAACGTTAAATCTATTGTAAAGAATGTAAAGCAGACCATTTAGAAACACCATGTAATCAAGCAGAGTCAGCATGATGTAATGGAGGGGAAATCATCTATGATAAATTTATTACAGTTCTGAGAGGGGATAACAAGCAGAGTAAATAAAGAAGAACCAATAGCTGCAATAAATTTGGATTTTCTAAAAGACCATTCATAGGCCACTTAACAAAATAAGTGTTGAGGGTAGATTATTATAATGGATCAGGGTTAGCTAGTTCATAGAAAAGAGAGAGTTGGGATTAAGGGGCATTCTCAGGATGGTATACAAAAGTGGCTGAAATGTTTGATTTGTATTTCTATATTGTGTTAAGAAGGGGAGACAGGGTCATAGTTTAATTTTAGACTTGTTCTGTAAGTGGTACTGGAATGTCTGTAGTTGGTTAATACATGCATTTTTAATAAGGAGTTACAGTCTTGGAGTAGAACTTGAGATGAGTAATTCAGTTCATTAAAAAGAAAGGCGACACCAAAGAAACAGAGAGAGAAACAAGTTATTTCAGATGTATGCAGGTTCAGTGAGAGCAAAAGATGCTGTTAATGTAGCAAACTCCAAAGCATTAGGGCTATAGAGAAGGTCCTGAGTGCCTCTAAAAAATCCAGAAACAGAAAACTATGGAAGGAACTTGTTTGGAAAACCTATATGCTGGTTCTAAAAGTGCTTTGAAGTCAGTAAGAACAAAGCTCCAGAAATCAATTATCAGCATGCCAACCAAACAGTGAACTTTAAAGAGAAAATGGGGGGGCCCCTATACTGATAAAAACCAAAAGAAATGCAGATGGTGTAAATCAGAAACAAAAACAGAAATTGCTGGAAAAGCTCAGCAGGTCCAGCAGCGTGTGTGAACAGAAATCAGAGTTAATGTTTCAAGTTGTGTGACCCTTCTTCAGACCCTGTACCAGTGTTTGAGTATCTATGAAGGTGGTGTTGAAGGTAAAAGCACTCAAGTTTTATTGCTGATATTTGCAATGAGACCACTTCAACTAGCAATTTTGTCTTTATTCCCCTTTTATGAGAAATAAACTTTGATGTTCTTTTTTTAAAAATACACTGGTAGCCTCTGGTGAAGTAAACAAGACCATCAAAGTAAACAAATAAAAACAAGATTTAAGGTTTATCAAGCCAGCACTCCCTCCAGAATCGGACAGGTTCAGTATTACCATCTGCTGGAATCCTAAAAGATCACGACAGGAGTGAAGTGGTAAGTTGTTAAATAGAGTGACAATTATGGACTGCTTAGTACTGGAAAGTGTTGAGCTTCTTGAGGATCTTTTACATAAGTGGTGAATAGTCCATCACACTCCTGACTTGGAGATAAGACCATAAGACCATAAGACATAGGAGCGGAAGTAAGGCCATTCGGTCCATCGAGTCCACTCCTCCATTCAATCATGGCTGATGGGCATTTCAGAGCTGAAAATGTGTTGCTGGAAAAGCGCAGCAGGTCAGGCAGCATCCAAGGAACAGGAGAATCGACGTTTCGGGCATAAGCCTGAAGAAGGGCTTATGCCCGATACGTCGATTCTCCTGTTCCTTGGATGATGCCTGACCTGCTGCGCTTTTCCAGCAATACATTTTCAGCTCTGATCTCCAGCATCTGCAGTCCTCACTTTCTCCCTGATGGGCATTTCAGCTCCACTTACCCGCATTCTCCCCGTCGCCCTTAATTCCTTGTGACATCAAGAATTTATCAATTTCTGCCTTGAAGACATTTAGCATCCTGGCCTCCACTGCACTCTGCGGCAATGAATTCCACAGGCCCACCACTCTCTGGCTGAAGAAATGCCTCCACATTTCTGTTCTGAATTTACCCCCTCTAATTCTAAGGCTGTGTCCACGGGTCCTAGTCTCCTCGCCTAACGGAAACAATTTCCTAGCGTCCACCCTCTCCAAGCCATGTATTATCTTGTAAGTTTCTATTAGATCTCCCCTTAATCTTCTAAACTCCAATGAATACAATCACAGGATCCTCAGCCGTTCCTCATATGTTAGAGCTACCATTCCAGGGATCATCCGTGTGAATCTCCGCTGGACACGCTCCAGTGCCAGTATGTCCTTCCTGAGGTGTGGGGACCAAAACTGGACACAGTACTCCAAATGGGGCCTAACCAGAGCTTTATAAAGTCTCAGTTGCACATCGGTGCTTTTATATTCCAACCCTCTTGAGATAATTGACAACATTGCATTCGCTTTCTTAATCACAGACTCAACCTGCATGTTTACCTTTAGAGAATCCTCGACTAGCACTCCCAGATCCCTCTGTACTTTGGCTTTACGAATTTTCTCACCGTTTAGAAAGTAGTCCATGCTTGTATTCTTTTTTCCAAAGTGCAAGATCTCGCATTTGCTCACATTGAATTCCATCAGCCATTTCCTGGAACACTCTTCCAAACTGTCTAGATCCTTCTGCAGCCTCCCCACTTCCTCAGTACTACCTGCCTGTCCACCTAACTTCATATCATCGGCAAACTTCGCTAGACTGCCCCCAGTCCCTTCATCCAGATCATTAATATATAATGTGAACAGCTGCGGCCCCAACACTGAACCCTGTGGGACACCGCTTGTCACCGGCTGCCATTCCGAAAAAGAACCTTTTATCCCAACTCTCTGCCTTCTGTCAGACAGCCAATCCTCAATCCATATCAGTAGCTCACCTCGAACACCATGGGCCCTCACCTTGCTCAGCAGCCTCCCGTATGGCACCTTATCAAAGGCCTTTTGGAAGTCTAGGTAGACCACATCCACTGGGTTTCTCTGGTCTAACCTACTTGTCACCTCTTCAAAGAACTCCAACAGGTTTGTCAGGCACGACCTCTCCTTACTAAATCCATGTTGACTTGTTCTAATCCGACCTTGGACATCACCAGGAGGTCTGGAGATGAGTTAGCCACTGCAGAATTCCCAGCCATCTCACAACCTTCTCATGTGGCCAGAGTATTTATGGGGCTGTTACTGTTCAGTTTATGGTCTATGGTAATCTTCGAAATGTAATAATGGAGTTTCATGAATGGTATTCCATTCAACATCAAGGGGTGGTGGTTAGATTGTCACTTGTTGGAGAAGGTCATCGGAAAACAATTATACGTTGCAAGATGAATTTCTTGTTGGTCATTATCTGGCAATCATTTGATGCAAATATGGCACTTATCATTCAAACCTGAATATTTTAAATGTCTTGCTGTAAATGGACACTGTCAGTTTCAGTATCTGAAGAATGGTGAATGGTGTTGAACATTGTGTGACCATCCCCACTTCAGATCTTATAATGTAAAGGTGTTCGCTGATGAAGCAGCTAAACATAGTTGTGCCCAGGACCTTACCCTAAGGAATTCTTGTCCTGGAGTACCACTCACCACTTACCACTGAGGATGACATGTCTCAGCCATTTGTACTGATGTGCTGGCTACCTTCAGGAGCTTGAAAGACTGATGAGAACAAATGACTTCTCAAATTTGGATCAAATCAGTTTAACTCAGTTGGCAGTAATTGTATTTGGCCCAACTGTCAAATGGTCTCAGTATCTCAATGAGTAGGGAAGCTGACGACCTCAGGAGGACACCAAGATTGGCCATCCATTTGGCACTTAGGACATAGGACTGTACAGCACAAGAATGGGCCCTTCAGCCCACAATGTTGTGCCGAACATGACGCCAAATTAAACTAGTCCCTTCTACCTGCCCTTGGTCCATAATCCCTGTATTCCTTGCACATTCACTTCTGGCTGAAGATGAGCTCAAATGCTTCAGCCTTCTGTTTTTGTACCGATGTGCTGGTGTCCCCCAAGAATTTGAAAGACTGATGAGAACGAATTATTCAGTTATTTTGGATAAAATCAGTGGAATCCAATCAATGTATTGTACACAATTAGTCAGGTTGTCAAATAATTACTGTTTTTTTAGGGGAGGAGTGCAGAATTAATTTAATATTTTCTATAAATTGCTATTTAAGAGGTAGAACACAATTAGAAATAAACTACTGGAAATGTACATTAATCATCCAAAGATTATACTTCCATGTCAAAGTCAAGCATCTATTCACAAATTACACAGGAACAGTATGTTAGATCTAACCATCTGAAAACCAAAATGTCCTAATCTTGGGCATTTTTAAAAGCTATCATACGTGAATTTTAATTTTATTAAATTAATAAAATACTTTAATTTCTTGTTCAGCCACATACCGCAACAACAGGGACTAGTCATCAGCTTATACACTTGTCTTTTCTCAGGGTCCGACCTTTGACCCCACCTGACTATGAATAAAATGCCCAACTTGACCCATCCAAAGCACTCAACCCAAAAGCTGGCAAGATCTGAAATCCAGCATAGATCCACTTCCAAAGTTGCTGGCATCGAGACATTGTGTCTGCAGTGCATTTGAGTTTAAACATATCAAATCTCCCAAATATAAGCATACTTTATATCAATCGTTTATTTTAGATTTTTTCTTTAGATTATTTCATTAAACAGTGGCACTAATATCAATATAACTTGATTAAAGAAAGTAAACCCTGGATATGACCATAAGACCAAAGGACATGGAAATGGAATTTGACCATTTGGCCTATTGAGTCTACTCCACCATTCGATCATGGCCGATATATTTCTCGACCCCATTTTCTAACATTTCCTTGGTTACCCTCGATCCTCTTAGCAATCAAAAACCAATCTATCTCTGTCTTAACTACACTCAATGATTTAGCTTCCACTACCCTCTGTGGCAATTAGTTCCACAGATTATCCAGCCTCTGGCTGAAGAAATTCCTCCTTATCTCAGTTCTAAAGAGTCCCTTCATTCTGAGGCTGTGCCCTTGGGTCCTAATCTCTCCTGGTAGGGAAACACCTTCTGCAAACCCACAATATCCAGGTTTTTCAGTATTCTGTAAGTTTCAATCAGATACCCCATCATCCTTCTAAACTGCACTGGGTACAGATCCAATCACACCTCGTCTGACAAGCCTTTCATCCCCAGGATCATTCTTGTAAACCTCCTCTGGACACTCTCCAACTTCAGCACATCTTTCCTTAGATACAAGGCCCAAAACTGCTCACAATATTCCCAGTGCAATCTGACCAGAGCCTTACAGCAGCAGTTTTTCCTAGTCCTCTTGCAAGCAAGTTTGCATTGTGGCTCAGTTATGCTTGCTGGAAGCAACATACATTCATACTCAGGGACGCATTCTCTGTGAACAAAAGGAATATGTTCAAGCTTTACACCTTTTCTGAATTTACTGAGAGCTTGGGAAGTCTATAGTTCTCTATTGTTTTCTCCATGGTAATGCTTTGGCTAATCAGCAGCTTTTTCTCCTGTTGTGTAAATTATGATCATTTGTAATTTAACACTTTTGTGTTTCTCCTGATAAGTGTAAAACAAAAAGATTTGGCAACATGCCACTCTATTCAGTAATTTTTCTAAATCAATATAAATAATGCTTCAACATTATAAAGCAACATTTTAAAAATTGCTATTCAACTATTACCTTGGCGTGAGCAGGCCCTCTTTCATTCAGGAGCTTGTACTGGGGCTGGATTCTGTTGAAACGGGCTAACTCATTCACCAGGCACATTGGGGTTTTCTCTTTGGGGTTTGCCATGTTATCCTGGAAAGAAACTGCAACCGACACATTTAAGAAAATATACCATATCACAATGCAGAGCTGCGAAGTAAATAAATACCTACTTGACAACTAAAATGTGACTCGGTTTCACATTACTTTGATTTAATGTCTATAGTGAACTTTGTGTAAGCCCCATCTAGAACAACATGACCATGAAAGCAGGTGGATTGTTGTAAAAACCTAATTGGCAACATTTATTCACTTCAAGGAAGGGATGCAGTTATACTCTATGTAGTTGACTCCAGTTGCCCTCAGGTATGGACAATAAATACCTCTTTGATATTGTTGCTCACATTCAAGAGCAAATACGAGGAAACCACCATTTAAATAACTTCAAGTAATTGTAAACACTAGAATTGTATATACATTTTCTTTGAAAAGTAGAAAGCATTGTATTCTCAGATTCTTTGCTCTAAATTATTATTCAAAATCCAGGTTATGAAAATAACAAAATAATATTTGTTAAGACAAATGAGATATTTTTTCCTTCAATTATGATGATTTCACAAGTAATTTTTAAATGATACAACACAATATTACATTGTTTTAAGATCAATAGCTATATCGCTAATGTTATTGGACTGGTAATGGACTAATACTCCAAAAACAAGTTCAAATTCCACTATGACAACTGGGAGAATTTAATTTCAATTAATCAATAAATCTGGAGTACAAAATAAATGCTCAGTCTTAATACTGATATCATGAAACTGCCAGATTGCCATAAAACCAAGTTACTGAATACCATTCACTAGCTTGGAAGAATGCAGCTTCAATAATGTTCAAGAATGAAGAGAGAGGAGCCCTCTTAATTGACACCCCATTTACCACCTCAAATATAGACACTCTCCATCACCAGTGGCTAGTGGCTGAATCATGTACCATCCACAAGATGCACTGCAACAACTTGCCAAGTTTCCTTTGACAGCAGCTTCCTAACTTCTGCAGCAGCTCTTTTCAAACCCATCACCATCTATCATCATCAAAATCAAAGGCTAACGGGCCTCTGAGAACTCCACAATCCATGAATACTCTTCCAAATCATGTAACTTGCAAATGTATTGTCATTCCTTCATTGTTGTTGTTTTAAATTGTACATCTTTCTCTCTGACAGAACAGTGAGTGCACCTACACTAACATGGCTGCACTGGTTCCTAAATGCAATAGTCACCAATTTCTGAAAGGAAATTTGGGATGGAAAATAAAAGTTAGACTTGCCAAAGATGCTCACATCCAATTAATAAATAAAAGAAAATGTAAATCTATCAATATTAGGATCTTCCCATCAGAATATATGCATGGACTACATTTTTTTTTATTTTAACTAATGCCTCAGTTGTCAGGGTCAGAGATATTTATAGTAGTCTGGGTTGCAGATAAATAAGAGTTTTGAACATACATCCTCAAACAGGTTCAGCAACGTGACATTTGATTACTATTATAATTCGATTTCTCTATGACTAAAAGTTTGTAAAGTCAGGTGATCACCTAAGTTGTTTCCAAATTTGTATCCTAATCTGGAAAGATGAGCTCTGCAGTCGTTCATACCAAAAGCTGATTCTACACTCCCTTGACATTCAAACACTTTCATATTGGCATATCGTAATGTAAGAAAAACCAGGAATGTGAACTTGACTAGATTGTTTCTTTCTCGAAATTAGGGTCATTGACACCAAAACATTGGCCCAGAAATTCTGATCACAGTAAGAATAGTTCATTTGATGGTAATTCTTTTTAAGATTACCCACTTATCTGTTGGCAATTTTTAGGCCAAACTTTCAAGTTTAGGTATCCCAAATGATTCCATTAGAAGATACAGGGGAAAAATACACACAGCACAGCAGACCAAGTCACACTCACTTTTTTTTTAACACTTAGAAGTAAAGGGTAGGATGGCAGGTAGGTGAGGTAAGTCATGTGCCAAGTGGGTAAGAAGTTAGAGTATAGGGTTAGGGTAGCAGGTGGATGAAGTGGCTTGACAGCCAGCTGGCTGAGGTAGGTAGGGCTAGGAGTTTGAAGAACCAGGACACTAAATAAATGGAGGAATTGGATCCAGGTGGGATGCTGTCAGGTTTGCAGGTAGGGTGGGGAGTTGTGTCAAGATGGGTCTGCAGGGGATTGGATGGGTAGGTGATGCTGAGTCTGGACAATCAGGTCAAGGGAATAAGGGGTTTGAGGGGTTTGCCTTGAGGGGTCGGGGGAAGCAGGAAGGAGTTAGGGAGAGTTGATGTTGGCCCTAGAGTATGTGAGATCATATTCAACAGGGTCAGGTCCAGGCTAGGTGCTACATTGTTGGGACAGGTCAGTGGTGAATTGGTTGCTCAAATTACTAGGGATTCCAGATCCCCGGGAATTGCTGATCAGGATTTTCAATCTCCTGGGCCATTCACTCAGAGTTAGCTGCATTGGGAATGTCACATAGTTCCAACCTGTGACTCCAGCCTATGCTGCAGAAATAACTATCTGGCCCGCAGAATATCTGGATCATATCTTTCACTTTCTTATCCAATCCCTATATCCCTTGAAATGAAGGTAAGATTATCCTCACTTAGTTTATCCATCCAGAAAGACAATACAAATTGTTCCCTCCAGAACAACTGTTAAATGATTCAAAGTTTCTCACCTTCACCATTTTGCTTAGAAACTCGTTTAATGCACTTTGTGAAAAAATTCCAGACCTCAGTCCTAAGTTTCCATTTACAAAGTGTGATGTGCCCTTCTTATACTACTGCAGTTCATTTGAAGTAACGTTCAAAATCTCTCTTTATTTTTATTTAGAAGTATTTAAGATGGTAATCACTTTTCAGTCATACACTTTCAAGCTTGAAAAAATGTTTCTCCAGTATTTAATTTTTGTTCAGTCCTCTGACAACACGTATATTAACTGTGCATCTCACCTATGAACTGCAGCTAAATCTTCAATCGTGTAACTAGAACTGAGTGCAGTAATTAAGATCCAGAGAGCGCGATATATTGTTGAAGCATAACCTCCTCTTAGCTATATTTTACTATATGAATAAATTTTCCAGTGTTCAACTTGCTTTGTTGGTCATTACTCCAAACATATTGGTTTTGTTGAGTAGTGAGACAATTGAAACTCCTAGATTGTTCAGTGCCATTCATAGATATTGCAACACCATTTGTGATGTTTAATCTTGAGGGGCAGAAATGCCTAAGTATTGTTGTTTCTTTAATTGTTTTATAATCACCTCCATTAACATTGTAATATATTCCTTTTGTCATTTAATCGTGCCTGCTTTTCACTCTAAAAGACCTTTCTCTCATTCTGTCCTTCACTCCTAAGAAGCTCTGTATTTGCTCAAAGTGTGTCATATCTGTAGCAGGTTCCAGTTTTAACAAAAAGGTAATAAACCAGAAGCCTTAACTATTACTAACCTCAGAGATGATAAACATTTCTAGTGTTTCCTATTAGTATGGTCAGAACGTTTTTTGATCTCCAAGGTTACAATGAGAGAGATACCCAAACCACGTAATCTAAACATAAACATTACCATATGAGTGGTTAATTAACTGGGCCTGACAACCAAGTTCCTCTAATTGATTTGAGTGTCTAGGGAACACAACTTCCCTTGGTACCATTCAGACAACTCTATCAAATTTTTGTTTAGGTATTTGTCAGATTTACTCAAATTTGCTGTTGTAAATCAGATCCCATTGCTCCTTTAATTATAAAACTGACAGATGTTCCAACAATTCTACCAGCAAAAAATTCAGAAGTATGGTCAATGACTTCAACAGTAACAGAAAAAGTGTTGGCAGTACTGCTATGAGGTTCTGTATCTGCGCTGAGAAGATTGTGGATCTCTTCATTACTTCCCAAGTAAAGCGTGTTAACAGATGCATTGTTCTGCTTCACAGGTATTGAACATGTCCACTGGGCCCAATAAACTTTTGTCTTGTTGTCCAAAAACTGCAGACACAGGCCCTTCGTATGATATTGACAGATATTCTTGATTTCCTGAACGGATTCCCTTTTGTCAAATAATCATTTTTGTTCTCCTTTAGGTGTCATAGTTGGAGTGGAACACTGCATATGCTTGCTGTAGTTAGACATTCTTACAAGTTGATAAAACGTTTTCAAGAAAGCTTCCAATCAACTACAGATTTGAGCTCCAATCCATCCTTCCTTAATGATGATCAATAAAATGCTGACTTTCATAGATCACAATGTTTACTTTATTGAATAAAATGGACCAGCAGGCAACGTTCTAATGCACTGAGACTTAGCAAGTACTATACACTGGAAAATCTACTCTATAATATAAACAAGACATTGAAGTACAACTCTCATACAATGGGTTGGACTTTCAAATGGATCAGGATCAGGTTCATCTGCGAGTAAATGTGCTGCTGGTTCCACGTTTGTTCTCCACCGTGATGCCAACCCTTAGTCATTTTCAAAGAAGCCAATTAATATTAACCCTCCTGGGCAAACTCAGATTTTCAGTCATAAGGGCTCTATAAGACCATAAGACCATAAGACATAGGAGTGGAAGTAAGGCCATTCGGCCCATCGAGTCCACTCCGCCATTCAATCATGGCTGATGCGCATTTCAGCTCCACTTACCAGCGTTCTCCCCGTAGCCCTCAATTCCTCTAGACAACAAGAATCTATCAATCTCGGCCTTGAAGACATTTAGCGTCCCGGCTTCCACTGCACTCCGCGGCAATGAATTCCACAGGCCCACCATTCTCTGGCTGAAGAAATGTCTCCGCATTTCTGTTCTGAAATGACCCCCTCTAATTCTAAGGCTGTGTCCACGGGTCCTAGTCTCCTCGTTTAACTGAAACAATTTCCTAGCATCCACCTTTTCCAAGCCATGTATTATTTTGTACGCCTCTATTAAGTCTCCCCTTAATCTTCTAAACTCCAACGAATACAATCCCAGTATCCTCAGCCGTTCCTCATATGTTAGACCTGTCATTCCAGGGATCATCCGTGTGAATCTCCGCTGGACACGTTCCAGTGCCAGTATGTCCTTCCTGAGGTGTGGGGACCAAAACTGGACACAGTACTCCAAATGGGGCCTAACCAGAGCTTTATAAAGTCTTAGTAGTACATCTCTGCTTTTATATGCCAACCCTCTTGAGATAAGAGACAACATTGCATTCGCTTTCTTAATCACGGACTCAACCTGCATGTTTACCTTTAGAGAATCCTCGACTAGCACTCCCAGATCCCTTTGTGCTTTGGCTTTATTAATTTTCTCACCATTTAGAAAGTAGTCTATGCTTTTATTCTTTTTGCCAAAGTGCAAGACCTCGCACTTGCTCACGTTAAATTCCATCAGCCATTTCCTGGACCACTCTCCCAACCTGTCTAGATCCTTCTGTAGCCTCCCCACTTCCTCAGTACTACCTGCCTGTCCACCTAACTTCGTATCATCGGCAAACTTCGCTAGAATTCCCCCGGTTCCCTCATCCAAATCATTAATATATAATGCTCTGTGGCATAGTGGCAGTATCTGTACCTCTGGGTCGGGAGGCATGGATTCAACTCTCACCTGCATTAGAGATGTATCATAAAACATCCGAATAAGTAGATTAGAAATACCGAGATTTTCAGTTTAGCTTGGACCAGGTGGACTTAAATTGGGAGTGGGGTTTGGAGACATGAAGAAACACAGAGAGAACCCCACTGCAAGACCAGAACAAGATCTCTGATTTTTGGCTCTCTCGTGGAATAAGTGTCCCAGATTTGTGGCTATACAGCCAGAAAAATAAACTTACCTTGCCTTTCTCCCCTCTTTTCATTTTCAGATGGGTAACTCCCCCTCACACGGTGGGACTGCTGATCCTGAAATGCTGGCAGACCCTCCAGTATAGGGAGCCTGCCCTCTATCTGTGAGGGGATGGCACCCATGACCACTTCCACTGAGAAGGATAAGGGCAGCTGATACATGTGAACATCACCTGCAAGTTTCCCTCGAAATCACTCACCATCCTTACTTGGTAATATATCACCATTCCTTCATTGTCACTGGATCAAAATCCTGGAATTCCCTCTAAAACGGCATTGTGAATTAACCTACACTACATGGCCTACAGCAGTTCAAGAAGGCATCTCACCAGTACCTTTTCAAGACAACTAGGGATGGGCAATAAATGCTGGCCAGCCAAAAACGCCCATGTCCCACAAGAGAGCAAAATGCATGCCCATCCTTGCCATTAATTGGCCTGGCCCTTTAAAATATTCCACAGGGACATCTGGAACACATCATTAAGGTGAACTGGCTGTTTGCGACTAAAAATCCCAGCCCAATTTTTCACTATCTTTTGTTAGAAAGAATGCACAGTTGATATTTTATTCATTGAATTACTTTAAAATATACAAAAGCTGTCTGTTTTTATTGAATTTAAGTGTTGAAATATGTAACATAGCCATCAAAATCCACATTCTCTGAACAGTAAAGTATATCAAATTGGATATTTTGAATTGAAAAATCACTTAAGTACAACTCACTGAAATTTTGGCACCATATAAACCGTTCTATTCCCTATGATGCCAGTAGATGGCACAGTACTACCACACTACCCCACAATACACTACTACGTGTTCAATAGCCTATGATCAGCTACTTTAAATCTTCTGCCTGCAATTGAGAGTCGCCCACCATGCGATAGCTTGAGGCATCAGCCCATTTAAATTCAATATGACCTAGCCTTAACAAAACCATTGTAAAAGTCCATGAAAGTCTTAAGTGTCAATTTATACTATTTCTTGGAATTTTTTCCAATAATTTGCCCAATGTGATGAGTATGAGGACCAGGCTTCAGGTGACAAGGAGAGCATGCTGATCCTGCCAGCAAGACAGTTAAATAAAACATCCGAAGAGTCCCTCGCAATACTCAGCCTGACTGACTGCTTGGTAGATGCAGATGTTTTGGGCAGAAGGTTGTAACTGATGATAACAGTCCCAGGCACTTACTGAACGTACAGACTCACTGTCTGACCTCTCCACAGCCAAAAATGTTATTCACACTCTGGGAAACAAGGGGCGGGTGGGAGAAGTCATCTCTAATTGATGTAGCGGAGGAACAGGTGGGGGGGCTACCTCCCCCCAACCCAACCCTCCTCCTATTTATCTCTCAGCCCCCAGCCCACAAGCCTCATTCCTGATAAAGGGCTTATGCCCAAAATGTCGATTCTCCTGCTCCTCGGATGCTGCTTGACCTGCTGTGCATTTCCAGTAACACACTCTCAACATATAAGCAAATTGCCCAGTTCAGTTTTGCAGATTAGACCAAAAGGGGGCAGACACCCAAGAGCTGGCTCCTGAGCGGCGCATTGTTGTTGCTCCATTTCCACCTGCAGCTGCTTTGCAGGGAATGGAATGGGAGAAAGTGAGGACTGCAGATGCTGGAGACCAGAGTTGAAAAATGTGGTGCTGGAAAAACACAGCAGGCCAGGCAGCATCCGAGGAGCAGGAGAATCGACGTTTCGGGCATAAGCCCTTCTTCAGGAATGAGGCTAGTGTGCCAAGCGGGCTGAGATAAAGGATAGGGGGGAGGGAATTTGGAGGAGGGGCGCTGGGAATAAGATAGGTAGAAGGAGGTGAAGGTGAGGGTGATAGGCCGGAGAGGGGGTGGGGGCGGAGAGGTCAGGAAGAAGATTGCAGGTCAAGAGGGCGGTACTGAATTCGGGGGTTGGGATTGAGATAAGGTGGGGGGAGGGGAAATGAGGAAGCTGGAGAAATCTACATTCATCCCGCGCAGTTGGAGGGTTCCTAGGCGGAAGATGAGGCGCTCTTCCTCCAGGTGTCGTGTGGTCAGGGTCTGGCGATGGAGGAGGCCAAGGACCTGCACGTCCTTGGTGGAGTGGGAGGGGGAGTTAAAGTGTTCAACCATGGGGCGGTTGGGTTGGTTGGTGCAGGTGTCCCAGAGGTGTTTCCTGAAACGTTCCGCAAGTAGGCGGCCTGTCTCCCCAATGTAGAGGAGACCACAGCGGGTGCAACGGATACAGAAAATGATGTGTGTGGAGGTGCAGGTGAATTTGCGACAGATATGGAAGGATCCATTGGGGCCTTGGAGGGAGGTGAGGGGGGAGGTGTGGGCTTAAATTTGGACTTCTTGCGGTTGCAGGGGAAGGTGCCGGGAGTGGAGGTTGGGTTGGTGGGGGGTGTGGACCTGATGAGGGAGTCGCGGAGGGAATGGTCTCTCTGGAACACTGATAGGGGTGGGGAGGGAAATATATCCCTGGTGGTGGGATCTGTTTGGAGGTGGCAGAAATGACAGAAGATGATACAATGTATCCGGAGGTTGGTGGGGTGGAAGGTGAGGACCAGTGGGGTTCTGTCCTGGTGGTAATTGGAGGGGCGGGGTTCCAGGGCGGAGGTGCGGGAAGTGGAGGAGATGTGGTGGAGAGCATTATCGACCATGTCAGAGGGGAAATTGCGGTCTTTGAAGAAGGAGGTCATTTGGGTTGTTCAGCAGTGGAATTGGTCCTCCTGGGAGCAGATGTGGCGAAGGAATTGGGAATATGGGATGGCGTTTTTACACGGGGCAGGGTGGGAGGAGGTGTAATCTAGGAATGTAATCTAGGGAATGGAATGGGGCAGGCGAGGAACCTGCATGCTATTATCAAAGGCACAAGGTCAGTCGTTCAGAATTTTCAAGGTGGGCTTCAGACGTCTTCTGTGAACTTACTGTCCTCCCTTACACACACATACTCAGAAGCAGTAGTGCGTACTATCTACAAGATGCACTGCAGCAATTCACCAAGGCTCGTTAGAGAACATCTTCCAAACCCATGACCACTTCCATCAAGGGGACAAGGGCAGCAGTTTTATGGGAACACCACCACCTACAAGCTCTCCTTAAGCCACTCACCATTGTGACTTGAAAATATATCTTTGGTCCTTCAGTGTCACTGGGTCAAAGCCGTGGAACTCCCTCCCTAATGGCACTATGGGTTGGCCTACACCACACGGCCTGCAGCGGTTCAAGAAGGCAGCTCACAGCACATACTATGAACCAATACAAAATAGAACCTCTCTTCCTCCCTGCCTCATATTCAAACATATTGCCAAGTATACTTTCTCCCCCTCTCCATCCTTGAAACACACAGACTCTATACCTCTCTCACATATACACATATTCATGGGGAAGAGGATAGAGAGTATGTGTCAGAAACAGAAAGTGTGTGAGAAGAATGGGGTAAGTGTGTGATAGGGAGACAGGGAGGGAGAGTGATGTGAAAGATGGAGGGAAAGTATGCATGAGAGATGGAGAGAGTGAAAGAAAGGGAGAGTGGGATGAGGTTTTCTCTTTTCTTTGACCTTTGCCTACTTTGATGCAGCAGATCAGCACAGCTACTGTTATCGACCTAATCTTCTCAACTGTATCTAGTTCTGGCCTCTGGCCTCTCATTCTGTAGGTTTAGCAATTATCTCATCTGGTAGCTTGTGTTAAACTTCATTTAACTGAGGTCATATTATTTCTCGGAAGTGCTGTTTTGACCCACTGCTAAGAAAAAGATTTCTGACCCTTAAAATAAAAATCACTTTCACGGAACAGAAAACCTGAAATCCGTTTACCTCTGCTTTATAATCCAAGTTCACAGCTAACAATATATCATAAACTTTCATCACAACATCCAAAGAACTGCAGCAGTTCATGAAGTCAGATCACCACTCCCTTCTGAACAGCAAATACAGATGTGCAGATGTGGAATAAATACTATCCTAGCCCACTAACAATAAACAAATGAAATAACGATTTTCAAATTTCAGTATTTGGAGAACCCAGTGATTCTAGCACAACACAAAAGTACCTTTACGTGTTAAAGAGAAGTACCTAAAATCTCTAAACTACCACTGCCTTTCCTTTAAAGAAAGCTTGGCCTTGCCATTAGCTGTGTCATAAGAAAATTTGATAAATTCAAGCCCCACATCAATATTTGAGTCCATTAGGCAGGTACTCTAGGAGTGTTTCATATTCCAGCATAGGCATTGTGCTCGGCACTGTTTTCTTGTTGAGATGAACATTAAAGAGCAAGTGAAATGGCTTGTCATTCTGGCAGAATAAAATCAAATGATTGAAAAAACCTTTATCTAAGACTATCCTGTAAAAGCCTGTCTTGTGACAGGAAGGGTGGAGGAGGGATAAGTGAAAGGAGAGTATAAACACATAGTCTATCACGTGATCAAATAGTTCTTTGACAAATATACTTTGAAAACCAACTTTTGACTGATATTTTATTTATCATGTTTATCATTTTCTTTTC
Organism: Chiloscyllium plagiosum; assembly: GCF_037043375.1. NCBI lineage: Eukaryota > Metazoa > Chordata > Chondrichthyes > Orectolobiformes > Hemiscylliidae > Chiloscyllium > Chiloscyllium plagiosum. Next base: position 13,557,663 of record NW_028270142.1, read on the forward strand.
CAAACATTTCCCCAAGTAGACCTAGCCTACCAATTATCACAGAACAAACAAATGCATTTATTAGATCACTGAAAATAACTCTTTAAAACCATCTTGGTCAAATATTTCACTTGGGAGATTAATGAATTTTGTTTGCTTTTGTAGAATGCTTAATGGACTATTAGATTTGCTACTTTACATTAATACCACTAAAATAATTCTACTAGATTCCACAAAGAAAATTAGATATAGAACTATAAAAATGAAAACATGATATCTATACAATGCACAAAATAAATAGCAACACTTTCAGGGCAGCTGACTGATGTGAACCAAACTAACAGAACCGATAGATCAATGACTAGATAAATCATGAAGGAAATTTACACATATCAACGTAATATTAGAGAGAATTAGTTCCCTTGATTGAAATTACTATTTCATACACTGAACCATATTAATTTTATATCCATATTCCATGATGGGTAACTGTACGCCTTGATTATCAATCAGAATTAGAAACTGTCAGGGGCACTGTGCAACTGACAAAATTTCAAATTAATTTCAAAAACAAAGTTGGTCTACATTGAGGGGATGAAGTTACAGGAGGTTATACAATAATTTATCAGAGGTAGAGTCACAGAAATAGACTCTTCGGTCTAACTCGTACATGCCAACCAGATATCCTAAATTAGTCTAGCTCCATTTGTCAGCATTTGGCCCTTATCCCTCTAAACCCTTCCTATTCATGTACCCATCTAGATATCTTTCAGATATTTTAATTTGAATCAGCCCCCACCACTTCCTCTGGCAGCTTATTCTATACATGTGCCACCCTCTGTGTGAAAGCGTTGCCCCTTAGATCCCTTTTAAATCTTTACTCCCTCACCTCAAACCTATGTCCTCTAGTTTTGGACTCCCCTACTCTGGGAAAAAGACTTTGGCTATTCACCCTCTCCATGCCCCTCATGATTTTATAAACCTCTATAAGGTCACCCCTCAGTCTCTCACACTCCAGGGAAAACAGCCTCAGCCCATTCAGCCTCTCCCTACAGCTCAAAATCTCTAATCCATGCCACATACTTGTAATTTATTTTCTGAACTCTTTCAAGTTTAACAACATCTTTCCTATACATGGAACCAGAAGTGAACACGGTATTCCAAAAGTAGCCCCACCAATTTCCTGTACAGCCACATGACTTCCCATATCCTATAACTCAATTCACTGACTAATAAAGGCAACATACCAAACACCTTCTCACTACCCTGTCTACCTGCAAGTCCACTTTCAAGACTTACACCCCAAGGTATCTTTGTTCAGCAGCATTCCTCAGGACCTTACCATTAAGTGTATAAGTCCTTCCCTGATTTGCCTTACAAAATGCAACACCTCACATTTATCTAAATTAAACTCTATCTGCCACTCACCGACCCATCTGATCAAGGTCCCTTTGTACTCTGAGATAAATCTCTTCATTCTGCATTACACCACTAATTTTAGTATCATCTGCAAGCTTACTAACCACACCTCCTATATTCACATCCAAATCATGTATACATGACAAAAAACAGTGGACTCAGGACCAATCCATGCAGTACACTGCTGGTCACAAGCCTCCATCTGAAAAACGACCTACCACCACCAACCTCTGTCTCCTACCTTGTATCCAAATGGCTAGTTCTCCGTGGATTCCATGTGGTCTAACCTTGCTGACCAGTCTATCATGCAGAACCATGTAAAATGCCTTGCTGAAGTCCATATAGACAACATCCACCACTCTGCCTTCATCAAAGAATTCAATCATGTTAGTGAGACACGATTTCCCATGCACTAAGCCATCATGAGATGAAAACTTCCTCTCCTCCAACTGAATCACTGATTTTCAATTCCCAAACACTTACAACTGTACATATTTTACTTAAACGCTCAATAGATATCAAAAAGTCTAAATGCAACATTACTTGATTTGATGGACCACAGATATTCTGTAAAATAGTGCAAGGCATTCAATTTGCTTGATAAATTATACTGGTTCTTACACACAGCGTAAATATAATAAGTAATTATTCAAACTGGTCAAACACATTTCATTACACATTACCATCAAAATCATTTTGTATCGAATCACCAGCTGACTGCATCAAAAATCTCAAATCCAAGACAGCATGCAGATTGAAAGAGGAATTTACCTGGTGAGTTATTAATAGAACCAGTAGAATCCACAAGACCAGTTGCAGGACTAACACAGCTGGTATTTGAGGCTGGGACTGACCCATTCACGGAAGACTGCAGAGCCAGAGGACCTGCGCTAGTAACCGTTGTTGATTGTACTGTGGCTCCCAGGGTAGATCCAGACAGGTTTACTGCAGTCTGAACTTTAACTTGCGCCATTCTCTATCACTGCAAAGAATATATAAAGAAATGAAAGAGTTGATTATGATAACAGCATAAACAATTTCTAATTAACATAAAATGAAGTACCACAGGTTCTGAAATAACTGAAAATGCATTGTTCTGACCAAAGATCATCAACTTGAAAATGTAACTATTTCTGTCTCCACAGATACTGCCTAATCATCTGAGTGTTTGGCATCTTCTATGCTTATTTCTAATTGATATCTCCTGGTTATGGCAATGAAAATGGCACATGCTCTATTCTGGAAAGCAAAATAATCTGCAACACTCACTGGTTCTAATGCTTCATTCATGTTTGCAGTAAAATCAGTTGGCAAGAATTGAGAGAGGTGGGGAAATCTAGTATTATTAGACTTCACTTCTCATGTTTATGTATCTCAAATTTGAATGGCAAATTGCTGAAGGAGGAAACTGATAACAAGCTAGCTAGGAAAAATGGACATCTGTGACCTGAAAGAAAGAGCAAGTCATTGTATATTTTTTTGACTAATCAGATTTAATAATTATCAAATTAACGGTCCCACAGAGAAGGAAGTACATGTTAGAATGGGTGAATTTATTGTCAAATCAGGTACAGGAGAACAAAAAAAATGGAACTCTGGATTAAGATAGAAAGGAAGAGTGACCTGACAGAAAAGTAGCGGAAAACAAATGAAATTTCACATTTTAAAATCTCAGTTAAACAATTGAAGGAATGAGAATCAACACTAAAGAGGCAATTTTCAGTTAAGAAGGTGACTGGAAAAAATTCATACTCATCATATAATTAAGAGAATTTAGACTTGAAATTAGTTGGCTCAATGATGTGTTTTATGGTTATCAGAAATCTGAAATAATCTCATTTTTAACAATTTTAATTCAGTGCACTTTTCCAGATCCTTCACATGGTTCATCTGATCAGGTTGATTAAAAATATCTATTTTGGTGACTGTCATACGGAAATGAGTGATGAGGCACCCTGGATAAATATATATGTACATATATCTACGCATGACAATATTGTTACTAAATCTTTTTGGAATAACCATGTGATATCCCACGTTGTTAATGCCATTTTATACCAACAAAACCTTTCATTGATTAACTTCTACAATTAAACAAGTAACTCTAAACTTAAAACATTTTAAAAGTTTATTTTCTTTTCTCAAACAATATTATTCATGGTATCACTCAGGCAGTAAAATATTGCACCTTCATCTCATGGATTAATTGCTTACAGATGAGTTGGCAAACTGTTTTGGCAATGTTGTGGAAGTTGCTCTTGCTGTTGTAGATGATATACTTAATGTTGCACCATTTATTAGTAATGTTGTTGATGTCTCACTTGTTAATGATGTTGTTGATGTTGTCTCACATGTGGCAATGTGTTGATGTAGTCACTTATTAGTGATGCTGTTGATGTTTAAATCATGTTGACACTGTTGCTGTTGTCTCACTTGTTGGTAATGCTGTTGATGTTGATTCACTTACATGTTGTCTCGATTGTTAGTGGTTTTGCTGGTGCTGTCTCTTTTGTTAGTGATGCTGCTGAATAACCTTTCTGCTTTACTAGTTCTGCTGTATGTTAAATTTGGCCTCCGTTTCTTCTCATCTGGTTACTAGCTTCAGTCTCAATAATGCATGGTGTTGGAGTATCAACTTCACCAAGTACTTTTGTTGAGTTCCATGCTTCCTTGTTATGATCCCAGATCAGACCACTGAACTTATGTTACAATCTGGCTGGGGACTACTACTCCTTTTATTCAAAAGACTATAGTAGGTAACAAACTGTGATCAAACACTCTAAAGGGCCCACCAAACAGCGAAAGTGATCAAGTCAGATCCGACAGATTTTATCAGCAATCCTTCCTCCCTAGATGTTAATGACAGGCTAGAGCATTAAAACTTCATTACATCTCCACACGGGATTACAATTTTGATGATCTGAACTTGAAAACCCTTCAAGCAAGGTTGGAGTTGGGGTCATATTTTTGTAACAACAAGGGGAAAGGTCAAACTTCTTTTTTGGGAGAAATGAGGAGTGATTACAGTAGACTTACAAGAGAACGAAATGCTAACTAACAAGAGGGAACCATTAACATCAGCTAACAAGGGCGCAGAAGACCATAAAACATAGGAACACAAACAGGCCACACAGCTAATCAAATCTGCTCCACCATTCAATGAAACCATGGTTGATCTGACAATCTACAATTCCACTTTCTTGCCTTTTCCCGATAACCCTTGATTCTTTACTAATTAAATATCTGTCTATTTCAGCCTTTGAAAATACTTAAAGATCCAGCCTTGACAACTCTCCATGATGATGAATTCCACAGGATATTAGATTAAAGGACATTAGTTAACCAAATGGGACAGTAGCTTCAATTTCAATAAAAAATTTGGAATTCAAATTTCATCATCTGACATGATGGGATTTGAACCCATCGTCACAGAACATTAGCCTGAGGCTCTGCATTACTGATCCAATAACATTATCACTATATTTGGTGGAAATGGGTTTGAGGTAGCTGGATCTATATCTTATGGACAAAATGAGCTCAGAGAACCAAGATGGGCCAGAATCTGTAGAAGGATGTGAGATTAAAGCTCTGAAATAGGGAACATTAAGGAAAGTTTCGGAGATCAACTGTACCAAAAAATGTTTCCAATAAAGATTACAAATGAAACAGTACGTTTCTCTAAAAATGACAGTCATATTTGAGTTACAATAATTTGGACCACACTGTATGAAAGCATCACTGAGGTAGATTCAATATTAACTTTCAAAAGAGGCCTATATCTATGAATGTTTGGGCGGCCCACAGCCAGAGGTGGCACAAGATGGCTGCCCATGGATTTTCAGTTGGCATAAATATGGCGAAGCTTTTTAGCTGCAGTAACAGAATTAGCTTGCCGAGTTCAGTATTAAAATGAGATCATTATTTAGGACAATAATAGCTTTGAGAAGAAAATAAATCCAAGGTAACGGGGTCTGAGCAGAACAAAGAATCTTACAAATTAATATACAGGGAGTTCTGTACAAACTACAGCTGCAGATGTGTGGACGATACAGTCTGATAATATCAGACAGAGAACAGACAATACAAAATTTATAGTTTAACAAGAATTAAAAGAAATGTATGATCCCACAATCATAGAGACAAATGGGAAGGAAAAAGGAGAACGGGATTATGTCTTGTAAAACTCAACGAGTTCAGACAAGTTCATTGAGTTGTGTAAGTGATTGAGTTTCAATCTTATTAATGGAATAGATGTTGTCTTATTAAGTAAAAGAATTAGTGCAGAAATATTTAGAGTTAGTAAATTTCATCTTCTAAAACTAGAAAATGACTGGAATGAGTTACAGTTGCAAGATAAAGGGACGATGCTGACCGGACCTTCCAAGGCCAATGAGTTGTGAGCAGCTTCTGTCCAATCCTCCAAGGTCAGGTGGGACAGAAATTGCTGACAACTCATTGGCTAAAGAATTATAACATTAGATATAATCATATAACTTTATATATAACTGATTTTACATTAGAACTGATACTATGAATTATATAGCACTTTTATAGGAACTAGCATCTTTTTGTATCTCCTGTAACTAGGACAGGAGGAAATGTACCATGGGTAACAGAACTTACTAAGGATAGCAATGAATATAATGAATAACAGAATTCAAACAGTTCTTAGAGATAAGCAAGTCTGGCAAATGTCTGAGAAAGAGTAGAAACATTAACATTAGAATGTATAAGTAGCAAGATCCCAAGGGCTGATGATAATGATGTCTGGTAAACATGAGATCATGGGAAACCTCCTTTTGCAGGATTGGATATACAGCTTAGGGGCACGGAATAATGATATCTATGTTGCATGTTATTATTGGTAGCGAAATGCATAAAAGTATCATATTCAGAGGGGAAGCCCAAATGCCACTGACCTCTCCTCCAATCTGAGCCATATTTAAGAGGGCAACTGGGCCTTACATGAAAGCTAGATTTGGGCTTCTCCCACACATTTGGTGAAAGAGTTCTGAATAAAGGTCACTTGTACTCATGAAAATTGAAGCGGAGACTCCTGTTTGACATCCTTCCTAACAATAACTATCTGTATATATAATGTCGAGAAAAGGAATAATTTGCAGAACAAATCAGCAGGATGGGTTGTGACTAATTGGATAGCTCTATTGAAGAGCCAGGCACAATGAGCAAATTCCTCTCATTTTATTCTGTATGATTTCATTAATTACTGGATGGAGGTTTACTCGCTGAGCTGGGAGGTTCATTTCCAGACATTTCGTCACCCTACTAGGTAACATCTTCAGTGGGCCTCAGGCAAAGCAGTGTATATGATTCCTGCTTTCTACTTATATGATGGTGTTTCTTTGGGTTGGTGATGTCATTTCCGGTGGTGATGACATTTCCTGTTCTTTTTCTTGGGAGGTGGTAGATGGGGTCTAATTCGATGTGTTTGTTGATAGAGTTCCAGTTGGAATGCCATGCTTCTAGAAATTTTCGTGCGTGTCTCTGTTTAGCTTGTCCTAAGATGGATGTGTTGTCCATATGCTCAATGGGCTGGTGCAACAAGCAGTACATTAGTAAATGCTCCTATGTCATTCAGAATAAGCCATTATGATGATTAATATCATTTATTATCTATTGTCTACAACTGGTGCAGACATTTCTGACCATTTGTGCCTGTGTAGTCACAGGACCTGTCTTACAATGTAAGTTGCAAATAAATTATGGCATAGGAACATCCTCCTTCTTACATCTATTATTTATAAATATTTTACATCTGAATCTCTCTTCACCTCCATTAGCACTGCCTTTGTCTTTTTCTCTGGCCAGCTCACAATCTATTCCACTCACTCCTCTTTGTCCTTTGCCAATAGCATAAAAACCCTTAAAAAAAGAATAAAAGAAACTTTGCAATCAAAACATTGTCCCTGTTTCTCTCTCCACAGATGTTGCCAGTCTTGCTGAGTTTTCTCTAGCATTTTATGCTATTATTTCAGATTTTCACATGCTTCTGCTTTTATCCAAATATTCACTAACTATTGCCCAAAAGAATTTCCCTGCTTGTCAGTTTTTCGGTCCTCCTTTGTTAAATTTTAAAATGCTCCCAATCATCAGGCTTATTATTTTTTGGTAACTTTAAGATCCTCACCTGATCTAGCACAACTGTTCAAACACAGAAACAAAACAGTTCTGAAGAAGGGTCACTGGAGCTGAAACATTAACTCTGATTTCTCTCCACAGATGCTGCTAGACCTGCTGAGCTGTTCCAGCAATTTCTGTTTTTGTAGTATAACTGTTAACTCTATTTCTTAGCCACAGTAGACTCACTTCCCTGTTGGGTTTTTGTGCTACATAACAATGTTTGCTGCAAACCATGTATTCATTCTTTAAATGTTATCTATTACCTGTGTACAGTATTCCAATTTTCCCAATACACCACAATCTATCTCACCCCCACAGTACTTTTTCTCTGTCGTTTTAAGATTCAAGTTTTAAGTCAAATTTCATGATTTTCCTAATGGAAAATGGCATATTATGGTAACTCGTCTTAGAAGGACATTTTTTAACAAAAGATGATTTCTTAGTTCTTTCTCATTGCATAAAATGAAATTTAAAGAGTATGTTCCTCAACGTGCTGCTTTAGTAAAACATGTTGTAAACATTTAGGAATTTGTCCTGCACAATATAGATGCTAATTAGATTGACCCAGTGTTTATGGTATCTATATTCCTCAGATGAACATAGCAAGAACCAAGTTTATAATAAATGGCTCAGCTGTAAGGGTGGAGGTGAAAGAAGAGTAGAAAGGCAATCGTGGTAGCTGATCCAACAGGGGAACAGTTGTTGTGGCTGTAGATATAACTCCACATGCCTCCCAGGGTCAAAGATATCACAAAGAGACTGCAGAATAATCTTTTGGCAAAGGGTAAGCAAAGCAATAGCTCTGTTAGCTATCTTATTTTATTGTTAGAGCTTCAGAAATAGCAGAATTTCCATTTTATACTGAAGGTCTTAATAAAAGATGGTATTGTGCAATTAAGAAAGTCCTTCCTGTTTAGCTTATTGTTTCCATAAAGTGATAAATTCTGCTAACATAGATCCCCTAAGAGACATTACTGGATCTATGCTAAGGATGGGAGATAGATCAATTTTCTGTGTGAGTACACTTGACTGGATTTATCGTGTCAAAATGATTAGTAGCAAGGAAGAGAAAAGTAAAAATAAAATCTAAAGTTATTTTATCCATAGAGGGATAATTGCATTGATATGGTATCTAGCTAGGGTAAAATGGAACTAAAGCTTTACAGGAAAAATTGTAACTCAACAATGTGTAATCTGTAAGAGAGTTTTCAGGTAAAGGCTAGATACATAGAATCCTACAATGTGGAAGCAGGCCATTCAGTCCATCGAGTCCACACCAACCGTCCAAAGAATATATAGTGGGTCTATGGTTAATAATATCCGACTTGTGAACAATCATACTTACAAACGCAATCCCATACAAGACTGTAACTCTAAAAGACCAGACATAGGAACATTTCCTGTGCTTACAAACAGCAGCATTACAATATTTTGCTTTGAATACTAGCTTGCGAATGGACTCCAGAACAGAAGCTGTTCACCACCCTGGGAATGCCTATACATTAATAGAACAGTTCTAAAGAGTGTATAAGGTCAGATATTCCTGAGGGTACACACGCATGGACCTTTGAGAGTGGCAAAATATATTGGACCTTGGACTTCAGGTATGAATATAAAAGCAGCAAAGTTATGTTGAATCAAGACATTGTTTCTGTGACAATATTACAGCTTTAAAGGAGTTACTCTTGTCCTGGCTTTTTGAAGAGAAGTTGTAAGGCAGAGTTGCCGAGCTGTTTAGGGTAATGTAAACAGCTAGGGAGGCCCTGGGTTTTTCTGTAACAGCCTGAATGGGTGTGGACAGCTATCACAGATCACGATGTCTGGATTTTGTTTTCTCAATAGCATCAGAACCTCTGAGATCTCAACAGAGTTGGAAGCTTTAGTGAATGTCTCCTAGCTGCTACCCTCTCTAAATTCTCTCTTGATGTTTTTTTCCTCCTGGATTAGAGAACTGTGTGTGAGAATGTGTGACTGAATTTTCCTTTTTTGCCAAGCAGTATATTCATAGGATGTTACTGTATTGGAACAGTTAATTAGTAAGTACTGTATCGATTATTTTGTTAAGTTTTCCAATAGAGTTGTTATTCTAAATCCCTCTTTCATTGGTTGTATTTTAAGTATAGTGTTTAAATAAATTTTGCTTAACATCAAGTAGTTTGACCAGTCACATTGCATTTGACACGGGCACTTCACATTTGCCTTTAAAACTAAGAAAAAGTTAGGATCTAGGATACCTTCTTAAAATGTTTCGAGAGGGTCTGGTCTGGTCCATAACATTTCCCATTCATCACTCAGTCAGGTATGACCTTGCTGCCAGCACCATTATCAATGCACCCACTCAGACAATTACCCCAAAGCAACCCACAACATATAAAAGCATCTTAACAAATACACCCCAGCTATGTGTATTTTACATTAGCAATCATCTATTAACATACCAAGGAAAGCTAAATACCAAAAAAATTAATGTGTTCTATTTTGAACAGAAAAGCAAATTATGAATTTTGCTTTAGCTAGATTGTAAATTTGAGGTCACAATTTTAAGTTCGGAGATCTGATGCTTTAATTCAGTGTCAGTATCCTTATAAGACCAGGTATACAACCATTGCTTGCACATGTGAAATATTACAGAAATTCACATCCTAGCCTTTTGATGTCTGGATGAAATTGCATGATATATGTGGAAGTATTATTCATAAAGTTATAGAGTCACACAGCATGGAAATAGACTCTTCAGTCCAACTCAGACCAGACATCCCAATCTGACCTGGTCCTATTTGGCCCATATCCTTCTAAACCCTTCCTATTTACATACTCATCCAGGTCATTTTAAACGTTGTCATTGTACCCGCCTCCACTTTTCTTCAAGAAAGTTGGAAAAAACTAAAAAGTTAGTGAGAACACTCGTGAGAAAACAAAGTATTCATGTATGTAAAAAGAGTGGGTACATGTGATCAATTGCTGGCTTTTTTCTTTGACGTTTCTGTCTACTGCATTCTTTATTTATACTGCTTCATGGTTTTTGGCTCAATTTTCCTGTGACATGGATTTGAAGCAGCACACATCAAAATCTGTTAGCAGTGTAGCAAAAATGTTCATACTAATCACCTTTCAGAATGGGTCTTTAGTGCCAAATCTTCTTGTCACATTAATTTATGAATGTCCCTTATCATATCCTTTTGCAAAACTTAATGAAAGTCTTGAGATTCAAGACTTAGTATTCAAGCTGCAGCATAAACAGAATGAACACCTCTAACGTGGCTTCATTTAACACAATCAGTTAATAGAACAACATAATTTTATAATCTTTTCATTTTATTTATTGAACTTCATTTATTTACTCTTGCAATTTAGTCTGGGGTCATTTTACAAATTTATTTTCATTTTATCCTTTATTATAATGTTTCCTTTTACACTTTTTGATATACCCAAATATTCACCACTTCCAATGTTTATAGGAGAAAGTGAGGACTGCAGATGCTGGAGATCAGAGTCGAGAGGGTGGTGGTGGAAAAGCACAGCAACCTGCCTTCCAATATTTATGCTTAATATGTTCTTACTTTTACCTTTATCTGCAGTTGAACAATGTGTCAAACCATGTCTCATAAAGACATCAGCCTTTTCTATAAATCTGCTCTCAAAACTGACCCCAAAAAGCTAATGCTTTGTGCACACTTTTACATGGCATTTTGTCAAATGTTTCTGAAGTCTACACACAGACTGGAACTTAATGCCTTCCCCAAGGCAGTTTTGTCGACAGGGGTGCATTTGGGTGGGAAGATTGCTAGTTGAGATCCTACTATCTTCCCATCTCAGCTCCAATTTAATTTTGAGGTGAGAAGGTCCCACGACTAATTTAGACTCTTAAGGCAATTAAAGTCCTCATTCTACGACATTCACTCAGAGATGAATGGGGGTACCCAGCACTGGGAAACGGGAGCTATTACCCAATTAGGGCCTCTCCAGCCAATAAGCGAGATTTTCTTAGAATGTCATCTTGAGAAAACATCAAGGAAGTTGGTCATGCAGGACCTTTATTCTCTGAATCGGTAATCAATCTGTGATGAATTCCAAAACAGGAAAGATAGGACAAACAAGTCCAAACCTCCCTGTATGACAAAGGAGATAGAAGTTAAGATAAAGATGTGTGCTTATGATAGATGTCAAGTAGAAAATACAACTGAGAACCAACAAGGAGGTTCAGAGGGGAGGTGAAAAAGCAAATAAGAGAAACAGAAAGGAATTATGAGAAAAAAACTACCATAAAGGGGTGAGCCAAAGAGTTTCTTCTAAGGCCATATAAATAGTCAAAATGCCTGGTAAAGGGAGGAGGACGGCTGCTGAGGGCAAAATGGGTAATTGCACCTAGAGATAAAGGTCATGGCTGAGATGTTAAGTGAATATTTTGCATTTGTCTTTACCAAGGAGCGAGATGATCCACAGGCCATGGTGATAGAGGAAGAAAATCTATCACTAGAAGGATTCAAACTGAAGAGGAAGAAGTGCTGGATATACTATAAGTACTTAAAAGTTGATATAGCACCAGGACCAGAAAAGATATATTCCAGAATTTTGAAAGAAGTGAAAGCAGAAATTGCGAGGCACTGGCCATAATTTTCCAGTCTTCTCTAAACCTGGTGCAGGTGCCAGAAGCCTGGAAATTTGCAGAAGCTTTGAGTTTCTTCAAGAAATCTATAAGGATAAGACAAGCAGTTACAGGTCATGGAAGAAAAAAGGACAGTAATAATGAGGATACCAAACTGGCTGAGTGTAGGAAACAGAATGTGCTGGTCAATTTATTTTGGGCTGGAGTAAGGCTTACAGTGGGGTTCCTCAGGGTCATTATTAGGAGCAAAAACAGAAGTTATTGGAAAAGCTCAGCAGGTCTGGTAGCATCTGTGAAGAGAAATCGAAGTTAACATTTTGGGTCGAGAGACCCTTCCTCAAAACTTCACAGCATCTGCAGTTCTTTCGCTTTTTATTTAGTTCACAGCAGCTGCAGTTCTTTCAGTTTTCATTTAGTTTAGAACATCCGCAGTTCTTTCGTTTTTTTATTTACTACAAGGAGCCTTGCCTTTCCTAACACACAATAACAATCTAGATTTTGGTGTGCAAGGGACAATTTCAAAGTTGCAGATGACAAGAAACATAGAATTGTAAAGTATGAGGGGGAACCATGTAGAACTCCAAAAAGACATAGACAAGTTAGTGGAATGAGCAGATAGGTGGCAGATGTGTTTCAATGCAGAGAAGTGAGAAGTGATGCACTTTGGTAGAAATAACATTCAAAAGCAATGTGAAATAGGGATACAATTCCATAAGAGGTGCAGGAGCAGAGGGATCTCAGTGTATATGGCCACAGATGATTGAAGGTGGCAGGACAGACGAAGAGAGAAGCAAACACATACTATTTTCTAGACTATATTAATAGGGGCAAATAGTACAAGAGCAGGAAGGTAATGTTGAACTTATAAAAGATATTTGTTAGACCTCAACAGGAGTACTGCCTACAGTTCTCAACGGCACACTATAGGGAGGATGTGAACACAGTGGAGAATGGAGATAGAGTGCCACAAGAATCAGGGTTGGGTCCACTGCTTTTCTTCGTTTACATCAATGAGTGGGTGTGAACATAGGAGGTACAGTTAGTAAGTTTGCAGATGACACCAAAATTGGAGGTGGAGTGGACAGTGAAGAAAGTTACCTCAGATTACAACAGGATCTTGATCAGGTGGACCAATGGGCTGAGAAGTAGCAGATGGAGTTTAATTTAGATAAATGTGAGATACTGCATTTTAGGAAATCAAACCTTAGCAGGACTTATACATTTAATGGTAAGGATGTTGCCAGGATTGAAGGATTTGACCTTTGGGAGAGGCTGGGGCTGTTTTCCCTGGAGCGTCAGAGGCTGGGGGGTGAATTATAGAGGTTTATAAAATCATGAAGGGCATGGATAGGATAAACACACAAAGTCTTTTCCCTGGGGTGGGGGAGTCCAGCACTAGAGGGCATATGTTTTGGGTGAGAGGGGAAAGATATAAAAGGGACCGGAGGGGCAACTTTTTCACGCAGAGGGTGGTACGTTTATGGAATGAGCTGCCAGAGGAAGTGGTGGAGGCTGGCACAATTGCAACATTTAAAAGGCATCTGAATGAATATATGAATATGAAGGGTTTAGAGGGATACGGGCCAAGTGCTGGCAAATGGGACTAGATTAGGTTAACATATCTAGTCGGCATTGACGAGTTGGACCGAATGGTCTGTTGCCGTGCTGTACATCTCTATGACTCTATGTGAGTTACAGGATTAGTTCCAGAAATGAGAAAGTGCCATTATGAGGGTAGATAGAAGAATTTGCAATTGTTCTCCTTGAAAAGAAGGAAGCTAAGAGGACATCTGATGGAGATTTTCAAAATCATGAAAGGGCTGTAATTCAGTTAGTATGGAAAAACTCTTTCAACTTGTAAAAGGAAAGAAGAGGGGTGGCACGGTGGCTCAGTAGTTAGCACTGCTGCCTCACAGCACCTCGTGTTTGAGTCCAGCCTCGGGCGACTGTTTGTGTGGAGTTTGCACATTCACCCCGTGTCTGCGTGGGTTTCCTCTGGATGGCCCGGTTTCCTCCCACAGTCCAAAGTTGTGCAGGTTAGGTGAATTAGCCATGCCAAATTGCCCATAGATGTGTAGGACAGGTGCATTAGTCAGGGGTAAATATAGGACAATAGGGTAGGGGAATGTGTCTGGGTGGGTTACTCTTTGGAGGGTCAGTGTGGACCTGTTGGGGCAAATGGCCTGTTTCCACACCGTAGGGATTCTAGGTCATAAGTTTAAAGTAATTTACAAAACAAGTAAGGACGCAGTAAGGAAGATCTGTAACTCAGCATGTTGTTAGGGTTTTAGTACATTGCCTGGAAGTGTCGTGGAGAAAGGTTCAACTGAGGCATTCAAGAGGGCATTGGATCACTGTTTGGCTAAAACAATGTGCAAGGGTATGGAGAAAAAGCAGAAGATTAGCACCAGGCCATGATACCCATTGAAGAGCTGGTGCAGGCACAATGGCCGAAAGGCCTGAGGAGCTCTGTGAATCTGTGAATTGTGAATGGTGAATGTGTTCTCAGAAAGCATCACTGGACTCAAAATATTAACTCTGCTTTCTCTGCACAAATACTGCCAGATCTACTGAGTTTCTCCAGTAAGTTATGTACCATTCCACTATTAAAGTACAGATAATTTTCCTGATAATGAATTTCATTCTTTTACATTTTAGATTAGATTAGATTACTTACAGTGTGGAAACAGGCCCTTCGGCCCAACAAGTCCACATTGACCCGCCGAAGCGCACCCACCCAGACCCATTCCCCTACACCTAACGCCAAGAGCAATTTAACATGGCCAATTCACCTAACCTGCACATTTTTGGACTGTGGGAGGAAACCGGAGCACCCGGAGGAAACCCACGCAGACACGGGGAGAATGTGCAAACTCCACACAGTCAGTCGCCTGAGGTGGGAATTGAACCCAGGTCTCTGGCGCTGTGAGGCAGCAGTGCTAACCAATGTGCCACCGTGCCGCCCACTAGTGATCTGAGTAATGGGCCTGCAGTTAATCAACAATAACTTTATCAGCTTTTTGAAAATGAGCCCATTAGCCTCTTTCCAATCGAATAATATGCACCTTATTGACACCATTATAACAAGCTTCACAAAAGCTGGAATTTAGCTTTTCCTCTCTGGACTTATGTTTGGCCATCCTCCCCCTCAGCAACTCACGTCAGTTTCTACCTGAAAAATATGTGGAGGTCATTATTCCTCTTTAATTCAATTCTGATTAATCTGAGTTGCACTAATGTACACTACATTTTATGATTCTGAGGAAGAACTTCCACGATCTTGGTAAAGCATGCAGTTCTGAAGGCGAAACGATCGGCTAGCAGTTACTGGTAGGATGTCAAAAGGAGCCTGTCCGAAGTGTTTCCCCAGTCAACAGTTCCATTTTATGCCTGGAATCTGACAAACATGAAGGCACAGAAGCCAAACACACTAGACGTTTGAAATGTGCTTCAGTTAGCAGGTCACAGTGACCACAACAAAGTGGAAAACGATGCTGAGAAGGATCCAGTTGTGCTTCATGCCTGAACAAACACCACAGGAAAGATTAGGAATAAAGTCTTGCTCAGGAGACAGAAAAGAGGTGGCAGCTAAATTGAAAAGTACAACTAATAAATGTATAACTGTTATCTGAGCCACATGAAAACTGGATAGGGACAATATATTGGCAAAATCAACACGTGGTTAAGGGTTTGCATGGCAAAAGGGAATTCAATTCACGGAAAACAGTGAGGATCAATCCGACAACACATTAAGCACAACTCCTAAATTCAGGCATGGGCCCAGGTTAATGAAAGTTAGCAAATGAAAAACTGCTTTTTAAAAAAGGGAGTGGGAAACCAGGGAACGACAACAGTTAGCCTGCCATCAGTCATCAGAAAACCGCTGGAATTTGTTATCAAGGAGATCTTAACAATGCACTTAAAAAGCATTATATGATTTGAGCAAGGGACATGGTTTTATGAAGGGAAATACTGTACTGATAGAACAACTTTTCAGAGTTTTTTTTGTGGATTTAACTTGTAGGATGGATAAAGGGAACTAATAGATGTAATGTACTTGGATTTCCAAAAGACAATCAATAAAATGTTACACAAAAGGTTACACACAAGGGCTCATGTAGTTGTGATATTTCAAAGCACGTATAATATGGCAGGATACGATACTGGAGTGGTGTAATGAGCCACGCTGGGATCTCAGCTATTTAAAATCTATTTTAATGTCTTAGATGATGAGACAGGGAATAATACATCTAAGTTTGCTGACAATACAAAACTATGCAGGAATAAGAAGTGGACACAAAGAGGCTACAAAAAGGTATATACAGCGTAAGTGAACAAGCAACAACAGAGAAATGAGTTTATTTACTTTGGTCGTAAGCATACAAAACTTTGTTAATGTTGATGCGCAGAGATTCGGGTGTACCCCACAAGTAGTTCACAATGAAAACTAAGTGCTGGAGAAACACAGCAACACGACAAGACAGAATTAATATTTCAAGTCCAATGTGACTTCTTCAGAACTCTTTATTTCAGATTTCCAGCATCCTGTGCATTTTGCGTTTATTTACAAATTGTTAGCACAGACGTACAGCAAGCAATTCAGAAAGCAAATGGCATATTGGCTTTTATTGCAAGGGATTCAAATACAACAAGAAAGAAGGCTTCCCACGATTTAGTGAGGCCACACCAGGAATACTGGGTGTAGTTTTGTCTCCATACTTAAAGAATTGTATTCTTGCATTGGAGATACGACAAAGAACATTCATTAGATTGTTCCTGGGATGAAAGAATTATCCTATGATAAGAGGCTGAGTAAATGGAGTCCAAATTCTCTGTTGTTCAGAAAATAAAAGGTGATTGCATTAACACATTCAAGATTATAAAGATACTATAAAGTTGTTTTTCCCTTGCAGGAGAATTTAGAACAAGAGCCCAGTGTCAGGATTAGGGCCAATCAATTAGGACTAAGATGAAAGAATATTTGTTCACTCAAGGGGCTGTGAATCTTTGGATTTTTTAGACTAGATGTTTTTGGATGGGCTATCAACAAAAATAGTTAAAGCCAAGATAGATTTTAGGTCTCTCAAGCAATCATGGCATATTGCAAACAGGGTATATGTGGAGTTGAAACCCAAGATCATACTAAATGATGGGCAGACTCGACATGTAACTGTATAGTCTTCTGCTATTCATATTCCTTAAGTCTTGTACATACTATATCCAGCATGTAAAGAACACTCCATCATACTCCTGACTTTGCCTTAATAAATGGTGGAACATTGTTGGAGAATCAGGAAGTGAGTTAATCCCCACAGCCTTTCCAGCCTTTGATTTCTAAGTGTAGCCACTTATATAGCTTTTCTAATTAAGCCTCTGGTGACCCCAGTGTGCTGGGTGAATTCATTAATGATAGATTCACTAGTTGCATATTTACTAAAAATCACAAAGGGATGCTTAGATTCTCTTATATTGGAAATGGAAGTGTAGTGAATTTAAGTTGAACTGAAGCATTCAAAACACTGTTACCTGAAAAGGAGAATTAAGCTGGATTACATGGAGGGGGCCAGAGAATGCACAGGGAGCTAGTGCAAACAAGGTAGGCGGAGTGGCCTCCTTTTGCAATGCAACAATTCTGTCATTACCTGTAGCTTGCATGGCATGAATGTTCGTGCCAATTTTCAGCCCAAGCCCAGGTGTTGTTCAATTTATCTACAAGTAAACATGGATTCATTTTTAATAGTTCATGGATATGGGTGTCGCTGACTGTGGCACCACTTATGGATCACCCCTAGCTGCCCTCGAGAAGGAGGTGTTATACTAACTCCTTGAACCATTCTGGTTCATCTGATATATTTAGATCATTAGCACTGTTACGTATGGAGTTCCATGATTTTGACCCAGCAACAGTAATATGGTTCCAAGTCAGGGTCACATGTGGCTTGTAGGGAAGCTTTCAGATGGGTAAAGTTCCCATGTATCTGTTGCCTTTGTCCTTTGAAGTGGTAGAGGTCACTGTTGAAGGAGCTTTAGTGAGTTGCTGTGGTGCTTCTTGGGGCTGGTACATATTGTTTCCACTGTGCACAGAAAATGACTGCTTCAATGTGGAGGTTGGGGTGCTGATCCAACTGGCTGCTTTGTCCTGATGGAATCGAGCTTCTTGAGTCTTTTGTTAGTTCTGAAGACAACTTATATTGGACTTGAAACATTAACACTGTTCCACGCGCCACAGATGCTGCCAGAACTGCTGAGCTTTTTCAGCACTTTGTTTTATTTATAATTAGCTTCTCTTTTGTTGCAGATGGTCATTGCCCGAAACTTCCTTAGGAAGGATGTTAATGCACTGGAGAGAGAGCAGAAGGTGTTTACGAGAATCATTCCAGGGATGAGAAACTTTAGTTAAGATAGGTTGGAGAAGTTAGGACTGCTTTTCTGGGAAAGGAAAAAGTTATGAGGAGATTTTATAGAAGTTTTCAAAGTCATGAGGGAGCAGGACACAGCATATCGGAAGCAGCTACTCCCTCTCATAAAAGAATTGAGAATTAGAAGGCACAGATATAAGATAATTTGCAAATATAATGTAAGAAAAAACATTTAGACACAGTGAGTAGTTAGCACTGCCTTTAAATATGGTGGAGGTAGTTTCAATTGGGGCATTCGAGGGGGAATTAGATGATTATTTAAATAGAAACAATATTCAAGGTTATGGCAAAAAGGCAGAAGAATGGCACTAAACCATAATGCTCAGTGAGCCGCTGTAGAGACTATGGATTGAAAGGACATCTCATCCACCACAACAACTCTATGATTCGCAACCCAAGCCTGGATTTTGTCCCAGATATTGACATGAACTGCTTCACTGTCTGAAGAACTGTGAACGGTATTGAACACTGTGCAATAAGCAAACATTCCTATTTATGGATTTATGATAGAGGGAAGATTATTAATGAAACAGCTGAACATAATAGGGCGAAAACATTAGTTCGGGAACTTGAGGGTTATTGTGGTGGTTGTGTCCCTACTTCTGACCAAGGAGGCCTGTGTTTAAGTCTCACCTGCCCAGTTGTTGAGGATCCTTATGGCCCAGTGGTAGAGTCTCTACTTCTGAGCTAGGATGTCCAGGTTCAACTCTCACCTGTGCCAGAGTGTAATTATATAACCGAACAGGTTAATTAAAAAAAATTGAACTGGGAAAACTCTGGCTTTGATTTCCTGGGATTAAGATAATTGACCTCAAATAACCATACCATAAAGTTCCTTTATGCCACGTATAATCCAGCCAGTGGAGAGTTTTCCCCAATATGAAACATATGAATATATGGAATAGGAGTAGGTCACTCAGTGTCAAGCCTACACCATCATTTCAACAGATCATGGTTGATCATCTACCTTTATGCCATTTTCCCCAGACTTCCCATATCCACAGACATCATCAGTATTCAAAAATCTATTGATTCTGTCTTGAACATGTTCAAAGATTGAGCATTCATAACCCTCTGGTATAAATATTTCCAAAGATACACCACCTACTAAAAAGAAGAGTTTCCTTCTCAACTCTAACTTAAATGACTGACATTTTATTCTGGGACTATGCCCCTGATTCTAGACAACTAAGTGAAACCTCCCATCCAATTTATCCTGTCATGATCCGGATTTGTAGGAAAATCAACATTTCAGGCCAAAACCATTCATCAGGACTGGGCAGGGGGAGAGAAGCCCAGAAGTAAATAGAGGGAGGGGGCTGGGTTGGGGGAGGGGATTGGTGGTCGGTCAGTGGGAATGGTGGAGTGACGCCAAATGTAAACTGGAGGAACAACACCTGATATTTTGCCTAGGGAGCTTACAACCCAATGATCTCAATATTGACTTCATTAGCTTCAAAATCCCTCCACCACCAGCCATATCTGATGTCCAGGCCCCTCCCTCTCTCCTCCCTGACCTGGCCTAACCTGTCCATCTTCCCACTCACCCATGCACTCCACCCTTCCCACTAACCAATCGCAATAACCCCCTATCTGCATCCACCTATCACCATCCCACCTTCCCTTCCCCAGCCCCATCTCTTTAATTTCTTCTGGGCTCCTTTCCTCCTCCCCAGTCCTGACGAAGTGTTTCAGGCCAAAGTGTTAACTTTCCTGCTCCTCAGATTCTGTCTGACCTGCTATGCCCTTCACATTTATTGAATCTTGTCCTACATCTGCAGGCCTTACTGCCTCCATGAGTAAATTGGTGAAGGAGCAATTGGGTAAATTGGATTTGTCCTGCATTTTGTGGACAGGACCTACCTGTGCAATTTTCTACATTGTTAGTAAAGATGCCTGCGTTGTCTCAGAATCTCATCATAGAATCACAGATGTGTTAGAGCACAGGAAGAGGCCATTCAGGTATGTTCTGTCAACAAAATGCAGGACAAGTCCAATATAGTCAAGTACTATCCCATTTGTCTATTCTCAATTATCAGAAAAATGACAGAATATCTGATCACAAGAATTTGGAGCAGAAGGAGACCATTTGGTATTTCCAGCTGGCTCTATCATTCAATAAGGTAATGGCCTCGGCCAATCTAATTGTAACCTCAATTCCACAATTCTTCCATCAGATCTCCTTATAAGCATTGAGATTTGGTGCCTTTTCCCCATATTCTTACATATCAGCCAATGCTCTCTTAAATATCTCAATTGAAGCTGCTTCCATCACACTTCCAGGCAATGCATACCAGACCCAAATCATTTGTCATGTGAAAACTGTTTTTCTTACATCATTTTTCTTTTGGAAATCACTAAATCTGAGACCTTGCTTCATTTTACGGCTGAAAACAGTTTCTCCCTATTTATCCAGCCCTTCATGATTTTGGAAACTTTCCAATAGATCTCCTCTTAGGTTTCTTCTCTACAAAGAAGACAGTCCTGACCTCTCCAATCTGTCCTCACAACTGAAGCTTCTCATGCCTGAACATCATTGTGGTAAATCTCTTCTGCAATTGTTCCTATAGTGTAACACACAGAACTGTACACAATACTCCAAGTGATGTCAAACAAGTGTCTTATACAACCTATAACTGGAACAGCAGGCTGGGAGCACTGCTAGTTCTGGAGCACAATTCATCAGTACTACAATTATCAGGGCCTATGGGCTTTACTTGGTCCAGTCACTTCAGTTTTCTTAATACCATATGGGGTGAAACAAATTGGCTGAAAATTGGCAACAATGATGATGGAGGGTAAAATTGATTAGCCAGTTTGCAGGTTCTTGATCACTCTGAAGGCACTTTTGAAAGATCATTAGAGTTAGAAAGGATTGTGGAATTGAGGTTATAAGGCTGTTACCCTATTGAATGACAGAGCAAGCTGGAAATGCCAAATGGTTTCCTTCTGCTCCAAAGTTTTATGATCTATCATTTTTCTCAAGATTGAGATTAGATAAATGGGATAGTAGTTGGCTATATTGGAATTGTCCTACTTTTAGTAGACAGAACTAAATTTTCCTAAGCAATTTTCCACTTTGTTACATAGGTGCTTTCACTGTGTTGGAACAAATTGGCTAGGAACACAGATGGTTCTAAAGCACAAGTCTTCAGTACTACAGTTAGGATGTTGTCAGGATCTGTCAACTTTTTTGCATCCAGTGCACTCAACTGTTTCTGAATAGCATATGAAATTAATCAAATTGTCTGAATGATGCTAGGATGTCAGGAACATGCTGAGGTGGATCACCCATTCAAAATTACTGGAGCAAAACTGCAAACACTTAGCTTATTCTTTTGCACTAATGTGTTAGGTTCTTTCAACACTGAAAGTGGGAATGTTTCTGAAAGTTTTTCATTATAACTCCATTCAGTTCAAGATTGTAATGAAAAAGGGCAAGGATGAGCCTGAAATCAAGGTTCTAAACTGGGGTAGACTAATTTTAATATCAAACTTTAAGATCAACAATGATGTGGCCAAAGTGGACTGGTAGCAGGTACTTTGAGGTAAATCTGAGAGCATTGGGATGCAATCAAGATGGAAATAGGGAGAGTACACAGCCAACATGTTCCAATAAAAGAGTGGGACCAATTAAAGAGTGACACCATTGGATATGCTGTGTCCAGTGGGGCTCTGCAGGAAACAGAATTGAGGCCATTGATGTTTATGGTATATATAAACAACTTAGACTTGAATATAGGACAGTTTATCAGTAAGTTTACAGATTATACAAAAATTGGTGAGGTAATAAACAGTGAGAAGGATAGCCTTAGATTACAGGAGAATATAGAGCAGCTGATCAGTGGTAAATAAAATTCAATCTGGATAAGTGAGAAGTGATACACTTTTGCAGGACAAATAAGGAAGAAGAATAAATGATTTACAGTAGAGCCCTAGGAAACACTGAGTATTAGGCCAAGTAGATAAAGTGGGATACTTGCTTTATTAGCTGAGGCATAGAGTTTAAGACCAGAGAGGTTATGCTGGATCTGTACAAAATATTGATTGGGCCACAATGAGCACTGTGCACAATTCTGGAATCCACATTAAGGTGGGATGTGATTGCAATGGAGATTTACCAGGATGTTACCTGGAATGGAGAGTTTTAGCTTTGATGAGAGATTGGATAGACTGGTATCGTTTTCCTTGGAGCACAGAAGACTGAAGAGAGACATGATTGAGTTGTATAAAATTATGAGTGGAATGGACAGTTTAGATGGGAAGAAACCTTTCCCCTTGGTGGAGGAATAAATATCTGGGGTGTAGATTTAACATGAGGGGCAGAAGGTTTAGAAGGGACTTGGGAAAATATCTTTTCACTCAGTGTCGTAGAGACAGAAACATATAACATTTAAAACGTATTTAGATGCACACTTATGATGCCAAAGCTATGAGCTAAGTGCTAGAAAATGGAATTAGAATAGTTAGGTGATAATTTTTAACGGGGGCAGACTTGATGACCCGAAGGGCCTTTTTCTGTGCTGTAGATACCACCATTCATGAGTGAATGTGACAGGACTGCAGAGCTTGAATTTGGTCCACTGGTTGTGGGACTGTTTAGTTGTGCCTATAACATTGTTGTTTAATATGCACATGGTCCTATATTGTAGCTTCACTAGATTGACACCATTTTTTTTTCATGGTGCTACTCATAGTACGTTGTCCAACACTCTTTGAACTAGATGGATCCCTGGCTTGCTGGAAATGGTAATTTGATATATATCAAGGAATACATTTCGACTCCAGCAAATGGTTCACAGTGACACATAGATGCCCAGCTTGAAGCTGTTAGATCTGCTCTGAACTTATACTATATCACCTAATAGTTCCACATAACACAAAGGAGGACACATTTATTGTGAAGACTAGACTTCATTATTACAAGCACTGTGTGGTGGTCATGCCTACCATTACATTCAGGAATATTTGCATTTGATTAAAATGGTGATAATGGGTTGACTCTTGACTACTCTTTGGGTAATAAAGGTTGGACAATAAATGCTGGCCTAACCAGCAAAACCCTCATCCTGCAAATGAATGAAACGAAAAGGCCAGATGGGTTTTTCTACTGTATTGGTTCTCTCAGGTCCTTTCACAAGTCCCAATCTAGCAGCTAGGTCCTTTAAGGTTCAGGCAGCATCCAAGGAGCAGGAGAATCGACGTTTCGGGCATAAGCCCTTCTTCAGGAATGAGAAGGGTGTGCCAAGCAGGCTAAAACAAAAGGTAGGGAGGAGGGACTTGGGGGAAGGGCATTGGGAATGCGATAGGTGGAAGGAGGTTAAGGGGAGGGTGATAGGTCGGAGAGGGGGTGGGGGCGGAGAGGTCGGGAAGAAGATTGTAGGTCAAGAAGGCTGTGCTGAGTCCGAGGGTTGGGACTGAGATAAGGTGGGGGGAAGGGAAATGCGGAAGCTGGAGAAATCTGCATTCATCCCTTGTGGTTGGAGGGTTCCTAGGCAGAAGATGAGGCGCTCTTCCTCCAGGCGTCGTGTTGCCATGGTCTGGCAATGGAGGAGGCCAAGAACCTGCATGTCCTTGGCAGAGTGGGAGAGGGAGTTAGTGTTTAGCCACAGGGCAGTTGGGTTGGTTGGTGCGGGTATCCCAGAGGTGTTCCCTGAAATGTTCCGCAAGTAGGCGGCCTGTCTACCCAATGTAGAGGAGGCCACATCGGGTGCAGCAGATGCAGTAAATGATGTGTGTGGAGGTGCAGGTGAATTTGTGATGGATATGGAAGGATCCCTTGGGGCCTTGGAGGGAAGTGAGGAGGGAGGTGTGGGCGCAGGTTTTGTATTTCTTGCGGTTGCAGGGGAAGGTGCCGGGAGTGGAGGTTGGGTTGGTGGGGAGTGTGGACCTGACGAGGGAGTCGCGGAGGGAGTGGTCTTTGAAGAAGGAGGCCATCTGGGTTATTGGAATTGGTCCTCCTGGGAGCAGATGCGGCGGAGGCGAAGGAATTGGGAAAATGGGATTGCGTTTTTACAGGGGACAGGGTGGGAGGAGGTGTAATCTAGTCAGCTGTGGGTTTATAGTGAATGTCCGTGTTGAGTCAGTCGCCCAAGATAGAAATAGAGAGGTCTAGGAGGACCAATTCCAATACCGAACAACCCAGATGGCTTCCTTCTTCAAAGACCGCAATTTTCCCTCAGATGTGTTGATGATGCTCTCCACCGCATCTTCTCCACTTCCTGCTCCTCCGCCCTTGAACCACGCCCCTCCAATCACCACCAGGACAGAACCCCACTGGTCCTCACCTACCACCCTACCAACCTCCAGATACATCGGATCATCCTTCGTCATTTCCGCCACCTCCAAACAGACCCCACAACCAAGGATATATTTCCCTCCCCTCCCCTATCAGCGTTCTGGAAAGATCACTCCCTCCGCGATTCCCTCGTCAGGTCCACAGCCCCCACCAACCCAACCTCCACTCCCGGCACCTTCCCATGCATCCGCAAGAAATGCAAAACCTGTGCCCACACCTCCCCCCTCACTTGCCTCCAAGGCCCCAAGGGATCCTTCCATATCCGTCACAAATTCACCTGCACCTCCACACACATCATCTATTGCATCCGCTGCACCCGATGTGGCCTCCTCTATATTGGGGAGACAGGCCGCCGACTTGCGGAACGTTTCAGAGAACACCTCTGGGACACCCGCACCAACCAACCCAACCACCCCGTGTCTGAACACTAACTCCCTCTCCCACTCCGCCAAGGACATGCAGGTCCTTGGCCTCCTCCATCGCCAGACCATGGCAACACGACGCCTGGAGGAAGAGCGCCTCATCTTCCACCTAGGAACCCTCCAACCACAAGGGATGAATGCAGATTTCTCCAGCTTCCGCATTTCCCCTCCCCCCACCTTATCTCAGTCCCAACCCTCGGACTCAGCACCGCCTTCTTGACCTGCAATCTTCTTCCCCAACCTCTCTGCCCCCACCCCCTCTCCGGCCTATCACCCTCACCTTAACGTCCTTCCACCTATCGCATTCCCAACACCCCTCCCCCAAGTCCCTCCTCCCTGCCTTTTATCTTGGCCTGCTTGGCACACCGTCCTCATTCCTGAAGAAGGGCTTATGCCCGAAACGTCGATTCTCCTGCTCCTTGGATGCTGCCTGACCTGCTGCCCTTTTCCAGCAACACATTTTTCAGCTCTGATCTCCAGCATCTGCAGTCCTCACTTTCTCCTTTAAGGTTCAGCCAGGTTACTCAGTTGTGATGTTGCATAACCACTATTTAGGAGGGACACTGAATCCTCAGCTGCAGCATATCCTGTGCCCTTGCCATCTACCCAAAGACGTTTAACAGGGATTAGTACTGACTCATACGTCAGACATTTAGATGCACAAGACGGTAAGTGATAAAAATATGTTAGGCTTGTACGGGACAATCAGCAGGACTTTCCCTCACATATGGAGAAAGTGAGACTATGGATGCTGGAGATCAGAGTTGAAAAGTTTTGAGCTGGAAATGCCCTTCATCACCATCGATTCTCCTGCTCCTCGGATGCTGCCTGATCTGCTGTACTTTTCCAACGCCACACTTTTCACCCTTTCCTTTGTAAATATCTAACCAGATGGCATGGGTCTTCACGGGATTAGATTAGATTACTTTAGATTAGATTACTTACAGTATGGAAACAGGCCCTTCGGCCCAACAAGTCCACACCGCCCCGCTGAAGCACAACCCACCCATACCCATACATCTACCCCTTACCTAACACTACGGGCAATTTAGCACGGCCAATTCACCTGACCTGCACATCTTTGGACTGTGGGAGGAAACCGGAGCACCCGGAGGAAACCCATGCAGACACGGGGAGAATGTGCAAAACTCCACACAGTCAGTCGCCTGAGGCGGGAATTGAACCCGGGTCTCTGGCGCTGTGAGGCAGCAGTGCTAACCACTGTGCCACCGTGCCGCCCACCAATCTGGAGCCGGGGGCCACTTCCACCCAACTCTATAGTACTATGCCACTACCCCTGGCAGATTTGATCTACCCACGGTAGCATTTTCAAACATGGCACAAGTCCCCAGATGCTAGTGATGAAAGCTTTTAGGGTCAACTGCTGCCTTGGTAGTCCATCCAGTTTTAAAATTATCTGACCTTATCGTGGGAATTTTGTGTGATTTTCTCGAACAGTGAAAAGTCAAAAATGTTCCAGTCGAATCACACATGGACCAGACAAGGTTAGGACGAGAGGCTTTCTTCCTAAAAACATTAGTGAATCAGGCAGCTTCAAAATAAAATCCAATAGTTTTCAGGGTCAACATTAATGAGAAAAGCTTTTCTATTCCAGATTAATTTAATTAATGGAATTTAAATTCTCCAGTTATATCAGTGGGATTTT